>NC_071317.1:6434120-7096637 GCF_027563975.2 Plodia interpunctella
CACATCTCGTGAGAGTAGCGTGAAGAGCTGAAAAACAAACAAACTTACTTTCGCACATCTAATATTAGTTAGGATAGTAATAATGATATAGTCGGAAAGCTAATTTAGGTAGTTAGCCTCATTTGTTGACATTACACATTGAACATAAATGTAAATCGTATGTAAATAGCTTCGAATGAAGCTGTTCACATAATTATGATCGAACTTCACTTAGAAGTTCGTTTGATCTTCAATTTTGTTTGGTGAATATTTCGCCATAGTTTGGCTGATTCGCCATACATTGCTGGTTTTTCATTGTTGTAAACAAAAACTACGCAATTTTCATATACTTCGGTGAGTTCGGCGATTGTGTTGCGGGCGTTAGTATTTTTAGATTTTTTTTATATAAGGAGATAAGATGTTGCCCGGGGCTTTGCTCCCGTGGGAATTTTGAGATAAAATAAGCCACCAATACTTATAGCAATGTTGGCTAATGTAACTTACTAATGGTGAAAGAATTTTTGAAATCGGTTCCGTAGTTTTGGAGATTAGGTACCCGACTCAAATATATGCCTACAAAACAAACACACAAATGCTTACCTCTTTATAATAATAGTAAGATTTGCGCTTCCGAATCCTTTGATAGATTAAAAAAGCTATAGTACCTATGTTTTGTCTTTTTCTATAATAATATTCTTTAATATACTTAGTATACTTAGTAACAAAACAATTAAAATTTTTAATGAATAATAGAGTTAATTAGTTCGTCTTTCTGTTGGCAGATTCTTTCATTAGATAGGTACATTAATTAAGTCGACTTTTCGCCTTATTTTTACCAAAACAAAATGAGTCCTGCATTATAAATAAACAAATACAGCTAGTTACACATGTATACATTCAGTATCCTCACAATTTTCCCCAACTACGAGAATGACTCATAAAACAACTAGTAGCTAATCTGAGAAGTTCAGCAACTCTCATTACAATCAGCGAAGTAAATGAACGAATGAATGAGTGAACAGCACCCTATGGCAAAGCGTACGCATTAGAAACTGTGTAGAGTATGTAGTGCGACTTTGCTATTTCTCACAATCGAATCGATTCGCAGTGAGACGCAGTTAACCAAGAACAGTGCGCCATTGTGACGTAATGTCAACCACAACGCAATGTGATTGGTACCTACGCGGTGTCTCACTTCGAATCGATTCGATAGTGAGAAGTAAAATGTACACTTCGCCCACTGCTCTAAAAATACTACTATTTACAGCCTTTACTAGTCTCTGAGGAGTGTGCAGCGTGTGGTTTTGTCAGGAATAACTACATTGGACCACTTCATATCCAACACAAGATATATTTTCTTTGCCTCATACGGTATGAGGCGTCTTAGAAAAACATAGCTTTGTCAACTGTAAGGTATACCTATGTTATTATTATACGGTTAACGTGACTTTATGGTCATGATTTGAACACTATATTGAGGTATTTAGTTTGACATAATATATTTTTTTGGGTTCATATCAATGGGACTTAGTAAGAAGTTATTTAATGTAGCTGACGTCACGAATCATCCACAGTTGAGGAACTTAAATTACGGCGTGGTAGTGGAAAAGGTTCCACCTGTCCCTACCAGGAGGGACGCTAGTCAGTGTAATAGCCCGTTCCCGAGGTTGGGTCGTTGAAACGTTGGTATCAACTGTAAGGCGGTTTTTATTTCCACGTTTTGATTAAGGGGCAGGTAACCGTTAGCGGGGCTATTTGTCTCGTTGATTTATACTGGCCAATGGGATCGTCTGAATGTTACGTCAGTTTGGATAAAGATTAGGTGTTCCAATTCGTTTTTCATCAAATTTCTTACACTAAAATGGGATGAATTATGTTATCTGAAGCCCTACATACGTACCTACCTACGTATAAGCATTAAGCCATAATGTAATTTTGCATAGTGATTTTTAAACATAACGTTCGACGCATAACTATTCGAAGCAAACTAACCTAACTTAAAAGGTTTATTAAGTATGCCGCATTTACCTACCCGTATGCAAAAAATCAATTATGTTTTAGGCTTATTATACCGAAACCAGTATGCCAAAGAACATAATAAACAAATAACAAAATAACAAAAAGAGAACATAATAAATTATGCGAAAAACAGACTTCGTTATTTGATTAGGCACTTAATTTCTCTTTTTTACTAAATCTCTTCATAAGAAAGGGGCCACAGGCCATTATCGCCGTAGCAAAATGTATTTCATACTATAGAGGCCCGTTCCGGCTTTGCTCAGATAAACATAATAAACTACATTTTGTCCACAACTTCGTATGTGAGTAAAAATCCTTTTACCGCGGGAATTTCAGGAATCCCTTCTTAGTGTCTCCTGTCACTGTGACACTGTCCTAGGAACCTATGCACCAAATTCCAGCTTTATACGCCCAGTAAGTTCGGCTGTGCGTTGTCTGTCAGTCAGTCACTCAGTAACGCAAGAGTTTTATATATATATAGATAATACACCTGAACTTGCCAAAGGAATCAGACTATGTATTGTTGAAAATCGTACAAAAACCCGTTTAGTTTTTGAGATTGTTGCGTTCATATGTAATCAGACGCAAGAAGGGGATTTCGTTTTTATAATAATGTAAGAACATAAGTACTACGTAATATTTATCAAAGCTACAAACTACTAACATTTTGTAACAACCACTGCAAAGAAGTAGCTCGCTGGTACCAAAGCGATATGGACTAAAACACTGATAAAACAGATTTTAATATCCGTCCGTTCACGGAGTGGATTTGTGTGCTCACGATCAAAGAAGTTCTTGTCAAAGTCGGCTCAGTTTCATAAAAGATTCGGTGAATACAGATGCTATATTAAATGCCCTCCATAGTGTAGAGGGAGGAACATATACTAGGTTTATTTATTAGGTAGGAAAATACACACATAAGTATATGTATATACTTAGGCACATAAACCATGGAAACAGAGTTAAATAAGGCTTGTAAGTACCTACCTATAACAAAAAATTGTGCTCGCTGTTTCGTCAGTGAATGCTAAAAAGTCTATTTTAATTTGTCAGTTTCCTTCATTATCCTAGCTAATGTTATAAATGCGAAAGTAAGTTTGTTTTTTTACCTCTTCACGCTCTATTTACTCAACCAATCTTCTTAAATTTTTGAAAGTGTGTAGGACATACCTATATACATATAGGGGCACGTTTACGTACGTAATGGTACCCCTCTATAAATCTACACACTACGTTTACGTACGGTTTTAAATCTCTTCTTTGTCTTTGCCATTTCCCACGTTAGGTGGGGTTGGCTTTCCTGATTTTTTGGCGCCGAATAATCTGTCAAGGATTGACAGATTGTCTTCGCGCCAAAAAATCTCACCACGTTGACAAGGGGCATTCTGATATAATATAAAAAGAATATTTTTTTACCTTGCTTCGTTACCAATAAATCTGAAATACGGGAAATAGAAATTTTGCTCAAGGTTTTACTTGAGATAAAAAATCGATCTATATACCACCATAGATACTCAAGTTTTGTACATACCATTCATATACATACAAAAGCGACAGTCCATTTTGACGGTCAATATATCTTGACATATTTATGACTTTGTTGATAATCTATAAATTGATTTCAAAGAGTTATTGTAGATTCGAGTGAGCCGCTTTCAAATAAATCGTCTTTCAGTTTCGGATATATTTTATGACTATAAATCTCCATTGCCAAAAATCTAGCTCCATGTAGCAAATCACAGATTAAAGAAACGTGGACCCATTCTCACGATTTTTATTTGACGTCAATACAATGATATATTTAATATCATCGTAAGTTGATTAAAGAATTTAGAGTTTCGAATTCTTTTTTCATTCATCATGAAAATTCATCAAATTGACCATGCAAGGGATCTTCCGGTGAAGGGAACATCGTGAGGAAACCTGCACACCGGTTGACAGAGTTGACAAGTCTGTATGTATCTATATCGGTAGTGGACACAATGTATGACAGATGCTTTTAGGCGACTTGAATAAAATCTGACCAGTGTTAGCCACCACACTCGGAATAGAAAGAAGACAGGATTAAAAAAACAGCAGAACAAAAGGAAAAAAAATGTTATGGAAAGGGAAACCCGTTATTGGCATTAACATTATTTAATTTTAATGTAAACGCAACTCTGTAAAGCTATTTGTTTATTAAATAGAGAAATTTTGTTATTTAATAAAGAAACAATCGCCACATCTCCCGGTTTCAATCACCGTACGCACACATGTCTTGCCAAGACTGTAAAAGCAGTTTGGCTGTATAAAAGGTGACATTAAATATCTACGCTCCTGTTCCTACGGACGTTAGTTATCTTATTCGGGACTCATGTTGCTGGAACCTGGATCTGGTCCAGAATTTATTTTATTCTACCTAAGTATTAATCAGCTATTTTGGTTAGATATACCTCCTCTTCATATTCGCGTTATTTCTTTTAGAAGAGACCAGTCGAAGACTTCTATAAGAGTACTGACTGATGGAAAGTGATCTTTTTCAGGCCTGGGTTTTGGATGTTTATCTACATAATATATATTTTTTAATTATTTGTATATATTGTAAATAAACTATTTTCTATGTATTAAACTATTTATGTAACGTATCGCGTTAATCAGTTACTTCTATGTATATAATACCTGTTCTTGATTCGAATTCCGCTAATTACCTAGATATGTCAACAAACCATACTTCGTTCAAAACGTGTCCAAAACGTTGATTTTCTTGTTTTATATATCTAACCAATTATTTTTATTGTAAAATGTTTCTTATAATTACTGTTTGTGTCAAAATATATTGAAAAATAAATAAATAAAAATATTATCACTGATTTCCAAGCAATGAAACAATGTGAAACAAGTCTAATACGAAAGGTATGAAGAAAATTAGCTTCATTGGTGTAATATTTGTTCTTCTTCTTAATTAAGAGCTATATAATGCTCTTGTCGGTGGTGTATACGCCACTATATTATGGACAAATTACTATACTATAAAGAGTATAGTAAATTGTCCACATATATTTATTTTGTCCATCTGGTTTAGTGTGGCGTAGAACCATATCATATTCTCCCTTGGATTTTGTTGGTGGCAGGTGGCCAAATGCAAATAAACAGCAAAATCTTCAACATTTTAAGATTAACTTTTACGCTGACCTGAAGTTACAACCCTGAATATAACTGGAAATATGAGGGGATTAGACACTTATAAAATCACTGCGCATAAAACAGTCTCTGTTTGTCTGTCTGTTCGGCTGAATATGCTTAGATCTCTTCGAAACTACGCAACGGATTTTGATGCGGCTTTTTCATAAGTGCAGTGATAAAAGGAAGCACCTACAGGCGTACAATTTATTGTAGCTTATACCGGAAGCCGGGACGTCCACTTGTATCTAATAAAATAAACATACTGACCTATTAAAAGCATCATTCACGAACAAGCAAACATTTCAACAGACAAACTTACCCGCGCAAACTCGACAGTTGTAAACTTTGCAGTAGGATTTCAACTTGTCTTAACCACGAGAGCTGAGAATAGGGTTCAAATACATCTATACATATAACTGTGTGTTATGTCTGTACATAGAAGATATTAAAGGAAAAGAATATAGGTGCGTTTTTTCTTTCTGTCTATTTATATGTTTGTTCGCGCATCACACAAAAACGACTGTAAGGAATTTGATGCGGTTCTCACATTTGTATAGCGGATGGTCTAACTTAAAATCTGGTATAGGTTTCATCGCGATACGTCGCTTAGAACCCGAGATATAGACAATAATAAGTCACGAGGGAAACTAATTTAACGCAGGCGTAACCGCGGGCAAAAGCTCTCTCTTCATAGTCGTATTCCTCATGGCTGAAGGTCGTGGTTATTACGTGGAAAGAAACACACACAACAACTTTCTTGGCATTATTTAGTGGAGTGGTTTACCATTGCCTTCTCCATTTCACAAGTTAATAAGAATCAACCAGTGTGCAGGTTTCCTCACGATGTTTTCCATCACCGGAAGCAAGTGGTGGACGATGAAAACTAACTATACATGAGTCAGATTGGTAAAACTCATGTGGCACGAGTAGGATTCGAACCTGGGACCTTTCGATCCACAGGCATTGAACAATCGCAGCCTAGGTCTTAACCATTACACCACCACCGCTTCGCATCGAGGGCAAAAGCTCGTGTGTTATGAAAGTAACAAAAATAATACAAATACAGCCTTAATAGTTAATATAATAGTTATCTCTAGGGTACAGTTAGTAAGAAAATACAGAGATTCACCCTACCTACACAATTAACATTTAATGAGGCTGCGATTGTTCTGTCAGCAGAAAGTGTCATAACGTTCACCTTACGCGAGTCGTAATCGTCAAGAGCAGGCTCAGCAGAGAAATTGACGGAACCCTGAAGATAATACAAATTTTAATCCTTTCATTCTTATCATATACCACAATGTAAAAAAATGTATACACATATTTTTGCAAATAAATAATCTTTGTCTTTGTCATTGTTAAAAAACTTCAGGCTTCAGTTTTCATAACAATGCATTATTATGATGAATGACATGACGCGATGATGCACTCAGGATCGGCTCCCAACGAGGTACAGCACGCGTTGAATGCAACAAGACCACTCCGACGATAAAAGCTTGTAGCAAAAATTTAAATAATTTTCCATTGTTGAAAATGTACATAAACCTTGTGTACGGAACCAATCTATATAGAATTTAATCATCCGGTCAGTTTTACTATAGGTACTTAACTACACAGTATGTCGTTACAAGATAATAGTGCTTGTACAGTCAACAGCACACCGAGTTATCAAGCATGAACCTATAGCGCCATGTAATAGCGCCGAGTTTGCAATGAATTGGAGTAGTTGACTGTACAAATCTAAGAACAGCTGAATTTCACTTTCCCGATTAATGGAATGTGAGCTATGCTCCTTATTACGTTGAGAAAGTAATTATATTCATATTTTGTAGCTGGAGTTTTGTAGGAGATTTCTCTTGCGACATGAGTTTGTATACTAATCTGACTCTATGTATGACTAATGTATAGTATCTTCAAACGCGTCACAAGGCGGCGTGCCCGGAGCACTGGCAGCATTTCCTTTCTCCGCTGAAGCGAGACCCGTTGAGCAAAAAAGCTGCCAGCTTTCAAGACATTCAGACCATTGTCGAAGTGCAAAATGTCATCATTCTACATATCGTCTATGACCAAATCGCGGTCTAAATGGTAATCGTCTTCATATGGATAATCTGAAAAATGACAATGACATTTAACAATGAAAAATGACAATAATCCTAGGTAATATGATAAACTAGCTTTGGAACCGCGGCTTTGTACGCGTGAATTCCTCTGCGAAAGCGGGACAGACATGATTTCCATACAAAGTTTCACCCACCACGATAGTCAACTTGGTATTTATTTTTGAAAAAAAATGGTAGCCTTTGCTTGAACAGGCTTCTTTAAGTACATGCATGGCAAATATCATCGAAATCAGTCGAGCAGTTGAGCCGTGAAAAAAAAGGAACAGACATGAATTTCATACAAACTTTCACCCCCCCCCATTATAGTCATAGGCTACTTTTTTCGAAAATAAACCCCTTATTTTTGAAAAAAAGTAGCCTATCTTTGAGAAGTATTTGTATACTTACGAATATATTCGGAATATGGTTCTATTCTCAAACATGGGCCCGTGTGAATGCCTATCCATACTGTAATAAAATAGAATTCTTTTTTAAAATCATTTGTTTTTATTAAATCATTCAGTAACATTCATTCAGTCCACACACCCATTACCGTACCGTGAAAACCTCGGTTTTATCTGTGTTCGGTGTGACGCTATTACATTTTAAAATAAAATATATTTTCGATTTAAATTTATACTTTTTGAAATTGTACCTACTCCTGTAATTCTAAAGGAAGTTTATTGAGATAATTGGGTATCATGTAGTTAAGTATTCTTGTCCCATACAAATTTTTAAATTTAGGAAGTTTATATTTATTTAAATTACAACGTGTTCTTAAGTAGGTAGGTAGTTTTTTCTCTACTTGACATTTTTTAACATGATTCAGTTAGAATTAGGTATTTATTTTTATCATAAACACCCATGGTATTACAATACTCAAATAATTCCTTCTCATCGTAGATATAATTTGTTTTGTGTTGGATGGATTCGTGGGCCGGATCGTGAGGTTCCCTCTATTATGGTTGAGCTACGCAATGGCTGTCCCATGCGTCAACTCGTGAACGGGTGCTGCCAGAGGGAACTGGTCAATTAATTGTTTTTCACATCGATATATATATATATATATATCATATATTTTCATCACACCGTACAACTTTTTTTTCACCCGATTTTATATATAATATATTATATATTCTTAGGTAGCCGACGATAGACAGCAAATCCAAAAATATTATCCAGTACAGTATTGTATTACTGGCTGTACTAAAAGCATGTTTAGGGATGGGCGGGGAATCAGAATGGAATAGAAGATAATTGAAATGAAACGGATACAGGTATCAGCTTTGGGGATCAGATCGGAATAACTCAAAAAATAAGGCTTTTTTTTCGGCAGAACCCGGGCGCCACAGCCGTGGCTAATGAGAGTTATACTTACTATCAGTCCCCTCACGACAATTGACGTAGTCGAGAACACACCAGCTGTCAAATGTGTTATATGTGTAGTACACAGTGCGACCGCAGACAGCTCCCGTACTAAAACCAAACAATAATACCTACAGTAATTTTTGATTGTATTTTTCTTTGGGCATTAATTATTTGGTCAACCATTTTAAAATTTGGTAAGTAAAAACAAGTTAGCCTAGTCAGCCTTTTAATGATTTGTTCAGCAATAAAAACATTCATGCGGCAATTCTTGTTACCCAGAACACCGTGATTATTGTCAGCAATTAAAATATAAGCAGGCCAGCAAAATAATTATTTGGGCAGCAAGATATGGCCAGCAAAATAATTATTTGGGCAGCAAGATATGGCCAGCAAAATAATTATTTGGGCAGCAAGATATGGCCAGCAAAATAATTATTTGGGCAGCAAGATATGGCCAGCAAAATAATTATTTGGGCAGCAAGATATGGCCAGCAAAATAATTATTTGGGCAGCAAGGTTTTGGCAGCAAAATAATTATTTGGGCAGCAAGATATGGCCAGCAAAATAATTATTTGTTAATAATTATTTGGGCAGTTGCAACAGATGACCGTGTAGTTGAGGAGTTCTCTTGTTGAGAGCCTATTTTGGGTGTGACCCAAATATTCACCCAAAATAACCTAATAAATCTATTTCTTCTATTTCAGAATTTGGTCAGAATTTGGGAACAAGATTTGGTCAGCAGAATTGCTGACCAAATCTTGCTGGCCAAATATTACTGAACAATAGTTGCTATCCAAATGTTGTTGACGCTTACTAAATAATTTTGCTGTTCAAAATGTTGTAAAATGGTCTACCTTTTAGATATAGGTATTTGCTGACAACTAAACATATTTTTTTGCTGTCAAAAATAAATCTGTATAAAATGTCCGAATACTTTGCTGACCGTTTGAATAATACCCTTGTTTATTATTATAAAAAATTTCAGCACGTTTGACCTCAACCAGGCCTAATGCAAAAAATTGGTATAGGGTCTATGGTATGTCCGTACGAACGCGAATAAACTTTTATTGATCTAGATTTTTGCACGGTTTTCAATAGATAATGTGATTTCTGAGGAAGATTCACTTTCTCACAGCTAGTACTTAATAAAATTAAATAAATATATTAGGACAATTCACACAGATTGAGCTAGCCCCAAAGTAAGTTCTAAACTTGTGTTATGGGATACTAACTCAACGATATTTTATAACATATACATATATAGATAAACATCCAAGACCCGGGCCAATCAGAAAAAGATCATTTTCCATCATGACCCGACCGGTGATCGAATCCAAGACCTCTCGGTTCATAGGCAAGCACTTTACCACTGCGCCACCGAGGTCGTCGAAATAAAATTATTGTATAACAATATATAATTTACAATACTAACTTGTACACGCGCATGCAATATGTCCACTTGAAATCGCAGTGATGGTCAGCGGTTACCGGGGGCGGCGCACTTGACCTCATCTTGTCTCTGAATTGCGCTGGCCTACAAGAAAAAATTTCAGCTCAATCGGTTGAAGATATCTGCTTCAAAATTAAGTAGCAAGATTCCACCCGAACAAACATACATACATAGACATACATGCATACACATACATACATGCACATACATACATACATATACATAAATACATACATTGCAAGTAAAAAATATAACTTGACAGACATTAGAAACAACGATTACATTACATTGCAAGTTTAATAAAAGCCTTTAATAGCAGTTTTTTTAAATAATTTTATTGTACAATCTGTCCGTCCCGGCTTCGCTCAGGTGAGACCAAAATAAAACAAAGTAGCCTATATTACTCCTGAAAGTTTATTCTATATCTGTGCCGAATTTCATCAAAGTCGGTCCAGTTTGGTCTGCTAAGGCTATGAGTCCCTTAGTCGCCTCGTACGACATCCACGGAAGGATATGGAAAGACTGTATTCTAAACAAAGCTTTCATTATTCAAGTCAAAATTTAGTTTGGATTTCAAATATGTAGGACAAGCCGAAGTAGGTGAAATTTCAAATGCAATATTGGATTAAAGACAAACGGGACGGATCACGCTGCACTGCGCTGGTACGGCCACGTCTTGCTTAGACAGGAAAATTACGTAATATAATAAGGATAAATAAAAAATAAGGAACAAATGTAGGGGCTATGCCGCCCCCTGGCCCTGGCAGACGGGGCAAACCCAAGAAGTGCTTGATATCGTCAAGTGTCAATATGCGTGCCAATGGTCTGATAACTGAAATGTAGGAAATCAAACTCTGTATTCCGACGCTCAGTGGCTGAGTTTGCAACCGGGAAAACGCTCAGACGAATGAGAGAGAGAGACAGAAAAGGTTAAACTAAAAATAAAAAGGTTTTGGGCACGTACACAGTGGATGGATATGGTGTTGGCTGTATTTTTGTGTTAAGCGTATTTGTTACACCGGGACCTTTCATGGTTCCTGTTGTTTGCTGCCTCAATGCTAGACGGCGACTGTAAAAATTATAAAAGTATAGTTAATTATTAATTCATCTAGACGAGGCTCCGGACTTCGGGAAGATGTTCTAGATATATTTTTTAAATTTCATGGCTCCATCGAAAACGTGGCAATAACGATGATTTTTCCAACGTCAAGGTTGAGATTGACACGGAATATAATATGTTATAATATATGAAACACGGTCCAGTGTGTAGCCTAAAATATAAGAGTATATAAATATATTATATATACATACATACTATCCGACCGTTTAAATAATATCCTTTTTTATTATTATAAAACATTTCAACACGTTTGACCTCAACCAGGCCTGATGCATAATAGGCGAGAGTAAATTAAAATTATAAGAAGATATTATTATTTTGTATAAATTTTGCCAATAAAATTATAATAATATTTGCCAATATAATTATAATAATATTTGCCAATAAAATTATAATAATATTTGCCAATAAAATTATAATAATATTTGCCAATAAAATTATAATAATATTTGCCAATAAAATTATAATAATATTTGCCAATAAAATTATAATAATATTTGCCAATAAAATTATAATAATATTTGCCATTATAATTATGATAATTATTTACAAGTATATGTAATTTTTGACACAAGCTTTTATTGTTGTCCAAAAGATCATGTTGCATTCAATGCCTGTCTAAAAAATCGTTCCGTAACAGTGAACCGTTGTTGGGTCCTTTGTCGGGAGCCGTTCCTGGATGTCACCATCATGTCATGCTAATCATAATAATGCATCGTTATCCGAACTAAACGTGTTTACATAATTTCAGATCAAGGGTTTCAGGTTACAAGATTCCATCTGAACATACATACATACATGCATTGCAAGTCAAGTAAGGGCTTGTAAAATGTGGGTACTTTTTATTATGTTACTAGCTTTATCCCAGGTCTATTATTATAGTATTATTTTATAAAAGGTATATAATATATAATAGTATTATTTTATAAAAGGTATATAATATATAATAGTATTATTTTGTAAAAGGTATATAATATATAATAGTATTATTTTATAAAAGGTATATAATATATAATAGTATTATTTTATAAAAGGTATATAATATATAATAGTATTATTTTATGAAAGGTATATAATTTATAATAGTATTATTTTATAAAAGGTATATAATTTATAATAGTATAATTTTATGTAAGGTAACCTATGTATTTATTTCTCCTACATACTATGTGTTTGCACAATTTCAAAAATATGAGTGTATAAAGCTTGAAGATATCTCATTAAGCATATTTTTAAAAATAACAAAGAAAAAAAAAACAAACTTACTTTCACATTTATAATGTTACCAGTGGTCCGTCAACCATAATAAATTACACAACTAAACCTTCCTCTTGAACCGCTCAATCTATTAAAAAAACCCTCATAAAAATCCAAGATCTATGTATACACAGGGACAGACAGGTAGGTATGCTTAGATCTTTAAAACTACGTAAAGGATTTTGAAGCGGTTTATTTTAATTGAAGATAGTGCTATTCCTGAGGCAGGTTTCGGATATAATTAATTATATTTTACAGCTAGTATTATTATGTTTATTTATTTATTATTTATCACGTCACATTTCGTGGGCTATAATATTATATTACCTGATGAGCGTTGTTAAAGGAAATCTCGTTATAGACCGCAATTTAGTATTATCTTTAAGCAGTTTTAAATACCCTGTTATATTTTCATCACCGATATAACCAACCGACAAACCAGGTGTGGTTCTTGAATTAGAATCGTATAGTTTATCTTTATTTTTCGCTACGTAAGTCTTTTCTTTGGTTTTCGGGTTATTATGTCCCCTGGATAACGCACACGACGTGTCCCCTGTAACTTGTACTCTTATAGTTACTGAAATGTAAGGAGAAATTAATTTAACAGCTACATAAAAAACTTCACACAGCAAATTCTCCAGTCTGGCCGTGACCACGGCGACTGCATGGTTGAAACGTTAACTATATCCCTATCAATGACTGCGTATTATAAATAAACTGACTTTCCGTAGTCTGCCCCGAGATGTGTCCTTAGATTTTTTACTTCGACTACTTTAGACTACGCCACGGATTTTGATGTGTCAGATTTATAAAATTAAATCTACACGTAATATATTAATGAGGATAAACATCAAACAGCAACAACCTATTAAAACATAAATTTATAAAATAGTTGTGTGGTTCTCAGTATTACCCACACACAAACTTACAAGCACTTCCTCTTTGTACTTAATATTAGTTTAGACTAGTTGTTCGCCGCGAACTTAGACCTCGAGAACGCAATATTTTTTTACAAAATTGTGAATATTTCAAAAATGACCGAACCGATTTTGATGTCCCACGAACTTAAAAATTCTATTGACATATTCTATATACCTTTTAATTTTCATCAAAATCGGACCAACGATTCAAAAGTTATCGCGTTACAAACATACGTATGCATACAAAAAATGTATTCTTGCCCCAAGTACAATGTTAGACCTGGCTCGCTTCGCACGCTCGGTCAATTAAGCTAATACCTATTAATTATGATAATGAACAATGTAGATTACAGTTAGATATTAATATAGTTAGTATAGTAATAATTTATAGTAATATTTACTTACTTAAGATGAGAACCATTTTAGTATAGTACATAATTCAATACTTATTATAAAATTTATACTATCTATATGAAATTAAGTTTTAACTTTCAATTATTATGTATTGATTTTTAAAATTATGTCATACTTCTGTGTCTGTTATAGTATGACAAAACATTATAATAAGGAGGTGTTCACACAGATTTAATAGTAAATAGCAATGTCAAAAAAAAATGTTGATTAAAAGCCATTTTTAAGACATTCTTGACACACCGTACGATCTTTACTGGAGGTGAACAACAATATTCATTTTCGTTGAGTGTTCAAAAAAACAAGTAATTGGGTCTTGTGTACACAATTTTATCGTTTAGTTAGATTCCGGTTTTATAAAACTGGTTTTGATCAAATTTTGGTGCTACTAAATAAATAAATCTGTGTGATTTTTTTCCAATAAAAGGGTCCGGACCCGTGCTTCACCAAGGTTCTCCACCTGGGTGAAGCACTGGGACTTCTAAGGTCCCGTGCTCCAACTGATGACGTTATTATCCCTTAGTACAGTCAAGTAAATAAAAAATACATAATTTAACAAATATTTAATCAATAAAAAAAAATTTTGTGTGCGTTGCCTAACGTCCGCAGAACAAAGGCAAGCATGCGAAAAATTGATTTTTCATTGATAGTCCTTTGCGCAATAAAGTTCTGACTAGCGTTAGTTTATTGGTTAAAACATTCTCATTGCTGAGTCATGCTCCGATGTTTTTATATCCGTCGGTCGAAGGATAACGCAGAAATTTAATGGACAATCGACGTATCTCAACGCACGTCAGTGCCAAAACCTACGGCAAACAACGGAGCACAACGGAAAGTCACGATTCAACGTAGCAATCGGGACCTCTTAGATAGTTTTGTTTGTTCATCTGTTACTCTATTAATTTGTGGCGTTGTGTATGTTAGGAGAAAAACTAGTTAAGCGCGAGTTGAAGTCTTACATTAGCGTTTCGTAAAAATAGTTTTTTTTTTTATGTACTTTTTAACGGTTTTTAGATATATACATATATATCTAACATAATATGTTTCAGTATACCATGTATTTCGACCATGTACTTTCTTGTGTATGTACTTACATTGTCATATTATTAATAAAAAATTATACATAAATTCTGGCATAATAGGGACCAACACTGTTCAAATGAGTTTCTTTCGGCATTTCTTCTCAGCAGTGGTCGTTCCGAAATGCTAGTAATTTGTAGCTTTGGTAAACATCATTTAATTTAGAATGACGATGAATGACGTGAAAAAGTCCCTGTGAAGTCCTAATTTCTGAATGAATGATTTGATTTTGATTTTGAGATTTATTTCTATCTTGTGCTGTAAGATTACTTCATGCTATATTCGCGACAAATATCAAGCTCTGTTTCCTTTGTGAAATCACAAAACATGCAGTAGAAATACTCATATCTTTTGATCGCGTCGACTTAGAACTTTAATGTTTATTATTTTATTTATTTAAATTCATTACAAAACCATGAAAATGACGGACTTAAAGACTGAGGTTTTTTCTGCCAGTTAACTAAAAGGTGATGCAAAGAGAAAAGAATATCTAATATGTCTCTGTTTACCCGCGGCTTCGCCCGCTTATTAAATGCCCTCGGGAACAGTTTTTCTTCGTATTAAAATGGGATTGCGATAGATTAAAATATCCATTGCGCATTTAAAATACACACAGCGCCATCTAGTGTTTTTATTGCAAAGATTTTTTATTAGCATATTAGCATTTAGCGCCACCTATAATAGAATTATAGGTTTTTAGCAAATCCCACGAGAACATTGTTTTTTTTCCAGGCTGTTGAAAGTTACCCTATGTTCTCCATACTCTTAATTACATATAATGTGAAATTTCGAGAAGCTCTTCTAGCTTCACCAATTTTCCACTGACTAACACAGAAGATTGCGGTACTTCTGCAATCTGAGACTGACGTGCTTTTCCCATGGCCTGTGGCGTTTGCTTGGAGAACAAACAATATTCTATGCAACTGAGTCCTAAACTAAATTTCAGATTTGTTCAATCCTATTCCACTTTTTCGATTTCATTTAATATCTACGATAAATTTTAATGTGAGTTTGTATGTTCCTCTTCAAGCCTCTATTCAATCGACATTTGTGAAATGTTGCAAGAAATGATTGATCTCTGAACTGTCCCTGTGAGAAATTAACGCAGGCGAAGCCGCGGGCAAAAGCTAGTCTATAACATTAGTTAGTATGAGGATAGTTAGGATGAGAGTTCATTCTCAAACGGATAAAACATTTTTGTATTTTTTTTTTTGTCATAGAGCAAAAAAAAAATACGCGGAACCCAAAGCTTCATTTTCTCTTATCTGTTCACGTTGCTGAAGTACAGTACTTGTGAAATGGATTTGCATGAGCTAATTATTCTCTCTAAGACTAAAAGTCCACGAAGACCTAAATGTATGAGTTTCACATTTAAACCTAATTTGAATATACCGTTGCAGTTAATGTGACGTGGTCTCTGCAGTCCGCGAGTAGGGTGACCATTAAGTATGATTTTTTTTTTCAGCATTTCCTCTCAGCAGTGGTCGTTCCGAAATGCTAGTAGTTTGTAGCTTTGGTAAATATAGTTTAATTTATAATATTTAAGGCCTGTGAAGGCTTAATTTCTGAATTTATAATTTGATTTCTGTAAGTTGAGCGAGATTACTGGAATTATGAGTCTTATCGCATAAAACTAGTATCTATCTAGTATAAAAAGAAAGGTTGATTTTTAGTGAAGAAAAGTTTAAGAGTGCAGGGTGTAATTACTGCCTTTAGAATAGGAGACCATAGGACCATAGACCTGTCACAGCCAAGAATGCAACCAGAAACATGCGACGATGAGAGCTCGCTCTCATTCTGTTGTAGGACTATACAAAGGTTAGGATCTATATCTGAGAACTATCTGCCTAATTACTACTAAAATAAATGTTTGTTTGTACATGTTTCACGTCAAAACGGGCGATTGATGTATTTTTTGGTGTGGAGATCACTGGCGAGTTGGAAAGTGATTTAAGCTAAATCTAGATTAAATTCCAGCGTTCTATTTTTTTTAGATAAATTGTCATTGGACACTATTATTATTAAGAACGAACATCATTGTAGACTTTATTTCTTGAGAATAAATAAATACATTAAATTGCTCGTTATTGATATAATATTTCTTCGAGTTTCCGCGAAATATCCGATATTTTTTCAACGTATGGTATTGCTAGTTTTGGTGGAGTAATGTGCATACATTACATTAATGGTAGTCGCACTGGTGGATATAATTACATTAAGCTTCAACGAATTATCTGTGTTGACGGAAATACCTGAAAAAAAATGTTGTAAGTAAATTTTGACGTCAATAAGTGACGTCATATTCTAAATTAAATGATGTTTACCAAAGCTACAAACTACTAGCATTTCGGAACGACCACTGCTGAGAAGAAATGCCGAAAGAAACTCATTCAAACAGTGTTGGTCCCTATTATGCCAGAAGGGCTTACCATTATAGACAGAAGTTGAAAAAATATTTGAATTTGAATTCTTGAATTTCTTTTATCACCTCTCCTCTTCTATCACCCTCCTTCTTGAAATATATAAATAGACCGTACGAAGCTGGCAAAATGTTTGATTTAACCACAACCTTATCCTAATTCTAAATAATATTATAAATATGAAAGAAAGTTTGTTTGATTTGTTTGTTTGCTACTTCTATTTACTCAACCAATCTTCTTAGAATTTTTCATACCTACATCTAGTAATTTGTAGTATGTACATGGATATAGGGTACCTTTCATCGCGAAAAAATTACTGTTCCCTTAAGAAATTCACGCAGGCGAAGCCTGTGGGCAAAGGAATTAACTATTTATCTAAGCGGATGATTCCATCACCGAAAACAAATGACTACACGCAGATAAAGTTCGAAAGCCAGTGAAATGTCGCGTCACTCAGCGGAATGATCTTGTCTATTTATCGAAGGACCGACTGTATGTGAGTGCCGATGACATAGAATCATTCACCTGAATGAAGGGGTGTCATCTGTGAAGTGTTAGCGACGCACAATATCTAGGTAACAGAAGTGTAATGAAAGATCAAAATTATCTGTATGACTCAATCACATATTATATAATGCTTCCAGTAACCCAATGGCGCTGTTAGAGCGTATTCCCATTGTTTAGTCGTGCTCAGTTGCGCCGACGCAATACGATGCAGCTCCGTCGTGCTCATTTGTTTTCTATATGGTTTAACATTGACGTGCGTCGACGTACGTCGAAAGTTCATACAATTTTACGCTGTTCTGCGTTGATCTGTCGACGGATGTCAACATGACGGAAGTTGTCGCAGGGCAACTGAGTCACATAATGATTTTATAGTATGATATCATAAAGTACTAGGTTTATAGATATTTTTTTGGAAACTATCATAAGATTCAAATTTCTTGGCACCTGAAAATCGTGATTTTTGTCAGCATTACAACTTCGTCGAAGTAAATCGTTTGTTAGGAATAATAATAACAAAGTGTGATACTAGTAGTTACATAGTATGCTAAAACTACTGACACCAAATTCAAAGAGATTTGTCATGATCTAATAAGCAAATAACGTCTTCTCTCGTAACGCTAATTTAAATGTTACATTGAGGTGATTTTCGGTGTAGAGATAGTTGGAGCTGGAGCTGTACTTTCAGACGCTCTGGTAGGGTAGGCATCATCTAGCTATTTTTTGTGTTAAATAATTGCTATTTTCGCTTGGTTTCTCTTCTGCGGTATTTATATTCTGTAGCTTCATGTCAGAGATGATTTGTCTACTTGAAATATCGCAACGCGCGCTTCTGTACCTCTTACTGAACTCGAGTGTAGATTATATTACAATATTGATTCTATTGTAATATAATAGGTATTGGTTTTATTGTAATATAATATTTATGATGATTTGAACTTATATGTACTATATTCTCGATTTCTGATTGAGATTTTCGTTTTTACATTACTATATAGCGGTCAGTACCGGCTTCGTTCTGTTAAAAAAAAATAAAAAATATATACACAATCTATTGATGAAAACATCACATATTTTTTGACACCGACCGTGCGAAAAGTTTTTGAGTTTATCGCGAGCAGACAGATAGTCAGACAGATGCTGCAGAGGAGTGTTTTATAATATGTAACGACTGGATCACGGAGAAACATAAATAAGGGAGCCCTAGCAACTTATAAATGGTTATATTCCACCCGGAAACATTTTATGATGTCTCTATATTTTGCTTTGGGCTCTAGAGAACTGAAAAGCTTTTAAAACGGCTGTATTTTATTGTACCTTTTAGTGGAGAGTATCTTCATCTCTTTCACTGTCGGAGTTCGTGATGTTGTTGTCTCTTTTATTAGTTATTGGGGAAAATCTCTTAACTTGAAAACAAATGGAGGTTTCAATTAGAATATGAAATACACCTATTTCTTAATTAGGACGCCAACGAAATCTTAGTCGAAAAAACAAATTTGACAGTCGCCATAGCGATAATTATGCGAATATATGTTAGATAAATTACATTCACTTGTAAATATGTTCACGATAAAGATATGTGTCAAAAACTTGCTCGGAAAATCGCGTTCCAAACGCTGTGATTCGACAGCATACGGCGCGCTCCGGACGTTGGAGACACGGTCAGGAATCTGAAATGGGACTGGTCAGAACACCGGCACGTCAATGTGATAATAGGTGGAATATAGCACAGACTTAATGTGGTCTAGGACAGGTGAAAGAATACCTGGAATAAGATGGACGGATGATCAAAATTGGCTGAAATTATGACGATGATCACGATTGTGACTGGTTTTAAAATTATTTAAAAAAATAAGTTACCTTTTGTGTTGACATTTTTGTGTATATCATTGCTGACCTCGATTTCGTTCTAAGCTCAGGGAGAAAATAATTTACGATGTATGTTATTACGGTTAACCCAAAAGTAAGGGTAAGCGATTATTTACTTGTATTTTACGATATTGTTAATATGAAATACTACGTCATAAAAATAAGGTAAATTACTAAGTTACAGAGTTGACTTTCTCTCTAATCTGAGCGTTTTCTCGGTTACTTCCTCAGCCATTAGTGTCGGACTTTAGGGGTCGCTTTCCTACTTTTTCGTCTACACTTCTCACGGTCATTAACATTCCTAGTGCTTATACCATTGGCACGCATATCATATTTGACGAAATTGGAAAAAAGCGGGGCGTACTCCCGTCCCTTTACGACTGTGATTTTTATTACTGCATAAAAAAACATTAAAATAATAGGTATTAATTTTACTAAGCCAGCCTAACGTCACGTCAACCTATACTCGTATTATCCGCCGCCATATGCGATATGACTTTACGATGCCATCTCGTCGACAATAAAGCAGCGTGCTTGTTTATTTTATTGTGAAAACAAGTG
This sequence comes from Plodia interpunctella, assembly GCF_027563975.2. NCBI lineage: Eukaryota > Metazoa > Arthropoda > Insecta > Lepidoptera > Pyralidae > Plodia > Plodia interpunctella. The sequence goes on from NC_071317.1 coordinate 6,454,340, forward strand.
ACTCCAGTTGTTATAAATTACAGATATATGTTCTGAGGCGTGTGCGAGTCGCGTAAATTTGTCAGCCTGATAAGATCGTATGTGCCGGAGAAATTCCGGAAGGTTAATATCCATTCTAAATTTCTGAGTCAACTGATTTATGATTTGTTCTTGTCTGATATATAACGAGTTTTTATTTTGATGACTATTCGAAGGTCCTTGGCCTTAACAGGAGCACTCGTGAAATAATGACTATGACAATAATTGCAAAACTAAATAAGACAAAAATTCACATCACTCGTTTTTGGACTTGTCCAAACTCTCTGTACTAAAAACGTGACGTCACGATATAACATGTTTGTAAAAAAGCTGTTTGTTCGATAGCTATATTCTATACTATTATTATAAAGTGGTAAGCATTTGTGAGTTTGTATGTTTGAGGTATCCGCCTCAATACTACCGAAACGAACAATTTCCTAACCTACCGAATCGATTTCAAAAAAATTCTTTCACTATTAGAAAGACTTGACAAAATTGCTAGGCTTTATTATATTTTATTATATTATAGGCTATATTATAGGGAGCAAGGCCCCCGGCAACATCTAGTCTTAAATATGACTTTCGTAGTGATGACTTCGTAATAAAACATTATAATTTATGATGTTTTTTTTTTATAATTTCATTTTCTTTACAGCGAACTTTCCAAACATTTTAAAACCTTTGTATGATCCACCTGCATTGTTACTGTCTATAAATTATCATAATTAAAATAGGTATTTAAATATTTTTGTAGATCCAGTACCTATACATACTTTTCACTATAATCTGACCTTGTCGTCTGACCTTTTTTGAAAGCAAGTGAGAGTCGTCAGGAAAAGTGAAAATTGAATGGCAAACAGGAGCTAGATTTATGCCTAGCACCTATATGCATGTAGAATATAATATCCTACGAATAATGTCTCGTTAAAATACAAAACACATGCTTATAAGGATATTACATGTATATCTATGTACAAAATAAATTCATTTTCTTCCCTTCTATCTTAAAAATTAGCTGTGTGTTTATTATATCTGTGTGTATATATTTCAGTTATTTGAAGAATCACTAATTAGATAAAGACATTTCCACCCAAGCGTCAACTCGTGAATGGGTGCTGCCAGAGGGAACTCTTTTCTCATATATTTTTAAATAAATAATATAATATATTAGGACAAATCACACAGATTGAGCTAGCCCCAAAGTAAGTTCGAGACTTGTGTAACAAATACATATATAGATAAACATCCAAGATTCCTATATATATATATATATATATACATGATATACTTTTTGACTATGTACATTATGTACTTTATTGTACATAATGTATTATATTGTATTGTAAGAAACAATAATGGCAAGCCCTTCTGGCATGATAGGGACCAACACTGTTCAAATGAGTTTCTTTCGCCATTTCTTCTCAGCAGTGGTCGTTCCGAAATGCCAGTAGTTTGTAGCTTGTGAGAAATAACTATTTACTATAAAAAATGACGTGAAAAAGTGCCTATGAAGGTCTATTTTCTGAATAAATGATTTGAATTTGAATTTGCGGCATTTTGAGGTAAAACTAGTAACAAATAAAGTTAGTAATATACTGAAGAGTTTCCAGATGCCTACTTTCATTAGAGATAATCACTCCAAGCGTCAAAGTGGGAGAATTCCGGTTGTTGTGATCATTAATCAATCGCCAGTGGAAAAATCAATGTAATTCCATTACGTGGTTCGAAATAAGATTTTGTATGAGCAAATCAAACAAATTTTCTTTTTGTTTCTCTTACTCTTAACTCAATGATACTATATTTTATAATAAATACATATATAGATAAACATCCAAGACCCCGGGTCTTCAATCAGAAAAAGATCATTTTTCATCATGCCCCGACCGGGGTTCGAACCCTGGACCTCTCGGTTCAGAGGCATGAACTTTACAATTGCGCCACCGAGGTCGTCAAAACATTTGATGTCTCGTTTCGTAAAACACATTCTTGACAAAAGAGTGTCAGAGACTGCAAGTGTTACATAACATTGTGTAACATGGTGTGTGGGAGCACATAAAGGTTTAGAGTGACAGGTAAATTCTTCAATAAAGACGATGTGATACATATAAATTGATTACTGTCATCCATATGGCTGAGAATCGGTCATTCATTCAGTCATTCAATTCGAGTATGAACCATACCCGACGTTTTTCTTGGCAATATGAATACAGTAATATTATTTATAAAATTTGTAAAAATCGCAAGGGCAAATTTTCCATTTGGAACACATAATAATATACATTATCGTGAGGAAATTTGCGCAGACAAGCAAGCATACACATACAGCATTTTTATACGATAATCACTTGATCATCATAATGAAGAGACTTATAAGAATTGGTTACCGGAACCTCCGGACACTAATTAGTCTTGCCGACACTGAAAGAAATCTTTCACGCTCTTATGAAGTACTCCGTTATATTACACAACTGCAGGGCGGGAACCACACGCCACGTGTTCCCCATATATGTTGTCGTAAAGTGCGTGGCCATCAGAAACCAGTCCCCTGTACTTATGAGCTCGTGTCCGATATAACATGCGGGTCACGTATATTCTCTTTGAACATGAATTCTTCACGCCCGGCCAGTGGCTCTCAACGTGTAACCGGCGAAAAAAAATATAAATTAAAGGTAGGTTTTTTTTAAAAAGCTTTTGTTTGTGGAACTCTTCTCTGAAAGAAGAATTCGTGTCAAAATAAATTCAAATTCAATTCAAATTCAAATGAATTAAACCAATCGATTGCGAACAATGTTATGTCAATATAGAGATATTTACTTTACTGGGCTAATTATTAGGGCCGTCTCTGGCAGTGGTGAGTCAAAAAATTAATAATTTTATACATAAAACTGTCATTATGTATAAATAATTTAATTAATTAATAAAAATTGAATCTAAAGTAATTTTTAACCTCCGTATTTTTGATCCTAATAATCTGATAACTTTAGTAGCTCAAAATAAACAAGATGGATTTTGTTCGTTTTAAATATCTTCAGGGATAACTCAGTTTGAATAACGCCTTAATTATTTTACTAATAATTTATTGTCAAAGATGTAGGAACTTTGAGAGGAATATTTTGACAAGCACTGATCGGCTTTCGTGTATTAACATGATGCTTTGGAGATTTTACGGTGGATACGACTCACGTTCTACGTGGGTATTTTTGCGTTCCATACGACAAGAATAATACATAAGTAGCGATGTGCGGTTATCAAAATTTTCGAGAACTTGAACACGAGGTCAAGAAATATTTTGGGAAATTTTCCTTCCGATCGTTGTCGTTGATCGTGAAATTTTCGAGAACGGAGAATTTCTCATCGAAACAAATAATGCATTATAACAAAATAATTAACGCGTTGTAACAAGCACTGTACTTATTGTAATCAAAATTGATTTGCATGATAATTTCCTCTGCTAGTTAAGTTTATTTTACAAGATTAAATATACTCTCTCTCTTCTCTCAGCCTAGAGTCGGCTTCTCCACTTTACCATCTCCACACTTGTCAGACGATTGGAAGACATAAGACTAACCACCGTATCAAATACATAGATACATACCATATCAAAGTATATAAATATATTCTGTTGATGTGAAGAAGAAGTTTTGGATGCGTTGGCCTGATTTATTTGCGTCGCGAAACCTCTTCTTAAGTTTGTACATATCTTTCATTAGTCACAGTCTGTTTTCGCTGCTTCCCCCATTTTTACACAGCGTCGGCACAGTATGTCTCAAGTAACAGGCTTCGATGGTATGGTCACGTTATGAGAAGGGAGGAAAATATTATTGTAAGAAAGGTTATGGATGTGATGGGAAAAGAAGTAGGGGGCAGGCCGAAGAAGAGGTGGATTGAGTGCGTTAGGCTGGACATGGCTAAAAAGGAAGTAACAGATTGGTTAACATCAGACAGGGAGAAGTGGAGGAGACAGACATGCTGTACCGACCACACGTAGAGTGGGATAAGGGTAGGCTGATGATGGCACAGTATGTCTCATGTATGATAATGACAATATAATATTTTTGTTAGAATCTTTGTCAATTACATATAATTAAACCAACAAGTTATTAGTAACTTTTTTCCTTCGTATAATTTATTGATAATAAATCAGTGATTATTTTAAAATAATGAATGTGCTCCTCATCTCTGCATGGTTGCGTTCGGAATTGTGAAGCCGCGAAGCCCGTAGTCAGTGTATAAAAAAATCCTTAAAATTTTGAAGAAAGCTTCATCTTCATATCCTTCCTTACATATTATAAATAAAGTCCTCTGTCGTGTCTGTTTGGTCGCGATAACCTCAAAAACTACTGCACGAATTATCGTGATTCACCAAAAGAGACTCTGATTACTGAAGAAGGTTTAGATGTTTAATTTACTGAACGAAGCCGGGAAGGGCCGTTAGTATATAGAGCCTTTATATGTATAGTCTTTAAATATATAGAGTTAAATGAGTCAAGAAAATCTCCCGCGTTTTAGAAATAGTATATTTTTTCCGTTGGTACAAAATTCATTTTTCCAAAAAAAATTGGTTCAATTTGAACTTTGTGCCGGACTATCGGCATAACTAACATTCTCCAACATATGATTGCAACGAAAAATAATAAAAAAAAAACAAGCTAAGATCGAGTCTGGTTCGGTTACTTTCGGGTTCCGTATTTTTTTCTTTTAAATATCTACTTACTTATTTACTACTAAATAATAAATTATTTATTGCCTATATTAGATATGTTTAATTTATAAGTATTTATAAGTTATTTTTAAGGTACATAGTTTTTAATTCAAATAAATATAATTTTGTGTTTTATTTACTTATTTTACGTTTGTAACATCAACCCGTGGTCGAGTGGCTAAAATGGCCACCTGTGAACCGAAAGGTCCCAGGAACCAAAAGTTATTTTCTCTATATCTCTACTAAATACCTGTGGAAAAACGTTGAGAATCGTGAGCACCAGTAGCTGTGGCTGCTTTCTTGACTAGTGCCTTCCAGGCAATACGATATTGTGCCTGCTTTAAGGCCTGGGGTCTTACCATCTCTTAAAGCGATCCACTTTGAACTGCATCGCAAATTCGTAAGTACCATCGATTTAATTTTGAATATGAATGCGATTCATTTAAGGTTCCTAAACTGAACTGAATTGCATTGGAATCGTTCCGTAAAAATTGATGATAGGAAGTTTTCTAAATCGTTTTGTCTTTTATTGTTACAAAACTTATATCTGTCCCTGTTCTGTTTAAGAAATGAATCCATTGGGGCAGCTCATGTTTGGGAAGACGTGTTTTTGATCTATATTCGTTGTCAAATGTCAAAATATGATATTACAGAAGAAAAAGAACACAATATGACAATTAATTAATCATATTAAATGTATATATTAAATGTTTTGGCTTCACTCGGGAAAAGCCCAAAATAAACTATACACATAAACCTTCCTCAGAATCACACTAATATATAATGCTGAAAAAGCTAGTTTTCATGCACGGAACCCTAAAAAAATATTTCCCGCCTATTCTCCATTCGGCTGTGTTATTTCGTACTCTATGCCGGCTGCACCAAAGCTACAGCAAAATTCCATTTATCGTGCACTTTTTATATTAGTTTTAGAACCGTTTGAATTAGCTCAATAAAAAACAAAATAAAATTATTCAAAAGCTTCTAAAGAATACTCTTTGACTTATAGTGTAAGATCAAAGACATACAAACCGACCGGAGTTACGTAACTCCACAACAAAATGATGCAACCCTACACCACACACCTCACATGTGTTGTTACGCTCAGCCAAATTGGCAAGCCTCCAGGCTAAGTCTGCAGGTTATAGCAACAGGGAGATGTTCCTAATGTTATTCAGATTCGGACAACACATTTTATAAAATTGGAAAAAATATGCTGGACAGAGAGAACAAGCAATGAGGAAGTGCTGGAAATAGTAAACGAAAAAAGAAGACTGCTGACAGAAATAGAAAATAGAAGGGGAAGAATGATTGGCCACTTGATACGACACGACGCCTTGTTTAAAACTATTTTTAAAGAAAAGCTGAAAGGAAGAACAGGTCCAGGGAGACCGAGGAAGAGTTATGCGAGCAACTGAAAGAGAAGGCAAGCGTTGTGTCGTATCGAGACCTTAAAAGCAAAGCCGAGGATAGAGAGGCGTGGCGTATACTCCACCGACAAGAGAGAAGAAGAAGAAGACGTCTTTGGAAAAAGGGCTGCGGTGAAGTTTGTTGCACCGCTCCTTCCTCACTTGCGCTTTGGCAGTCGTAGACTTAATTTGGCAGTCGTAGAATATTATGGCTGTGACGTGATGCGTGCTACATTGCCTTAAAAATTGTTTCTTTTTTCCCTGGCACTCCCCACAACTAAGGGAAAGTATTTATTTAAAATTAAATACACAACAAATAAACTATAAATAATAAAAACTTCCAACGCGCCACAGGAAGGCAACGTGCCCAAGACACTAGCAGCGTTTCCTCGCTGTATTGCGAGATCTACACGCTGAGCGAAAAAAGTGCCAGCTCTCAAATCTTATGTTGCCTCCATAACGCGCGTAGTGATGTCTCTTAAATATGTCTATATTGCATTAGTAATGTGACGAAATCTCCGATGTAATTCAAGGTCGCATAGCACACAGAAGTGTGCCTTATTTTGTTTTTGTTATTTTGCCGGTAGGGAGCGTTTACAAAATCGCTCCCAACTACAACTAGAAAGTTTACTTTCTGCTCCCGTCTTCTTAATGTAAATCATGTCCACAACGCATGCTTTAAAACTCATTATTCAATGAACGTAACAAAATAATAAATGTTGTTGTTATGTAGTTATAAACAGATTTTTAAAGATTAATATTTTAATTATAATTATTTACAAATTCATATAAAAACACTTAACTATCTAACACTGATGGAGGGGGACAAGCACAGGGGTAAAGGAGACACGGGACAATTTCAGGCTTTTATATAGCATACAAGGACATTGTAATAGGTTTTATGAAAAAAAAAATGATTTACTAATGTTCATTGTTGTGATCTTAAATAATTTCTTACAGAAGTTCATGTGATAAGAACGAAGTAATGTTATCTAACAATTTGTAACTAGTTGTTTGGAAGCATCATATCAAACAAAATCCTAATTATTAATGTAATATCTCATGCATTCTATGCTCTGTGTCATACACATGGCAGTTTTAATGTCCCACATATATCATAGTAACAGTTTAGCGGGTATTAACATGAAACGAGTAAACAGTTAGAATTCATTAGCTCCGTTCGGCGAGCTCCATTACCATTTAGTATCATTTTATAACTACCGGCCTGTCCTGACGCTGGATACATTGAATAAAACCTACTAATATTGTAAATGCCAAAGTTTGTGAGGATATGTATATATATATATATGTATGTTTGTTACTCTTTCACGCAAAATCTACTGGAACGATTGTTATGAAATTTGACACTCGTGTAGAATATAACTTGGAATACTTATACATAGGGTACTTTTTACCCCGAAATTCCCACGGGAGCGGAGCCCCGGGGCGCAACTAGTTACGTATAAATTCTGAATAATAAATAAAGTTTACAAAAAATAATGTTGACGCTAACTGCTATTGTCGTCTGGGAGATAAAAATAGAGTATAAATATTGAAAAAAAAAATTCATACACAGACAGACAGATTTGTCACTCATTGTGACAAAATAGTGTGACAATGAGTCCTTCTCTTTCGTCCACAAAGCCAACAGTTAATCGCATTAGTTGCACCACTGTCCAAAACAACTGTATTTGTGTAATCTGATGCAAATTTTGGATATGAAATCGCATAAATTGAAATCTATTAGGCTGTTATTAAATTTGTATGTAGTAGATATCAAAGTGGAATTAGATTTTCGTTAAAGACTGAATTGAGGGCTGTGTACTTATTTTTGGACTATAATATAGCTTCACACATCAATTATAGTATAATAATTTAAAAAATTCAAACTTTTTCAATTTAGGATGAGGTACATTTACTTGTTGACGTCAAAAAAAAAACACTTACCGCCGACTTCCAAAGCGCAGGTGAAGAAGAAGCGGCGCAACAAACTTCACCGCAGCCTATTCTCCAAGGACGTCAATTAACAAAAATGTAGGTCTTATACATAAATTAAAAACTAAGAGGACGAATTTATATAATTATTTAAAGTGTCAAAATTTTAAAAATAAATAAAAAATCTTTATACCAACTAAGGTACCCCAAGGTCCCAGGGTCTCTACAGCAAAAGGCGTAAATATACATATATTAAAGAACACAAAATTCTTACACTTCCGTCACTTTACATACTTGAGGTAGCAACATTTGTGAAAACCAATGCTCATTTATTCCCTCGTCTAGCTGATGTTGTATTGAGGAATCATCGAGATATCTATCGATTATGCATGCACCCATCAAAAACTGCTTTACTCGGTAATAGCATAGTATGTATGGCACCGAAAATTTACAACAAAATTCCAAATCAATATAAAAGCTTAAATTTAAATCTATTCAAAAAGCACCTCAAGTCTTTATTAACTGATAAATGTTATTATACTTTAAATGATTTCTTTAATGATAGACTCGGATAGAATTTAGGGCTAGTATAAGTACATTATAATTCTTTTTTTATTTTGGATTTGTAGTATAGTAGCATGCTCCTCTTTATTTATTTATATTTGCATACCTATATTCGGTAAAACGTGTAGGTCTAATTCATGTTGACGATTTGTACTCATGTTTTTGGCAAATCCAAAATAATCCCAGAGATGCATATTTACGCCTTTAGCCGGACTCTGCCGCCAACGCGGCCACACCAGCCTTACAAGTGGAGCTACTGTATTTATTACGCTAATGCGTGAACATTGCGTGGTTAGTATTAGTGCTTTTATTTACCGCAATGAAACCCCAGCATTGTATACCGATCCACGAAAGTTTGGCAAACTGTTCGACGACAGCGTGAAGCCGGCATATAACAAAAGAAGATTTATATTAGCAACAGACATTTAGCAACAGATATTTAGCAACAGACAGTTGTGTTAATCGTAAAATGCTGGCAATAAAGGCGCTAGTTTTTTTTTAAATTAAAGCTCTAACAAAAGCGTATCACATCCATACTCGACACCTGACGTTGGAAGGCTGCCAAATTGAGAGCCTCCACACAGCCTGCCCATAGACAATGTAAATATAGACTTTACGTTGTGGACAGACAGATAGTCTGGTGTTTGCTTGCTCATTAGTTCAAAAAAAACAGGGCAGGTGAAACTAAAACTCGTTACAAACATGAGAAATATTTAGTTTCCCCTACAAACTTTGTACCCCCTTTTTTTTTTTCTTTAAGATTTTTCAAAACTCATCCTCTAAGGGGGTAACCCTTAGAGGATGAATTTTGATCTGAAAAATCTGAAATTTTCTTAGTGCACCCCTAGACCACATAAAGAGGCGTGCTAAGTTTGAAGTTTCTAGACCCAGCGGTTTGGGCTGATATGTCAGTCAGTAGTTCAGTGCTCTTTTTTAATACATACCTATAGGTAAACAAGTAAAATCATTTAATTCTGAATCATTGATTTCTGATCGACAAAATATATCATTAAAATATGTTTCATTAGCTATAGCGTTAGTTCCCAATAGCTCGCGTCAAGGGGGCAAACTTAAGTATGTTGGTTCTAGCAACCGACCGGTATGTATGTTTTGCTTCGTGATAAATCTGTGCAGGCGTGTCGTCTGTGTGCACTAAGTAGATTTGGACAATTTTCGCAAAGGAAACGGAATGGAGATACGTTTACATATTCCGGAATATGATTTCCAGTTGGTATGTACCCTCACAGTGTCGACTCGAAGCAGACATGTAGCTGTGATAAAACGTAGTTGAAATAAATCTTCTTTTTTGAAGTTAAAACTACTTTAACGGCGTTATGCACTTTTGTAATGGGTAAAAATTGTTCTGTAACTCACATCAGGACACGTGACCTGAATGACACTTCGTAAGACGTCAAAAATGCACAACACGTTATGAATAACTTGAATATTAGCAGAAAAATAAAACTCAAGACCGTAAATATAAATTAAATTACACTATTAATAATTATAGTAGGTACTGACACACAAAATTAATAGTAAGGTTGCCGGTGTCCATGGGTTGTGCGGTGTTTGCCTACTATACTATAAAAAAGGCGCTAATGACTCCTTATACCATATACTAATCCACTTTTAAAAAACTATTAAAGTAACCTCTTTTATTTTTCTTTTTTAATATAAAAAATTAATCCGATCCTTGTGAATCATTCGTCACGACTATAAGCGAAAATAATTCATGAAGGACATGAAGAAAATATAATAGATTTTCTTACGTAGGTATATTCCGAAATAACACCGTGCAAATAGTGTCAAAGACTATTTTTGGTATAAAATATTATGTATTAATGTAATTCTAGCGCAGCTGCCAATTCCTGATTTCTTCCATCGCTCATGAATCAAATATCAACTGGGCCCTACTTCGAGGTTTCATTCTTCCTTTAGATTAGACCAGCTTAATTGCCCGCGTGATTTTCTCAACGAAAGAAGAACAGACATGATTTTCATACAAATTTTCAACCCCCCAGTCTGATCGTTTGGGGGTTGATTTTAGAAAATAAAGTAGCCTTTGTAAATAAGTAATAACTTAACTAAAGTAAGCCCTGGTTAATAAATAAAGTATCATTCATTCTTCCTTTAGATTAGACTAGCTTTTGCCCACGTAAATTTCTCTGTGAGAATGGAACACACATGATTTTCATACAAACTTCACCCCCCATGATAGTCGTTTGGGGGGTTGATTTTAGAAAAAAGCAGCCTAATGTTAGAACGGGGGTCTTTAATTACACGCATACCTAATATATAAGTAATTGTAGTGGTCGCAATCGATCTTATTTTCTCAATCGTAACCTAGTTCAATAGATATTAAATTATTGTGAACACAATATAAGTGAATAGTTTGTATAAAAGCGAAAGCTTTATTCAAAACTGATATTAAGACCATAGATCTGACTATGGATTTAACGCCAGTTTTGTATAACACTTTCCGTACTTTCTGCGAGCAGAAATATGGGCAAAATTAAAGCATTAGTGCCAATGGTAAGCGCCGTGGAATATGATTCGGAGTGAGACACCCCAGGACTGCGTCGTGACACGAGATTAGCCCCGATGGCCAATCTAATACGTGATCCGAGCAGCGAGTCTGGGGTTTTTTCATTCATCATATCGAGTGTGTTATGCTGGTGTTAGATTTTATTCAAGTCGCCTAAAGGCATCTGATATGACTTTTACGACTACTTACTTACGTCACTTAGTCACCTTAGGATAGCCTGGGGGCATACCATCATCTCTTAACGCGATCCACTTTGCGACCAAAACTGTATGAATGCGATTTATTTTAGGTTGAATTGAACTGAGTTGCATTGGAATCGTTCCGTAATAGTTTATGGTAGGACTGCTGATCTAAGTTGAAATCACATACCACATTAACAAAGTATTATGTAATCTGTGATAACATTTTAAAAAAAGTAATGACGTTTTATTACATTGCTATGTTAAATTGCTAATTATAAACAAAGAAAGTTTAAAACCATCATTTACTTAGCGTATAGGTAAAATGACAATTCACAAAATTATACCAAGAAATTTCTCAGCAGCAGGGCGCAAACTTACAAACGCAAAATGATTAGACAATTTCCAACCTTATCGCAATACACGTTAGAAGCAAATCTGCGTGAATAGTGTGAAATCCAAACAGTGAACAATTAGTTACCGAGAATCGTTCGTCAACAAGTCTCAATTATTTTATAATTAACTGGAACAAGCACGTGTGTGATTTGTTACTGTAACAGTTTGTTTTGACTACTTCAAACCACAGTTGCACCAGTCAACTTTGACGTTAACTTTAACCTGTGTAGACGACACCGTCAGTTGGTTCAAATTATATTTCAAACTAGTATAATAATTGTGTGAGTTAAACGCTGCAGCGATTTTTAGCGACGTTTATTTTCTTATATAATAGTTTATTTTGAATGACACAGTCAATACAATTCTTTTTTTCTTAAAAAATGTTAATGAGGTTTTAAGTCAGTGTGGCCATCGCCGACAACCTGCGTGTTGCCATCATTAGATTAAATAGCGCATTTTGCGATGTTCTAGTTCCAGTTCTAGTTAAAGTTAACATTGACTGGTGCAATCCATTCTAAACTTATAACGGATCGATTCTGTGGTAAATACTGGCCCTGGGATCCTTGGCCCAATAATTTGACTTTTGATACAATAATAATAAATGATAAATTATATTAAAATCTTCCTTAGAAATCACATTATCTATTGTTGAAAACCGCATGAAAATCCGTTTAAAATGGTTTTGTAGTATATATCTAACATTCCAATAGTGTGTTTAATACCACGCAATGACCACGACCATCAGACATGAGGAATACGACTATGAAGAAGCACCTAGATGTTTTTTTTATAATTAGTTATTGATGGGATGGCACGACAGGTTCGCTTGTCGAAATACATTTATATGTGTTACGTCGCGGTACTGTTAAGTTCCTCGATATAAATAAATAAATAAATAAATATATTAGGACAAATCACACAAATTGAGCTAGCCCCAAAGTAAGTTCGAGACTTGTGTTATGAGATACTAACTCAACGATATTATATTTTATATAATATAATACATATATAGATAAACATCCAAGACCCGGGCCAATCAGAAAAAGATCATTTTCCATCATGACCCGACCGGGGATCGAACCCGGGACCTCTCGGTTCAGTGGCAAGAATCTTACCACTGCGCCACCGAGGTCGTCAATTATATAATTACAATAAGTTGCAAATAAATAATTAGGACTTATTTTAGGACAAATCACACAGATTGAGCTAGCCCCAATGTAAGTTCGAGACTTGTGTTATGGGATACTAACTCTACAATACATAAATTTATATTTAAAAAATGGTAAGCCCTTCTGGCTTAATAGGGACCAACACTGTTTGAATGAGTTTCTTTCTGAATTTCTTCTCAGCAGCAGTGGTCGTTCCGAAATGCTAGTATAGTTTGTAGCTTTGGTAAACATGATTTAATTTAGAATATGACGTGAAAAAGTGCCTGTGAAGGACTAATTTCCGAATAAATGATTCGGAACGAAATACTAGTAGTTCTCCTAATGGTGAGCCGGGAGAGAATGCTTATAGCATTAAGTTCGCCATTTGTTTATAAGTATATTTTTACTTGGAACAATAAAGTTTTATAAATAAATGAATAAAATCAACATATATCTAACAGTGTTGCGTAGTATCCGTATCCTCAAGTACAATACATTCCCTGCAACATCTGGCCTGTCCACATTCCACTATAGCTAATGCCACTATTTACGTCCGTGGGGTTAGCACGAATGTTTGCGTGAAGGTAATCGCATCAACAACGTCATTTATATGGAAAATCAGTATTTTTTTCGGTATTTATCATAATAATAAAAGCCCTAGCATAACTCCAAATCCACCCGTGAATTTCGTATGAGCCGGCTAAGGGATAGGTCCTTGATAGGCAACAACCGCATTACCAAAGAGGGTTGCCGTCAGGGAGGCGGAACGTTTAAGTTCATATGTCTTAAGTTTAAAACTTGTGTGTGCTTTTTTGACAGATATTGTATTTGAAAAAAATATTTCTGTGTCTGTATGTTAGCCGCAAGAAGGCCATCGACGATACAGATGTACACAAAATTCTTACGGAAGAGAAATCGCGGGTTACAGCTAGTAAATCACTATCACTACATAGTATAAAACAGTCGCTTCCTGCTGTATATACCTAGCATTTTTAAAACTACGTAAGGGATTTTGATGCGGGTATTTAATAGATAATAGACAATTTTGACCACCTCGGTGGCGCAGTGTTAAAGCGCTTGCCTCTGAACCGAGAGGTCCCGGGTTCGATCCCCGGTCGGGTCATGATGGAAAATGATCTTTTTCTCATTGGCCCGGGTCTTGGATGTTTATCTATATATGTATTTGTTATAAAATATAGTACCCCATGACACAAGTTTCAAACTTACTTTGGGGCTAGCTCAATCTGTGTGATTTATATTATTATATAACCTTATATATTTATTTATATATGTAATTATTTATTTATATATTTTAGAGGGAGGTTTATGTATATTGTAATTTATTATGTTTTTACCAGAGCGAAGCCGGGACGGGCCACTAGTTATAAATATAATTCAATAAAAAATAACAGTGACAACAACTAAATCTTGTTTCTATTAGGTTTATTTCTATATTATATGTATATCTGCGGTCACCCAACTTAAACTGCTAAATATCTCTCTTCATAGTCGTATTATTCATGGCTGAGGGTCTTGGTCATTACGTTGAATTAAACACACAACAACAACATTCTTGGCATTAGTAATGGAGTGGTTTATCATTTGCCTTCTCAATTTCACACACAAGTTAATAACCAACCAGTGTGCAGGTTTTCCTCACGGTGTTTTCTTTCACCGGAAGCAAGTGGTGGTCGATGAAAACTACTATACACGAGTCAGATTGGTATACAAACTCATGTGGCACGAGTAGGATTCGAACCTGAGACATTTCGATCCACAGGCGGGCGTCTCAACCATTACACCACCACCGCTTCTGCTGACTGCACTGCACAATACAACTGCACTTTACCAGCTGTATTTACATAGGGGGACTGTCGGCCATTTTGTTCGGCCATTTTGGGTAATTCAATTACAAGTTTGAGACTTAGTTTCAGAGTTAGATAACACTGTCGACTGTTAGTTTAAAACTGGGCACGAATGGTTACTGCCCAGGGCGGTGGATGTAAAGGGAGGCCGCACGATTACGAATGCAATATATTTTTTTCATTAATTTAATATGTATAAACCAACAGCTCTTAAAATTTCAATAATTTCTCATACATTAATTTTTATTACATTTATTGTACTAAGAAGTTGAACATAAACACACTACTCGATAATGAAAACGAGTTGAAAATTAGTAGACGTTTGTACTGAAATTAGAAAGACTTTTTAAAAAGCAAATACCTACACTAAGCCTTTAAATATTCAGAAAATACCTAGTCACTCAGCTCATGAATGCTTGTGTTTAACAAGACCTACAATTACACAAGAATTATCAAAATTATTGCAAGTGTAGGATATCGGTTGGACTGAATAAAATTGGACATGTTTCAGTTTCTAATATTTAAATATATGAGTGCTACGCTTTTGCCCAAGTTCAACAATTCTCAACAGAAAACTGAGTACGACTCACCTTTCCTCTGCGCGGCAGCTTTCCCAAATCCTCAAGGAGGACTCAGAGTGTTTGAACAGTGATGAAGATTGTCCAAAAAACTAGATTTTTCACAAAGCCCATAAAAAATCACAGCGCACGGCGGGCGATCGCATTTGCAACTGAATTCTAGCACTCAAGCGCCGCGGTGCGAAGGCGGCGAAAATAGGTACTTGCTAAGCAAGAGCATTAAAAAAATATCAAACTTCAGGCTAGGAGTATTCATAACTCGTACGTAACAGCTAGTATAGGAATTATACACAAGAAACTAGTTTCGACTATTATTTATAGTATGGGTATATGTACGTAAACGTGTCTGTTTAATTGTCTCTGTATGTTTAATTGTCATCTGGCATGATAGGGACCAACACTGTTCAAATGAGTTTCTTTCGGCATTTTTTCTGAGCAGTGGTCGTTCCGAAATGCCAGTAGTTTGTAGCTTGTGAGAAATAACTATAAATATAAAAATTGACGAGAAAAAGTGCCTGTGAAGGTCTAATTTCTGAATAAATGATTTGAATTTGAATTTTGTCGCTGCCAATTTTTAAATAAAAAAAAAGGGAAAAATTAAATAACATACGTAATACTTACTTTTTCGTACCTATACCTCCATGTCTTCCATTTTAGCGATAGGTAGAACGAGTAAATGGTATAGGGGGTGCCGTTGAAATTTCGCCCAGGGCACTTGTCGTGTTAAAACCGGCATTAACTTTAAATCTAATAGAGGTTGTTATCGTTATGGCAGACATTAAGAGCGTCTCGAAATTAAGTGATAACTTGGACAGAGAGGGATTTTGATTATCTTAGACAATAAGGAGTTTTGGGCCTATCTTAAACCCTGACACAAGGAATGTATATCTAGTATACAGAGTCAAATACTTACACAAACAGGGTGATTTCTAATACATTGGCAATATTTTGTCCACATATGTTTTTTGAGACAAAAAGCATTTATAAAGTATTTTAATGGGAACAAAATAAGAATTGTTTTATTTACTATTTAATAATAGCGATAAGGCTGGCGATGTTGTCCATTGTTCATGTAATCCAGTTGACTTGTTATAAATTGTTGGTATTATGTTTTGGTGCAAAAAAAATGATTTTACTTACTTAAATGTCTATATATGCATTTTGTAACACGACATTTATGGTACTCCTTGATTTGATTTGATTTAATTTGATTTGACTCCTACACATCTACAGGCGCTCCCCACTACCCCCACTGCGATGATCAACACGCAACGGCTTTATAAATGCAGCCACAAGCAGTTGGCATCTCGCTAGACGGTTCTTGAGTCGTATGCTTGGCCTGACAGATGCCCCGCGTCGTCAAGCCATAGCTAGCTTGGAGGATATAGGGTTTGAGATGCTCCGCGTCCGTTCCCAAGGTCCAAAGGTTCATCGAAAGATATTTTATAGTCCCTATTTATATGTAGGTCAACATATGAAAACATTGTATGCACTCATTGAAGTTATATAATAAAATACCTCAGCATATACCGTGGGTATTATTTCATACGCCATTCTATAATTTTAAATTTCACATCTCTATTGATAAGTTCTCTATTCCGTACACACACATACATCCATACACATTAGGTTACATAGATAAATGAAATAGGTTAGCACTAACCTTACATGCCATAAAGTTTCCATGTAAGTCGGTGTATATTTTACTATTAACTTGCCAATGCCAAAATTTAACTCGTATATTAAAAAATGCTTTGATGGCTAATGCTTATTACACAATTAGCGACTATTTAAATGATAAAACAAACTTGGACCCTTCCTAAAATTACCTTCTGCCTCTCACACTTGATCTTACCTTTTTATAATTATTTATATATTTTCTTGACATGTTTATTGCATATATTTTGACATTTACTTGTAAAACATATTCGTGATTTGTGATCTTCAAGTGTCTGAAAGTAACATAGATATCTATTATGTTAGATTATGGAGATCGAGTATGTCATGCACACTCAAATGGTCAAACCGGTGGCGGCGTCGTGGATCGGGTCGGGAGGTTCCCTCTATTATGGTTGAGCTTCGCGATGGCTGACTCACGCGTCAACTCGTGAACGGGTGCTGCCGGGGGGAACTGGTCAGGTCGATCTTTTATTAAAAGTTTTTTTTTTTGTTTGGTTAATTATACATATATATATATATAATGAAAAAATGGTAACGGGACCAACACTGTTTGAATGAGTTTCTTTCGGCATTTCTTCTCAGCAGTGGTCGTTCCGAAATGCTAGTAGTTTGTAGCTTTGGTAAACATCATTTAATTTAGAATATGACTTTTTCACAAGTGCCTGTGAAGGCCTAATTTCTGAAAATGATTTGATTTTGATTATCTACATCATCACATCAAATAATTTAAGAACTTTGTTCTTGTCTGTGGAGCATTTTCCATCTAATTCTGTCCTCAGCCACCGATTTCACCTCCCTATACGACACGAGCTCTGCCTTCTCTTTTATTTCATCTAGCAATGCTCTTCTTCTTGGCTTTCATACACTTATATGAATGGTTAAATAAATAACTCAATTATTGGAAGGTAGATTCTCGAGCAAGACATTTTTTTTTATTCGTCTTTGAGATGCAGCCAAAATGTGATGTTTCACCAAGTTAGATATCCAAAGTCTGGAACTAGGTAGGTACATAATCAAAGAGCTTATTTCTTGGCGAAAGCTCGCGTTGGCTATGCAGCGTCGCGCGAGCTTTTCAAGCGAGCTTTGGCCGCTTGCCACACGCTGCCGTATTTTAAAATATGCCGGCTAATTTTATTTGAGTTAAACTTTAAAAGCGGGTAATTGTGAAAAATGGGTGTTAATTTTTCAGCTCAAATATTTAGAGTGAAAAATGCTCGTTTGCCAAAATATTGCTGGCAGTAAGGTAAATATTTTCAAGTAGTACAGTCGACGGCACGTTAACATATCTAAATTCATAGCAGATTCGCCGCTATCGATGCTGCTGCAATGCATGCATGCATGCTGTCAATCATCATTATTAGATGACCTCGGTGGCATAGTGATAAAAGTGCTTGCCTCTGAGAGATCCCGGTTTCGATCCCAGGTCATGATGGAAAATGATCTTCATCTGATTGGCCCGGGTCTTGGATGTTTATCTTATGTAATTGTTAAAAATTATAGTATCATTGAGTTAATATCCCTTAACACAAGTCTCGAACTTACTTTGGGATTAGCTCAATCTGTGTGATTTGTCCTAATATATTTATTTATGATTTTCTGAGGTCGGCACAATTGTTAATTTGTCAATAAATTTGTCTATTCTTCCCATATATTTAGAAAGGGTTCCGCGCGCGGATCCGATTCTTCCCACAATTCCTATATATAAATCAATCATAATGTCCACAAATATTTCAATGAAATTTCAATAAATACTTATTAAATAGCCTAAAAATTTAGTATATTTGAGGGGCACCCTAAGCTGACGATGTTAGAAAAATATTTCATTTTTTAAACAAATGTACGTTAGCCTAGCAGAAAATTACTCCTAGAATAATATGATTAGAACACAAAATAAGTGTCCAATGTGCACTGGTGCAATGATGATATGTGTCGAATACAATACTAGTGCCTGTTATAGTTAAAAAAAAGTTTAAAACATTTTTTTGTAACGGTAACTTGACCCAGCAAGAAAATAATATAAATGAACTTATTGGCGAGATAAATATTGTGCACAGATGCTCATATTTTGTGATGTAAAGTTGTATGTGGGCCAAAAATATGATGTGTGCCTGTTTCAGCTAAGTTTATGGATTATTCTAGGGCGGAAACCACACGCGTCCCTGATTATATAGCAGTTCAGGCATTATATAGCAGTTTCAAATTCACTAAAACGGGTTTCAGTTACTCCGTAATATAATAGGCGTCTGCACTTAGACTTCAAGTGGGGCAGCAAATATTTTGACGTCAAGTGTAAACAGGTAGTAGTACACTGGCGAGCCGGGGGAAGTGTACACTGTAATGTCGGAAATTCTCTCATCCTATCTATTTTCTCCCCAGTATTGAAACTTGAAGTGTATGTATATTTTTGGGTATATGTTAACTGGGAGTCCAATTGTTTGTGGTTAAACTTATACTTATGGTTTTATTTATTCATTTAAAAACTTTATTGCACAAAATTATAAAAAAATATATGTTCAAAAGGTGGATTTGAAGCCATTGGCATTCTCTACCAGTCAACCAGTGGACCAAACGGAGCTAGCAAGGTGGCGCCATAAAGTGCAACTAAACAAAAGTAAAAAACATTTACTCAAACTGAAATAAAATATAATATGATAAAATAATAACAATAATAAAACAATATGTATACAATAAATACATCGGTAAATATGTATACATATATAGGTATATATTATACATAAACTAAACCATATTATATATATTATAATACGTAAATAATTATAAATAAATATTAATATTGTATAATAATATTAGGATGATGAAATAAGTTACTCTCATACCAATCAAACCCTAAAAGATTTTATGACCTCTGGTGCTGTCTATTTGTATTATTATATCATAAACTAAATACGTTTATGTGCCAATTTATGGCTGCTTTGTGAGTACTTATTTGAAATAGGGTCAATAAATAAATTCATGTTCATAAAATTATCAGATAGCCTAAACGGCAGATTTATGTATGATTTTCTCCGGGATTTCTTATTGGTGGCGTTGTCAAAACGATAGTTAACTTTGAAAATGATATGTGAAAAAGATTCTAAAAAAATTTTAATTACTGAACAAAATTTTGATTTAATTTGTCTTGCTGTAATCGATAGATACGTAGTTAATAAATAATAATTAATAACTACATTAGGACAATAAATCACAGAGATTGAGTTAGCCCCAAAGTAAGTTCGAGACTTGCTTTATGGGATACTAACTCAACGATACTATATTTCATAACAAATACATTATAAAGTTAAACATCCAAGACCCGGGCCAATCAGAATCGCGGATCGAATCCAGGACTTCTCGGTTCATAGGCATTAACTCTGCGCCACCGAGGTCGTCAAATCAGTCGTCAGTTTATAATAGCTTATTACTATAAATCAACACAATTCAATATAAAAATTATAATTCATATAAACAAAAATATACTTAAATCTTAAAAACATGACACTCTATTAGTAATCCCCGCGATTTTCTGCCAGTCAGTAACAATACAAGTTCTCGTCTACGACCTATGTCTACGTATATGTATATGCTACGAATAATCGTAGCAGGTCTACGATACCACGTAGCTTTCGTAGCGTTATTAAGCGCTAAATTCCAATCATTCAAAATATATTGAAGTCGGAGGCTATAATGAAAGTCATATTTTTGGCGTCCGACAAGGGTGTCTCGGGACCAGGCACGCATAATATTTTATGAATATTCACCGGAGATTATTATAATAAACCCAGTATCCTGTAGAGTACACTGAGTGTGGTCTAAATCAGAAGACGTAGGTGATAAATATATTTTCTGGTTGAATCCTTATCGTAATCATATTAAAAAACAAAGCCGCGTTGTGTGTCTGTTCGGGATAAACTTAAAAACTGTTTACGGATTTACATACTGTTTTCACCAAAGGAAAGCGTGATTCCTGATGATCATTTAGGTGAATAATTTATTATGCTTTTACATCAGCAAAGCTGGGATGAGATGCTAGTTTAATTGACGACAATAATGTGAAAAATGATATCCAATTCTTTTGTACACTATAATAATTGACAAAGCTACAAACTATTAGCATGTTGGAACAACTACTATAAAAATGAATTCCGAAAGTTTAGAATTATTAAGTCACTAAACAATTAATGAAAAACATAATCCAAAAACTTAAATAAATTATCTATGACACACAATATTAGTTAAAAAATAATTAAATATCGTTCAGTAATAAATTACGCGCTTGACCTTCGCAAATGCGTTGTATTAATAATCACATTACATCTTAATTTTTTGAGCTAAGTGGATCCTGGGCTTCGACACACATGGCTGAAGAAGTAACAGAGAAGAGATTTTTTTTCTCTTTTCTCCTGTCTGAGTTTGGACCACGTCAAAAATTTGCTGGAGCGTTTTTAAATTCCATTTTACGCGTTGGGAGTCATACCATGGCGATTTAAGGCACTGAAAATATAAATAAACTAGATGTTGTCTGAGGCTTCGCTCCCGTGGGAATTTTGAGATAAAAGCCTATTGCAATCTTGGATAATGTACCTTTCTAATGGTGAAAGAATTTTTGAAATCGGTTCGATAGTTTCGGAGATTACCCGCCTCAAACATACAAACTCACAAACCCACAATTCATAAAGTCACAAACTCACAAACGCTTACCTCTTTATAATAATAGTATAGATAACTGATTACCTATCAAATAATATTTTCTAGTATCAAGCCTAGGTAGGTCACAAGACTGTATCTATAGTATAAGGATATAGCGATGGTGGTGTAACGGTTAAGACGACTGACTGTGAAGCCAAAGGTCCCAGGTTCGAATGCTACTTAGGTAGGTGTCGCTTGAGTTTGTACACCATTCCGACTCATGCGTAGTAGTTTTCATAGATCACCTGCTTCCGGTGAGGAACCAAACATCGTGAGGAAACCTGCACTCCAGTCGATAATTTACCATCTAGTGTGTGAATTGAAGAAGGTAATGGCAAACCACACCATTAATATTGCCCAGAAAGTCGTTATGTGTGTTTCAAAATCATGTGAAGATCAAATCTGGGAATAACCTAACTTTACAAACAGCCAAGCCACACGTAATAACTAGAATGTTCTTATTGTAACGTGTGGCTTGGCCGTTTTGCTACCGTCATGTAGATTTCATTGGCATTCGTTATCTTATTTCTATAGTAACGAAACGGCCAAGCCACTATAGGGTTCAGGGATTAATAAAATAAGTTTTATTACCACGTAATATGTAGGTAGGTACACACCATGCAACCGACGCACACTCGTATCCAGTCAATGGCCGAATGACGTGCCTGACGCATGCGCGCGTACACTACAGCCACACGTTTTAACTAGAGTAGAATAGGTTTGAAGTTAGGTCTGGTAAAGTTAGGGCGCATATATCAAGAATCATAGCTATACATGAGATCTGACCACTTTTTCATACATTTTGAATAAAGTGTACAGTTTGTGAAGTAAACTAGACTCGTCTTGGCAACATTTTTACATGAAAATATTTTTGGTGGGATCATTTATTCAGAAATTATAAATAGGCCTTTTTCACGTCATATTCTAAATGAAATTATATTTACCAAAGATACAAACTCTACCATTTCGGAACGACCACAGCTGAGAAGAAATATCGAAAGAAACTCATTCAAACAGTGTTGGTCCCTATCATGCCAGAAGGGCTTACCGTTTATTAAATATGTTTTTTAAAATACAATTTTATTAATAATTCTCATGTGCTTCATTCCACTCACTGACCATGACCCTCAGTCATGAGGAATACAACTGAATGAGGAGTATAAGGATAATCCCAACAATAACAATACAATAAACAATACAATAAAATTATTGCCCATGTTAAAAGTTCAAATGAAAATTATATTAGAACTGTTATTCTTTCATATATGATGATTAGAACTGATTTTTGAACCCGAAATTAGTGATACCTATCTTAAAAGTGATACAATGGAAATTCTAAATTATATTTTTGTATCGAAAATTTAAAAGTTCTGTTTATTTAAATGCCATTTCGTGCGGAAAAGGTGAGGTTATTTTGTTGAATGCGCTCGATAAAATGTGTAGAATGCGGTGCATGGAGGCGTATAGAGATATGCAGCTTGCAGCCAGCCAACTGCACTGGTACGAGGATAAATATATATTTTAGTATTGATATCTCTAATTATTCACGAGTAGTACGTAGCGCGGTCTTTTTGATATTATATATATATATATTAATTTTTCCTCGATTTTTTATTTTCTTACGTACAAGCTATTGCCCGAGATAGCCTTGTTTGATCCCGAGCCATTTCTGAGTGTTCAAATTTTCAATAAATGTCTTTTATTTTTGTCTTTCTGTCTGTTACGCTTTCATGCTTAAACTGCTGGTAGTTTAACCATAAAAGCATAACAGACAGAAAGACAAAAACAGGAAGACTTTAATATTATAATTATTAATTATTATGGAGTATGGTTGACATATACAAATGTAATAATTAACTGATATACAATGCTACATTTGTACATATATACGTGATTTTGTACAATCAAGTTTTTAAATTAAAAAAAGGAAATAAATAAAACAAAATATTAAAAAGAAATGTATAACTATCTTTTAGTCAGGAGATACAAATTTCCACACAATATGGGACGTGTTCTAGTTTTCATTCTCACCATCTTCTGGATCTGACTCTTGATTCGTCCAATTTCCAAGAAGTAGTTTCTGTTATTGGCATATTCAACAAGTCATATTTTGGTTTGTCTGTCAATTCACGCCAATTGAGACCATGATAACCGCCCGACTTTGCTCGAACACAAACATAATTAATTATATAGCTTAATCTTACCAGAGGCGGCAGAGGACAGTATTATAATATATATAAGGATTTATCACAATTTCAACATAATACTAAAATGTCCTGTGAAAATACGAGCTCATTGCATTTTCAGTTCTTAAATATTATTCCAGAAACTAGATTCAATTTTGCTTTCCGCCTGCTTGCCTGTCTCCCCCAGAGCGAAGATGACTCTCCGTGCGTGATGTTACCTAAACTTGGAGATTTTTGAGTTTAACACCCATGAATAAACCGCCATTTTGAATAATAAAGTAACAGTCCAGTAGTACGTCCAGATCAAATTTTGCAAGCTAAATTTAGAACTATTTTAGCCTTGTCAACAGAGTTAATTCAAATTCAAATTCAAATTCAAAATTCTTTATTCAATTTAGGATGATATACATCACTTATTGACGTCAAAAAATTACTTAAACTAAGTCTACTGCCGGCTTCCAAAGCGCAAGTGAAGAAGAAGCGGCGCAACAAACTTCACCGCAGCCTTTTCTCCAAGGGCGTCAATTAACAAATATAGGTATTAAAAATTAGGAGGACGAATTTACATCATTATTAAAAATGTCAAAATTTGAATAAATAAATAAAATAAAATATGTATTTCCAATAAAATTATTGAAAATTGTCACACAAAAAAAAAATAATCTTTTATGCATGGCTTGAATTCTACACGATGCATTGTTATGGTGACTTGGCGACGTATCCAGAATATGACACCATGACAGTGACAGACATAACATTTTATTAATGTCACGAGTGTAAAAAAATCGAGCCGTATCATGTTCCCGGTATTGCTTAAGTTATTTTTATATTTTTTTAAGTTGCAAATAAGGACTGAGAGCCCTACTTAAAACATCTCGTAACTCGCTTATTTGACTTTTACAAAATCCAATTCCAACATTCACAATTATATTGGAATGTTCACTAAATCCCAAGCATGATTTCATAGAATTTCAAGAAGTGGGCCCTCAGACCACACGCACATTCAAATATTTGCTAACACCTAACAATATGGACGCAAATTTGAGTTAAAAACATTTTTTAATTAAGTATCATCTTATATAAAATATGCGGCCCGTCTCGGGTTCGATTCCCTGCTGTTAAAAACATAATAAATTTTACACCAAAATGTTCTTCAGGAATCACATTATCTATCTATTGGTGTAAACCGCATGAAAATCCATGCAATAGTTTTTTCATTTTATCGCGAATAGACAGACAGACACATGCGTCAGAGGACTTTGTTTTAGAATATACATAAATATTTTGAATTAGCAAACATTCTTACGAAATGTGCACCAACGTTAGAAAGAAAAATGTCAAATGCGTTTTCAGGAACTTAATGTTTTGTCTGTGTGTATGTTCGGTTCGGGATAGCAGATATTATAGTCAGCAGGTGAATATGTTTGACGACATTAAGAACGTGTCAAAAAAGTCGTTATAAAAACTTATCAATTCGGAATGTGAAAATATAAAATTATTTAAATTGAAAGCCTGCACAAATATACTTCGAAAAGAACAAAGTGCTTAATTAAATTGTCCGAAACACTTGGAATCGTGTTTCAGGCCGTCACTCAAAATAAGGGACAATACACACCGACATTGTTGTTTTCATAATATTGTATCTCGAGAATTAACTTCTTTCCAATTTAATTTATGTTTTTTCACCAATTCTAAAGATTATTTATATAAAGTGTTAATCGTAAGAGCATAATGTGTTCGACAGGATATTTAGCAGCCTTTAGGCGATTTAAATAAAACTGATACAAGTGTTAGCAATAACACAGTTGATAGAAGGTATATAATGCAATTTTAAAATCGGGCGAAGCCACGAGCGACAGCTAATAATAAATATATTATCTGAGTATACAATATGGTGTAGAGTTAAATTACAGAAATTTCCAAATTTAGAGTTGATAAATTGATGATTTATTTAGAAAAACAAACGTGTTTCATTGTTTGAAACTTTAATATCTAAAAAGCTTTTGGAAACTTTCAGAAAGCTCGAAGAAAGGGAATATTTCACGACGCCAATATTACGTGTGACATCCCGCGCATAAGATATATTTTGACATCATTGCTTTCCATACTGGCAACAGCTGAGACTTATAAGGAAACTTAATTTTTTTTTAGCCAAATTTAATTTTTGAGACAAGCTTTAAGATCTCTTGTTGCATTCAACACGTTACAAAAATAATAATGTCCGTGCGGTAAACTGGCGATGAGCTCCCGATTTCGGAGTCGATCCTGGAGCAGGATGGTGGAGCACCATCAGATCATATTTAGGCATAAGTACCTACATAAAAATGATAAAAATATTTAAATAAAAATTAAGTTTATAGATTCCACGATAAAGAAAAATAATAATTAAAGTTTTTTTTTTATCTAGTTTTATTAATTTTATTTGTAATTTGATTTGTTATTATATTATAATTTTCCTGCTTCAATACTTCTAATCTACATCTAATCTTCTATGAACCATAGATTTATACTTGACGTTCAAAGACAAAATCCTAATAGGACATTACGCTAGCTCAGCGCAGATGGCGCTACTGGTACAACTAAGGTACACAAACATTGCCAATGGAGGCAAATAGCGCCAATTTTCAATATTGTTGCAGATTTACGACCAAAAATACCTTCTACGCAATCGTGGTGCGAGTTTAAAGGAAAAAGGAAGGATTTAGTGGATTATCTTAAAAATAATAACACTATTTTAGGTTATGTTCTGCATTATTTGATCAACTGTGGTCATAAACTGATATAAACTTGATTTTGACTGAAGATCTTACCTGTATGAAGTCCATATTTTAATAAGTCTTCACGGTGTGAAGTGTTCCGAGCTTATTTTCGACCATTTATACATAAATAAAATAAAAAAATTAAAAATTTCGACCATTTACTGGCTCGAAAATTATACAGCGTGAAGCCTATCCCATAGTTTTCGAAGTTTTTTTTATCTTATGGAATTTTTTTCTCAATATTTCAACACCCGAATATGCTACATAGTTGTATATTTTCACAAACGAATGCTTACATAATGAAAGGATTAATAAAGTACTGTAAAATAAACGTTTTAATCGACATAGCAAAATACGGTAAAGCTTTTGTGTACCTAACATACAGTGCTGTACTCTTGCGGGATAAATATGCAGTAATACTCCCTATCTGGCCTGGCCTTAAAAAAAGAAAGCTTAAAAACAAACAGACACGAAATTCGCCTTTGTTTTATACTATGTAATGATTTGACACTCCTCACTTTTGCCTCAAGGGTAAAAAAGTAAAAACGGAAAGAAAATAGATAGCTATGTAAGTACTTACTTATCCACGCCAGAAACCCCATTCCCCTTTAGCGGTCAAGAAGACAAGTGTAAAAATGTTGCCAAGCGAGAGTTGGACTCGCCCGTTAATGGTTCCGTAGTAGCAAGGATATATAGGCATTGTTTAAAATTATACATAACTGCACACTAGCGCCACCATCAATTTTTTTACCGATTTCTATTTAGTAAGTTTATTAGCGAAAACTAAAAAATCGTCTTTTCAAATTATTCTTTATATAAAGGAATTTATTGCAATGTATTATAGGTTTCGATTACACAATCTAGTCACAGTCTACAAAACCGAAATCGGTGGCCACCAAAATCATCATTGTGCAGTGCACTAGCAGTTATAATACTTTGCCATAAATGCCTTCACAAATAAAACTTATGCTAATATTTTAGCACACCGGCATCATCGACTAGTATCCCCCGCCTCAACTGAATGGGAACCCTAAAAGAATCCCAAACTAAATGGCTCACGTTTCAACCGCCCTTCGAATCCGGTCGAATCTAGTTATGGGCATGAGATGGACCATTTCTTTTATGTTTTAGATGGATCAAAACTGGACTATTTAAAGTCAGCTTTAGACAAGGCTTTAGATGAGCTACAGAAAAAGAAAATCTTCGTTTCATTGGCCAGTATTTAATTGGCCAAGACAAACAGACGCGTACATCCACGAATATTAAAATGCTTATTCATTATATTGTTACCGAATTCCTAGAAAAGCGAAGTGAAAATGGAAGCAGCACTCGCCTTAAATGCTTCTTGTACTTTGAAGTAAGTATTACGACTCTAGAGGTTAGTATCTATTTATTATAGGTGTATATCGTGTTAAGTATATTATCTCAATAACTCCAATGCCTGTCGGCCATTTAGTCCAGGGCGTCCAGACTTTGTCCATTTGTGAGCGCGGTCTCTTAAATGTCTATTTCAAGCTTCGGACAATTTATGTAGGTCAACTTCTTAGATAACCTAGTATATAGACAACAATAAATAGACACTTGATTTTGCACTGAGGGGCTTTTAAAAGTACCTAACAAAAAAAAAATTATGCATTTTTTTGTGTAAATGGTTTTATAGAAAATAAATGTGATAAATAATTAAACATAACGAATTAGTAAGCTAATTAAATATATGTTTTTTTCTTATGTAAACTTTCTTCCCAATTAATTCTGCCACACATCATCACCCGACTCTTAACTTACCTACAATTGTAAATTCATTTTTATTAACCAGTTTTTTTCTTTTCCATTTATATTCGCCATTCTTCTCCAGCACCAAATCTCAAAAGCAGCTAACCTGCCTAATATGTCATAGTTTTCGTAACAAAGTCATAACTAATTAATAATCTGTGACAAAGTGTTCTTCTTTGTGTGTCGATAGTAAACCTATAAACGCTTCACTAAGTTATCTGTGGCGATTTAAATCGCCGTCGACTTCTGCACCGAGCTCGCAAATTCCAAACAATTGTCGGACTTCATCTCTCAATATCGGTCGACAATTGTTAGTCTATCAGAAATGCAAATAAATTTAAGTTTAGTAGTTATTTAAGAAAAACACTCTCTATAATTTGTGTTTTTTTGGAAGCGATCTTGGCCTCCAAAAAAACACAAATTATAGAGAGTGTATCTTATAGTCTTTAGGGTAACTAGCTATTGCCCGTGGCTTCACCTGCGCGATTTTCCACGGGAGCAGTTATTCTTTCAATATGAGAGGTTCCTTATGTCCTTCCCCGTACATCAATGGCCCCACGTTGGGCGCCATTGTCGGGGTTTTATCGAGGATTGGTTAGTAAATAGGCACTAGGCAGTAGGTAGTAAAGTAAGTTTATTATAAAACTTAAAGTAAGACCCTTATAGGGTCTGTTCTTATTATTTTATTTAATGTTTATAAATTTATCACGGCCACCATCTTGCGTCGCTAGCTTGATCGTAATGTTTACGCGTCAAAGTGTTCGAGCGGATTTAGAATTTTAACATTTATGACAGTAGATCCAAATGTGCCAGCGCAAGCGAACTACATCGAAAGAGATTCCAAACAAAGCGTAGGCTGCGTTACAAAACTATACCATATGTATCCAAAATTTCAAGAAGATTGGTTGAGTAGCGTGAAGAGGTGACAAACAAACAATCATACAAACTTACTTTCGCGTTTATAATATTAGTTAGATTTACAAAAAGTTTAATAATTATATACCCATATTTTTTTCCATATTAATAGATGAAAGCTCCGCTGTCTGAAGTTTGTTTGTTTGTTTGAGCCGAAAACCTTCATAGCGCTGCATCGACCAATACCGAAGAGACCAAGAAAATATCTTGAATAACAAAAGGGAAATTTGCATAACAAAGTGATAAAAAAGTATCTTTGCTTTTATTCAAAAAAGTCCTTAAAATGAATTTTTTTTTTCATACAACCTAACTTCATTTTAATGTGATTGATGACTCGCGTAGCTTCCACAAACGTAATTTTAAAGTCGATTTTACTTTATTCTCTTTTCGTTACTGTGGCAAGAGCTAGTGCGCCGTGGCGGCTCCCTACTTAGAATAGGACCACTATATATCCCCCCGTGGATGCCGTACAAGGTGACTAAGGGAAATATAGCCTTGACAGTTGATAGGCAAATAAATACTCACATACCTCTCATCTTACTGGTTGCATTCACGGCTGGGGCGTAAAAAACAAACTTTTTAATTTGTAAGCTAATAATTTATTATTATAATTTTGTTTATAATAATCTATACTATTATTATAAAGAGGTAGGCGTTTGTGAGTTTGTATGTTTGAAGCGGGTAATCTCCGAAACTATCGAACCGATTTCAAAAAGTCTTTCACCATTAGAAAGCTACATTATATACTTTAACTCAAAATTCCCACAGGAGTGAAGCCTCGGGCAACATCTAGTACTTAATAATTTTGTTTCTCGAAACGTAATAATGTTCAAAATTTAAATGCATCATTTTCATTCAATTTAATGAACAGGGAACTTCTATACATTACAAATTGATGAAAAAAACATAATTTTTAAAGATAATTTAATATTTGTTACTATTATGGTTTTTCACTGTGTGTGTGTGTGTATTAAGAAAAAAATTAGGTAAAAAAAATATTTTTTTGAATGACTAGACTAGACAGTAGGGTCTACAACGTGAGCGTCCAACCAGTAATCATCAGTGTATTCGTAATCTGGAAAAAATAGACAAAAAATTTAAAAAAATATTCTAACGTATTGTAATACGGAAAAAAGCGCATCTGAATTATGTAGGAAAAAGCATCTATATATTTTGTGCTTTTTCCTTATAATAATGAAAATAAAAAGCGCTTTTTAAATACTTGATGCGTACTTAAAAAGTGGAAACTTAAAAGAAAATTTTCAAATATTCTACTTGACTGGGAGAACACGAATCAAAAAAAGGTTACTTTTCTTAACTCTTGTTATGATATGTGTGAGTGTTTGCCACTAGACGCCGTAGATGGTCGTAAAAGACAAACGCGATTTGAATAAAATCTGACACAGGTGTTAGCAAATAACACTCGAAAAGAATGAAGAACTGTACTCACGAAAGTGTTTCTCCAATGTAATCAGGGATATATTGAAACATGGCCCGTAATGTGCTATTTGCCATACTGAAAATAAATACAGAAAATATAAAATTGATAACAAATATTGATAAAATCAAAGTCATTGCATTCATTCAGAAATTACGTCTTCAAAGCAGTGTTATTTCTTTCCTTTTGTTGATCTATTTTCAGGGACACTTTTACACGTTAAATTATATAGCATTAGCAACTCGGCCCAACCATAATAAATTATACACCTATTCATACCACAGGAATTACATGATTTATTAAAAATATCCACAACAAAATCCGTTGCGTAGCTGTTAAAATCTAAGCATGGAGGACAGACAGCGAGGAACGACATTGTTTTATAAGATTTACCATATACAGATTTCCCAAAAAGCTACAAACTACTGGCATAATACAGAGACTGTCTCATCTGAGCGTTCTCTCAGTTTCGCAGCCATTGATTGGAGCTGAAGCTCCGTTATTTCTACTTTTTCGTTTCATGTTCTCAAGGTCGTTGGTATCCTTAGTTATTAGTCCATATATACGCAATCAGTTCAAATTCAAATTCAAATCATTTATTCAGAAATTAGACCATCACCGGCAATTTTTATATTACATAGTTATTTCTCACAAGCTACAAACTACTGGCATTTCGGAACGACCACTGCTGAGAAGAAATGCCGAAAGAAACTCATTTGAACAGTGTTGGTCCCTAACATGCCAGAAGGGCTTTCCATGATTGTTTCTTACAATTCTTTTTTTTTCTAATAATATATCAAAGTATATAATGTATATCAAAACAGGTTGATTGTGATCCGAGTGCTGATTAAAAAGTCTGACGACATAAAGCCAGCACTTCTTGGATTTACCCCTTCTGCCAGGGCCAGGCATAAGATAGAGACTATCTATATTCAATACAACCAAATCATAATAGCCATAATATCGATAGTGCTATCGATACTTCTATTACTGCTCAAGTATCGAGAATTTCGACAATAAATAGTACCTACATATATCATTACATTTTCGTGTAATTTTTGTAATGTTATGTGTATGGGACGATTCTAATCTAATTTAGTAGAATATGACCAGAAAAAGTTCCTGTGAAGGTCTAATTTATGAATAAATTATTTGATTTTGATTTTGATCGAGCTAATAGATCTGGTCTAAACTAATTAAATTAAATAATTAAATATATTAGGACGAACCACACAGATTGAGCTAGCCCCAAAGTAAGTTCGAAACTTGTGTTATTGGATACTAACTCAACGATACTATATTTTATAACAAATACATATATAGATAAACATCCAAGACCCGGGCCAATCAGAAAAAGATCGTTTTCCATCATGACCCAACCGGGTATCGAACCCGGGACCTCTCGGTTCAGTGGCAAGAACTTTACAACTTACTAATAGTATGGTGAAATACCTTCATGTCTTTCCATACAGTTGGTATAATCCAGCATGCAATAGTTGGTAAATGTGTAATAGGTCAGGTACACAGTGCGTCCGCAGATCACTCCAGTGCTACGAAAAAATATTTATCACCAGATGTTGCCCGGGGCTTCGCCCTCGTGAGAATTTTGAGATAAAATATGCCTATAGCAAATTAGTTGCTTCAAGCAGCACATACTTATCTTGCTTCGCGTTGCTGGATGGACGTAACTACTGGAAATATTGTCTAATCTGTGTCTCTAGTCAAAGGTCCTTTACACACAAGTGAAAATGATTCACACACCAAGGGCTTCTATGTAAAACACGACGACGTCGCGCGATCGCGCAGAATATGGTGCCGCGGCGACACGCACTACCGGGTTTAAATCGCTTGAAAGGGCCTAAAGTATCAATTTTATTCATGAATTTCAGAACAATACAATATTATAGTAAACGTATACTTACTTGTATGCCCTCATGCAGGAAACAGCGTAATACTCGCAATGATCCGAGCCTTCAGTAGTCGGCGGTGGAGTCGGCGCACTTCGGATCATACGGTTGTAATCCGTACTGTTTAACAAAATTATTTATTTAGCATTTTAATAGGAACATCTGCCGGTCCCTTTTCTATACAATACACAAACTTATTTTTATATTTATAATATTAAATTAAACATTTAAGCATGGCCCGCCTTTGAAGTTGCTGGCATCCTCTTATCCGCTAGAAAAAAATTGCCGGTTTCCATACGGCTGTATAATACATAATGCTAACGTAGCGAAGAACAATCTAGATAAAATTCTCATTCAAATAAAAAAAACTAGATCAAAATCGGTTCGGCCGTCTGGCTGGTATGATGCCACGGAGAAACATACAGATATACAGATACGTAAAACTTAAAACTCCACTTCTGAAGTCAGAGCTTGAATAGAGAAGACGTTTTTCTACCCCATGATATAGGTAAGGATGATGGCTGTTTATCATCATAAACAGCCATCATCCTTTATTTATCATCATAAATAAATATATATAAGAACTAATATATAATAGCAATATTATAATAGCCCCAAAGTAAGTTCGAGACTTGTGTTACGGGATACTAACTCAACGATACTATATTTCATAACAAATACATATTATAAAAAGATCATTTTCCATCATGACTCGACCGGGCATCGAACCCGGGACCTCTCAGTTCAGAGGCACCACTTTACTCCTCCTCGAGGTCCTCTGATAAAAATAGTTTTATAGGTTTTCCTTTGTCCGTTCCCAACTGATTCAATTTTATTATCACCTGAAAATGGTTACTTTTGTGATTAAAACTTCGTCGAAATTAACCGTTTGTATTATAAAAATAGTTATTTAAAAATCAAGAATCATCATTCAAGTAACGTTTTCTCCCGAAACTCTCAATCGTACGATTTATCAAAAAATATAGTTGCCTATCCATTTTGGTGTGGTTTTTTTATAGATAGAGTGATTCAAGAGGAAGGTTTTGAATGTTTGATTTATTATGGTTTAAACTAAATAAATGTTTCTATATAAATGATATGATTTTAATTACGAGTACTGATAAAAACTATAATTATAGGCAATTATAACTTACGATCCCTGTGCTGGCATCATTCTTGGTGTGGGACGTCCCCTCTTATGAGCCGGGACATTGGTCCTTGATTTTACAACACGTTCTTCTTCGCTAATAGACTGTTTATTTTCGAAATAATCATAAGATCGCAACCTGTGGATTATTTTGTTATTAGATATTGTTATTAATATTACACATAAATCAATTAAAACAATTATTACCTATACATAAAAACTAGGTGGGTAAATAAATCAAATATATAAAGACAAATCACACAGATTGAGTTAGTCCCAAAGTAAGTTCGAAAATTGTATTATGGGATACTAACTCAACGATACTATATTCTATAACAAATACATATATAGATAAACATCCAAGACCCAGGTCAACCTGAAAAAGATCATTTTGCATCATGACCTGACCGGGGATCGAACCCGGGACCTCCAGTGTAGAGCAGGCCGGCATGATGACCATAAGGCCACGGAGGTCGTCTGTGATTCTGTGAGAATGATTTGAATGAATGATTTATTATTAATGATTACATGTTCAAATTTAGAATACTATATTCTAATTAGCATGATATACTCATTTAATAATGTCAAAATTTTACTTAAAACTAAGTCAGAAGTCAAATCAAGTTAAGTATTAAGCACCGTAACAACTTTACACGAGTGTCTCCACAATATATATAAAACCATGAAATTAAGTAATAAAATTTTAACTCTTTAAATGAAATTAATGAACATTAAAAAGTTGAAAGTTGCAAATCAAATATTAACATATAATTAATATATTTTTAAATATACTTATCTATTTAAATAATTCGAATGGTACTTTTTCAGGTGATATATATATATATAATGTTATTAAATCGAGCAATACCCTTTGTGTGGTGTGAGTAGACTTTGAAATATGGTACTCATTTGGTATCTTCGACCAGATAAATATCTTCTTCTTGTTGTTTTGTTCGAAAATTTCTCATACACACTTTTATTTGATGTTCTGTTTTCACTAAACTTTAGTGGAGGTAACGAGTTGTAGAATTTCAGTCTGGCTTCTGATATATTTTTCTTATTTATTATATCTGCTTTTTTGTGACTACGAAAGCCATGACGTCGTTGTAATAAACAAATCGGAGTATCACCCAACACATGTATGCTTATCGTTACTAAAAAAAAATATGATCAAATAAGTTTTTTTTTCCAAAATTCTTATTGTAACAACAGAGAGTCTTTTGTTACAATAAGATTTTTGGAAAAAAACGTGTTTGCGTCAGAAAGATGTTGATCAAAATCAAATCATTCATTCAGAAATTAGGCCTTAACAGGCACTTTTTCACGTCATATTCTAAATTAAATTATATTTACCAAAGCTACAAACTACTAGCATTTCGGAACGACCACTGCTGAGAAGAAATGCCGAAAGAAACTCATTCAAACAGTGTTGGTCCCTATTATGTCAGAAGTGCTTACCATTTTTGAAATATAATTTTTTATCAGTAATATAACGATGTAAGTACACAATAAAGTACATGGTCAAAAGGTACGGTACTGAAACATATTATGATTGTGATCGAGTGCTGATAAAAGGAAAAATATATAAGTGTATAATTAACCAAACAAAAAAAACTTTTAATAAAAGGTCGAGCTGACTAGTTCCCCCCGGCAGCACCCTTTCACGAGTTGACGCGTGAGTCAGCCATCGCGAAGCTTAACCACAATAGAGGGAACCTCCCGACCCGACCCACGACGCCGCCACCTGTTTGATAGAGCCAGGCCCTACTGTTAGGTTGCGATCCGTTGCGACAACGCAGCACGTTGGGGCTCCGTTGTTTTCAATATTAGGTAGTTGTGACTACTCTGACAAATCCAAGATTTTCTTTTGTTGTAAAATTATAAATTTTTATTCTACATTTTACGTCTCATCTGTAGACTTTAAGCGTGTTAAAAATGTCTTACGAGACACGTGCTTTGATTATTATATACTCGGCATTATTATAGCGCTCCACTTTTCATCGCGCAAAAATCCACATACTCGGGACAGGAGTGGTGTCGTTGGACGCGGCTCGCCGGGGCGAACAACACTAGCTAAAAATACGAGGGGGGTCCGATAATAAAGAAAAAAGAAAAACCGAAAAAACTGACAATTACTATTGAAATGTATGAAAAATTAACTTCTGGGTGTCGAAAAGATATCCAAAATTTGCTTCTATAATAAAATGACACCATGACAACAAATAAAATTAACTTACAAATAAAAAAAAATAAAACGTGCATATTTTAAAACTTCACTAAAAAAAACTTATTTACAAAATTTAAAAATATATAAATAGACGTTATATTCAGTTACATGATTTAAGTTATGTAAGAAGTTTTATGTGTATATTGATTGCACATACAAATTTATTTCATTGATTGGGATTACGAAATGGAGAATAGTCGTAACTGAATTTTATTAAAAAATATTATGCTATATTCTCTTGTTTATATAATATGCATTTTCAATACTCTATACTTATAAAAGCTACATATCCAATATTTCAAGTTTAATTTTTACTTTTTTTGTTTGAATTATTTTCATTATGTCATTCTTAAAATGAAAAATTATAAATACTTAACATATTTTAAGTTATTTTGTAAATGATATCTATGAAAATAGTCTATATAAAAATAAATCAATTAAAATTATAACAAAATGATAATTATAGAAAGAAACCGAACATACCGCGTTAAAATTGAACTTTGTATGATATACTGAAATCACACTTTAAGGCCAAAATTATCGTTTTATCGTACAAATATTATAAGATAAATGAAATGTAAAAAAAAAAAAAACAATAAATAAATGTCCTAAACTTTAGCACTTTCAACACAAAACCTACTTTCGGTTCACTGCTTTCTAATTTCCACCCAAAGATTGGCTGGAAGAAATTGTATTTGCGATAAGTCCGCCTTTGATCACATTCATGTTCGAATACCTAAATTATATCTAAGACTAGCTTTTGTCCGCGGCTTTGCACGCGTGAATTTCACTTCTTAAAAGGAATCGAAGTAAAATTCTTCTATAGCGTATTAGTAGCATTTTTTTACAGCGTATTCTAAGACTAGTAAAATTTCTTTATTAATATGATTAAAATTCGTATTTTTGTCATCTTTAGTCCAATTGCCCGTTTCCCGCTACGGTTTCCGCTACGTGTCTCGTTCCGAAACTTGTCCTGCAATGTCTTTTCCCGCTACGTGTCCCGCTCCCGCTTCCCGTAACGCGTGCCGAACATTTCATGGACCTCTCTTCAAAAATAATAAAGTTTCGCACAAGTTTCCACCCATCATTCCCCTAGAGATGCAATTTTCAAAATATAGTTATATTTTACTAACTATATATAGATTACCAACTACAAATTTAAATCAAAAATTTCATTCATTTCATTTCATTCACTTAAAAAATTACGAAGTTTCATACCAACTGGCAACCCCTATTTTACCCCCTTAAGGATGGAATTTCGAAAGTATCCTTTCATAGCGGACGTCTCCTAGTCACAATCGACTTTCTTGCCTAATTTCATCTTCATGGGCTCTGTAGTTTTCGAAATTTTTTGATACGTGAGTGAGTGAGTGAGTGAGTGTTTTTCGCTCTTATATATTATATATAGATTATTTTGTAAATGGTGCAATAATGACTTTATCTATCTAATGTAGTAGCTAACATTATTTACGCTGATATCAAAAAAAATATATTTTATTTAAAACTAAACGTTGGTAACTTTTGCTACAGTCAGCCGATCAATCAATTTTGATGTAATTGAGTATGGATTAAGTTAAAAACCCTGGGGAAGAAATAAATAAATAAATATAAATAAATATATTAGGACAAATCACACAGATTGAGCTAGCCCCAAAGTAAGTTCGAGACTTGTGTTATGGGATACTAACTCAACGATACTATATTTTATAATAAATACATATATAGATAAACTTCCAAGACCCGGGCCAATCAGAAAAAGATCATGTTCCATCGCGACCCGACCGGGGATCGAACCCGGGACCTCTCGGTTCAGTGGCAAGAATCTTACCACAGCGCCACCGATTTGGTACGATATAATTATTTATAGATATATAGTTTATTATTATTTGACTAATAAGTACTTTATTTCTGATGCTTTTTGCGGGCGGAGCCGCTTGTAAAAGCTATGTTATGAAATAGGTAACACACAATTATTATTTTCTAAATTATTTATTGGTAGCGTTTCTTAACAACCAGCTTTTGCATAATTTCTTACGGGAGCAGGGGTTTTTCTGAGATAATCCTTCCCCGTACTTCAAACTACATGTATGCAAAATTTCAAGAAGATTGGTCGAGTAGATAGAGCGTGATGAGGTAACAAACAAACTTACTTTCGCAATTATAATTGTTTATAGTTGGGATTAGGATATTAGTTATTTAAACATATAAATTGTGTACAACTAAAGTTACACTTCTCAAAAAATATAGAATTATAGAAAAACTAAATTAATCTAAAATTAAAACTAAAGTAGGTACATATAAACAATAATTTACTTAATTTAAATAAAAAAAATGACGTTAATTGTTGGTCATTACTTCTTTTTGCCGGCCTCAGCGAATTCCTGGTACAAATATTTATAATCTTGTCTGTTCGGATATTCTGAAAATACAATGAAGATTTTTTTTTAAACGCAATCTTTTACTGCCGCCAGAGCAGTAAACACTTGAGGAGTTCCCTCATCGGGAGCCGATCCTGAACGCACGATTCGGTCACGCATTATTATCATAATAGTGCAGAAAATTGACACTTGTGGAAGGAATATACATAATGATATTCAGATACTTCAGACTTTCATAAATCATTCCTAATATACTTTTTTTTATCTTTCCATCGGTCTTCCTCTACATCTCTATCCATCCACATAAATAACCGTGCTAATATTATCAATGCGTAAGTCTGTCTGTCTGTCACGGCTAAACCGCTGTACCGATTTAGATTTTGATTCATTTCTTTCTTAACATGCCCAAACCCTGATAGCGTCTACCATCTCTTTTTAACCCCCGACGCAAATAGACCAAATTGCGTATTTAAAGTTGACGGTACAACCTCAGTGTCAGCCAGGCAAGCAGCTGCAAGCAATCTGTGATATGCCCACGCGCAGCCAGCGCCAGACTCGACCGAAACTGTGCCGTGCGGAGCGAAGTTTCAAGCAACCAATAGAATTTCGTCATTATTTGTTATAGCTTAACGTGGTTAATCCAGCGAGCTGACGTCGGCAAACTAAAGTGATCTAATAAATACCCACCAACAAATTCGCTATATTCATGTGTCATGCACGGGGACATGTGTATTATGTGCCAGACTGAAATAAAAACGGAAGTATTTAATAAATTACACTAGTCACGCCCTAGGGCTTCGCTGTTGGAAAAATATTGATAGTTTTGTTAAGTATTTTGAAATCAATACATATACTATGGGAGCAAGACCAAAATCACAAAAAAAAATCATCTGTTTTATACAAAATCACATACCTAACACGAGGAAAATGTATGGATCACCTGAATTTTTATTCGCTCACTCCCATACGAAAAGTTCATACGTATTATGGACTGAGCATGTAGACAATAAGTCACCAGTGTTTAAAAAGTCATCCTATTTATTTATTTTTTCTTATTTTACATAGGTACATTTACTGTGGTGGTGTAATGGTTACTACGTCCGCCTGTGGATTGAAAGGTCTCAGATTTGTATCCTACACGTGCTGTATGAGTTTGTATACCAATCTAACTCATATATTGTAGTTTTCATAGACCACCATTTGCTTCCGGTGAAGGAAAACATCGTGAGGAAACCTGCACACTGGTGGACAGTTTAGTTGACTAGTGTGTATACGAATATCTGATACTACATGGCGGTAATTCGTCGTAAAAAGTCATGTCAGATGCCTTTAGGCGACTTGAATAAATTCTGACACCAGTGTTAGCAATAACACACTCAATATGATGATGATTGAAACAAATATAGCTCGTTTAAAAATTTGATATAGGATATAATATATGGACTGTGTATTTCTGCATAGGTCCTGGGGAATAGCCAGCTAAAAATATACACACCTTCATATCTAAGTAAACAATTGATATAATTCAGTTGACAGTAATTTTTGAAAGTCATATACAAGAAGTAATCAGTACGAGCACAAACGCTGCCTGTTCTGAAAAATAACAGATTTATGAAGTTCTTTGAGTTTAATAATTCTTGGCTCTGTAAGGAATAAAGAAATGATACTGTATGTATATTGTTCGATCCAAATAACGGTAGCGCTGCGCTACACCGCCATCATCATTCATTCCTTTTGGCATTAGCATCGATATGTTATGAGTGATTGTGCAGCTGACTGTGGCTTTTTGTGGGAAGCCAGCAATTCTCTTTTAGTTGCTTTTAACGAATCTATATACTAGTCAGAAGGAGGGCGGTGCGTTGGCCTAGGTTTCGACCGGACAAGCGTATCGTCCGTTCAAGTTTATACTATTAATTTGTGCGACTAATTCAGCTTTACTGGCTTTCAGAAATTAAGACACAATGACTTGTGGTAATCAGAGAGATTTGGCCCGCGCCAAGAATCAAAAAAAAGCAACAGGAGATGCAAAAAAAGAAGAATGCCAATGAAAAAACTGGACTATCTCTATCAGAGAGAAAACATAGGGATTCCGAATTAATGAGAGAAACGAAGAGAACTATAAATTTAAAGATTGACGAGAAAAAGTGCCTGTGAAGGTCTAATTTCTGAATAAATGATTTGAATTTGAATTTGAATTTGAATTTGAAAAACAACGAAAAAAAAGAGGAACAATCGACGGGCCAGAAGCAAGCTGTATTAATGTTGCACATAAAAATATCTTGACTGCTCCATATATGAACGAATGCGTACATTTCAGCTTTGATACATGAAGCTGAAATTGTTCATGTGATACCTAAGCATTTACAAATGTATGTTGAAATCTTTAGTTTCATCATAAAGCCTAATTTAATAACAATAAACGGTTGAACAATGTGAATCCCCGTCCTCGTTCAAAATTTGTTAAAAAGTTGACTTAGAAAATTATCTAAATAGACGAAGTTTTGCCCGCCTGTACACCGAAATGGAGAAGGCAATGGAAAACCACTCCATTAATAACGCCAAGAAAGTAATTTTGTGTATTTCAATCCACCTCGTGACTCTCAGCTATGAGAGATTACGACTGTTATGAAAAAGAAAACATTGAAACAATATAGAAGTATGTAGTAAAAATTACTTACACGTAAGCTTTCATGCAGTAATACGCATCATATTCACAAGATTCAATAAAACTAACTCTTTTAGGTGTAGTTCTTGTCCAACCGTATGTTGTTTTACTCCTAAATAGACATACAAAGTTAGATTATTTAGTGTTAAATGGAGAAGGATGGCGAAAATAAGCTAGACAGAAAGAAAAAGCTGCTAAGAAATTTCTGGAAAATGTAAAAAAAATTTAAAGGAGTTGAGTAATGATTGGCCATTACGACATCCTATTTAAAACTATCTTTAAAGAGTCCAGGGAGACCGTGGAAGAGTTACGCGAGCGAACCGAATGAGAAGGCAGGCATATCAAACGACGTACGTACTTAAAATCAAAGCAGAGTATAGAGAGTACTCCAGCGACAAGAGTATAAGCTCTAGTAAAAAGGAGTATTGGCTGAGACTCGATAAAAGCTGTGCGGAGACGAGCGAGCCACAGCTGAGTATTGAACAACTAATTTTCCCGCGTGAATTTCCCACCGCGCCCGTACTTTTTTAGGGATGAAAGATTAGATACAACCCATCTTTTTAAGAATGGTTTAGTTAATAGAGCGCGAATAAGTAAAACAATATACACCAAACTAACAATATACCAAATTCACTGAACGGTATTTCATACCACCAATTGACCACCACTGTATTATCACCATTGTATCATCATCAATATTTATATATTAAAATACAATAATTGGTGGTATGAAATACCGTTACGGTCCGCTGCGCACAGCACAGCTTTGGTAAAGTCCCAGCCATTACACGAATCACAAAAAAGGAAAAAAAATATTTTGCTGTAGAATTAACGACAGGTAATTAGATTTCTGAGACATTGTTTATAAAATAAAAAAAACAATGTATTCTCGAATCTTTGATGTTGTAAAAAATGTTACCTGATACTTGCCGAGACGCCCGAACACACGCTACCCCCCCCCCAGATTTAATGAGTTTGGGCATAGTTTATGTACGGTAATGTACGCACCCCCTAACGACTGGAGCATAATGTTCATTTCGCATAATGAACACTACGCAAAATGTAAACTTTCATATTTGCACTGTAAGTTATCTAAGGCCTAGTTTAGACCTCTAATATTTTATGTTTTCCTAGCTTCACACCACGGTGTTACCCATGTAATTATTTTTTTTTAAGTTACGCTTTTTATGCTCTTTAGTGCCATTTACTAAATCATTATTGACTATCAGAATCCTATGCGTTAATCCAAGGTTGTGAGAGTTTGCAAGCTTGATTGAGCAAGGTTGCTCAATGACTAATTTCAT
This sequence comes from Plodia interpunctella, assembly GCF_027563975.2. NCBI lineage: Eukaryota > Metazoa > Arthropoda > Insecta > Lepidoptera > Pyralidae > Plodia > Plodia interpunctella. The sequence goes on from NC_071317.1 coordinate 6,496,744, forward strand.
AAAAATTGACCCGGCCGTTTGAGCGTGAATCTATCTACTCACAAACATTCTTATTCATAATATTAATGAGATTAAGATATATAATACTCGCGTCCTCGTAAAAGCATTCGCAGCATTTGTATTGGAGGTAGCTCCACCAGAGTTTGGACTAGTTGCTTCCGCTGAAGATAAAGGTCCATTTTGGTTTTTCATCGATTTTCCTTTCCTTCTTGCTTGTAAGCGACTACAATAAAAAAATTATTAACTTGAGACTGCGCATACCTACACAGTGGCGCCACCGCGACATTTTTAATGATTTATTTTATTTATTAGAAAAAACTACCCTTATATATTACAAAAAGAATCTGTCTCATCTGTCTGTTTTTTTGTCTGTATGAACGCGGTAAATCAAAAACTACCTAGCAATAGATAGTATGATATTTTGATGTAGGTAATTTAGGTGTAGATGCTTATAATTTATTATGGTTTTAACTGAGTGAAGCCGGGACGAGCCACTAGAACTAGATAAAGGAAATTTATCTCTCATCCACTTATATATTGAGCTTATATTTGCGTGGTGAGTCATGGCCCATGCTCAAGAAGTATGGCCCATGAGCCACGCGGAAAAAATGTCTGTTGATCATGATGATAATGGACAATGATGTAAAATAAATTATTTTAATTATTATTTATGATATGTATTATATTACCTTAGTCGTTTTAGATTTGTCGCATGCATTGCATGCCAATTACTCGTATTGTGCCTCCACACATTATATATTATATTATTTCGTGTACTTTTCTTATTCAATGAAATTTTCACATCACCATTTTTGTGCTTCATTTTTTCCGGTTCCAAATATTCTGTTACATATTCACTATGTTTCTTACGATGGAAATAACAATTAGCATATTTTGCAATCACATTTTTTTGTGTTGTCGATAAGGTTGTGTCATTGTATTTGTAATGGGGATTTTTCCAGAATTTGTTGAATAGAAATTCATGAGTGTGAAACAACTTAATTTGAGTGGTCACTATGAAAACGTAATGTTATGGTTAGGGCTGAAAAGTTTAACGTAGATGGCGCTAGTGTAGGTACTTTGAGGTAATTCTCTCTCTCACCTTCGCATGTAACCGGTTACATTCGGAGCTGTGATGCCCCAAAACCCAAGGTTAGCGTAAAAAAGTGGTAAGCCATCTAAGCATAATATACTGTTTAAATGAGTTTCATTAGGCATTTCTTTTCAGCAGTGATTGTTCCGTAATGAAAGTTGTTTTTAGCTTTTGCAAATATTATTTAATTTAGAATATCAGATCTATTTCTGAAGAAATTTTGATTTTGATTTATTTAATTTAAGAAAATATGTGTTTGTATACAAACTATGTGAGGTATTCTAAAATATATATACTTACATACTAATGAACACAAAATCACAGAACACATCGTTCGATCGCGTATTTTGTAAAAAAAATGCTATTGATTGATTAAAAACAACCATCAGATTTGAAAAGGCGTAAAATTGAAAATATTATGTGGTGGGTTGCAGCACTGTTAGTATGATTTCATGTTACGACAATTACATAAGGAAAAATTTGCGATCATCATGCGATAAAGAAAGTATTAGTATTTCGGATTTATATTTTTCGTCTATACAATATTGTGTTTTAAAACAAGTTTTCATTGTCGTCAAAAGAGATCTCTTGCGTTCAACGCGTGACAATCATTTGCGTGCCGTGAACCATTGAAGAGTTCCCTCGTAACCTGGGTGCACCATCAGGTCATGCGTATTATAATAATGCATTCCCATGGAAACTAAAGCGTCGTGGGAAATTTCAACCCTGCAAGACAAACGGAAGTAGGTGAAATTTATCTCCCGCCAAAACGACACTTCCACTGACCACTCCCAACGCTTAACAAGGAATGAGCGATCAAATCAAGTCATTTATTCAGAAATCACACCTTCCTTCTTGCACTTTTTCATGACAAATTTTATATTATAATAATTTGTCAAAAAGCTATAAGAAATGCCGAAACTCATTTGTCCCTTTTTTGTGGGACAATTTTTACAAGGTCCCACCTATTTCGTAGTACCCAGGTAGGCATAAGAACTATATAAAATATTTCGTCCATTAGTATAGTTTTTGGTTTTTGTTATATACGAGTATGTACTATTGCGGCATGCGGCCCTTCTGATAGTAAGTGATCACCGCAACCGGCAACACCAGTGGCGTCGCGCGCAAAAGTTGTAGGCCCTGAATAAATCATTTTACGCTTTTTTTTAAAGAACTCAGTCCTATGGCTAGAAACCTAGATAACAATATAACGTAATGCCAACGTAAAATGCCAAGGTTTGAAAATGTCAAGATCTGAAAATGTCAAAATGAGAACATGTGCAAAAAATTTCAAGTTCGACAAGTGTAGACTCTCACGTTGACACCTGTCTAATATGTTCTTCGTATTCTTCTGCATCGTAGACTTAGCAGAATCCGACTGAAGAATCAGATCGTTTTGTGAACTCACGTGCAAGTGACGACAAAGCGTACTGATTCTAATGACGGACAATGCCACAGACTCTTCCTCATTCTTCATGTTCAGTTTTTTAATTGATGAATTTACACATGTCCTATAAAATAATTGACAGTGAAAATTATATTTATTTATAACGCTTATACGTGGGGTTGTTGGACGACTGGGGCCGGGGTTCCAATTTATTAAAGTCCCAAGCTTCTTAACCATTACACCACCATCACTTCTACTCTGCACTGCTTCTTTCTTTCTCTAAGTATCATATTTCTTAAGTTAAGTTATGACTTATGTTACTATATTTTTATATGGCATATGAGGTACATATCAAATGGTAAGTAATCACCGCTCCCCAGGAACAACTGCAACACTACGTGCGCCACAGGAGCCTAGAGCGATTCTGAAGTCTAACTGTGGAAAAACATTTCAGTCAGTCTTACTTTGTCAACTGTACCGGATATCGGATACGTATTTTACAAGGACCCAAACCGAGGAGGGTAAAACAAACAATTTTCGTGATAAATTGGTCTTTATTTAACTAGGAACAGATTGAAAACAGCGCTGGAAACGTAAATATTGCTTGCGTTGTATTTGTCATCCCGGCGTCCTAGATGAGCGACAAATGCAACATAGAAGTGCGACGCGGTACTGAACGTACTTATTTGAACACACCTGACGTATCGCATATGCTGTGTAAGATTCAAATAAGCTCGAAACGCGTTTTTCGTATATCCAGATCGGACACTAGTGACAAAATTATTCAAATTGGTATTTATTTATGGTCTACATTTTCACCGTGGTCACTCATAAATACACAGTATCGCATCGCTTCGTGCACCAGTCCGTCGCTCACCTATGACTCCACCAAGTAATGGGATATGTGCAGTTTCGCATACATTTCAAATGTCGCTCGGTTCGCTTTTGAACTTCTAAAATACGTTTTATTTATTTGAAGAATAAATGGAGATATTAAATGAATGGAACCTCTTAATTTTTAAATCGCTCCAATCACTGTGAACAAAATTTTTTAAACTTTATTAGGAAAACTAAGCCATTTAATTTACTGAAACTTATTTTCTTAGGAATGTACACTGCACATATGGTCTTAAATGATTGATGCAAATTCAATACTTTAAATATTACATCGTTTCAGTAACTATGCATTTAGATAACATAGATAATCTGTAGCAAAATTAGCTGAATTTGCTATAAAACTGACGGTGTTCTTTGAAAAATACTCAAAATTGTCAAAAACGGCGATCTACATACATAACAAACATATTAAATGTCAAACATTCGTATAATAAAGTTTATTTGTTTTCTTTATTACCCATAATAAAATACGAAAACAAAACCATACAGATATTTAATAGTAACTTAAAGGCAACGGCGGACTTATCCCATGAAAGGATCTTTTCCAGTTATTACAAACATATTAAAATTATATAAACATCAATACGGAATACCGGATGGATATAGAACAAGCCGAATTTTTGAGGTAAATCAATTTAATTGTGAAATAAAAACTTGACATTTTGCGCCCGCCTAAGTTAGATAGGGTAAGGCAAGATGGTATGATTAACAAAATAATTAATTTATTAATTAAAAAAAAATTACAAATTTAAATTATGATAATGTTTTCGGGGTATTTCAATAATTACCTTGCTTTCTATACTTATGTGTCTAATTACAATAATATATGTACTTATTATAATATAAATTTATTGTAATTTAGAATATTTCAGCTTTTAATGTTTATACGTGATAAAATTATAAAGCGTAACTTTTAGTAGTACTTTAATCATTGTTTCAGAAAAATATAATTATGATATTTATGTATATGTCACAAATTAGCTTACAAAATTGCACAGAAGTGTGCAAAATGAACAAAAATATCCAAAGTGTTACTTCGTTTAAATGTGAACGTTACCTCTTTTTCGTTCAATACAATGTTTCGTAACAAAACTAAGCTGCATCACCAGGAGTATACGAAGTAGGGGGCAGGCCGAAGAAGAGGTGGATTGAGTGCGTTAGGCAGGACATGGCTAAAAAGGAAGTAACAGATCGGTTAACATCAGACAGGGAGAAGTGGAGGAGACTGACATGCTGTACCGACCACACATAGAGTGGGATAAGGGTAGGCTGATGATGAAAGTATACACAAACATATATATCTCACCTTATAGTATAGTAAAAACTCGTGCTAACCACAAAGAATCCATTATTTTATATTTCCCGGCAAAGAAAAAGTACTTACAAATCTTAAACGCGTAAGATACGGAAATAATTCAACAGAATTGCTGTCTTAGAAGATAAACATAATCCACTGCTCAGTGGTTTACAAGGTAATTTTTCTCAAGAGGCTTTTATGAGGAACTTATTTTTAGTTATATATCATAGCTAACTTTACCTGTAACATTCCTCATTTTTGTATATAAACCTTGATGTTTTTAATATCTTCTCCATATAACATATTTTAAGAATAATGTGTTAGGTTAGGTAGGGGCGTGAGTTCGATTCCCGCTGGATTCCAGAATTTTTATATCTCTGTTTTTAGTTGAAAAGCATGTGTGACACGTGTAACAAAACCATTTAAACATAACATATTTTTCTGAAACTATATCTATGCTTATATATAATTGCTTACTACTAATTGATGGGAATGATATAAAAAAGTATTTTGAATAATGAAAAGGACCTACTCAATACAAATAACATTTAAAAATTAATTAAATAATATGACCCTGAGGCTCTGACTCGATTTTGAACAAACAATATAATTCACAAATTAAATAATAATAATTTTAGTTGCTCAAAACTTAGATCCCCATGTCATAGCTTCGGTCGAGTCCGGTCCTAAAAATTACTCCACAACAATTAACTTTTAAACCACAAAACAATTTTAATTCCAAATTTCAACCGCGCTGTGTGCGTCAGAACATTTGCTTTTTAAATTTGATGACAGTTGACAGTTGCGAACTTTTTAAGGCTAAATATTTTTTTTATTGTAAGACATTCTTCTGTTTTTTATATACTTATTTGTGGAAAAATTAAGAATAACAAATGTATTAAGTAATTTATGATTTGTCCACAATTAATTAATAGGCAAGCATTGAGTTTTTAAAGAATTTTTAAGCTATTAAAACGCAGACTCCTGGCAAAACTTGAACAAAATGAGCCAAATTTATTTTATTAACATTTAATATTTTATTAATTATTAGTGTCAATTTCTAATTTACCGTCAAAAAAATTTAAATTAAGCAACAAAGTAAAGTTGATAGAAAAGGTATAATAATCTATGATTTACGTAAGAAATGATTTTAACTATATATCTATAAATCTTAAGACTACACTAAAAGAATTTGACCGTGATAATAAAGCGTAATATTGTGATTTTTATTTACATGTAAATATTCTATATCTAGATAAGTTGCAGTTTGAATACTAAAATTTGGTAAACAATTATGATTATTTACTCCATTGTGATCCTAATGTTGTTCAATGATGTTAGATGGCGGTAAAAGTCATGTCAGATGCCTTTAGGCGACTTGAATAAAATCTGACAGCAGTGTTAGCGATAACACACTCGATATCATGATGATGATCAATTGTTTTTATTATCTCCAAGATCGAAGGGTAAAATATTAACTTAAATAATTTATAATTAAAAGCAAACAGGCATGCAGTGCCTGATGGTAAGTGGTCACCGTAACCCATGGACCTCTGCAACACTCGGGGTTGTCAAACGCACCAATGTTGAATATTTTTTTTGTTGTAGAAATCCTTCTTGTCTTTTTGTATTGGAGACGATCCGAAACTACCGAACTATAAAAGGTACGTGCGCGTTTAATACTAATAATAATAAAATTAATATTTTAAACCGTCGCGATTTATTATTAATTACTATTATTAATATTAATAATAATAATAGTAATTAATGATAAATCGCGACTGTTTAAAATTAGTTAAAAACAATTCAAATTAGGAATTTCCATTTGACATATTTTTTACATTTTTTGACATTAGCTTTGTAAATTTACGTAATTATTTTTTTAACCATATAAGTACGGAATAATTCATAGCATTTCCTTTAATAACATTATTAGTATTCAAATTGCTTTTATGTACTTCTATAATCTGGAAGCAAAGTTCAGTGCATCAAACGTTGAGATCACAAAAATAATAAATTAGTTAAAGGAAATGCCCCTAATGTAAGAAGTTATATGAAACTACAATAATAAATAAATAAATAAACAAAAATATATTAGGACAAATCACACAGATTGAGCTAGCCCCAAAGTAAGTTCTAGACTTGTGTCATGGGATACTAACTCAACGATACTATATTTTATAACAAATACATATATAGATAAACATCCAAGAAACGGGCCAATCAGAAAAATATCATTTTCCATCATGATCCGACCGGGGAACGAACTCGGGATCTCTCGGTTCAGAGGCAAGCATTTTACCAATGCGCCACCGAGGTCGTCAGTCGTAATAATATATTATAAGATATATAACATATGAATAATAAAACAATAAATTAAATAATAGGTAAACACGGTAAAAACTACTGACTATTTACCTTTTTTTAAAAGTACCTCATTTCGATTACACTCGTAGTGTGTCTTTACTTAAATGTTAACAAATGGCTGTTTAAAGGTTATATTACGATTTTAGTTTAAACCATTTTGAGAAAAAATATTATTAATATAAGTAACCAATTACCAATACCTACGTTGAATATTATTTTAATGTTACATTGAAAAAAAATATACGTTATTTATATAATGTTAAAATTAAATGTAATTTACTGTCGAAGGAATTGTTTTCCATAGTTTTGAATTTCAATATTTTTTTCATTTTAATGAAATATATTTTTTACTAAAATCTTCACTAAATCTTGAAAACCTTGATATTCTCACTAACTTCACTTCTTATAATCTGAAATAAAAATTATTTTTTTTTTTGTGTACAAACAATTAAAATACATAATTACAGTTGGGCAAAATGTAATCACCATTACTGAGAAGTCCAAAAATGTTTGTAACAATTTCATCAAAATTGGTCCAGTGATCTAGATATGAAAGTGGAACAGACTTTCACATTTATAATATTAAGGATTATATTATATTTTTCCTAGTTGTATCTTGATGGATTTTTTGGAAATAAACTGATTTGGAAAATACTAGTTACATAATGAGTAATAGATACTTAAGTTAAAATCATACCTGCAGAACTAAAGGCTGGTCTACACGAGCGGTCAGCGCGCGAGGAAGGCTAGCGTCGCAATGAGGACCACGGCTGGGCTCCGTGTGAACGCGGCGTTGCATTCGTCTGTGTTGCAGCAAAATGTGCGCGCTCCCCACCATTCTGGAAACCAATGTATATATTAAGTATACCTAAATAAATAAATAAATATTAGGACAAATCACACATATTGAGCTAGCCCCAAAATAAGTTCGAGACTTGTGTTATGGGATACTAACTCAACGATACTATATTTTATAACTAATACATATATAGATAAACATCCAAGACCCGGGCCAATCAGAAAAAGATCATTGTCCATCGTGACCCAACTAATAAGATCCATGATAAAACTTATTCTAGCCATGGATATAATAACAAGGAAAAAACTGAAAAAATAAACTCTCAAAATTAAAAATGTAAAAGTACCTCAAATTCAAATTCAAATTCAGAATTCTTTATTCAATTTAGGATGATATACATCACTTATTGATGTCAAAAATTACTTAAACTAAGTCTACTGCCGGCTTCCAAAGCGCAGGTGAAGAAGAAGCGGCGCAACAAACTTCACCGCAGCCTTTTCTCCAAGGACGTCAATTAACAAATATAGGTAGGTATAAAAATTAGGAGGACGAATTTACATAATTTATTAAAAATTTCAAAATTTGAATGAATAAATAAAATAAAAGTTGAATTTCCAATAAAATTATTGAAAATTGTCACACAATACATATATATATATATATATATATATATATATATATATATATATATATATATATATATATATATATATATATATATATATATATATATATATATATATATATATATATATATATATATATATATATATATAGAATTCTGAATCGTAATGTTGTAAATATTCGTTAAGTGGATAAAGAGAAAGGCCGCAATAAATAATTGATTATTTTTTTCTAGCTATTCAAGTCCCACTGTTGGGCAAAAGCATCCCCTAATTTCTTCCACGCATCAATCGATTTTTGATATTCCTTGTCATTCTTAAGTAACTAAACTATAACAGTAACTAAACTATAACAGTAACTCAAACTACAACAGTAATAATTCTAGTATTCCTTAATTTCGAGTGTCTTATTGCTAACACTCATGTCAGATTTTATTCAAATCGTCAAAAGGTCTCATTGATTTCAATTTTTGCGACATATAAACACGCCGCTTCTGTTCCTATTCAAGTCTATGTTGAAACAAACTACATTTTTAAAAGCGCCTTTGTTCTCGTCAAAAGGTATCTCATTGATTTGAAATTTTGGCGACATTTAAACGCGCCGCTTCTGTTCCTATTCAAGTCTATGTTGAAACACACTACATTTTTAAAAGTCGACATTGTTCTACGTGAAAAATGCCCCAATTTAGCAGTAGACGGGTAGCTGGATCGAGCTCAGATCTCAGTCGGATCTGTGGGATAGCAGCTGTGATGCTGTCGTTTCTACAGGTTGGATTTTTAAACACCACTCTTTACAGGAAGGACGGATATAAAGCATTTTTAAATAAAAATTAAATTTAAACTAGACGTTGGCCGCGAACTTAGCCCGCGCGAACACATTACATTTTTTATGAGTCTTTACAAAATTGTGAATATTTCAAAAACGACTTTACCAATTTTTTTTTTAAATTCTATTGACAGATTCTACGTACCTTTTAAATTTCATCGAAATCAGACCAACGAACGGTTCGAAAGTTATCGCGTTACAAACATATAAAAAAAAAAATGTATTATTTCCCCAAGTTGACTTGCAGACCTGGCTCGCTTCGCTCGCTCTGTTAATTAAACAAAAACCCGCCTCTAATAACAAAACTGGTCTGTGGAATTTACTTATCCTTATTTGCTAGAGTGGTTTCGAAACGGCTGAAGATTTTACAAACATAGCTAAGAACACTCTCGATTAAATTCTCTTTTAAAAAAAAAAACTACATCATAATCGGTTCAGCTGTTCGGCTGCTACGATAACACGGACAGACATACAGATAAACTTTATTAGCTCTCTTTCCGTCGTTGCGGGTTAAAAAACTCAAGGCTCGATGCTCGTACTTAGTTACTACTTAATTACCAAAACCTTTTGAACATATTTTTTGTAATTCTGGGCAATATTTGAAATACCTAAACTGAAACAAAATCAATCAAATTTTCAATTTCGTGCAATAAAGTTATTACAAACAAACAAACAAAATAGAGCTATTTTTATATAGTTTTGGATTGTTTCTGATAAAGTAAGTTGTTGTTAATGTATTCCTAATATAATATCTTTATCAATATATATGTATTTTTTAATTTAATTTTACTGAGTATTATTAAATGTATCGCATGAATGTGTGTTATCTGTGGTGTAAACATAAAATCCGGGAAATTCATTCTCTTACGCGCATTGTAATGGAAAACAAAATGGCGTCATATTTACTGGCCGTAAATTGCTGACCAACATTAATCGGGATTTGAGGAATGTTTCCATTACGATGCAAACATACAGGAGTTTGGTTCCGCCCTAGAATATTTATTTATTTTGAAATACTTATCACTTAGATCGTAGATTGGAACTAAACTATAGGACCACTCCCTATCCTCTGAGTCGTATGGTACGACTAAAAGCCATACCTATAGCCTAGGTGACAGTAATCTTCCGGTCGATAATCAAAAACTATCGATACCATTTCTATAGATCATAGATAGCATTAGAAAAAACAATAATATGAATAGTTCTGCATACTCTTGGTGGTATAGCCGGTTTCGGTTTAACCTCAAAGTTGACTGGCAACACACAGACACGAATCGTATCTCATCAATTCAATTTAACCTGAAGATTAATAACATGCTCTTATGTAAATTAATCTTTGATTACTTTCACTGTTTCTTAAACAAATAAGCTGTGTTTAATAATTGCTATGTTAGCAATATAGCTGAAAGGATGTGTACAAACTTCCTCTGAAATAATAGTTAACTTACACCGCGTCGTAATTAAACAAAGATTTAAACTCGATAATTTGTTATCAGCAGCTGTGTTTCGCAGGGACAAATTTTATATTATTATTAGAATTTTTGGTAAAACTAAAATCGAAATCAAATCATATTCGCGTAATATTCAATGTTAATTAATACTCCCTTTTGATCGCAGCTTCGCCCGCGTTTTCTCGTGCGTCCACTCGTAACTCATTATTATCGATATCTCGGGATCTAATCAACGTATCGCAATGAAACCTACACCAGATTTTAAGTTAGACCTTCCGCTATACAAACTGCACCAAATTCCATCTAGTAGTTTTTGCGTGATGCGCGTACAAACATACAGGAGATACAAATTTTAAAAACAATATTTTGGCTTCTATTAATCCCATAAAAAAAAGACATAATTACTTTTCTTCTCTTATGTATAGTCTAACTTAAAATCAGGTATATATTTCATCACGACAAATTGCTTAGAACCAGAGATACTATATATAATAATAAGAACATGAAATAAAGAGCGAAGCCACGGACAAAACGCCGCATAAAGTCAAAGTTGTGAACGTAGTCATGGATTGGCACCTTCAGCCGCATCGGTAAAATTTACATAAAAAAAATGGATGATTGTCGATGGGTTTTGTGGTTTTACCAATTGTGATCCATAACAAATTTAATTATATTCGTCAAAACAATATTGAAATTACACTTAGGCGATTACTGGCAGTAATAAGGTAAGTAAGCAGAAGTAAGGTAAGGACAGCGCAGTAAATTTACTACAGTGTTCTAGCTGCCGAACATAGTTTTTTTCGCTAAGAAATTACTCAACAGCGACGTCACGTTAGAACATAATTTAGTATGGCGCATTTGGACGAGTCCAGATATATGTTAAAAGCGGTCAAGTGTGAGTTGCACTATTAGTTTACAAGTAAAATTAAACTGTTTTTTTTAACCATTACCCATTATTGCTGAGAATATCATTGCCTATGTCAAATTTTACACAAATTGATTTGTTAGACAAATTAAACCAGGGTTTTGAACGGCTGAACTGATTTTGATCAAGCATATCTAAAATCCATAGCTATGAAATAAAAAAATCACATCCAAATCGTTTCACCTGTTGATGAGGTACGTTGCCACGTACACAGACAGACAGATAGACACACTTTGCGGTCAAAGTTATAACATCACTTTTTGCGTCGAGGGTTAATAATGGCCACGACAACGACGCTCGCCTCGCGCTCATCACCCACCCCATTTAAAATCTTAGTTTAAACCAATATAAAATACTATAAATTTCTTCTTCTTCTTTTAATCGATTGTAATTCATGCAATAAACAGGTTTATATCAATGAATAGCGTATTTATCGATTTTGCACCAAAACTTAGCCTACTATCCAGCTTAACGTAGTCTTCGAATTAGATACTTAAACTCATGGCTGTCTACTCTGAGACGCGGACGTGACTGCGTGCGTTACTATGTATATCCATCACCCGTAATCCGCAATACACTATTATTTCCGAAACATTTCAGTTTAATACTCCCTCGCTTTCAGCTTTCGAGCTGAGCTGTTGACCTATTTGTAACAAACAATCGCCATTAAAGCAGTCGTAACTCCGAAATATCCGTGCTTTGTGGTATGAAAGATATGAAATTTTGTTTCTTGAGCCCGAAGTAATTTTGCTGAAAATAGTTACACTCGATGGTGGATCGATGAATAGATTTTCGGTTATTATTTAAATGGTTTTGTTATGTCACACATGCTTTTTGTCTAAGTTTGAAAATTAATTAAAAAAAAATGAAATTATAATAAAATTTTGTTATTTAGTTAGATTCTACCTTCAAGTACATGTAAACTATCGATAATATTGATAATTCTATCAATATTACGGGTAGTATTGGAATTGTTGAACAATAAACAATCGATATGTAGTATCGATGATATTGATAGATCCGCTCACATGCAGCATGAGCATATTCTATAGATGCTATCTGAAATGGCGCATATTAATATTTGTTTTTAGATTAAGTAACTCAAATCAAATCATTTACCTTGTACCTTGGTAATACGATATCCAAATAATAGTTTAGAACAAGCCTATTTAGCCGTTGTAAACACCATGCAATTGTTAATGTCATGGTGTAAAAGTCATGTCAGATGCCTTTAAGCGTGATAGCAATAAGACACTCGATAAGAAAGGAAATAAGCAAGGCAAGGCGACGAGAAGATAGAAGTTGGGTGCAAACGGGGCCATAGTATATACATGGTAAGCAAAATGTGGGACATCCAAAGACTAGATGCCTCGATGACTAGAAAAAAGGTGGTTACCATCACATTGAGTGTTTTTTTGCTAACACTGGTATCAGATTCTGGCATCTGAAATGACTTTTTTAACGATTACTTACCGCCATCTAGTGGCAGGTAGTCGCATACACACTAGCGAACTAAACTGTCAACCAGTGTGCAGATTTCCTCGCGATGTTTTCCTTTTCACCGGATGCAAGTGGTGGTCTATGAAGACTACTATATATGAGTCAGATTGGTATACAAATTAGTGGCACGAGTAGGATACAAACCTGAGAGCTTTCCACAAGCGGGCGTCTTAACCATTACACTACCACCGCTTCAAGTTGCTGGCAGAAAATGAAGTGATGAATGACATAAAGAGAGATAGAGCTATACCCAGCAGTGATAAAAATGGTGGATGATGATGACGTGAAACAGAGAAATAACTAAGAATAGCAGACACTAAGCTATCATATACATAAAACGGTATACATTACATTGTCTACTCAGATACAAATCTGAGAGCAGTAAAACTGAGTTCTTGCGGTGTAACTGAAAGCACCTTTTTCAATATCACCGATGTTGAATTGACCCCACATACATTGCCATGTTACCTAAGATATATTTTTATTTGAATTTAAAATATTTTAAAACTAAATAAATAAAATGGAATCTAACTAATTTTACTAAAGGAAAAAAGCACCTTTTCCAATATCACCGATGTTGAATTGACCCCGCATACATTGCCATGTTACCTAAGATATATTATTATTTGAATTTACATTTTAAAAATAAATAAATGAAATGGAATCAAACAAAATCAATAAGATATATTTTTATTTGAATTTAAAATATTTTAAAACTAAATAAATAAAATGGAATCTAACTAATTTTACTAAAATAAAAAACAAATAAATAAAAAGATATATTTAATTGTTACAGTGAAATTGATGTGAAGTTTTCTTAATCTTTCCAAATTATGTGACTTTTTTTGCAAGTACTTTGAACGTCACAGACACTTTTTTATGCCATTGCTTTATATAATAATACATAATATAGTAAACTCTTAAAGCTATAAAAAAACTAGTATAACTTTTAAAATGATCCTTGCTGAAAAAAATGCCAATAGAAACCCTCTCATGGACACTAACACATATGAGAATTTTCATAGTTATAATATCTGTAGACGTTAAGTGGTTACCAAAAGGTTCTTTGATAAATAATTCCGTAATTATTCTCAAAATATGGCGTGGCCAGCAGAACAGTTTGTGGACTAAATATGGTGCAATAAAAAAAGGTGCTGCCGAAAACTGTGTTCAGAATGTAATACGTCCTGTGAGGCTGTGAAACAACGAGTATGATGGACGCTGAATCGGCAAATAAAACAGGACTCAATTATCATAAACTGGCGAGGTTACGTTAGGATAGTACTTTGTTTTATTTTAGTCTAGCTTTTGCCTGCGGCTTCACCCGCGTAAATTGCCCACGGGAACAGTTACTTTTCTGGGATGGAAGGTACCCAATGTCCTTCAAGTAACAAGGAATTTAAAAATAACTTCACCGGGAACCCACGTTGAGATGTTGCGAATGCTACCACTATTTTAATTACCATGTGGTAATTAAAAAACATTTCTATGTAGAAATGTTGGATGTTACTGCCACACAAGCTACGGTATGCTATTCTGTGTACCAATGCGAATGGCACCTAACATACCTCGCAGCTTCGGTCCCGTTGAAATTTCGATATAATCATTATAATTACATAGTATAAAATAAAGTAGCTTCCCGCTGTATGTCTGTCCTGCTTATAGATCTTTAAAAGTACACAATTGATTTTGATGCAGGTATTTTAAATAGATAAAGTAATTCAAGAGCAACCTTTATATGTATATAACATGTATAATTACTCATGTGAAGCCGGGGTGGGCCGCAAGTATGAACTTCCAAATTGGTCTGAGAAAAAGCAGCTTATACTGCTATAAGTCTTATACTAGTCACGTCTAATGATTGAAAGAGTATATTTTTTAATGTACAAAATGTCAAAAGTAGATATTCCTTCATTTTTTAATTAAAAACGGCTTTAATTTAACACACACACAAAAACATTTAAAAGAATTTGTATAGGTGATATACCTATATAGAATGCTAACTTGTGCGGACTTAATCTCCGCTATCGATCTTCATAGTCGTATTCCTCATGGCTGAGGGTCGTTGTTATTACATGGAATGACACACACACAACAACTTTCTTGGCATTATTAATAGAGTGGTTTGCCATTGCCTTCTCCATTTCACACACAAGTTAATAAAATTCAACCAGTGTGCAGGTTTCCTCACAATGTTTTCCTTCACCGGAAGTAAGTGGTAGTCGATGAAAACTACTATACATGAGTCAGATTGGTATACAAACTCATATGGCACGAGTAGGATTCGAACCTGGGACCTTTCGATCCACAGGCGGGCGTCTTAACCATTACATCACCACCGCTTCGATTTTATCGATATCCCAACCATTAACATGTCAACATTACAACCAATAAATAACTGATAGTGTCGACTGCAGCTTTCACATCGATGTATCAATTGTTCCATTTATACATACAGGGACCTCTCTGTGTGTATAAATGGAACAATTGATATGTATAAATGAATCCAGTAGTTTGTAGCTTGTGAGAAATAACTATAAATATAAAAATTGACGAGAAAAAGTGCCTGTGAAGGTTTAATTTCTGAATAAATGATTTGAATTTTTGAATTTGAATTTGGTAAGTTCACACAAAATTATGAATATATAATAGAAGTGTCGAATTAAATAAATATTGACGTGTAATATTCGCCAAAATTCTATCGTAATTTGTATTTTAATTATTAGATTTTTGGGTTTTGGCTTTTGTATGGCGTGGAGTTGCACTCTAGGATAGGATCATTAGGATATCCTCCCATGACTGTATGGGAGGATATGAAGTGACGCTTACGTCCATCAGTGGACTGCTAAGGCTGATGATCAATACTTATTATTAAATGCGAAATCTGTCTGTATGTTCCGCTTTCACGGCTAAACCGCTGGGCCAATTTTGGCCTGGGCCTAAATGACTATAATGGGGTTTGAAATTTTTTATGAATATCAACTGTCCCGTTTTCTCAGATAAATTCATGCGGGCGAATCCGCAAGAGCTAGTAATAAATAAATATTATAATTATATAGGGACAAATCATACAGATTCAGTTAGCCACAAAGTAAGTTCGAAACTTGTGTTATGGGATACTAACTCAACGATACTATATTCTATAACATATACGTTGTATATAAATATCTAAGACACACATCAATCTGAAAAAGATCATTTTCCATGTTGAGCTGACCGGGGATCGAACCCGGGAACCCTCCGGTGTATATGTATTAGGCCACGGAGATGATATTCTCTCATCGATAATAATATCCATGAGAGATAATATCTTCTTTATATTCATCATATTCCTCACGACTGACGGTCTTAGCTATTATGTGGAATATAACACAAACAACCATTTTCTTGCCAATATAATTGGAGTGCTGTGTCGTTGCCTTCTCCATTTAATATTGCTGATAAATCAACCAGAGTTTTCTCACGATGTTTTCCCTTACCGGAAATATTTATGTTGTTATTTACTAGACGCGTGCCAGTGCTTCAACCCCGAAAATCGGGATATAAAAAAACCTATGTAGTACACAAATAAATAATGTAGTTGGTGAATTTATTTTGGAAATTAATTGAATGGATCCGTAGATTGCCACTTGTACTTATCTTTCTATCATAATATTATTACAGCATGATATTATAAGCATGACTATATTCATATAGTTATCAATGCATCAAACGCAGGTTTCGCTTTGCAGTGGCAGTAGACCAGAAAGACATTATTTTATTAAAAAAACATCAGTTTATTAAAGAAATCGCTCAAAATAAAATTGGATTTGAATACCTTTAAATTGATTGAACAGATTTTTACCTAGCCTAGCCTCCTAGCTGCGATAGGGACTCGCTATTGCTGCACTATATTAAGGCATTGGAACCAGACGCATGTTGGCTCAAGGCCGGCGCTGGTTAATATTAAATAAATGTCTCTTTACTGATAATAGTTTTAAGAACAATGTTACTAACCTTTTCTATGGATTTTTTTCCGAAATAAATTATAATATTATTATTATTTACCTTTAAATTGTATAGTAAGCTCTAACTTCTTGCTAAATGTTTTTTCAAAATTAGCGACACAAATAATCACGATATCATTATAAATTTTAACTCGATACCTTAACGCGTACTTTAGAAAAAGGGTCTCAGCAGACGGACAGACAGATGGACAACGAAGTGAACCCATAAGGATCCCGTTTTTATCTTTATAGAAGATACAGGACCCTAAATTGATTTTATTTATTCGGTGTATAAATCTATGAAGGTTGGTCGGTAGTCCAAAGGGTCGGAACTAATGAACCTGATTGAATACACTCGAGGGTAAGGCATTTACAATTTATACGAGTATATGAATGTTTGTTGAAGAATGTATCACATATGAATAGGTAAATTGATTTTTCTTCGACACGCTAACCAGGGACAATCGACCAACCATTTCTTATTTGCTTTTCATATAATACTACATACATTTTAATAGTATTTAAAACAAAAAGACAAAAAAAATTGACCCACTTACTTTCCAACTAGTTAAATCAAATACTTTTTAGCACGCTTTTATTAGGTCGACCTGTATGTATGTAAGAAACTTTGTACTTAATGGAATCTAAGGCAACTAATTTAACAATCTTATAAGGATCCATAGCGTCATGAAAATTGGCAGCTGTATGTAGTTTCGAAGACAATATATGGTACAGTCGAACTGTTCATACTTGAGGTTGCAATATTTGTTAATTCACTCATTTATTCCCACGCCTTTGTGATGTTGTGTTAAGAAATCATCGGGATAATATAGACAATGTTTACACCCTTCTAAAACGGCATTACTCGATAAAAGTATTTTATGTATGGCATCTAAAATGTATAACAAAATTCCACAAAAATATAAAGGTCAGAATTTAAATTTATTTATAAAAGCACCTCGGGTCCTTACTGATTGATAAATGTTATTATAATTTGAACGATTTTTTTTAAATGTTTTGTGGGATGATAGCAAGCTCTCCATTTAAATTTGCATACCCGTGGATGGTGAAACATGTAGAATTAAGTTTTTCTTTTAACACCACATTGTAAAAAAAATGTAAACTCATGTTTTTGCAAATGAATAAACTTTGTCTTTGTTCTTCAGCTTCAGCTTCAGCCGGAAGATCTGAACTGGAGCTTCATGATGGAACACCGTATCATAGCTTTCTTTGGACTTGTTAGAAAGGTTTTGTAATGAACTTTAATCATGATTTTGCTTTTGCGTGTACTTATAAAAGCGTGTTTTTCTAATATTTTAAACTAATAATATATTTCTAACTTGAACTCACCTTTTTCGCTGCATGTGGGTACGCAGTCTCGAACAACTGTCAATTCACTCACGTATTTCTGTAACAATAAACCAAAATTAATACTTTTTATGTAGGTTGTGTTCATTTTTTTTTTCTTTAAATTTAATTTTCTTTAGATTAAAAGTTTCAGGAATTGAAAAAAAATATTGTGTGTCGAGTTCATAATCAAATTGTAGGCAACTTACGAACACACTAAAAATTATTTCTAACGTTACGAGACAAGTGAAAAAAAAATTATTCATGCTAGCCACACGATTATAATTTAGCACCAAATAGTTTGTCATATGATAATACGAGCGACAATTGCGTAACACGTCCGTAATGATCTTCTTATGCGCCAGCTGCAGCAAACGACACAGATTTGGCAAGTTACGTGGCAATTACTGTAACGATCTCACATATGTACACTCAACAGCACATCAAGTTTCCCTGCATGCGGTGATAGCGGCGAGTTTGCAATGAATTTGTGCAGGTTTATGTGCTGTTGACTGTACCGCCAGCAACTAAAGAAACTTCGTTTTTCTCGCCGCATAGAAGTCTTGATTTGCAGGATGGATCAAAAACTACTGCTGCATAGCTCTTTTGGGTTGCTAGGACTTGAGGCGATTACTCCCAGCACACTAACCTCATTATTGTTAATGTCTTCTCTAAATTATATATATATATATATATATATATATATATATATATATATATATATATATATATATATATATATATATAATAGTTATCTATAATACAATGTGCAAAATAGTGACTATCGTTTTCGATTTAGTTAACAGCGACGATACCATTATGCAAAATGGAAAACTATAAAACTTGCTCCTGAAATGATTTATCTAGTACGGTAATCTGTTAAAATATATTATTATTTTTCTCCAATCTATAAATGTGATTAATAAATGCGAAATGGCACTAGTGTGCAAAGAGTAAACGCTTCGATTAATTTTTATAAGAATGTAACAAACAAACAAATTACATTTTGGAAGTGGACCCGGCACGGACCCAGGTCTTCGACGCCTAAAGGCTGAGAAGGAAACCGGAAAACTTTCAGACAAGAAATATAAATAAATAAATATATTAGGACAAATCACACAGATTGAGCAAGCCCCAAAGTAAGTTCGAAACTGGTGTTATGGGATACTAACTCAACGATACTATATTTTATAACAAATACATATATAGATAAACATCCAAGACCCGGGCCAATCAGAAAAAGATCATTTTCCATCATGACCCGACTGGAAATCGAACCCGGAACCTCTCGATTCAGTGGCAAGAACTTTACCACTGCGCCACCGAGGTCGTCATAAAGTAAGAGAGACAGACAAAGAGAGATCGAATTTGCTAACAATAACATAGAAGTTATAAAACAACTCCTAATCAAATTAATGTACTCTGAAAACCTCTTACTCTAATCACAGACACGGCACAAGGTAATAAACTAGTAAACATGACCTGGATCTCAAGGTCTGTAAACAAGGTCCCGTCTAAAGGTATTATGCGGATATTTCGTTCAAATCACCAATTCGTATGACACCCATTAGAATCTAACGGTCCCATATTAGAACGCCAGTCAATATTTTTTGAGTGATATTCGAATTTATATAGGAATAATTAAAACGTATTTCTACTAGAGCCCAACTACTTGCGCGTGATTGTAATATTGTCTCATCAAATTTATCGTAATTTTATAGTATGAATTTACTATATGATTATGATAAATTTGATGAGAATGTCTGTCTGTCATGTTTTAGGCTAAACTTCTGAGCCTATTTTGATAAAATTAAGAGTAGATTGATATTAATGAGTTTTCGTAATAAATAATATAAATAAATACCTCCGTGTCAAACAAACATAAGCTACCACAATTAGATCTGCAGGCACAAGCTAGTAAAAAATAAAATAAATTCTTAAGAATAAACATATCACTAACGATCACGTATTTATTTTTTCTCGAATAGCACTAAAAATATGTCCTAATAAAGTGCAAATCGGGTCCATTCGAATTGATGTGTAAAACAGCATCCCACTTTTTGCGACGTAACCAATTTTGATTAGAAGAGGGTGGGGATAATATAATGCATTAAGTATTATAGATACATATATGTGTAATATAGGATAATTTTATAATTGGTGAACAATGTTTCCAGATTTTAGATAATGTCGTGACTACATCGTTGAATTAGCCAAATCGTAATGGACGGACATATCGGTACAATCGAAACATACTATATACATAAGACAATAGCCTGAAAAAGCACCCGTTTCACATACTCACGGAACCTCAACATTCAACAGCCTCACCCATTAGGATCAACCCATTAAAAGCACTATTCAAATACCGAGACC
The DNA here is from genome assembly GCF_027563975.2 of Plodia interpunctella. Lineage (NCBI taxonomy): Eukaryota > Metazoa > Arthropoda > Insecta > Lepidoptera > Pyralidae > Plodia > Plodia interpunctella. The sequence goes on from NC_071317.1 coordinate 6,517,618, forward strand.
CAAGTCCGTGTAATTTGCGCACGCATTTAATAGCAGTTACTGAGTAACAATGACTAGAGACGACATTAAATTTATATCACAGGACTATGTCACTTTCATGTGTTCAATCGACACAAAAATTATATGGTAGAAATCCATATTGAATATACATATATTCGAAAGTCTGTTTGACAGTTTTTTTTTCTATCACGCTTTCACGGCTCAACCGCTGAGCCGATTTTTCAAACACTATCCTGCTAATGCGGGCAGAGCTGCCAGCAACAGCTACTAAATACAATATTAAATAGTTTTTTTTTTTTATCAAAAGACAGATAAAACACACAATGCAGAACAAATAATTCTACCAATCTTATTATTTCGGCCAAACATAGCGCGGAAAATTCTTCCCCTATTTGTTACGGCGTAATATAGAATTCTAAGCAAGCTTTGTGGTTGATTGTACAAGACGCCAGATCTTTATCACAGGTAATTTAATAACAATAATGATTGTAGTTGTTTAGTAAAATATACCACCCTGTGTGTGATGCAAATTCAAATTTAAATCATTTATTCAGAAATTAGACATTCACAGGCACTTTTTCTCGTCAATTTTTATATTTATGTTGGGCTATCAAAGGCAAAAATACAGAGCGATGTTGATAGTTTTTTGGAGTAAAATGTAATGTCAATTCTAGAAATATTTCCTCAACGCACTCATTGCCATAATTAACTACACATATTGATTGCACAACTCTCAATAGGCCTCGTGGGCCCTTAATTTATCTAATTAATTTTCCCTCTTTCAGCTCATTAACGTGAGTAACCCTTTTGAGGGCTGGGATTTTGTAGAGAATAATTATTTTTTATGTGATAGGTTTAAAATACTTAAACCTATCACACAAAAATAAATTTCTTAAAGATTTTCAAATTATTCCTGTGTGCTATAATTTGGTCGGTAGTAAAATCAGAACAAAATATTAACCCCAGATTTTATTATAAATTCAAATCATTTATTCAGAAATTAGACCTTCACAGGCACTTTTTCTCGTCAATCTTTATATTTATAGTTATTTCTCACAAGCTACAAACTACTGCAATACCACATTGCAGTAGTTTGTAGCACTGCAAACTGCTATACCACATTGTTGGCGTGATCGATGTGTATTCCTGTGCCAAATCATCATTTTCTATTACCAAAAGATTTTGAGCTGAGCCGTGAAGTGACAGACTTGACGAAATAACGCTACTGGTTACTTCGCAACCCAAGAAGAAGACAATAGGTGTGTAAAGTACGTTTATTTTAACTTTTCTGAGCTTAGACCTGACTTATTTTACGCCAGCCATCTCTTGCCTGTGCTAATCTAACCCACGAATGACCTGCGACTTTAAATAGTAACGTCATCTCACCATACCGCTGTGGACCTTCCGATACTTCTTTTCCCCCATCCTAGACTACCATTCGATCAGCGTCTGACGTCCACCTGCCATCACTCCGATGTGCCAAGTGTCCTGCCCAGTTCCACTTAAGTGTAATACCAAAATAATATTCTACATACCATGTCTATTTGCTTGACTGGTATAATACCAAATGAGTGATATGTCTACCAATTGCGTACATTTTTCAATTTAAAAGAAATAAGTTTAACGTAATATAACTTCCAAAAGTCATCTTATTATATCATACTTTCGAGACTTACATTTCATATCGATGTCTTAACATTGGCTACAATCATTGTTTACTAGATTAATCCACAAGAACTTTATCGTTTTTATTCTTCGCTGACGTTTTGTCACGCGAGATCGCAAAATAAATAAATTTCTTAATAACATTGACTTTGTAAAGATTAACATTATTTGTGTTTATATTAGGTATACTGGTAGTATTTTAGTGTTGTTTTTTTTTGGTTGTAAATAATATAAACAAAAAATTAATATTTATAGGAGTATTTCTTCTAATAGTACAGTTTTCCAAATTGTCGTTTTAAAGTCAACTTTTAATTTATAAAATGTTTCTCAAAAAGCTAAAAAATATTGGCATTTGAGAATTACCATTGCTTAGAAGAAATGTCAAAAAAAGCGTGGTCATATCATGCCGAAAGCTGTCGACCTCTCGGCATTATTGATTTTATTCAAAAAATTTTTTTTCTAATAGTATATAACAAAGTACAAATAATGGTTAAAAGTATACAAAATTAAGTGCTGATAAAAAATAGATATGAAACAGTGACGACCTAATTAATGGTCATCATGCCGGGCATCGAACCCTCCAGTGTAGCAGACACTGGAGGGTTCGATTCCCGGTCAGGTCGAGATGGAAAATAATCTTGGATGTTTATCTATATATGTTTTACTATCCCATAACACAAGTTTCGAATTTACTTCGGGGCTAACTCAATCTTTGCGATTTGTCCCTTTAAATTTATTTATTTATATTTTATTTTATTTACTGATAGTAAGATGAGCTAAAAATATTATAAATAACCAATCCAAGCAATGGAAGTCAACGCTTGCGGCACTGTAAGTGGCTCCCCGCAGCCGATACAAAGAAGCGCACGGTCTTCCACTTATTTCATTTCTGCTATCTTTTGTGAGCAAGTTGGACTTATTGCTTTTTGTTACTCTTTCTTGCTGCTAATATACGACTTCTGATTGATAGTTAAAGATGTCTGGTATTATTGATCAATAGTTCTTATGTATCTTAGTAGATACGAATATAATTTAATTCTGTCCCTGTTTCATCTCAGTTTATATAACGGTTGTGATACCTAGCCTATTTTAAACTTAAATATTGAACCCATTAGTAGCCCTGCGCGGTTTCGCACGGATGCAACATTATGCATATAAACTTTCCTCTTGAGTCACTTTATTTATAAAAATACCCCGCATCAAAATCCATTACGTAGTTATAAACATCTAAGCATACAGATGGACAGACAGCGAGAAGCGACTTTGTTTTATACTATATGTAATGATAATAATTAAGATAAAGTTACATCTTAATTTATCCGCATTGTCCTCTAGAAATTACTGAAAGGAATGATGTAATTTTCATGAATACGAATTTAGTGGCCTTTTAGGCCCGGAATGGGCTATTTGGACCCGAGCCTTGCTGTAATGACACTTCTGGCTATGAGGGTTAATTATTTACCCACTGCTTAATATTTTCCAGGTTTCTTTGCTGTAGAATTAACATTTATAAAGGATAGTCCTTTTACATGCTTGCAAAGAACTCCGTCTTTTCGTTTTAAATTTTCACGTACATTTTCAACCACAGTGGTTGAAAAAGTGTGCGAAATTTTTTAAAACAAGCCTAATTAATGCTTATTTTATTTTGAACCTAATTTAGATTATATCTAGAAATGGGTTTTGAATGATTAATTTCACTATTTGATATATTATTTTTGATGACTAATCGAGATCTCTAATTTGCGTATAGTTCATGAACTATATCTACTCACATAACTAATTTGGCACGAATTTGTACAACCTGGGACTTTTCGATCGCAGTAATTTTAACCGCTCGATCCATAGCCTTTCCAGCATTGTCATGCAATATCAGCGTCAATTAATAATTTATTATTTTTCCCGCCATCGCGTTACTGTCATGTCGTTTTATAATTCATTCGATCACAATCTGTGACCCGCAACGATATCTTCTAATGGGCCATTTTACACGGAATATTGACGTTTTTTTACAACATTACGTGTTTGAAATATGATCGTTTTTAAATTGCGATATTCTGTGTCGTTTTCATAGAATACCGATTGAAATCTCGCTTTGTTATTTCTGTACAAGCTATAAATTATATTTAAATGTTTTATGAATCAAAAAATTTAAAAATATTTGAGTCTTGAACTCTCCTGTGGCTCGAGGGAAGAAACGAGGAGAAATCTCATATGTGAGAGAGTTTTCTAACACCAAAAATTCATCGTTTCTTCTTATAGTGTTTTCTGTTGCTACTTCTTTTTGGTCTTTTTTGTACACTTAATTGACATTGTGCAATTTATATATTTTTTTTAATAAACAACCGTATAACGTGGATGACAATCGCCTGAAATACTGAAACTGGCTCGACTGGACACTTAGACAACCCATCACCCAATCTCACCCACAAGACCTTATTTTCAGACATATTTTAATTATTTTATATTCAGTTCGGATCCCTTGATTATTTTATACATATTTTTAGGATAGTCGGTAATAAAGATTATTATCCTTATATATTATATATATATAATAAAGTCTTCTGCCGCATCTGTCTGTTCGCGATAAAACGTGTGCGGATTTCACCAAAATATAGTGTGATTCCCGAGGAAGGTTGAGGTGTATGATTTATTATGATTTTACCTAAGCGAAGCCGGGACGGGCCGCTTGTGTTTTAACAAAACAGCTGCAGATTTATTTGCTTGGCTGTACTTTTTTAAAAGGGGATCGGACCGGAACAACTCCAGAGACCACCCGGGACAGACCTGACATCGACCGTCGTCGACCCCAATTATAGGGATAAGGCACGGCATCAAAAAAGAAAACATTTAAAATAAATATAATGGATTTTTTTCATGAAATAGCATACTTTTCTTAACTAATTTAATAAATTCGTACGTTTGTGAGGATGTATGTGTGTATGTTTGTTACTCTTTCACGCTAAATCTACTAGACGGATTGTTATAAAATTTGGTACACGGATAGAACATAACCTGGAATAACACATAGAATACTTTTTAACACGAAATTCCCACGGTAGCGAAGCTCCAGGGCGCAGCTAATACCCTATAAAAACTTAAACATTAAGCCTACTCACAGTATCATACGTGTAGACTCTCAATCCCAATATTCGCCAACTTGACCCTTCTAAATCCTTCCCTCACTAGCACGGGCAAATTGGACAACCGATTGGGCATTATCAAAACGCCCAACAGGGTTCAAATGAGGCAAAATTTGGACGTTCTGAAACGGCGGACCATAAATGCCACAAAGAAATTATCCAATTAAGCGTTGTTTACAGCCAGTCTTTACCTCCGCTATCATTATGGCAGCCTGGTACCTTCCTCAAACAATGTACAGTCTACTGCGTGTTAAATTTAGTATCTATCTGTGTCATCGGATCCCTGTCTGGCAGTAATAAAGGCGAAATGATATTGGGTAGTTAGCATTTGACCGTACCTGTACAAAGACCTCTTCTAAATAATGGACTGGTAATGGCTATACGTGGAATTTAATGTTCATTGTAACCGGTGCATTATTATGTATTGCCTTAGTTGTGATTTTTATGATTAAATTAGTTTTACTAGTAATAAACAATGATACAATCCTAATAAATTAACATCGTGACATAATATGCTGAGCGGAGACCATATTGGTACATATTTTTAATAATAATTTAATATATTGGGACAAATCACACAGATTGAGCTAGCCCCAAAGTAAGTTCGAGACTTGCGTTATGGGATACTAACTCAACGATACTATATTTTATAACAAATACATAATATAGATAAACATCCAAGTCCCGGGCCAATCAGTAAAAGTTCATTTTCCATCATGACCCGACCGGGGATCGAACCTCGAGACCTCTCGGTTCTCTATCAGAGGCAAGCACTTTACCACTGCGCCACCGAGGTCGTCAAAGTCGAGGTCGTTGTTTCACTTTTCATTACACTTATATATAAGTTTGTTGTGCTAATTTTGTGTAACAAATTAATAACTCTTCTTTCTTTCTGATACTTAATTTTATTTCTAGTGCTATAGTCGAAGTCTTTAGAATTGGTATTCTGAGCGGAATACATGTCGTCAAGGATGATGCATGACAATTGTTAGATAAGAAAAATCAAAGGTGCCAATGTCTATACTAAGTGGAGAATGACATGGGAAAGCGGACCATGTGCTCCGACAATTGACGGCTGAGGAAAACACCGAGTTTTCGCCGATTTCTTCAGATGTTAGTGAAATCTGCGCTGTGACAAAATGTGTGTATTAGCGGCTAAAAAATAACGCATATTTGGTTAAAAAATGTAAGCGTGCATATATTGGTGCGTTATTGCGCAACTCTAGATGGAGCGCGATTATAAAGCCGGAAAGACGGGCCTGAAGAGTGACTACCTGGGTCCCGACTGATGGGAAAAGTTCGCAAGGCAAGCCGAAGGTGCGATGGTCCGACGAACTGTCGGCCTTCGATAAGGATTGGCAACAACTGGCGAGGATAGAAGTGGTTGGAAACAAAGAGGGGAGGCCTTTGCCCAGCAGTGGGACCCGAGAGCTACATTTAAAAAAATGTGATGTCGAAAAATACTATTAGGCGCTGTAGCAATCGAGCTACATTGAAAAGTTATTAACTAATTCTTGAAAACATGGAAAATTAAATAAAAATCACATCATTAAATATTAAAACTGGCTCTAGTTAAACGTGCAACGTGCTAACTTTATTTTGCCCGGTATTCCCGTGGAATAACAGGGATTAATAGAAAAAGTTCTCCGGTTCGCTCCCGGCTTATTTTGGAGTTGGGATTTTTTTATAGCCGATTGGAATTTTTGTTGCAACTAGGCGGGTGAACGGTTGGAACAAATACATATACTATCCGAATGTTTATATTCGATAATTTCAACAATAATTAAAAAAAAAAAACAATTAATACCATCTACATCATATACAGAGTGTTATAAAATTCTACTAATATTAAAAATGCGAATGTTTATGAGACAAATGCGATTGTGTGCATAAGTTTGATACTGTTTCACACAAAATCTACTGGAGGGATTGTTATGAAATTTGGTACACGGGTAGAATCATACATAAAATTAACAGGAAGGTAACACCAATTTGTCCTTAAAATTCTTATACTTACTATAATTCTTTTATCTATGATATGGTAGAACCAATATTTATTTATTACCGCGAAAACAACTTAATTGTCTATAAAATACTCTGCATGATTCAGCCGCAGTCGAGCACAAAACAAATAATGTCGTATATTACGTAGCACAGTCAGTCACATACCAACGTGTTAATATTGTAGATCCACGTCACTCAGAATAAAGACTTTTATGTGACAAGAAAAGCCCATATATGACGTTCTAGGTAGGTGACGGAATGCTGCATAAAGCCACGCGACGTTATAAGTCATTAAATCTACAACAATCTGACAATCCACGCACTCCACCACTTTTATTAATTTCTAACAGATTATAGCACTAAATACTTCATATAGTGTGGCATAATCTAATGAAATATATATTTTTTTAATTTTCGCGAAGAAATAAAAGAAATTACTAAAACTATGAGGTGTCGCTAGTGTGCCGGGAGTAATCGCCGTAACTATTCATTTATTATATTTGTAATAGCAAGTGTACAAAACCTATTGAACTCGCAATTATATTCGCAAAAAAATAAAAAAGCTACTTTATCCTTAAAGTTCGGAAGGAATACTAAAATCTCGGATATCAACCCGTATCAGTGTTTTGAGAAATACATCCCTTCCCGCGGGTAGTCTAAGCCAACCATAAGGGACTGAGTTATGGTCCACATAAGGGTTAAAATAATTCCAACTGACGCTTAAGGGTCGAAATGTCACGCCGAGTTATTTAGTATGCTTCTTCGAAATAGAAAGATTTTTTTCTAAAACTGAATCGTGCTTCGTTGAAATATATATATATTTCTATAGGTGTTACTGTTGTTGTTGTTCCTGTTATATCTCTATAGGTGTTACAAAATGTTATATAAAACTTGCTGTCTTTGACAGTCTTTTGTCAAGAATGTGTTTAAGAAACAAATGTCAGGAAATCGAACCAACAGATGGAATTTCAATACACAATGACTATCACCAAATCTAAACCAATAATTCAGTCACAAAACCTAGTTCGCTGAAAGCAACTCGCTCAAAAATTAATAAAAGCAGTGCCACGTTTTGCTGTTGACCCCTTTCCATTCAAACTGCCTCGTCATCAGACCACAATAATCAGAGGTATTATGGCCACCGAACTGAGGTATAATCTGTGTACAGTCAACAGCACATCAACCTACCCATATTCATTGCACACTCGCCATTATTACCGCACCATAGAGGTTGATGCGGGGTAACCTGATGTGCTGTTGACTGAACCACAAAAAACAGATAAAACAATTACAATGGCTGTATAAAAATTAAAAAGAGAATAGTTTTATTTACAGTGTCTGGCCGCATATAAAAAATCATGGCTTTAAAAAATAATTGAAGAAATAAAAAGGGCGCCATCAATAAGAATGCACATGTTTTTATTATCTCTAGTTTGTTCTTATTATATTTTAAAATTTGCAGTTGATTGTAAGACATGGTATTTTCTTAGCTTACAGTTTGAGCGGAAGATATTCCTGCTTGTTTTAAGTTCAGTCTCTTTAAAATCTGTATGGGTACGTTTTTTGTGTTGTGTTGTATGCAAAAATGTTATTACAAACTAGTTCAATGAAGGGCCATACTACCGGAAGTTTTTTCACATTCCGTTATATTGTTGAATACCACATATTGTTAACAATGGTACGTACATGATGTAACTCACATTAGGCTATGTCTAAATCGAGTCAACAAACAATGAATGTATACATTAAATTTCACGCCCCTTCAAGTAATCTAGCTATTTTTATAATTATTATTCTTTTATTCTCTAGTTTGTTTTTATTGGGACTGTAATTGTTGGGAACTTTTAATTTTGTCACTAATTAAGCACCCGCCGCTTGCCTGATGACTTGCAGGACAGGTTTACACCTAGTACAAGCGTCAGCACCCACAAACTCAAGTAGCTCAATTGGTTCCTCAATACTGTTAATACTAGTATTAAGCAATCTTTTTTGTGGAGAGAAATAAACATATTACTATTTATATTTTTATGAAATACATACTGAATGCTAAAGATACTTGGAAATATATCGGTTAGCATTCGTAGGCCGTTCACATTTCTAGTGAGACGACTAGAAATAACATGACTTGAATTCGAACGGAAATTAAATTCGATCATTACGTGTGACATCATATCGGAAATACAGGAATTTGAAGGCCCTAACTGATGTCAGGAGACGACGCTACGATAACTCATATATATATATATAGGATACCTTTTTAAAAACAGATTCAATTTCCATTTTCTGAAAAGATTATTTTTTATTAGCCTGTTCTATTTCTGGGCAAAGGCATCCAATCTTTTACGTCATCCATCCTAGTCCCTTGCGTAACTCCTACAGTTCTTATAAGTCGCATAGCTAAATCGTACGACCATCTTGTTCTGGGGCGGCCTATTTTTAGCCCAAATTTCCTATAAATGTGGCCGTTACACTTAAGTTTTGTTGCCTTCTTCCCTACGTCCATAGTTTTAAATTGTAATTGTAGTGCTAGGTAGATACACGAATCGACTTAAAAAAATTATAGTAAGTACATAGGTACTTGTATTTTCAATTTTATGTACGATCGATCAGTTTGAATGGGACAGCATCAACTCATTTTAACATCTGTTTTTTATCTCCAGCCAAATAATCTGCTACGTGTTTTATTTTTATCAAACACTAGATGTTGCCCGGGGCTTCGCTCCCGTGGAAGTTTTTAGATAAAATGTACCCTATAGAAATCTTATATAATGTAACTTTCTAATGGTGAAAGAATTTTTGAAATCGGTTCGGTACTTTCGAAGATTACTCAAACATACAAACTCACAAACGCTTACCTCTTTATATAATATTATAGAACTAAAATAAATTTAAAATTAAAAGAAGTCGTAGTGAAACAATTTTGCTACGTCATTGATATGTTTAACAAAATATGATTGAAATCCGTAAAGGGTAATGTAAATTTAATTATATTTTGGGAGGTAGCATAAAATAAATTTGAGCTTCCAAAACAAAGTGTAAACATAAACACGGTAAGGTTTTAAACAAAGTGAAAAATATGCAAATGTGTATATATTTAATTTGCCAGGCCTAGAGCCGACCTCGACTAGTGTTCTGCTATGCTATGCTATCTGAAGCCAAGTTTAACAACAGGAAATTCTATTAGTTTAAGTAGCTCTAAGGTAGCTCACTTCGCGAACCCAATGGAATTTTTCAACTTTTAACCAAACAAATATCACTGGTTGTTCGAAACTTAGGTTCAGTTAGCATAGCACAGCTTATCACAGCTCCTATCGAGACCGGCCCTTATCATTATTGTTTACAGCTTTTGTAAATTAATAATCGCTTGTTGTAATAATGTTAATGTTATGTTTACCAAATGTGAGGTTATTAAATTAATATTGTTTTCTAACAGAAAAGGACACACAAACTTATTTAATTTGGGGATTTAGTATCAATTTTTTTATTTAAATTAATTTAGTATTTATTATTTAGTTTTAATTTCAATTTTAACTTTTTGTGTTTTATGTTTTAAATACTACTATTCTTTTAGTATCTACCGTTGTTTCTAATATCTGTCAAGTTATATTTTGTGATTAAATTTGGGGATATAGACCTAAACTCAACAATCCTACTAATATTATGAAAATGTTTTTGTTTGTTCTTCTTTCACGTAAAAATGGAGTAAAGGCTTGTGGTGATTTCGGTGTGATAGGTAGAAGGTCGGATAGCGAAATATGTAACTTTTCACCGCGGGCAGAGTCGTGGCCAAAAGCTAGTAGTGTTACAAAAATATGACTCGACATTTATAGAGCCTATATCCGTGACCTTTATTTATCAATCTCAAACAGTATAATAAATTTGGTCAGATTTGGACATCTTCCAATTATAGGGTTCCGAGAGTCAACAAATAAAACCTTAATGGAATTCAAATAAAAATGTAGGTGCTTAAGTTTTTTATGTGATGTTGTTTTCAGATCATCGGGCGATCTACATGAGACGAATAATATATCCTGGAGTTACGCAACGGACAGTAATAATAATGGATGGCGAAGTATATGGATGGATCTTTTTAAATGGATTTGTTATACGTGCTTGCACACATGATTTTTAATTCATTTTTGAAAATAATAATGAGATGAAAAAATTCTGGAATCGAGCGGGAATTGAACCCGCGCCCCTGTCTATCCGGGACAGTGCTCTTGACCACTGAGCTATCTAGACCATGCCAGTTCGGCTGAATTAATTCATCTCTTTACGTCTCACGCCGACGTACAGTATGTTCATTAGAGAGTAGCATGTGCTCTTAACTAATCAACATACCCCACTGTTACAAGCAAGAAATTATGTTTTTTGAAAATACTCAAGCATCTATTTAAATGGATTTGTTACACAGTCCTTTATCTTGCCATAAAGGCCCTCCCTCTTTTTAAGATCATATAAATATAAGCTTCGAAGCGGTACGGTGATGGTGTAATGGTTAAGACCTGGCGGCCTGTTAATTGAAAGGTCCCAGGTTCGAATTACTCGTGCCAATGAATTTGTATATCAATCTGACTCATTCAGAAAACATCGTGAAGAAACCTGCACACTGGTTGGTAGTTTAAGTGACTATTTGGAACTAGATAGTCGTAAAAGTCATGTTATTAGTCGCATTTAGGCGATATGAATAAAATCTGACACCGGTGTTAGCACACTGGAAGAAGAACTAAGCTTTACGTTTAAAGTTTTAGCCTTATGAATCCAATAATTAATTGATTTTGTATACGGAACCCTTTAACTACTAATACTACTCTGCCAAGTGTTTGTTTATCGAGAATCTTAAAACCCTCTATCAGTCAGGCCGGGAGCTAAGACAATAAATATGTGTCTCTTAGATATCAGACATCTTAGGGGTCCATTAGAGATTTCTTCGATTGATACTGACAAGTCTAGTATTCATATAATATTATATAGTATATTTGTTTGTCCTTTCTTCACGTCCAAAGAATGTTTTGGAGGAGGTTTTTTGTGAGGTGATAGAAAGCTGGAGAGTAACAAAGATTACTTATTACCTCGGGCGAAGCCGCGGGCAGTTGCCCGCGGCTTTTGACCTTTACGGACATTAAGGTACCAACCTAATAGTCACAGATTTTTTTGACAATTTTTTTTATTTGTAGTTTTAATATTTAATTTGGGTTTATATTTATCTGTAGTTTTCCAATGATTATCTTCTATTTCTAATAATGTATCACCATTATTATGGCAACCTCCTGACACATGTATCTTATACACATCTTAATTATTTACAGCTAAACCCCGAAATACCAGCACTTACACGCAACTAAATATAAATATATTAGAACAAATCACACAGATTGAGCTAGCCCCAAAGTAATTTCTAATACTTGTCTTATGGGATACTAACTCAACGATACTATATTTAATAACATATTCATATATAGATAAACATCATGACCCGACCGGGGATCGAACCCGGGACCTCTCGGTTCAGAGTCAAGCACTTTACCACTTCGCCACCGAGGTCGTCAATAAAAAAAGATACTCTTTATTGCACCAAAGAAACATATAGAAAAGAATTTTTTTTTATTGATCTGGTAAAGCAAAATAAATTAAAATATTAAATTTAAAATAGGCGCGCGTGTTGCCCGCTGTTCTATATGATGTCCTTTACTTTCACTTATTTCACACACAAATTTATTTGTTAGACAAATAATTTAAAAAAAAACCAACCTTCAATATTAATTTAGCTACAAATTTTGAACGGCTGAAACGATTTTGATCAAACATATCTAAGGACCACCGCATACAAATTAGCTATCAAATATAAAACCGCATCCGAATCGGTTCATCCGTTGATGAGCTACGGCGCTACGTATACAGACAGACACACTTAGCGGTCAAACTTATAACACCCTTCTTTTTGCGTCGGGGGTTAAAAACTTATGAAATCAAATATGATCTGCTACGCGAGGGCTACGACTTGCTACGACTAACTACGAACTAGCTACGAACTAGCTACGAACTAGCTACGAACTAGCTACGAACTAGCTACGAACTAGCTACGAACTAGCTACGAACTAGCTACGAACTAGCTACGAACTAGCTACGAACTAGCTACGAACTAGCTACGAACTAGCTACGAACTAGCTACGAACTAGCTACGAATTAGCTACGAATTAGCTACGAACTAGCTACGAACTAGCTACGAACTAGCTACGAACTAGCTACGAACTAGCTACGAACTAGCTACGAACTAGCTACGAGCTGTCTATAACATGCTACGAGAATCAAATCGTCCGCAACTTGCACTTGCACATAGAATTTTTTTGAGAAAAAGACGAATCTATGAAGTTGATCGTATCGTTTCAGAAATCGATCTCATTGGTCACTCTCGCCCCTGTCGCCCCCTATATCATTGTTTTGGTCAGAAAATAAGATATGACATTTTCGTCCTAAAGTTGTTTTGGTATTGTTCGATTTTTGAGTGGAGACAATGGGGAAGCCACAGAAATTTTAAAAAAGGATTCGTTTCAAAGATTGTCTTATGCTTCATCGGGTTTTTATTTATTTCTAAATTAACTGAAATGCGCCCGGGAATCCTCTCCTCCTGTCTTGAAATATTGAAATCCTATGTGCTATCTAGTGCTATAGGTATACCAACCCAGCTTTGCTCGAATAAAACAATAATCCTAAGTAAGTGTGTTTGTTTGTTACCTCTTTACGCTCTATCTACTCAGCCAATCTTCTTGAAATTTTGCATACATGTACTTTGAAGTATGGAGAAGGATAATATACCTTTCATCCCGGAAAATTAACGCGGGCATAGCTGCGGGCAAATGCTAGTAAATTATACATTTAAACCTTCCTCAGTTATCACACCATTCACGAAAACTGTTCAAAATTCGTCGAGTAGTTTTTCAGTTTATCGCGTTCATATTGGCAGGCGAGACTTTTTTATGCGAATTGTAAGAATATGCATAAAATTCAATTTAAAATCCATCTAGCCAAATCCTCTTAAATTAACACCCAAAATTTCGCATTTAAATAGGTAGGTACTTAATAGTAGAATATAGCTTAACATAATTATACCCATAGTATATATTTACATAAATGCAATTACGTTTTCTCGTAAAAACAGAAATAAAACCTAAATGAAACGATTCAATTGTGGCAGACAACAGTAATACATTACGTCCATCGTCATCAGTTGTCTGAGAAAATTACTTTCCTCAAAATGGCGGCCCATCCAAACCAAAATGGCGGCCAGGACCACAGATAGCAAAGGGATCCATCAGTAGAGTTATCATAACATCTGTTCCGCTGATAAGACGCCATGTTTGTTAGGCTGACATGTTGAAGGAATATTCGCTTATCGAGTTACAATAATATTATTTATTTTAACTTTAAGCTATTGATAGACTTATGTAGGTTCTAACTAGTAAACTTGCCAGTATTCTAGTGGGATATATAGTAAAATTTGGTGAATTGCGAATGCTCGAGGGAATAGAAATCGGATCTATTATAGTATAAACTAGCTGACTGGTAGAAACAGTATTTAGGTTCACCGTTACCATTTCGTGTAACAAATTAATATAAATATATAAACTTAATGGTCAAGTAAAAAGTCTTGAGGTATGCCGTTTAGCGCACAAATTCGATCAAATTCTAATCGCACGTAAAAGTATTTTTTTTCACGTGTGTTTCGAAGAATACAAGAAATGTGAAAAGTTACTATTCACGTTACTTATTACTTATCTTAATTACAAGTATTTATCGAATAGGGTCAAGTTTTATTAATGTATAATTTCAAATACAATTTGTATTGTTTTATTTGTTCGTAATACATTTACACACAAAACAAGTACATATCAATACAAACAAGAAATATACATGTGCTTGTACAATGTTATTTTGTAAATAAACTAAACTATGAACTATTCGTGACAGCCTTCAAAATATACGTCACACTCTTTATCAACAATTGGGAATAGATTTTTCCTATCTCGTCAGTTTTCCCCACAGAATTATCGACGTAACTACCGATATTGCATTACGTTGTGCCTATATCTGTGGGCGTAACTATCGTCTCGAAGTGATATTGTTAGAAAAGGCGCAGTTTAGGGCCGACCCGCCTGCCCAATTTAACTTGCTAACTTCCCGGCCATTTTCCTGGTCAGAAAAGTTTTATTTTAGACGATTGACGAATGAGGCTAATTCGCTTCGTTACGGTCTGTAGCTTTGGTACCAGCAAAGGCTTTTGCCTAGATAATAAGGTTAATATAAGTGCTATTAACAAACATCTCTGGTAGGTGTATCACATAAATTAAAGAAAAATATTTGTATCACCAGCGATACGGTGGGTCCACAATGTTATATTATATCTTACAAGAAAAACTAAGAAAAAAATTAACACAAATTTTGTGCTGCACAAATTTTTATTTTCTTAAAAAAAATTAAACAAAATAACCACTACTTTCTACGCGTGCATTCTTCTTCATAGTCGTATTCCTCATGGCTGAGGGTCGTGGTCATTACGTGGAATGAAACACACACAACAACTTTCTTGGCATTATTAATGGAGTGGTTTGCCAATGCCTTCGCCATTTCACACACAAGTTAATAATCAACCAGTGTGCAGGTTTCCTCAGGATGTTTTCCTTCACTGGAAGCAAGTGGTGGTCGATGAAAACTACTATATATGAGTCAAGTTTGTATACAAACTCATATGGCATGAGTAGGATTAGAACCTGGGACCTTTTGATCCACAGGCGGACGTCTTAACCATTACACCACCACCGTGTGTATATGTATATTTTTTTTACGTGCTTTTCTAATGCTGCAAAAGAGTAACGTTATACATCCTCACAAATTTTCGCATTTATAATAGCAAGAAGACCACGAACAAGATGGAGCGACGAAAGAATTGGTCGGACGTGGCGCAAGATAGAGAGAAATGGATGCGGGAGAACTTTGCCCAGCAGTGGGACAATAAGGGTTACCAAACATTATCAATATTAGTAGGATTAATTTATTTTAATAGAGCGTTGCTAATTCAAAAAAGGGAAAAAAATGCCTATGTAATGTTCATTAGTGGAAATTATAAATAAATAATCTGCAAGAAAACGACCAGAGTCCAAGTTTAATTGCTATTAAACCTGGTTAGGTAGCTTGGGCTTCGACGCTTGACGACCCAGATGAAAGAAATTAACTACGTTTATAATTAACTCAACGGTTTAAATGCACATAGACCTCGCAAAAATAGACATAATATAACAGACTTTAATGAATCTAAAGAGATTCATTGACTTTTGAATTAACTTGACGAATCTAAAGAGATTCGTCAAGTTAATTCAAAAGTCAATTGGTCATAAAACGTGTTTTCTGTGACTCAGCTTTCAGTGGATTACCTTTCCATTTTCCACTTTTATTTTGGCTGTGATGTTACAGTTTTGTATAAATAAATATATTAGGATAAATCATAGGAGGTATAGTTTTGTTACAGTGAAAAATGATAGCATGCGCGCATGAGATCAAGCGTTGAATTCGTATTTTGAGATACTTCTATGTCCAATGTCGAACTTCAAGTAGCAGTGATGATGTTCTACTTTACTCCACACCGACTTCAATGAAAATAATGATAAAACCACAGGTATGTCAAATTTGTTCTTCTTTATAGTCGTATTCCTCATGGCTGAGGGGCGTGGTCATTACGTGGAACTATACACACACAACAACTTTCTTTATGGCATTAGTAATGAAGTGGTTTGCCATTGCCTTCTCTATTTCACACACAAGTCAAATTTGTAAGTTTTAATTATTTTTGAATTTAATTATGTCGTGTCTGGTATGGGTTTAGCTCTACGGTGCTTCTGAAAATTAACGCTGACGTCTTTTGATTCAAACAATCCGTCTTCAGAGCCGTGCTCTGGACAGATTATAATATTCAGTTTTAGCTCGAGTGCAAATTTTAATTTTTAATATCCAAATCCTACTCAACGTTGGATGTGAAGATGTTTTGTTATTCAATTACGTGAATTATATATACTAGACAGATTTAGATAATATTTTTGTAGGTACACAGGTAAAATATAATCTGAAATAGCACATCAACAACCGCCAGTTACATTAGGCGTAATACGTATACACTACTGGGGTTAGGATGAATAAGGAGTATGGGCCATGATGGAAATGTACCTACATTTGCATGCCATTGTTTGGCAAAATATGTGATTTATATATTATTAGAAGAAAAAAAAAACATTGTAAGAAACAATAATGGTAAGCCGATCTGGCATGATAGGGACCAACACTGTTCAAATGAGTTTCTTTCGGCATTTCTTCTCAGCAGTGGTCGTTCCGAAATGCCAGTAGTTTGTAGCTTGTGAGAAATAACTATAAATATAAAGATTGACGAGAAAAAGTGCCTGTGAAGGTCTAATTTCTGAATAAATGATTTGAATTTGAATTTGATACTATTTAATTTTAACATCTTTCTGTGCCATATTTTGTGCGAATAAATGATCCTTGATTCTTGATTCACAGTAGCAATGATAGATGCTGGCAGAGCAGCTAATACTGCGACGGTGTCGGCTCCATCAGCGACCGCACCGCGGCATTTCGCGCGCATATTTAATAATCTTCTGTATGTTTAAAAACAGGGATATTTTAAAACAAACTTTTAATTTTAAGACACGAAAGTTCATGAATAACATTAAAGACATTAAGATATGGGACACTGAACTTATCTAGAATCAATTCAATTCGAATCGTCTTTGTTTCCAAACGGAGGGTAATTGCCAGCGTGACTGGCAATTCTGATAACAGTTTCGGATGGGAATACTTGACAAGGATATTCAACATATTAGGGACTCGTTCTGGCAATGTCAATATTTTTAAATGCGATGGTAACAAAACGTACTAGCGTAAAGTTATATGTAATTATAAAGAATACGGTTAACCTAGCGGGCCCGAGCAAATAATACACTTTTGGTCACCCATCCAAGGTCAATCCTCTCACAATGGACGGTGCATTGTGAGAGTGAATTAACCGCCACTATTGCAGGCCGAGCGCGCTAATCACCACGCCATTGACATCTTCAAAATAATCTGTGATCGATTTATAAAAGAACTGATGTATAAACTAAATAAATAAATATAGGTATTAGGACAAATCACACAGATTGAGCTAGCCTCACAGTAAGTTCGAGACTTGTGTTATGGGATTCTAACTCAACGAAACTATATTTTATAACGAATACGTATATAGATAATCATCCAAGACCCGGGCCAATCAGAAAAAGATCATTTTCTACCATGACCCGGCCGGGGGTCGAACCCGGGACCTCTCGGTTCACAGGCAAGCACTTTACAACCGAGGTCGTCATGTTGGTTCTGTTAATAATAGTATTCTCACTAACATTTTACAGGATGTTATTGGTTGTACTCACAATGCAATATTTAGCGTTTTTAGGGCACTCCTCTAGTTTGGCCGCGGTGCGGTTATTGCAGGGCGTGATGGAGCCGACACCGTCACTGTACTGGCCACATTGCCAACATCTTATACTGGAGCTCATTGCTACCACCGACAGGAACAGACACACGGACAAGAGCTTGGGGCTTGACATTATCTGGAAAGAGAAGGATAGAAATAAAGTTATTAATAGCTAGCTGCGTTCCAGGGCTTCGCTGCCATGGGAATTCTGTAAGTCTGTATGAACGCGATAAA
Organism: Plodia interpunctella; assembly: GCF_027563975.2. Taxonomy (NCBI): domain Eukaryota; kingdom Metazoa; phylum Arthropoda; class Insecta; order Lepidoptera; family Pyralidae; genus Plodia; species Plodia interpunctella. The sequence goes on from NC_071317.1 coordinate 6,536,173, forward strand.
CTCAAAAACTACCAGACTAATATTTGTGAGATAGGCAACGATGTCTCAAAGAAGATTGACGTAAGGTAAGGTCATGAAAATAGAGCCACAAGTTAATTTGTTTTTGCGTGAACCCTGAGCTGTGGGTCTCATAGCCGAAGATGCAACTAAGAGATGCGAGAAGAGAAAGAGCTGCCGATGAAAAGCACGCTGCGTTATTTGAAATCGAATTTTCAAACAGTACGAAACTCCCGAAGTATGCGAAGCAAATAAGAATTGGAAAATTATTGAAACGTTTTTGTAATATTTTGAGATCAAAAGAATGGTTTTGAAAGGATACAACCCACGCTTGAATGGTGCCTGATTTAAAGGAACATTTCACAAACGAATGTATTAAACTAGATTTTGCCGGCGGCTTCGCCCGCGTGAATTTCTCTGCGAAAGCGGAACAGACATGATTTTCATACAAACTTTCACCAACTTATAGTTAAACGTACACCCGTATCTCCCCACTTGAAAGTGGGCAGATACGGGTTTACGACAACACAGTTGGGTTTGCTGACTTTTATGGTAGAAACTTGTAACGTAACTTGTCATAAAACCTATTTCGTTTGTGCTGAAACACAACATAATTACAACTCATAATTCAATATCTTTTTACCTTGTCCAATTTCTATTTTTTGATGCAGTCCTGCTCAAATTTCAGAGTCACAACAAACAACGTATTTAAATTATCATATAAATATTTTAAAAACGAATATCAATATTATTTGAGACCTTATGGGTCTTATTCTTATATCATAAATATATAACTACTACCACCACTGAGATATATTATTTACCCTACCGAGTCTCATGTTATAAACTGAGAAAACCCATCTATGCGAGGCGTGTCCTGTTTACCTGCGTAGTTAGTAGTACAAAACACTAACACTATTTGCAGTTTAAATCACAGGCAAGCGTTCTAACCACCGGACCGCCGCTTCGAAACAATAGAAAACTCACTAATGCAACTAAAAGTTGTGTACAATAACTATCGCGCGATAGAATCTCGAACTATTGTATGTAGGTTATTCATTTATAAGTAGTAACTTCCAGTATTTCTGTCACTAGAAAAGTTAAGCTCCAGATATATAGGTTGATTTTTTTCTACAATTAGTTTTTCTGAAAAAAATCATTTTTAGACACAAGTTTTTATGAGTCAGAAACGCTTCTCCGACAATTGCTTCATCTACGAACGATTCGCCGACAGTTCTAGATAATTCTCTCGTTTTTATTGTCGTCAGTTGAGGGTTTACCACCTCTGGAGCCATTCTGGTGCGCACTATCAGGTGAAGCTTAACTTATTAACACATTATCATTCAAACTAGCGCGCTGGTTTAGCGTGTGTACAAAATTTCAGCTCAATCGGTTGAAGATTTCTGCTAGAGTGGCGTAAATTGATAACTAAAGTTATCACATATCACATTAAAAACATATTAAAAAAGCGAACATTATAGATGCGAAAGTTAATGAGGATATGTATGTTTATTACCCTTTCACGCAAAATTTACTGAACCGATTGTTTGGTACACGGGTTGAAGAATATAACCTGTCTTTTGTTTTAATGTGTTACCTATGTAAATAATGTTTTATTGCACATGAACAAACAGCAATTTGCAGCAGTTTCAACATATTGAAACTAGTTGACACCGCCTCAGTGGACTTAAATCACCTGGGTGAATTAGCCAGGTGATTTAAGTGGAATAATTCGACTTATTTTAAAACTAGATTTTGCCCGTGGAATCGCCCGTGTTAATTTCGTAAGTACGCTCATAAATTATTATTATCAAGATCTTGGGTTCTAAGCAACGTATCGTGATGTAACCTATACCAGATTCTAGGTTTGCTTGATACCATTTGCTGTACAATTGTGAACCACATCAAAAAACTGTTTTGGCTTATAGTCGCTCAATAAATATGTTTCTTTAATATCATAAAACTTTATGATATGTAAAGATTTATATATACCTATGCATTTCAGTAATGCTGTGTTTTCCACAATTTTCGGAGGGGTGTCCACACGGCACGTGCAAATTAGGGATCGGTCCCGGCTGTGTATAAATAATGGACACCATTAGCTCATTTTGGAAAGGTTCGCGAGACTGATTGTGTGCTTATTCGGGACTTGATGCTTCAGGTCTGTCGCTAATTTAATGGAGAGATACGTAAATAAACATTTTGGTGCGTAATTAAATTATTCGATAATTTGGTTTAAACAGTCAAAATCAAATCGAAAATATTTATTTGTAATTGCAGGTATTCATGATAAAAAAGGAACATTTAAAAGTGCTCTGTATTCTGCCACAGCGGCGTACAAATATAAAAGAAAAAATACAATTGAACAGGTCAAAAATTAAGGTTAGGTTAGGTTACAAATCACATTAGAGCTTGTCGTTTAAAAAATTATCCAGTTTGCAAAAGCATTTATTCTGAAACTATATCACTTTTTCACTTCAGTTTTGAATTTATATAGTACTAGCTCTTGCTCACGGCTTCGTCCACGTGAATTTATCTGCGAAAGCAGAACAGACTTGATTTTTATACCAACTTTCAGCCACCACTCCACCTAGTCATTTAGGGGTTGAATTAAAAAAAAATGCGTATATTTGAACTTCTATCTTTAACTACGTGCATACCAAATTTCATCAAAATCAGTCCAGTTTATGTTGAAGTGACATGAGTAGTTTTTCTTTTTCTTTTTGTTATGAATATAGTATATAGATTGGTGCTATCGAAGTCGGAGCTATTCGAATTGGCGCACAGAGAGGAATACCCCCAATTGTTCACAAAGTGAATGCGGGCGATTGTACGCTCTCGTAAATTAACTGCCATTTAGATAAACTGACGATACGATAAATTCTTATCGGATTTAAAATATTTTTCACTAGTTTTTTAGATGATTCTTTTACTTCCATACTTTCTTTGGTTGATCTATGAAATATAACTAGCTGTTACCTGAAGCTCCGCACGCTTCTAAATGTACCGAGTGCATTTGTCTTACAAATATACAGGGTCACTGGTATCTAACACATAAACTTCCAAAGCGCATAAAGTACATAGAGACTAACATATTTTGTCTAAACGTAATAATTACAAGAGTTTTCCTTTTTTTAGTTTTAACGCCATTTCTATAAAATGTTAACTCCATGTTCGATTCCGTTACATAAAGCCACTGTGCTGTCTCGTGTTACAAATAGTTAAGATGTGTAGAATCCCCAATTAGATTGTATATTTTTATGTGAAAAAAATTTACGAATCACGAAAATTCGTAGAATAAAAGTTTCATGTTTTGATGTACCCAAGTAGTTTTTAGGAGGTTTTGAGTTTTATGCCAGTAACCCTATAAACTTATAAATAGATGAACTCTTTATTGCACCATTCACAAAACGTACTTAATGAGCGTAAAGGCGGACTTATCGCTAATGCAATTTCTTCCAGCCAACCTTTGGGTGGAAAGGGAAACAAGTGAACTAAGAGGGTGCAGTAAACTTAGTAGCATTAAATAAATCAAATATCGAAAAAATACAATAAAAAATGATAATAATAAATTGAAAAGATATAGGAAATTAGAAAAAGCAAGAAATTAAAAGAAGCCAAAGTACTTTCTGTAATAAATCTCTTCCAACAGGTCCGAGAAAGGAAAGAGAAAGAACCAGTTTCTTTTATTATTATTATGTATCTCCTTTTATAAATTCACGGCACAAAGTCCGGTCCTTTGAGAGACTTGCGTGGGGATATGGATCCAACACGTAGTGGCCCTTTGGAGAGTTTTCATGTTGTGTAGGTCTCCCGCCAAAACCCGCTCGCGGATATATACCAATAAAATGATATGCCCATGAGCAGGTCTCGGCGGGAGTGTGAACTGTTGCAGAATAATGGATAGAAGTAATGGTCTATAGAATGAAATTTGGATGGACTGAGAATGGGCTATTGCAAAGAGTTCGGTCACCTGTCATAATCATGATAACTGACTATTCAGTGGCAGGTGGTGACTCGCCGCTCACTGGATGGGCCCCTCAAATCAGTCGCCGCGATTGGCGACAAAGAGGCAACATTGGTGTGGGCGGCTAATGGTGTAGAGAGGTGAGTCTGCCGGGCGCGAAATCATGGTGATCCAGTCAGACGCCCCCGGCGTTATGTCATTTTACACTTCCACCCTTCGAGCATATAGCTCTCGCAACTCCACTCTGGCCGGCCGATGAAGGCAAGCCAGAGGTAGGGGTCCTGTTACCTCTCGGTTTCCACTCCGACCTTGGGGAAGGAAGGCGGAGGTGAGGAACAGGGGCCTCCCCTGGGAGCACTCAGGTCCGTGGGGTCGCTACTCCCCAACAGCTCGCCACAAGCTGCCCTGCTGGCTTATTATTATTATTATTACAACTGGAGACGCCTGTGCGAGCTCATGTCCTCCCATACTGGGACCATTTCACCCAGCTCCCCAAGAAACGGGTAATGAGCGTGTACTTTAAACTAAATGTAAAATATAACCTTTTCTTTCACTAAGGAACCCTAAACATGGTTCTCTAAAAGAATACGACTGTGGGGTATGAGATTTCACTTTTTAGATTAATTTACTTCCCTTCACATGAAGTTTTCTTATTTATAATTCATGCGGAGAAAATGTAATGAGTTTTATCCCCTTTTACTTTTTTATGGAGATTGTTCTAATCTTACTCAGTTCTTTTTTTCTTTTACACATGTGTTATTAAATAACACAGAGAATGTTATTAAAACAGTAGAAAAAAAAAAAGATTTTTTGGCTATGAAAAGGTTTCTATACAGTATGATTTCTTATACATTGGCGTTATTTTATCTAGGTACATGCTCAGTCGATGGTACTGAATGGAAACAACCTTGAAATCGCGAAAAAAAATCTGCAATCATTTGTATAGAACAGATTTTGTTTTTCGATTTTCGGAGTTACTCCCATACTAAAAGTTGTTCCGAAACATGGACTGAGCATGTAGACAAAATATTGCCAATATATATATAAAAGTCAGCCTGTATATTTTAACGTTTACAATTAATCAGGCTATAACAAATCACAGAATCACTCAGTATCCTCCTGTTGATGTCGTACGAGGCGACTAAGGGTCACCTAGCTTTAGCAGGTGATTGACAACAATAGCATTCTCAAGGAGGGTTGACGTGAGATCACAGCCGAATATTCCAAATTTTAAAGTTTATATTTTACGATGACCGCGGGCTTTGCGGTGTCACAGCCGTCCTAGTCGAGAACAAGTGAAGATAAAAGAGAGTGCTGACGCATAGCGCACAGATTTTCATATGGTTTCCATCAATAGATTCCTGGTGAAGGTTTAGACGTATAATTTAGTATGTTTTTACCCGAGCGAAGAAGGTGTAGAGAAGAAGAAGCCTTCAGCTTCATCAGTTGCACCCGTACAGTTTGTCGAAAGTTGTTATTAAAGTTACAAACTATAAACTTCCAATTCCACTCGAATTTTCGGCTGCTGTTCACAATCTGGTTCTTATTGATCAGAGTTTTTCAAAAAAATATTATTATAAAAGAACTAGCGACCCTACATAAAACAAAGTCCTTTGTCGCGTCTCTCTGTTCCAGTTGAAAAACTACTGCACTGATTTTCATGCGGTTTCAGCAATTCTAGTGCGATTCCTGTAAAAGGTTTATGTGTTGAATGTAATAAGTATTTATCCAAGTGAAGCTGGGACGTATCGCTAGTTAAAATAATGGATAAATGAGACGACATATATATAAAATTAAAAAAATATATTGATAAGCATGAGAAAAAGGTCCAAGTGGCAAAGTTTAAAATTTTACCTTCGCTTCAGAAAGTACAGAAATTAGGTACTATGAAATATTTAAAAAATCATCTCTCTCAACTCCACACATGAGAATAAATAAGCATCATACATGATAAACACGAGTATTTAGCGATTGATTTGGTACTTCATTAAAGGCATCCTGTAACTCCCAAAAAGCTTCGCGAAGTTCCGAAACGCATTAAATTGTAGCCGCTATAATGTTGCCTGCTTTTGGCTGCGAGCCAAACTTTTCACTTCTCCAAATTGAGCCTTAAATCTAGGTGTTAAAGGTACTTTTTCAAAAGTAGGGACGTTTTTAAACTGTTTCGGGCAAAGTGATTCCTCTTCTCGAAAATGTATTGAAGAGACGCTCAGCTTTTGTCGACCTTCTATCTGTGGGTATTGATTAATGTTAGTTCTATCGTTTAGGCCGGGACGTGATGAAAATAAAACACTGGCCACTGAGAATTAGCCGGTTCTTCGGTTTCCATTACAGAATTTGAAATTATAATGGTAAAAGAAAGTTTTAGATTCGACGTCAGGCAGACAGCCAATTATAAAAGCATTTACAAATTTACAAAATTTTTACACGAACCCTGGGATACGGGGCGTCACAGCACCGAATGTAGCCGGGAACACGCGTGGGTGAGAGAGAGAAAATACTAGCTTTTCTCCGCGTAAAATTCCCACCGGAACAGTTATTTTTCCGAGATTTAAGATAATCCTTAATTTTCTTCGTATCTCGAAACTACATACATGCAAAATTTCAAGAACATTACTTTAGTATATAAAGCGTGTGGAGGTAATAAACAAACAAACTTAGTGTTTTTATATTACTTTTTTTATAATTTTGACGACCTCGGTGGCGCAGTGGTAAAGTGCTTGCCTCTGAACCGAGAGGTCCCGGGTTCGAACCCCGATCGGGTCATGATGGAAAATGATCTGTTCCTGATTGGCCCGAGTCTTGGATGTTTATCTATATATGTATATATTATAAATTATAGTATCGTTGAGTTAGTATCCCATAACACAAGTCTAGAACTTACTTTGGGGCTAGCTCAATCTGTGTGATTTGTCCTAATATATCTTGTGTATTGTTGAATAGAAAGAAAACAAACTGCCGCACATAAGTTTGAGGTATTATTTTAGAGAAAAAATAAATAAAAGTAAAGAACTTGAAGTTTAATTTAGATGATCAGTTGTTCGCTCATAGCATTTGGTTGATTTGCCAAAGATTTATTGCTTTCTGTTTGTCTTCCGCTAACTTCCCTCCTATTATGTCGATTTCGGTAAAATAAAAGGAGGGAAGTTAGCGGTTTTCTAAACAATTTCTAATGTTTGTTTTTCTGTTTAGTTTATATACTCGGTGCATCACATCCTTGTAACGTTGAGTAGTAGCAATTCCACTATCCCAGCTAATACTTGTGGAGCCCACAAACAGTTTGAGTAGAAACAACGCGACGCGACGCGCGCTCCGTTCAGCGCGCTCCCCACCACCGCGCGAGTTGTGCCGTGATGCGTATTACGTGTGCAGTATCAATGTTGTACTATAAATATATGTGAATATTGTAAAATAAATTATTCTACTTCCATTCTTCTCATTGGCATTTTATTTCGAGTAGTCTAAGCACACTACATACTAAAAGACGATAGTGAGTTTGTTTATGTTTATTTGTTACCACTTCACGCTTTATATACTCACTCAACGAATCTTCTTGAAAATTTAAGCTAACATGTAGTATAAGGGTGCGGAGAAGGATATACAAATTTTCATCCTGGAAAAAGGAATGTTACTGTGGTAAAACGATTCAATTACAATGTTTGGTTTGTTATAGATACTCTCAATTTGAACCACAACCTGGATTAGAGAAACTAGTGAACCATAGGCGCAGTGTTCAAAAGTTAGAAGTATTCTGGGATAAGTATTAGTTTTAAAGTTGGAAAAATATACTTACACACATTGTGCGTAGTTTTCTTCAGGGATGATACCAGCTGTGTCACTTCTTCCATAAAATAAATCATACACGGAATGCATGTCTGTACTAACAGAAGAGGCAAACCCAAAGAGTGATCGCTTGTGTTGTAAACCACAAATGTCTATAAAACCACTGATTTACAGATAGTAATAAAATAAATAATAATAAATATATTAGGGCAAATCACACAGATTGAGCTAGCCCCAAAGCAAGTTCTATACTTGTGTTATGGGATACTAACTCAACGCTACTATATTTTATAACATATACATATATAGATAAACATTCAAGACCCGGACCAATCAGAAAAAGATCATGACCCGACTGACAGATATTTTGTGATATTCTCGTTCTTATAAATAATATTGGGATAAATAGGAGATAATAGTCGAAAAGGATTAACGTGCGAATGCCACATAATAAACAGAAATAAATTAACAAAGGGGAAAACAAATAATGAAAGCTAGTAACCCCGAGGCGCGGCACTCGGTCTTGTACCTAAAATAACTCTTATTTATATATATTATATATATGATAAAATAATAACAAAGGTGATGAGAACTGTTTAACTATTTGTTTCGATTAAAACAAAACCACAAAATATGACAGTGCACTAATGTATAGACGAAAGAGAGCCGGTCAGCTTTTAGAGACAAGCGTAGGCGTCCATATTTCTATCAATATATGCCGCGAAAGGGAATACCTACGGAATAATTATATGTGGGACATACGAGAAACGGCATGAACAGAGAAAAATAAATACATACAAATAAAATAAATAAGTAAAAATGTTAATGTAAGTTTACAATTTACGTGGAATAAGTTTTTACAAAAATTACATTTTCGACTCAGCTTTTGTTGTTATCAGATAGATTTTATTGCATTCAACATGTGACAAAAAAATCGTCCGTGCAGTATACCGGTGAGAAGTTACCACGTCCGGTTAAGTTACCGTTCTTGGGTACACCATGATGTTTATCATAATATGCGTTAGATATCCGAACTAAATGTTCATATACAATTTCACCTCAATCGGATATAAGCTTTAAATATGAGTTGCAAGAAGAAATTGTGTTGAAGAAAGATAATATAGTTATTTGTTTACGTCTACTTATTTATATATAAGATATATGATATATATCATGTATCTAAATATGTATTAAACTTTCGTTTATATGTATTTATTTTGGACCTTTTTTGCACCCACAGCATTCTCTGTATGACCCAATGGTTGACTGTTAGATGATTTTAACATTGAGTCCACCTTATGTAGATACTTTACAATTTTTAAAGTTTAAATTAATAAATAAGGAGGAGGGATTACGTCATGGACAACCTCGAAGAACTATGTAATTTTATGTTTTCCAAGAAAATACTAGCAATCTTAAAACAATTATACTGAATACCACCACTTGGACGAATAGATCCCAACGGCAAAATGGCGCACAGCCGCGGGATTCACGATTTGCATCCGATGTATCGAGTCTGGAATCGTATAATCGAAACCACAACTCCCGTCGGTCCTCCGAGACTGAACTTCACGAAATATATTTTTGATAACAAAAAATGGCGCGTAATATTTGCAGTTTTCATTACTGCATTTATTTTTCCGACTGAAAGGAATGAGTTGTACACTCAACAGCATAACAAGGCACCCTGCATGAACCTTTATGGCGCGGTAATAGTGGCGAGTTTGCAATGAATTTGTGTAGGTTTATGTGCTCTTGACTGTACGTTTATTATATGATGTAGAAATTTTGAGATGAAAATGTTATAATTATGTCTCTGTTCGATTTTGAGTTACACTAGTCTATTTTCACGTTGATTTTAACCTGCGCGCCACTGACGTAGACAAAATGGCGTAGGTACATTGCGATTTTCTATTCAGGTTAAAGTTTATATCAAAGTTAACCGATGCAACTCTAAGAGTCTCCTTGTCGAGCTGGGATGTCGGAACTGTGTTAAACCAGAATATTTATGTATTCAAAGCGTGGGTTTCACCAGTCAACTTTGACGTCAACTTTAACCAGTGTAGAACAGCGCAAAGTACCTATCGGCGGCGGCGGCAAAGTCTTGCAACCCATTCTAAGTTACCAATATTCATTGAGTACAAAATATGTTCCAACTGGGTTGTCGTTGAGGACTTTGAAGTGACTTTATACTTTGTCTATCCCTATCTTCTCATTTAATTTTTGTTGTACACAAATATGTATAGTTTATTAGATTATGTGTAATAAACTTTATTGTCATTGGCTTTTTGAATCAACACTGTTAACCTGTCTTTGGCTGCCACAGGACAGGCTTGCAGCCTAGTGTGGAGCCAACTGGTAAATTATTTTTGTATACGTGCAAGCATAAATAATTCATTCAATCATTCATATACTCACACTCATAAATATACTGTATTCTAACGAAAATAAAAATTGTACCAAAAAGCTACAGAGCCCTAATGCGAAAAAAAATTAATAATTTATATTCAGGAAAATATACACGCAATTTTGTTACTTAAAATTGAGTTCCAGCATTCGAGTGAACAGCCCACTGCATCTGTGTACTAGTCAACTGCACATGAACTTAATCAAATTCATTTTAAATTCGCCGTATAGCGAACACGCAAGATACACTTTAATAATATTAATGTGTTATCTGAATATGGAACAACTATTGACTTAAGTTAGTAATTTTAAAGAAAATATTCCGAATAAGGGACTTTTTGTCTTTGTTTTTTTTTTTTTTCAAAAATACACATTACTAGCTAGGGCGCGGCTTCGCTCGCACGAATCTATATAGGTATATAAAAGAACAAGCGTTTTTTACTAATCAACCCAGCCTAAACCATAGAAGCTATAAACGCGAAATTTGGGCAGTAGCTTTAGGTTATTACGTAGTGCTCAGATAAGAAAGGAATTTTCAAAATTCGACCCCTAAAGGGGTAAAGTTTGTATGAAAAATAACGAAAATCTTTACTGATCTACTTGAAACTTGGCATAAATGCTATGCAACAAAAATAATAAAACCCGTGTTACAGGATTTTTTAAAATTTGACCTTTAGGATAGTTAAATAAGGGTGCAATCTGTGTGATAATTTCCTGAAACCAGACGAAAATATGTAACAGAAAGCGTAGTAAAAAAGTGAATTAAACATTACGTTGTTTTCGATCCCGAATAAATTGTCCTCAGCGGGGTGTAGCGGTCGTCCTTATTGTATTTCAGATAATAATAACCAATTTTCGTATCTTTTCTGTCTACAAAAGTTATATTGGTCGGTTATTGACAACGGTCGACTACTGGGACTTTCCACCTGCGAAGGTCATCGATTAGAAAATAACTGACAGTCGTGTCATGAGTCATAATATTTTTGAGGTTTTTTTTCTACTTTGGCATAAGCTTATCTCATAAATAATATACTTTTTAAAACAAACACATCTCTAAGTATTCTCAGCTCAAGCCACTAAAAAGTTTGATACTTTTATCTTATTGAGTACTAGGTTTTCCTCGCAGCTTCGCTTGCGTTTATGTCGTGTGACCGCTCATAACTTATTATTATCGATATCTAACGGTTCTAAGCAACGTATCGATATGAAACAGATTTTAAGTTAGACCTTCCGCTATACAAATGTTATTACTGAATCAATTTCCACCTAGTAGTTTTTGCGTGATACACGAACAAACCAACAGACAGACATGAAAAACATTGTTTGGCTTCCCCTAATTATTTTTTCTTTAATATGTATATCTATAGATACCGCCCACTTACAGTTTTATTATATGTATAGATTTTCTACAAAAATAAACTCAGCTCGAACTTTGGAACAAAAGAAAACTTTAGATTTAAAACCAAAAAAATGTGTGCCATTTTTACTCCAGTATTGAAAAGAAACGCTATTAATCATAACAATACAAGCCTTCAAAAATAATTCTGAGTCTGACTTGTCTGAATATAAAATTATAACCCATCTGGCTGCGGCCCGTGGCTTCGTATCTTTGGGAATTTCGGGATAAAAAGTACACTATTTGTTATTCCCGGTTATATTCAACCCATGCACAAAATTTCATAACAATCGGTCCAGTAGATTTTACATGAAAGTGTAACAAACACATCACACATCCACACGAACTTTAGCATTTATAATATTGGTAGGATTTCTCAAAAACCACAACAGTTAAGTTAAATTGACTCGCAATAAACAAAATACCTAAATCTCTTAGATTGTACGATTCGGTATCCAGTGAATATATCGATGGTATGGTCCGAACTGAGTCCTATAGGAGAATTTAATCGATGCCAATCAATGTGAGAGCTCCCGCGGGCATGCTTCTTTTTTTTCGATTTTGGGCCTTTATAACAAACGATGTGGCGTATTCGTCTAAATGGCATTCAGAAATAATGTTGTACCTATATTACTAGCTATATTACTGCGGCCAGTCCCGGTTTTGCTCGGGTTAAACCATAATCCAGGATGAATTTATCCTTTAATATTATAAAACGTTGCCATCTGCCGCGCCTATCGCGATAAACTGAAAAACTACCGCACGGATTTTCATTCGGTTTTCACTAATAGATAGTTATTCCTGAATGTTTAGGTGTGTATAATCCCACTAATATTATAAATGCGAAAATTTTTAAGGATGTAGTTTGTTGTGGCTAACGATATTATATTTTTATTCATTTGTATATTTTTGTTTGTAATGAATAAAACTCAAAAACTGCTGGGCAGATTTTAATGAAATTTGGCACAGAGGCGGGCGAAACCTTCAGGAGTTACATATGCTAAATTTCATTATGGTTTTACCCGAGCGAAGTCGGGGCGAGCGGCTTGTAACATACATACATGAAAAGGCATTGTAAATGTTTGTATTCAGATATCGTGACACTCCAAGTTTAGTTGTTAGCGGTTTGCGAAGTAATTTCAATGCAAATAAGCACAGGTTCGAATCCCAGATGGAACGACCCCGTTTTGCACTTCTTTGCTATTTGCATAAGATCACGATTGGGACAAAAAACGGCCAAGCGCGAGTCGCGCTTCTTCACTTCTTCGAGTTTCGGTGTTTCTTCTAAGCTATGGTTATGTAATGCGAATTAGCTTTACAGTCTGAAAATAGTAAAAATTAACGTTATGTCCTACTATAATTTAATATTATAAATTCGAAAGTTTGTAAGGATCGACATCCATCTCATTTTATCTCGAGACATTTTATCTGGAAATTCCCATGGAAGCGAAGTCCAAGGTGCAGCTAGTTTGAAAATGTGACCGTACTATTTAGCCACACTTTAAAGTAACACTAACATAACCTACTATATAACTAATTTATATATTTCCTCATACATATTCCAACTTTGCGCTCTGGCCGAGCGGTCGGTCTTGTCCAATCTTGATGCTCCACACACATCCATCTCTGTTACATGCAGTTTCATTTCATCCATCGCTTTAGTCGGCCAACACTCGGATCGTACTGAAAAATCCGGCGAAAATTGCATACGAGATACGAGCTTTTCCAAATCGACAACAAGAAAATGTATTTAGAAGACTAATGCTCAAGTTTATATCCGTTTGTAGGGGTGCGTATTGTATGATATAGCCTGGGCCCAACTAGGTTATCCTAATAGAAATACAGGACAAACTGGCATGGCCTAGTCTAAACATTATAGAATATCTAGAAAGACAAAATAAGTAGGTGATTTTAATAAAATACTATTTAATTAAGCTTGGTGGACTAGGCTAAATTAATTTAGACTAGGTTATTCCTGTTTAAGTTGAGTGTGTTTATTTTTATATATATATAAACCGGTTTATCCTATCGGGCTTAGGACGAACTGATTTAGCCTAGGTTATATCAGTTTATTCTATCGCATGTAGGATGAATCAGTTTAGCCTAGGCAAAACTAGTTTATCCTGGAATCTGATTTGGCCGGTAACATATATATAAATGTAAAATAATATTTACTACAATGTATGGGTCTATTAGGTTGAGTAGGCTTGTGTATGGGTCTATAAGGCAAAACTATTCGTACAGAACGAACTAATAATTGTCATTTCGAAAAATGGCAAAATTATCATCAACATTATTTATTTGCCGTATTTTCCATAATGACACGCACGGCACGAATTTGGATTTAAAACTCAGAATTTCTCGAAACATTTCACATTGAACCGGCTTAGTTTGAGGCCAGGTTTCAGAGAAAGCCTTTAATTCCACCCTTGTCAAAACGAACGTCTTAAATTAGCACCGGTTCGAATCATCCGCTCAAAATATTAAGCTTGCGATTTATTACAATGCTTATAAGCAGACGCTAAGGCTCTGTTCATACGACGTCCTCTTTACAGAAATTCCTTTATCCTTATACATACTATAAAACAAACTCCTCTGCCGCGTCTGTCTATCTGATCGCGACTCGAAAGACTACTGCACGGATTTTCATAGCATTTTCACCAATAGATAGTGTTGTTCCTGAGAGGGTTAAGGTGTATAATTTATTATGATTATACCCGAGCGAAGCCGGGACGGGCCACTAGTGTGATAGAAAAATAAGTAAAATTTAGAGTAGGACTCGCGCACTAATGACGGCAAAAAATACGTTTGTTGTCCCGCTGACCATAAGTTGACCAATTAGATATTTTAGCAACCAAACATATTGTTTTGTTAGCCATAGTACGATTACTCTGCAGATCGTTTAAACAATACTCTTAGTATCTTATTGAGATATGGATTATTATTCAAACTAAAAATATAAATTACATTGCGAATTGTTCCTAAACTCACGTCTTCTCATTCATACTTCATTTCCTCCGAGGAATGTTATTAGCAAATATACTGTAAACAGCAAGATAACTTACACAATGACCTTTAAGTATTGGTAATAGAAACGATGTTCCGAAACGAAGTTGCCATGCTGGCTGTACCAACTCTGGCTGTACCAAGCTGGGCATTCTGCTACTTTCGGTAGGAAACAAAACTCCAGTTAAATTGCAAATATCTTTTGTTTCATTTAATTTTCAGTTCTGTTATTTTTGGTAAATATTAACAAAACACACCCCAAGAATTTGTTATGATGAATACTCTAGAATGGGATCACTCCATATCACGTGGATGTCGTACGTGGCGATTAAGGGACACAGCTTTGGCACAGTGGTAACTTTCGGATTTTAACTAGGTGTTGCACACACATCCTCATAAACTTTCGCATTTACAATATTAGTAGGATTAGGCCTTCAGGCACCTTGAGAAATATACGGCTCTAGCCATTTTTCGGGTAACGCCCATAGCTGAGGTTCGTTCCCACCTGGGAGCTCTTTGAGCTATTACTGTTACGGCTGTACTGTCTCTGCGACTGTCGCCTATTAATTATTTATTTTATTAAGTCGTTATTAATTAATATAGAGTATTGTTGTTGATATATACAAATGTAATTGTTGAATGATAATATAATCAAGTTTTTAAATTACATAAGGAAATAAGTAATATTTTTAAAAACATTTAAGTACCTATATTTTGTACTAAAATCAAATAAACAATGAAATGAAATTTATTAAATAAATACAACTTTGCTACATTGCTTATACAATTAGTCCCACACTAGGCAACACGCCTGTCCTATGGTAACCAATGTTATAGACCATAAATATAACGTTAACAGTAGACGACAATAGGTTTACAGTAGTAGTTACATGCTACAATACCAAGATCAAGGATACTACTAATTTAAAAAGATAGGAAAAAAAAAAGAAAATGCTTTATCGTCATATTACATGTGGAGATGCTTCACTGGACCTGACAGTAAATGAGACTGGAATCTGTAGAAACTGTTCAAGTATCAATGTAATCCCATTTCAGTGATACTGAACAATAAAAGCGTCAAAACACGTAAAACGTATCAAAATTTGTCCTTTTTGTGACAACAAAAGGTTTTGACCATTCATCAGTGACACGTACCTAAGGACAGAGGTTGAACTGTATCAATGGCTGCCTAATGAGTCGCATACACAGGTTTTTGAGGATTTTTTCTACTCTATGTTAACAATAAAAAGGCTGGAGATACTAGAGACTACCCCCCATAGGCTAGGAACTTGTCACATTTATTTGTTTGTTTGTAATATCTTTATTGTACAAAGAACATGGTAAAAGTACATAACAAGAAGGTAAATATACAACGGCGGATTTAACCCATGAAGGGATCTCTTCCAGGTAATCAGCGATAGTTTGAGAGGATAATTTTTACTCAATATAACTAGAAGTAATGTTGTACAAAGATAAGGAACAGGTAAGTAATCATAATATTAAAATAATTTATTTCAGATTTTCATCCATTTCGTTACAGTAACAATGTTCGTAGCCTAGTGTTAGCAATGAAACAAATAATGAAAATAAAACAGTATAAGGGCAAGTATCAATCACTATCGCTCAATCCCAAGTGAGATTGAGCAGCAGTGACTGACTATGCACAGTCCAGCCTGCTTGCAATCATGCTCAGGATGTAAGTTAAAATAAATATATTATAATAATCTCAGGTAACACCATAAAATGTAACCTATGACGCTCCTGATTGTCTCGTCTCTCTGTGACTAATTTCATCAAAATCAGCCTAGTAGTTCTCGAGTTTATTCACAGTATCACAGTATTTTTTTCACTGGTGTTTCTAAAACAATTGTCCAAACCACAATCTTGGGTTGGGTTATAAACGGGTTATAAAAATTGTTGTAAATATTTTGTTTTGATGACTATTCGAAGACCTTATGTATTAATATGTATAAATATGCCTATATTATATTAATATAAGGACCTTCGTATAGTCATCAAAATAAAAATTTTACGATTAGGTTGTGTTTCCATGAATACCGACAAAAATATATTTTGAGCACTGAAAAACCACTCTAAGCACTTACACCGAATAATTTTTATACAAAAGTGTAATTTGTGACACAAATATTAATGTTGTTAGACTGATCTTATTGCATTCAATGTGTGACAAAAAATATCATGTTCCCACGTCTGTAGCTGATCCTGGGTGCAACATCGGTTATCATAATAATGCATTGTCATCCAAAGTAATTATAAAACGGTTGAAGATATCTGTTTTAAAATTAAGTTACAAGATTCCACCTGAGACAATGACATAGTTACAGTGGAAGTTAGTTTAGCGAAGATGTTGATGATGTAAATCGTATTTTGTCTACCATTTCGAATTGGTTTTCTGCTAATAACTTATTGCTGAATGCAAATAAAACACAATGCATTAAATTTGCACTTCCCAATGTTAGACAGGCTCACGGCGACGTGACTCTGAATGGAGAAAGCTTAGATTTTGTACTAAACACCAAATTCTTAGGAATTACCCTTGATTCCAAATTGAAATGGGACGCTCATATTAATGGCCTATCTAAAAAGCTTAGTTCCGCGGCATTCGCAGTTTGGAGAATCAGACAACTGACGGACGTGGCGACTGCTAGATTAGTTTACTTTAGTTATTTTCATAGCTTAATGTCCTATGGGATACTACTTTGGGGGAGTGCTAGCACCATTAACACTATTTTCATTTTACAAAAAAGAGCAATCCGTGCTATATATGGTTTTAGGAGAAGGGATTCCCTTAGAGATTTTTTTAAAGATATTAATATTTTAACTTTACCCTGTCAATACACATTTGATAACATTATGCATGTCAGGAAAAATTTAAAATTATTTTAAAAAAGTTGGTGATTACACTGATAGAGCCTTACGTAATAAAGATAAATTGTCTGTCCCCGGGCATCGGTTGGCCAAAGTTAGAACGTCTTTTGTTGGGAACTGTATCCGTTTTTATAACAAATTGCCTAAATGGATTCCTGATTTGCCGGACAAAAAATTTAGAAATTATATAAAAGAAGTACTTTGTAAAAAGGCATATTACAAGTCTGATGATTATGTGAACGACAATAATGTTTGGCCCAAGCATGGTGCAGTATCCTCATAACATATGTAATTGATTTATGACATTATTACGTGACTTATTTTGTACATTTAGCTTTATTTATATATATATATATTGTGTGACAATTTTCAATAAGTTTATTGGAAATACAACTTTTATTTTATTTAATTATTCAAATTTTGACATTTTTAATAATGATGTAAATTCGTCCTCCTAATTTTTAATATATGTATAAGACCTATATTTGTTAATTGACGTCCTTGGAGAAAAGGCTGCGGTGAAGTTTGTTGCGCCGCTTCTTCTTCATCTGCGCTTTGGAAGCCGGCAGTAGACTTAGTTTAAGTATTTTTTTTGACGTCAATAAGTAATGTATATCATCCTAAATTTAATAAAGAATTTTGAATTTGAATTTGAGTTAAATAAAAGCTTGTAAAATATACTTACATACTTTAGGTTGGAGTAATAAAATACTTATACAAAAAGATTCTGAATATCATTCCCCAAATTTAATATTATGAACCTTTGTTAACGTAATGAATCAAGATTCTCTGCAAATGAACAGCGATATTTTGTTCAGATCTAATATTGGATCCGTTTGATGAGATGTTTTGCTTTGTTTTTATATTCTATTATATTAATTTAAAGTTAGCTTTATATTTCCTTAAGATTTATTTAGGAAAAAAATTGAAAATCTCGTAATTAATAAAATTGAACAAAAATGTACGAGAATTAACTGTAATTCTCGTACATTTTTGTTCAATTTTATTAAATTTAAATCACAGATATAAAAATGTAAATCTGTGTGTTAAATACTTTCTTATTTGTTTGTTTATTTTTTTTTTTGATTTTTCACAGTTTCTATTTTTTTAATCAAATCATTTATTAAGAAAATATTAGACGTTCACAGATGCTTATTATCTACGTCAAAATTAATATAATATATCAATTTATCTAAAGATGCAAAGTATAAATCCCGGAGAAAAGTGTTGTGGACATGAGTCAGATTGAGATATAAACTCATGTAGCACGAGTTGAACCTGAGACCTTTCGATCACAGGGGACGGTCTCAACCATTGGGCAACCACACTTTCGATAGTCCCCTAAATCCAGTCACATTTTAAGACAGAATAAGTAACACCCTTGTAACATCTAGATTGCTTTCTCTTGTCAAAACCCTTGACCCTTTGTCACAGTTTTAAAAATTCACGTCCCGGCCCCGAGCGTCCGCAGCGTCACGGCACGGCTATACTATCACTGTTTAAATGAGTTTCTTTCGACATTACTTCTCATCTGAGGGGTAAGTGCGGATTTGCACTTCACTTCTCACCATCGAATCGATTCAAAGTGAGACGCAGCGAATGAATCACATCGCAGTGTGGTTGTCATTGCGTCACAATGGCGTAATGTGATTCGTGCAAACCCGCACCAACCCCTCAGTGGTCCTTCCGAAACGCCAGTAGCTTTTTGACAATGTCATTTGTCAAAAAACTACAAACTACAGGCATTTCGGAACACTGCTTAAGACGTTCCGATTTTCACACGTTTTGTATGATTTTATATTTATTTTCCAACTTGGTTTTTTATAAGCGATAACGGTTGGTACTAAGTCTCGTTAATTATATTATATCTAGTGAAGACCATCTTCAGTTAAAATATTAAATATCATCTTCAGTTAAAGTATCAAATATCATAGACTGAACATGTACACAAAATATCGCCAAATGCATATAATATCACCCTGTATATAAAAAAAAAAGAACGAAATTAGCCAGGGATATTTACTCAAAATTTCCGATTATTTTCCGAAAGCTTTCCAGTAAACGGTATCCTGAAGTGATATTCGTCAATGACTGTTACGACAAATGATTGATGAGGTTCACTTCAGTGTTTTGTTAACCTCAGACGTAAAATAAATTATAACATTCCTCGACATAATATACAGGATGTCTAATATTATATACATAACCTAAATTCTCACGAGAATAAAAG
Source organism: Plodia interpunctella (assembly GCF_027563975.2). NCBI lineage: Eukaryota > Metazoa > Arthropoda > Insecta > Lepidoptera > Pyralidae > Plodia > Plodia interpunctella. Next base: position 6,555,847 of record NC_071317.1, read on the forward strand.
TTCTAGGGCGCAACATATATCAAAAATTTTTGTTATTAAACTTTTCCATTTAGTGGCGACTGTTCAAATATACCTTTTTAATATATCTTTTTTCATGCACTGTTATCGTCTAATGTTTACTGTAAATATCATGATTCAACTTTAAATATTTAACCACGTTATCAGGTCTGTGTGTCCCATAGCGAATTACCAATTTTGGACACAAAAAAAATATCATTAATACAGGTAAACGGTCAAATGGAGACAAAACATAATTAATTTTAATATCACTTCAGTAATAACCCACTTTTATACGTTACAGGAACATGTTTGAATAAATGAAACACTTTTAAAAAATATATGAAAACAGGTTATAAAAATAAAAGTTTTAGCGTGTTACTATCGCCAGCTTGTGGCGAATATGATTTGAGTTAGACGCTTGGGGAAATTGAAAATAAGATTGCACACGCATATTCAAATGCGGGCAAACTCCGGCACCTATATATATATATGTGGGAGGGTCTAAATAAAATAATATTTTATGTTAACTCTGCATTCTTTTATTATTAAATCACAAAGAAAAAAAATCTTACGCACTTCACAATGTCCTGTCTTATATCTTATGTCTGTCATTCTTTTTTTTTTTTTTTTTAGAGCGAGCTAGCTACATCCGCTCGTTCGGAAACCATCAACTTCCGAATTAGCCTTTCTTAGCGTTCAGAAATTAATTAACAAAAAAAAAATCCTACAGCTCGGCCATTCTGCTGTTCAGTCTGACCCCAGACTGAATCTAGTTACAAACCAAAAATTGTAAATTAATATTAAATAAAAGTAAATTAATATTTCACATACAGATTGACTAATTCTACTACAACATTTTAAATTTGAAACTTATTTATAGACTTAACATTGAATTCCAAGCAAAAAGCTATTACACTTTACAATATAGGACAAACTAAGTTAAAGTAGTAAATGCAGTAACATTATTTTATAATTTTTACTCTCAGCTAAAAATAAATCCAACATCAGCTAACAGTTTAAAAACATGTGTAGTATACCTAAGACCATACCATACATATGTTGTTTCATACACCTTTATGACAAAAGTAGAAATATAAAATAAAATGTTGAACTAAGGCCATCTTTTCATGAAATCAACTACAGTTGATGTGTTAATAGGTCCCTCCTTTCCCCTATCAACTTTTTCCACTTCATATCTATCCTTCCCTAACTCCCTCTTAACTCTGTATGGACCAAAATATTTAGGTTTTAATTTTAACGCATTTCCAAATTGTGTACGCTGGATCGCTACAAGATCGCCCTGCTTATACTTCTCTCCCTCCTTCCTCTTCTTATTATAATGCTTTCGATTTTCTTCTTGTATTCTTAATATTTGTGCTTTAGCTTCTTTTCTCGACTCATCTCTTTTTTCCATGAATTCGGCTCTATTTTCTTCTTCCAAAAGTTCTATAATTTTTATATCTTCCTTAATTTTCATTTTTACACCAGTCAGCAACTCGAAAGGGGTAGTGTTGATTGATCTTTGATATGTACCATTGACGACTCGCTGCAGCTTACTAACATATTTATACCAATGTCCAGGTTCTTCAATACACATCTTAGTTAAGGTTGAAATGATGATGCGGTTCATACGTTCCACCTGTCCGTTTCCACGTGGAACTCCTGTTGTTATAATGATGTGTTCAATTTGTTCTAGAAGGCAATATTCTGCAAACTCATTCCCAGTGAAAGCTGTTCCCCGATCAGTTATTATTCTTCGTGGATTACCATAATCTTTTTGATGAAATTTTAATTTTTCTATAGTCTCCTTTGCAGTCACAGTTTTAACGGGATAAATCCATACAAACTTAGTAAACCCATCTATAACAGTAAGTATATAGTTATACATCTTCTTAGTTGCATCTAATGGTCCTAGGTGGTCACAATGCAGTGTATCCAGTGGTAAATCTCCCTTATCTATAGGATTTAACCACCCTTCTTTTTTTCCAGATTTTCTAGAAGCCAGAATACACGGAACACATGTAGAAATAACTTTGTCAATCTTATATTCCAACTTTGATATGTAATACTCTTTCTCTATAAGATCTTTCACCTTCTTCTTCCCAAAATGTCCCATTCCGTGCACTCTCTTGATTATTTCTACATCCATAATTTCAGGAACCACTAGTTTCTTCTCTATGCCTTTATAAACCACTCCACTTTCTAAATAATAGTCTTCATATTCCTTTTCTTTAAGTATTGCAGCTATTGTCTTCAGTTTTTCATCCTCATCTTGTGCCTTCTTAATCCTAGCATGCAATTCCACATTCACCAAACATATATTTCGGCTTAGGGCATCGACATGCTGCATCTTCTGACCAGCTCTATGTTCTATAGAAAAATCAAAATCCTGGAGATACTAAATCCATCGGGCAACCTTAGCCGGAACATCCTTCTTGTTTAAAGTCTTCTGAAAAGCTTCACAATCTGTTACAATCTTGAAATGTATCCCTATAAGATATCTTCTAAATTTTTTGACACCTTCAATAACTGCTAAAGCTTCAAGCTCGTAACTGCTGCATTTTTGTTGAGGCTCAGTAGTTTTTCTGCTCATGTAATGAACTGGATGCAATTTCCCATCGTAAGAGTCTCTCTGCATTAAAATGGCTGCATACCCATACTTGGATGCATCGGTATGTAACTCAGTTTCCAAATGAATGTCAAAAATTCTTAAAACAGGTTCACAACACAACCTTGACTTTAATTCCTCAAATGCTTGAATTTGTTCTTCTCCAAACTGGAATTCACCCTTCTTCTTGAGTAAATCAGTTAGAGGCTTAGCTATCATAGCATAATTATTGATAAATTTTCTAAAGTATGAGGTGAGCCCTATATAACTCTGTACATCCTTTAAATTCCTTGGCAGGGGATAAGTCTTCACCGCTTTAATCTTCTCACTGGAAGGCTTCACTGTTCCATTAGAAATGTTGTGTCCTAAATATTGAACTGAGGTTTGTAGTAACTGTGTTTTTTTCCAATTTATTTCCAAACCATATTCAGAGGCCACCTTCAATACTTCTTTAAGTCTTGAGATTCCTTCTTCTTCATTATTTGATAAAATTATCAAATCGTCGATAAATATTAAAACTATTCCTTGTCTTATGAAGTCGGAAAATATTATGTTTATGTAACGAGTGAAGTACTTCGGGCAAACGGATAGTCCAAATGGAGCCCGCAAGAATTCATACTGTCCTTCTGGATTACTCGTAACAAATGCAGTATATTTTACAGAGTCTTCCTCAATTGGTAGGTGGAAAAATCCATTTTTTAAATCTAATGTACTGAAAATGTTGACATTGCTCAATTTATCAATGTGGTCGTCAATAACAGGAAGTGGATATTCATCCTTTACCATCTTTTCATTAATCTTCCTGTAATCAACACATACTCTGGTACCTCCATCTTTTTTCTTAACGAGAACCAAAGGACTTGCATACTCTGAAAAACTTGGACGAATTATGTTCTTTGATAACCACTCTTCAACTTGCTGTTTTACTATATTTTCTTCAGCTAAAGCTAACCTTCTTGGCCGTTGTGTGACAGGAACATCATCTTTTAAAACTATTTTCAACTTTATGGGAGCATCTCTAATCTTCTTAGGTGTATAATTATGTATAATTTCCTGTACTGAAGGGCGTTCATCACTAAGACTGGAAAATAAACAAATATTATGTAAATAGGAACTATCATAACACTGAGGCCTTATTTCAACAGAACCCTTGTTAATGACTGTTATGGTATTGACCAAAAACGATTGTCCTAAAATTATGTCATATGGTATAGCATGGTCAGGCACAATATGAAAACCAATGTGATAACTGTGGTGATCTATAACCACGTCAATCTCGAAAGTACCGATAGAAAACACTTTGCAAGTACCCAGACCAGTAAGTAACATTTTTTCAGGCTTATAAGTAGAACCTAGCTTCTTATACAATTCAAAAGTAACTAAATTTAAATCACTTCCCGTATCAATCAAGCAATGCACCATAATATTACCAATGTTCACGAGTTTTACACTTTTATTTAGAATATGCTTTGCTTTGTTTATATTTAGTACCCGTCCACGTTGACACCTGTCACGAATGTCAATGTCACACTGATTACTGGATGACGGAAAATGAACATGGCCGAACGAACTAGACTTGGTGATTTGATCACTCACCCTCGCTGACGCTTCCTCTTCATTCACTAGGTCAGAATTGCCAACCTCTTGTGACGTCACGAACATGGATTTTCGAATGCTCCTTGCGCCGCCATTGTTTGATGATTTTTCAGTGGGATTTTCTGTCTTGCAATTCGTTGCTATATGCCCGTACTCGTTACACTTGAAGCATTTTACACCTTTCAAGCAGCTTGTTGATGTATGCCCCTTTTCGCCACACTTATAGCAGCGCAGGAATTGCTTAACTTGTCCGCCTTCCTTTGGTTTTTTATCACTCTCTTCTTTCTCAGTCTTCTCGCGTAACGGCTTCTTTAACGTCTTTCTCTTAAACGACTCGTACAGAGCCAGCTTTTCTTTGAGCACCGGGTATGAGGTTACTCCATAAAACAATAATTTGTTGGACTCGTAGTCTATTATACCGTCTATGATATATTGTATCGACACATAGTCTGGGAATTTCGCCCTTTTTCCTAATTCTTTCATAACAAGCATGTATTGATAATATGACTCGTTGCTCCGCTTCTTACGGGTGCTCATCATCTCGTGCATTTGCTTACTGTTAACCGCCTCAGGAAATTCTTTTAAGAGCGCTGTTTTCAGTTCCTCGTAATTTTTAAAAGCTTTTTCCGTCCTCAGCCACAATTCAGCCGTGCCGCCCAGGCACCGGCGAGCAATTATTAACTTTTGCTGCGGGGTCCACCCGAATATCTCTGCGTTATCCTCCAGGTCTTGTGTCCACCTCGCCGACGAATAAGTCATATCGTCGCCAGTGAACTTGGGTATGGAGTCCACCACGTTCATCAGATTACCGACCTTGTTGCTATCGTTTTTATCGTCGTCAGGCATCTTTTCGTTTGTTTGCACGTAGTCCGCGTCTTCTTGCTAACCTCGTTCGTTTTTATTTTTGGTTACCGGCCGGTGAAACGTGCAAGCCACTAATCCAATTATTGTGATGTAAGTCTTCCGAATTATTTAGACCCAATATTATCCCGGACGAGAATTTTGTGGGAGGGTCTAAATAAAATAATATTTTATGTTAACTCTGCATTCTTTTATTATTAAATCACAAAGAAAAAAAATCTTACGCACTTCACAATGTCCTGTCTTATATCTTATGTCTGTCATTCTTTTTTTTTTTTTTTTAGAGCGAGCTAGCTACATCCGCTCGTTCGGAAACCATCAACTTCCGAATTAGCCTTTCTTAGCGTTCAGAAATTAATTAACAAAAAAAAAATCCTACATATATATATATATATATAAATATAAAAAAAAAGAAATTTTACAACATGCCCAATACATGAAATAGAATAAATTCATTATGGAGACACTGAAATAAAATATTTAATCGACCTTCGACACTAAGATTAGTTGATGAGTCGATTGGCTGTTTCACTGATGAAAACTAAAAAAATGCATTTAAATATTAAAACTCGACTTCCTTGCTCTTTTCAGTACGTCAGATTCATGGAATTAGGTATTCGAAATTCATAGGTACTCGAAATATTTACTACATCCATGGTCAGATTTTATTTAGTCCAAGAATTTGAATCGATTTTATGGCCAACAGAAAGACAGACACGGTAAAGGACTATGTTTTATATTAAGTAAGAATAATGCTACCATGAAAAAAATACGTAGTTCGTAATTGCGTGCACACGTTCGTACAATTTCTCGTACACGGGAATAGTGACAACATGTGGACTTAATTAACGTGATATGTTTGTATGTTCATTCCGTAGTCATTTTTGATCATCAGCAGGTCTACCATCAACTTTTACAGAACGATTCCAATTCAACTCAGTTAATTTCAATTTAGGAACCTAAAATGAATCGCGTTAACACAAAAAATTTTGTCGATGGTACGAATTTGCGTCATTTGCAGTTCAGTTTAGGTCGTAAAGTGGATCGCGTTAAGAGACGATGGTAGCCCCCTGGTCATAAACTTAGGTCAGCCATTATCTATGCAGTCAACATAATTATAACTATAATAAGAATGAAACTTAAGAACATTTTTCGTTCGAATTACATTCCTTTATCATTATTTTCAAACATTTTCTTATGTCAAAAATTTGTTATAATCTTTATCGAACACTAGCTGTTGCCCGCACCTCCGCCCGCGGTAGCCTTTGACCTTGGGTCATTAACTATATCTATTGCAAATTTCATAAAAATCGGCCTATTTGTTTGATCGTGAAAGCGTTATAGACAGAGAGACTTTGGCATTTTATAATATTAGTTTGCCGAACTTGTATAAAAATCACATTTGTGTAAAATTGCGAATTTAAAAAAAAAAAAATATTTTATAAAAAAATATCACCATAGTAACTCACCTATGATCTGCATAAAATTTCAATCACAACACGAAAGTATGACCACACACAAAAGTTACTACGTAAATTGACTAACGGTACAGTCGTGTACACAGCTCGGCGGATTTCGCCAAACTGAACCGTGCCAACGATGTAGGAAAACCTATACGCTTCGTCCAACATAACTTGACCTCACCCCGTAATATTTTGATCCTAAATTTTGTGATGTTCGAAAACCAATTTAATGAAAGATCACAATGGTCTAACAAATTTAATATTTTTAATTATTCCGTCCGTTGAGATAATTTTAACTTTTTGATTGAATTTTCAAGCACTTTATGAATATTAGATGATTCACGGACGCACGAAATAATGAAGTATTAAAATATAGTAGATGATATTTTTATTCTAATTTCCATATGATGCTATTCCAAAAGTCTCACGATACCAAAAAATGAACTTTTTAATGAACATTCCCTAACGATATTTTTGATAAATTGACCCGAAATATATTAGATTTCCGTAAACGTGACCAACTCTTGGGAATATGTATATAAAGAAATTAGCTGCATCCCAGGGCTTCACCCCCGTGGGAATTTCGGTATTAAAAGTACCCTATGTGTATTTCAAGTTATTTATACCAAATCAAAATTCAATACCAAATTTCATAAAAATTAGCCGAGCCGTTTGAGCGTGAAAAAATTACAAATATACCCACAAACTTTTGTCTTTGTAATATTAGTGGATTTTTTTTATATAATACCTATTATACTTTACCGTAACGTTAGTTTACGAAATAGATATCCATAAAATGGGATAATAAATTAAATTCAGTGGTATTCTCAGCTGTGATGCCACGAACTCAACTCTTTGGGGATGCTGTTCTAGCTGTCATCCCATATTCACCTTGTACGGCATCCACAGGGAGCATATACTGATTCACCTTTTTCGAACACAATTTTTTTTGCAACGCATTTAACTTTTATACAGAAAGCCAAGGAAAGATATTTCCCCGGCGAACAAAATCGGAAAAAAAATTAAAAGTTATTTTCATGTTAAAGGCGCAGCAGAGACGCCATTCATGCCAATATGTTTTCTTCTACATATAAAGCCTTATTTTTATATCAGTCTGTGGTCACGTCATTAAAAAAAAGAAAAAAAAAGTTGCTTTGTCTTAAATGTAGATTTTTCAATGTTTTAGGTTTTCATTCGAGTTTTTAGAAGTTTCCAATAAAACATGAATGCTTTCGGTTTATTGCCAGGGCCGGGCTATAGTCCTTTTGACTTCGCATGGACCCGCCCTGTGCTACGTCTGCGGTCCCTCGCGGCCCGAACCAAGAGTAAGTTTTACAATAATACTTCTGTTTTACACGAGATTGAAAATGTTGTATGGAATTGTGTGGAATGCCATGTTTTCAGGACTTATGTATATATGTTTATGGTTTATTTAGTGCACCATAATTCATCAGTACGCGTATCATAATATTTTATCGTCCATCGTAATAGAATCAATATGGCGTAAGGGTAATTATCCGGTTGCAATATAAGGGGTATGATCCCTTGTATTGCAACCTGATTGTAGGGGGTGATGATTGTGTCCTATACTGTGATATGAATTTAAGATGGGAATTAACACTGATCGTGAATAAAACCTTGAATTGAATATTGAATTAAGATACTTATTTTATTGAAAGATAAGTTAATGGGCGCGAGGGTTGCGTAAACGCTAAGTCGGCAATCTCCTGACCTACATGACAATTATAACAAAATTATAATGTGCGATTGCTCGTACACTGATAAACCTAATTTTCACCAATATAACGGATATCAAAATAACCAAAAATATAACAAATTGTATGTCCAACAATATTTGAATGAAACTCGTTCCTGATTTGACAATGATTCGTTAATGAAAAAACGGAATAATGGCACTGCTCGTTGGCAATCTGCCCTATATATTGATTTCTTTGAATACCTGATAGAACTCAGCCATGGCAAAACTTAGAGAGACAAACCACTTGTCCGCACAATGACATTTCTTGTGTGTAAACAGCATGTAACATATAAATGCTGTACAAGATAAAGGATTTTATATATTACTACTAGCTGTTACCCGCGACTTCGTCCGCGTCATTTTTTACTAAGGACGTGTATATTGTAGGAATATATGTTTATAGACGCGATATTTTATTACAATACGTTTCTATAGACTACGTTTTTTGTTTTACCGTCTTTTGACAATATGTACAGGTTTTGGGGGCTAGATACACGGGAACACGCCACATACAATTGCCCATGGGAAAAGCAGTTTTTCTCTAAGTGTACACCTGCTACCTTCAGTGTCTGCCCTTGACTTTTATTTATAGTCATTGCAAAGGCGGGTTTTAAAGGGAACTGCACTCTTTTAAACTGGAACGGCAAGTCTGTTGGAATAATGGGAATACGTGGAATCAGAACATTTTCTCCTTTTGCCGTTCCGGTCATAATTGTTCCTTTAACGATGTTTTTCCCCAAGTGCGTAATTTGCAATCGAGTACCGTTGCATAGCCGAGGTGCATCAAGATTACGCATTAATAGAACGGGGACACCAACTTTCAACCTCAGGTTATGGGAAGGCACGCCTGATAATTCTAGAGAGTTAAGAAACTCGACAGGGTTGAACTGATGTTACGTGTTCTGTATCCATTACATTATCTACAGAGAGATATTCCACGACGTCACCTTCCACTTCTGACATAATATTTTCATTAATCTGTCCAGCAATTTCGTTCGTTGGTGCTAAAATTGCCCTTTCACACAACCATTCTTGGTCTCCCATATTAGTCCGCAGATCAGGATATACGTTGTTTTTTAGATCGTCAGTGCTGCCAACAATATATACAGAATTCGTGATTTAGTGTGATCATACTGTTAATGTCTGTGGCCATACGATCTTCACCAATTTTTAGGAGAGTGGCCGCATACAGCCCCGATTGTGAATCGTTGTGCAGTTGTACTCTCATATTTGTAGTCGACTAAATTTTTGCACATGCGCCCATAGCGTAGAGGCCTTCAAACATGCGTTTATTTCATCTGCCGGTGTACCTCTAGTTATCACGGGTAGAATCTGTCTGAAATCACCAGCCAAAAGAACAACCATCCCTCCCATAATACTTCTGTTGCTTTTTATGTCTTGCATTGTCCGGTTTAATGCTTCGACTGCTCTCTTGTGAGACATAGTACATTCATCCCAAACCAACAACTTACATTGCTGCAACATTCTTCCGCGCTCACTATTTTTACTTATATTGCAAACTGGCATTTCTTCATGAGCTAAGTTTAAAGGAAGCTTGAGTACTGAATGTGCTGTCCGGCCACCACTGAGCAGTGTGGCGGCAATGCCAGAGGACGCTACTGCAACAGCAACTCCCTTATCTTTTCGGATTTGAGCAAGAAGGAGATTTAAAAGAAATGTTTTGCCAGTGCCTCTAGGAGCATCAAGAAAAAACAAACCACCTATATATATAACCATATATATATAACCGCCGTTTTCGATTTTCTGCACCACACTATTAAAGACATTTCTTTGTTCTGGGTTCAAACGTGGAACGGACTCCGTTATTTGCTGTTGTAAAAAAGCATGGTCATAATTTAGTTCGCGTAACACATCACTACAAACTTGCCCTGTCCTACGTGGTCTACTCATCCCAAAATCTGATAAATCTTTACCAGTAATAGTTATCACTTGGTCTTCAATCTTTGTTAGGGCTTCGTCATAAATAGAATCAATGTATGTGACATTAGGATTATTTTCTTGCAATCTATATAATATATCGTCTGACATATCATTTCTGTACTTGTCCCACAATTGCTGAGGATTCGACAGTCCACATGTCGAAATTTTAATATTTTCCAAACGTGCGACAACGACGTCTGCCCTCTCGTGTCTGCACGTTCGTGTAAGAGTAGTTAGTGATGAGACCTCCCCACCCGCCTCGCTGCAGCGTACGTACAGTCGCGGGCGGGCGTGGCTTGCCCGCGCGCGCCGTGCACCTGCCGTGCCGCCGCTGCTGCGCTTTCTAAAACTTATTTCCTATTTTTAACCAATTTTGCTACTATGTGTATCATAATTTCTTTCTGTATTTTTCGTTAATGATAAACTGATGTACTTGGTTCATTGTTATGGACTTAATATTATGGTAAAAATTACTGTTAAATATTTTTCCTACGCAAATTGTGCCACCCCCGTTAACCCCCATAGGTGTTGATTTTCATAAAAACGCTTAGATATGTATCTCATAATTTGTATTGCAGAGCATTATTTTAGTGTCACGCAAAATATTTAAATAGAATTAAATTTCCCATACAAACTTAGCCACCCCCTTTAATGGGGGTGAATTTCGAAAAACCCTGAAATACGTGTTTCATCATTTGTACTAAAAAGCATTAATTCAAATTTTCATGCAAAAATGTGCAATAAAAATATTTTTCTCATACAAACTTTGCCACCCCTTTTAACCCTTTTAGGGGTTGAATTTCCAAAAAATAATATGCCTATGTCCTTCTCATGAATGCAAACTATCTACATACCAAATTTCAGCAAAATCGGTTGGGTGGTTTAGGCGTGAAAAGGTAACAGACAGACAGACAGACAGAAAGACAGAGTTACTTTCGCATTTATAATATTAGTGTGGATTAGGAGCGGGTGTGTCAAAATGATTGCTTAGGAACTAATTTTCTATTTTGATTCAGTGTATATCGTTGTTTCATGCAGACTGTATTCTGTGTGTGGATTGCGTGAGTATTTATAATATTATTATGTCGTAGATGTTTAATTTATCATTCAAATTATTACATTCATTCATTCGTTCAAAGTAGCTGCGGTTTGCGATTAAAAGTACCCTATGTCACTATCCAGCTCTCCAACAAAAATCGTTCATATCTAATACTCTGGTTTGATCTGAAAGCAAAGTGGCTGAGGAAGCCCGCCTGACATCGAAAGGTCCCAGCTTGAATCATATTTGTGTCACATTAAATTGAAGATATACAGGGTTACTGGTATCAAACGCAATACCTCCTAAAAACTACTTGGATACATCAAAACAAGCAACTTTTATTCCACAAGTTTTCGTGATTCATAGCTTTTTTAATATAAAAAATAATCTAATTTGCGATTCTACACAACTCTATGTAATAGCCAAGCAACGCGAGACAGTACAGTAGCGTTATGTAGCGGAATCGAACATAGTGTTAACGTTTTATAGAAACGACATTAAAACTATTAAATATTTTTTTTTGTATTTATTACGTTTAGACAAAAGTCGTACACCAAAAAATGTTAGTTTCTAATGTACCTTATGCGCCTTTGGAAGGTTATGCGTTAGATACTAGTAACCCTGTATAGAACCAATCTGACTTAAGTATGTTAGTAGTTTTAGACCAGCATTTTCACCATGTGAAGGAAAATGCGTGGAAGCCCGCACTACTCCACTTTGAAGGTTTAATGAAAAGTAAAAAAGTCGTAGGTACCATGAGGAGAGACAGAGAGGTGGATATTTGTATGCTGCCGAAAAACACTGTCTCTCTCATCTTTCAAATCGAAACGCAAGCACGAGCCGCGACCCGCCATTTTCACCCACCAGTGAGTCCACGGAGAATTTTTGTTTACTCAGTTTGGCAGCAGAAATAGTTGACTGTGAGGTGCCCATGCAGACGACCTTTGTACCTTGGTCTGGATTGTCGAAATCTTCATGCAAAATCAACTTTGGCTGTAATTCTAATTTATAACAATATATCTCGCTCAAATACATCCGATACAAGGGCCCACATATAAAAACACAACGGTTTCATGTATCGGATATTCATGGGTAAGTGCTTATTACGGGTAAGTAATTATTACGTTTCTTTCTGCATCTGCTTAACGTAGAAAAATAATGAAATATTGTTTCTCTTCGTTTTAGGCCAGTCATATCGAATATTAAAATCTCAAAACAACTGCTAGATCTGTTAGGACGATCACTACTAACAGCGTAATGCCAAGTTTATTTCATAAACTGAGAAATATTCGCATGTGTTTTGGTCGATCATTCTCATTAGTTTTGCCAAAAAGTTCGACCATGGAACAAGTGAGAATTGTTGTTTTCACTAGCTCAATTTAGAATTCAAGATAAAACTAATGTTGACATTACCCGACTAGTTGACAATAGTGAACTGAACTACTGAGATTTTTTATTTTCATTTAAAATTTAGGATAGAACAAATGAGAACATTTCTTTAGCAAATATCTCACTAAGTAGTCGAATTATATTTTTTACAAATTTAATGTATTTTGAACACGCCCTCTTAGTGCTTGTATGGTTTAAAACTTACTCTTGGTTCGGGCCTCGAGGTACCAGAAACACGCCTACGACTAATATGGCTCCGCAGACGTAGCACAGGGACCATGCGAAGTCAAAAGGACTATCTATAGTCCGGCCCTGGCATTACAGCATTCATGTTTTATTGGAAACTTCGTAAAAAATCCCAATGAAATCCAGAAAAATCGAAATATCTGTGTACAAGACAATGCAAAAAACAACAAATGAATGTAATTTTTTTTTTCTTATTTTTTTAAATAACGCAGCAGACTGCTATAAAAAGAATGAATATAACTTTTTATTTTTTTCCAGTTTTGGTCGTCTGGTTTAACTTTAGCATTTGCCTTTCTCTGATGTCCAAACCGAAAATATGAATATTTCCCAAGAAAATATCCTTACATTATTATAAAACAAAGTCCTCTCCCGTGTCTGTCTGTCTGTTCGCGATAAACTCAAAAATTACTGCACAGATTTTCACGTGGTCTTCACCAATAGATAGTGTGATTCTTGGGGAAGGTTTAGGTGTATGATTCATTATGTTATTACCTGAGCGAAGCCGGAAAGGGCCGCTAGTATTATATATTTTTCATAATTATTCGATTATTCCGAGGACAGTATAAACAATAAATTTTATTCTATGTCTTCTTTACCATAGTCATCCATAGTCGTATACCTCATGGCTATGGGTCGTGATCTTTACGTGGAATGAAACACACACAACAGCTTTCTTGGCACTATTAAGGGAGTCGTTGCCAGTGCTTTCTTCATTTCACACACGGGTTGATAATCAACTAGAGTGCAGGTTTCCTCACGAGGTCTACCTTCACCGGAAACAAGTGGATCGTTATATGATAGCATGAAGACAGACAGACATTGGTATACAAGATCATGTGGCACGAGCAGGATTCGAACCTGGGAACTATTGGTTTATCTTAGTCATTACACCACCACCGCTTCAACCACAGAATGACAGGGAATACCAACCTTTTGTGAAATTATTTTATTTTCTGCAATAAAGTTAAGTTAGACTACTTACATACTAATATTATAAATGTGAATGTGTATTTGTTTGTCAGTCTTTCACGTCGAAACGGACCATTGGATAGAGGTGATTTAGTTGAAGATCTGGAGAGTGACATAAATAAGACTAAGTACTTTTTAACAGCTAGCACGTTGACCGCTAACAATATTATGAGCTAAGCCCCTGTGACGCATTTCCACGCGCGATGCGTGTGTTGCGCATATGCGTAGCGACAAATAGAGTTTCCCATCAGCTGTGCGGCCATACACGCTAGCGGTGTTGAATTTTTCGCAACGACAGTGCGCCAACCCACGCCAGCGGTGTTTACGATGTTCCGTAACGGCAGTGCGCTTCGCCCACGCCAGCGGTGTTCCCGATATTCCGTATCGGCAGTGCGCACAACACACGACGAGCGTAATTTTAAAACCCTACGAATATGCTCATTTCAAACAGATGTGTGTTTTTTTTTCTTCTCGTTTTCAGGAATAAAAAGTATCCCAATCGATAGAGCAAATTCTCATGAATAAAATATGTTTAGTGAAAAAATGTCCTAGGAGTCATATTTTCCGAGATAATTGGACTGGAACATTTCAAACTATACTGATTTATTATAGATTACATAGTATTTTTATGTAGAATTATAGCGAGAAAATACAGGAATATTGAAAAAAAAAATTCGAGTCGAGAATTATTACATTAATAATTTGTCGTGATCATCAATTTGTGAGTAGTTTTCAATATCTGGTAAATTAATCTGCTGTAATTATTGGAAAGGTATTTTTTTATCCCAAAAAATATATTGCTTTCTTAGTAGCTTTACATCAATAAGACAGTTTTTATTGAACAACGTTATATGTGGCTGTGGTATATTTATGAGTTCTTTGAACACTAGCTTTTATTCTTTATTCTCCAAATAGAGTAAAGTAACACGTGTGCATTTCTAAGAAAATTTTAGATTTTATGACATGTAGGTATGCTATAAAATACAATTTGGCGAAATTTTCTGAGAATGAAATTGCCAAAATTTTCTTAGAATTACACACGTGTTACTTTTTTGTATGGTTGCGCATTGTTACACCCCCAACGTATTGTTCAGTCACTTCTAACATCGAACAAATTGTTTATCAGTGCGCAATTTTTATCTATCCTTTCTTTTATTATAGTCTATCCATTCATTTCTTAAATCAAATAAATTTTTACATAAATTACATTTTTGGACAAGCTTTTATGTTTTCCCCAAGTTCGTGCCAACCGTTTAAAAGTGTTCTTGTTGAGAATCGACCCTGGTTACAATATAATATCAAAGTACTCATCCCGACAAATCAAACGAGCCCAAACTCGATGGGGTTGTGTCGTTTCATTACGGAGTTCCTATGGCCACCTTCCAGCTCCATCATCAGGCCCTGGGTACCATATAGTCTCAAAGTACTCATAAAGACGAATCAAACGAGCCCAAACTCGATGGAGTTGTGTCCTTTCATTACGGAGTTCCTATGGCCACCTTCCAGCTCCATCATCAGGCCCTGGGTACCATATAGTCTCAAAGTACTCATAAAGACGAATCAAACGAGCCCAAACTCGATGGGGTTGTGTCCTTTCATTACGGAGTTCCTATGGCCACCTTCCAGCTCCATCATCAGGCCCTGGGTACCATATAGTCTCAAAGTACTCATAAAGACGAATCAAACGAGCCCAAACTCGATGGGGTTGTGTCCTTTCATTACGGAGTTCCTATGGCCACCTTCCAGCTCCATCATCAGGCCCTGGGTACCATATAGTCTCAAAGTACTCATAAAGACGAATCAAACGAGCCCAAACTCGATGGGGTTGTGTCCTTTCATTACGGAGTTCCTATGGCCACCTTCCAGCTCCATCATCAGGCCCTGGGTACCATATAGTCTCAAAGTACTCATAAAGACGAATCAAACGAGCCCAAACTCGATGGGGTTGTGTCCTTTCATTACGGAGTTCCTATGGCCACCTTCCAGCTCCATCATCAGGCCCTGGGTACCATATAGTCTCAAAGTACTCATAAAGACGAATCAAACGAGCCCAAACTCGATGGGGTTGTGTCCTCTCATTACTGAGTTCCTATGGCCACCTTTCAGCTCCATCAACAGATCAACTCTTTGTCATAATAATATTGCATGGTCATCCGATTTATACATGCGTGTAAAATTTCAGCTCAATCGGAAACCGGAAAGTGGACCAACTTACACGATTTGATTACAAAGTGTGAAAGTAAGCAAAAGCTTGTAAAATACGTTAGAAGTTGTGGTGTATGGTTCCGCCCTATAATAGCACCACTCCTGAGGAAATCATACTACAGGTGGAAACAACAGGCAGGCGGCCGGTTTTAAAATCATAGTCAAATCTTCAAAATTTTAAGGTTTAGTTTTAAACTGACCTGGGGCTTCGCGGCCGGGAAAACGCGAAGATGAGTGAAATTACGGGTAGTATTGCATGTTAACAGGGCAGGTATTTTTGTATACATAGCACATAGAAAAAAAAACATCCGTCAAAATGGTTTTTTTTTCTATGTCTATAGTACTACCATTACTAATTTAATTACTTATTTTTCCTTTATATGGAGAGATGCATGGAAATCAGGCGTGTCGAGAACATGAGATCCCTGCACCTCTCAAAAATTCATTGGTAATAAATAGAATCAACCTTAAGCCTACTATTTACAGTTAACTACGATTACTGCTCAGAGACTATATACTTATTGCACAAACGAAACCATAGCGCGTTTTAATTTCGTTCACCGCCATCTATCGGGGACATTGGAATATACCAGCTGTTTAGTCGCAGGTGCAGAATTAAAATTTGAACTTAATTCATTTAATTAATTATTAGTTCCATATTTAATTAATTATAATTATATACAAAGTAATTAGGTACATACTTAATTTCAGTTTGAATAACACACCTAAATTAACATACATGCACGTAAAGTTTCAGCAATCAGAAACCGGAAAGTGGATCAAATTTAACTTGCAAGATTTAATTACAGACAGACAGACAACGGGACAGGTTGAAAAATAGTATAATAATAAGCTTGTAAAATACGTAAGTTGGTTCCGCCCTATAATAGGACCACTCCATATCCTTCCGTGGAAATCGTACGACGTGATTAAGGGACACAAAGCTTTGGCAACTGATAGGCAGTAACAGATTTCCCATGAAGGGTTAACGTCAATAAGGCGGCCGGTTGTAAAATCATAGTCAAAAATCTTCAAAATTGATAGCACACATAGAAGAAAAAAATATTTTGAAGTAGAGTGTATAAGCAATTACTTATTTTTCCTTTATATGGAGAGGTGCATGGAAATCAGGTGATCCCAGAAACGTGAGATCCCTGCACCTCTCAAAAATTCATTAATATTTACAACTATATACATTAACTACGACTCCTGTTTAAAGACTATATATTGTTACACAAACGAAATCATAGCTAGTTTTAATTTCGTTCACCGCCATCTGCCGGGGACATTGGAATATTTATTTATTTACTCAATATGTTAAGAAAATATATACTAGCTGTTAATCTATGAAATTCTTCGTTTTTTTGTTTTAAACTCGCACCACGATTGCGAAGAATCTTATTTGGTTGTAAATCTTCAACTATATTGAAAATTGGCGCTCTTTGCCACCTATTAGGTACATACTTCAATATATATATTATGAACGGTCCGACCAGGCTTCACTCGGGTAAAACATAATAATTTATACATCTAAACCTTCCTCAGGAATCACACTATTCATTGGTGAAAACCACATGAAAATACATGCAGTAGTTTTTTAGTTGATGGCGAGCAGACTGATAGACGCGGCTGTGAACTTTGTATTTGTTAAAAATTAGTGAAAAGGTTTTGCTGCAAAACGATAGGTGGCGTGACAGTAAAATATAAGAATTGTAGAAAATTACTAAATAAATATTTACAAGATCATCGTCATCACTATAATTATGTATTTTTTTGCATTTAAAAACATTTTCAGCATTCACCGAAATGAAGATCCGCACCCCAGTGTACAACCACGAAGTTCCTGTCAATGTCATTTTTTGAGGTCAATGTCATTTTTTGAGGTCAATGTCATTTGAGGGTCGGACGGATTATCAAATATCCATGGAGATGTAGAGCACTGCTATATATATATATATATATATATATATATATATATATATATATATATATATATATATATATATATATATATATGTAACCAATCATACTCTGATATTTTTTTATACAATAAGGTGAACATGCTTGTATTTAAATTTGTTAACTTTATTTTACTCTGAAATTTTTATCCATGTAGCAAATATTACAGATTTTTGTAAGTGTAGTCATTAGACTACGACATAATCTTACAAGGTTTGGCAATGATTTATTTCTCAAATATCTTTTTCATAAAAAAATATCTCACATAATCAAATTATTATGATTATTTAATTTCGTAAATCAATCGTCCAACATCACTAATATACATATAATAATAATTATATATATATATATATATATATATATATATATATATATATATATATATATATATATATATATATATATATATATATATATATATATATATATATATATATATATATATATATATATATATATATATATATATAATTATTATTATATGTATATTAGTGATGTTGGACGATTGATTTACGAAATTAAATAATCATAATAATTTGATTATGTGAGATATTTTTTTATGAAAAAGATATTTGAGAAATAAATCATTGCCAAACCTTGTAAGATTATGTCGTAGTCTAATGACTACACTTACAAAAATCTGTAATATTTGCTACATGGATAAAAATTTCAGAGTAAAATAAAGTTAACAAATTTAAATACAAGCATGTTCACCTTATTGTATAAAAAAATATCAGAGTATGATTGGTTACAGACTAAGTTTACATCACCACATCACTAGCTAAGAAGCCTGGTCATATGTTCACCACCAACTGTCAATATTCGTGCATCAACGTGTCCCATTTTTTTGTCATATCAGCGGTCTAGTAGTAGTAGGCTTCTGTTGTCAGGATACGTCAAATACAGAAAGTGCGTGGCTTGGTTTGGTTACTTCTACGCGTGGCTTGGGCAGCGTGAGATACTTTGTGAAGTAAGTTACTACCTTCATATAAGAGATTTATCTTCTGTATTCAATATTTTTGATATTTATAACTGAAAGTAGTTATTCTATAGTTGTAGTTATGTGATGCGTAAAACTTATTTAGCCGTTTCTTTCCAGACTTGAAAAAGACAACAAAAAGAAAGCAAATATGGCTTCCGAGGACGAGAGGTACGTACCTACCTAACCAAATATTCTTATCAATTTTTAGAATTACTTATCTAACATGAGCTACCTATCTATCTAATAAGAGATTGTGTTTTCATGTCTTTCAAGGATCGAAACAGCATCAAAACAGGTACCTATTATTACAATGAAAAGCGTGGTTTTGGGGCTCGATTGTTTTGCTTTTAAAACTTACTACGTACCTATCTCACGAGTTTCGACTAACTCATGCACAGATGCATTATAATAACAAATAAGTACCTACCTTTTAAAATATTGTTTGTGTTAAAACTCACGTTTAATGCTTTTTGGCATGACACACGAAACTGCTAGCTTGAGAAAGTTGTTTGGGTATATGTCTGTGTTCATCATTGTGCATGACCATCTCATGCACCAGCTCGAATGAAAAACCTAGCTATATTACCTATTAATAAATTATTGCAGAACAACATTATTGCCAACAAGTGGCGATGCGGGCACGAGGGCCGGAACGTGGTGGTGGCGCGCGTGGCGGGCTCTAACCGGGGGGCTTTGTCGAAAGTAAGTTTGCTCAAGCTCAATAACTATTAATCATATTTCAGTGCAGATCTTTGCTTCCAAATGAATGGTTTTATGATTGAGCATTGCGGTTGAAAGTTTCTTGCTAAAGTGTTTTTTAAAGTAATCTGTAGCCTGTATCGCATATGTAGGTCTTCTAGAGGAGGCACTTGCACCCTTACCGCCTTGGGTCAAAATATTTCAAACATTCACAGTTATCAGAAAAGTGTAAATAAGTTTTTTTTATTATTTTGAGTTATATTAGGTAGATATATGTAACACAAATTTGAAATCATATACTAATATTAACACACATTATATGCACACTACATAGTGCAACCTCACATTTTTATTAATCTCATTTATTTGTTATTGAAAATTAAAAATGATTATGCTACAATTTTACAATAAATAATTTTAGTAGAAAGTATAATAGTATTCTATAGTACAATGTGGCTGCAATAAACCAAAAGGAATTTAGTTTGTTTTCGATTTAGTCAACTGATACAACTACATTTTGGGAAAACTATAATACTTTCTACTAAAATTCTTTACCTAGTGTGGTATATAATCTCGTAAAATATTATTTTTTCACTAAGAAATTAGTAATTTTGTGAGGTGGCACTAGTGTGCAGGGAGTAATCGCAAAGTAATTTACTTCACTTTTGTTTTTGATCAGCTCATATTTTTACCCAGAAATTAAATGTATACTTTTTATTTTTAGATTGAGCACGGCACCCCAAGAGGAGGACGTTGATGCGGTCGCGTTTGCGCAGGCAGCGCAGGACTATCTGGACGCTGTTGGGCGTAGTCGCCAGCGCCTCTATGAGCGGCTGCACATTTCTGAAGTGGAAAACCTTCCACCCGCCCGGCGCCTGCCACTAACGTCGGCCCAAATGGCCGAATTAAACGACCTATGGTTACTAACGGTGGCAGCCACCGAGGATCGCGTTGCAGCGCGTCTAAATAAATTAGGGAGCTCTGTCCACTAAAATTTTGTCTAGTTAGTTATCTTTACTATAAATTGCAATCCTAATTCATGCACAGTTTATGAATTGATCCAGCTATGTTCGGGAATATGATGAATACTATCAATACAGTATATATATCATATCTCCGAACACAGCTGGATCAATATATAAACTGTGTATAATAAATTCTTGCAATTTATACTAAAGATAACTAAGATTATAATTCTAGTTAGGACAGAGCTCCCCAAGTTGATTATAATGAACTTAAAATTAAAATATATTGAAAAACAAATTGTCATTTCTTTTTACTACCCTTTGTTTTCACATAACTTTAACATGAATATCATGCCAGCTATAGCTCTACACTATCGCCGAACTCATTGCGTAGTTTGTATGAGAGCTTTTATATAACGCAAGATGAAAGCAGCAATGTCCGCCGAAATCGCCAACTACATTTTGGCGGATTCGGTTTATAAATATTGTTTTTCATTGCAGTAAATAAAACCTCTTTACAAACTACGCAATGTTCATGCAATCGCGTCGTTGTCTGTCCGAGTTCGGTGATAGTGTGAGCCTACATATAATCATTAGGTACTATGCAAATTGAAAATTGGCTAGAAAGTTCTGCTGTTAAACAATAGATGGCGTGGCAGAAAGTTTAAGAAATTACGTAAAAAATATTTTCGAGTCACAATATTGATTATTATAAGTACTCAACCGATTTTGAGGAAATTTGCCACAGAGACAGACGAAACATCCAGGTGTGACATAGGCTACTTTTTTATTTAGAAAAGTTGACCCCATGGTAAAATTTGAAAATTTATATGAAATTATGTTTTGTACTCTTAACTCCGGAAATACTGTACGAACTTTAATAATTTTATACTTTAAAACTGGCTTGCTTCAATTTATATCTAAAAGTGTGAAGCTGACGTAAAAAGTATAAATTTACGATCTATTTTATGTAAAATTCCAATCCAAATATTTTTCTAAAAATTCCCTTAGATGGCGGTGTTACTTTTTGAAACGCGATATGGTTTCGTTTTCTCAAGAAGCTAAGTACCTGGTTCACTTAAGACTTTTTAACCTTTGTAAATATTGTAAATATTTGTAAATATGTACATAGTTATGGGAAGGTTCTAAGCACCAGTTACATTTTTTGAAGGGTCATGGATGAGAATTCATTCATGACCTTTATATCCTACTAATATTATAAATGCGAAAGTTTGTGAGTGTATACGTATGTATGTCTCTTTCACGCAAAATCTACTAGACTGATTATTATGAAATTTGGTACACGGGTAGAATATAATCTGGAATAACACATAGGGTAATTTTTATCTCGAAATTCCCACGGGAGCGAAGCCCCGGGGTGCAGCTTCACCTTATAAATAAATTAATAGTAGGTACGTACCTAATCATCGCCATATAGAGACGGATATTTACCATTATGTAGTTGTTTCTACTAGCTTTTTCTAGTTGTTTCTATTAGCTTTTGCTCGAAGTTGCAATATATTTCAAAATCATTTACCTATTTTTTTCACGATATATTTCACCTATACTTTGAAACGGGTCGTAATACATCGATATTTTCCAGGAACTACACGTGTTACTTTCCTGGATTTTGAGAACAATGAAGTCATTGTTGAATAGCTAATGGAGCAGTCGGTGTTTAGTTATGACTTGCTATTTAAGTGCCATTGACAATGATGTAAACATAAAAAATGTTAAAGATAAAAAAAAGTAAATTATAAGATATACATTGATAAATAAGATTTAAATTTCATGTGTAGTATCATTTTAATGTATCTACATATCTATACCTATGTTTCACAAATAAAATGTTTATTTATTAGAACAAAAACAAAACCGAAAGAAAAAAAAACCTGTTTTTTTTATTAGAACAAAAACAAATAATTACCTATCATTAGAACAGATATTTATTTTAAATTACTAAGCACGTTTCCTTATATAAATCTTTGAATTTAAATATCTCTGTAAATATAAGAACCATATTTTTTTTCCTGAACATAGGTATTTTATTTATTTCAATTCGATCTATAGATTGGATACATTAAATTCCTGAAAAAAAAAAAGAAAACTGAA
Source organism: Plodia interpunctella (assembly GCF_027563975.2). Classification (NCBI taxonomy): domain Eukaryota; kingdom Metazoa; phylum Arthropoda; class Insecta; order Lepidoptera; family Pyralidae; genus Plodia; species Plodia interpunctella. The sequence continues at coordinate 6,578,643 of NC_071317.1, forward strand.
AAAACACACCTGGTTACTATTAGCGCACTGGCATTGGTACTTTTAAAACACTCCAGAGGTGTGTCGTAGCACCGGCGCAAAGGAAAAAAAATAACACCTTTCGTCACTAAAGCCGCACCGGCGTAGGAATAAAGAGAAAACACGCTTCGTCACTAAAGGCGCACTGGCGGTCGAACTTTTAAAACACCCCTTGCGCGTTGGTAGCACCCGCGGGAAGAAAATAATGAGATCACCTCTCGCGTGTGACCGGCGCATAGCTGTTACATTTGGTAAAACACGCCACGAGTGTTTTTAGCAGTCAACGTGCTAGGTAGAATACAATGATCGGCAGCAACGTGTACTTATGACAGATTTAAAAGAATTATTGGTATTTATAAATTATTATATAAGATTATGTTTAAATTTGCGTACTTAAATTCTGTAGATAGTTTTTAGAGAATATTTAGAGTGGTAGATAAAAGACAACAAATAATTACGATTATTATATTATTAAATAGGGTAAACATGATCAATTTGCATTCCTCGGAGTTGAAATTGTGATATTATAAAAATACCGACTGCTCGTCGAATCAGGGAGGATGTTTCTGGTTGAACCGGTATTTTAGTCCGGGATCTGTAAAAATAAAAAGTTCAATTTTAGAGTTTTGTATGTAGATATTTAGATTTATTTACGTTACATAGGTATCTTGTAGTGGTAGACACTTCGCGATGCAACCAGGACTGGAGTTACATGAAGTTTTAGAACAGAGTTTTGAATCGGGTAATCATATAAGCGGTGGTGGTGTAATGGTTAAGACGCCCGCCTGTGGATCGAAAGGTCCCAGGTTCGAATCCTAATCGTGCCGTGCCACATGAGTTTGTATACCAATCTGATTCATGTATAGTAGTTTTCATCGTCCACTACTTGCTTCCGTTGAAGGAAAACATCGTGAGGAAACCGGCACACTGGTTGATTATTAACTTGTGTGTGAAATGGAGAAGGCAATGGCGAACCACTCCATTAATAATGCCAAGAAAGTTGTTGTGTGTGTTTCATTCCACGTAATAACCTCGACCCTCAGGCATGAGGAATACGACTATGAAGAAGAAGAATCGTATAGGTAAGTAGTGTTGAAAAATTAATTGTATAAAGGAAACATTACCATCAGTTGTGTCAATGATACTCTATATGCATTTCGTCTGGAAATAGAGATGGATAATTTTGACATTTTTAATAATGATGTAAATTCGTCCTCCTAATTTTTAATATATGTATAAGACCTATATTTGTTAATTGACGTCCTTGGAGAAAAGGCTGCGGTGAAGTTTGTTGCGCCGCTTCTTCTTCTTCACCTGCGCTTTGGAAGCCGGCAGTAGACTTAGTTTAAGTAATTTTTTTGACGTCAATAAGTGATGTATATCATCCTAAATTGAATAAAGAATTTTGAATTTGAATTTGGTCCATATAGATGAAAATCGAGTTTTTAAGGTACATTTTTATTCCAATTAATTATAGTGTTAATTAGACTTAAATCATGTATGTTCAAAGTTTTTTCATATATATGGGCCCCTACATATTTGGTCGGCTTGGCTATTTAAATCTCACCATCGAATCGACCCGCAGTGAGACTTAGCTAAGCAATCACAGCGCGCCATTGTGTCAAAATGTATGAAACAACGCAACAAACTTTAGTCGCAAAGTGTATGAAAAAGTGGTCAGATCTCATGTAGAGCCAAGATTTTTGATATATGCGCCCGACTTTGCCAGACCTAACTTTACATACTTTAAATTCTAGTTAAAACGTGTGGCTTGGCCGTTTCGCTACCGTCACGTAGATTTCATAGGCATTCGTTATCTTATTTCTATAGTAACGAAACGGACAAGCCACACGTTTAAACTAGAATGTGGAGTATGTGAAGTTAGGTTTGGTAAAGTTAAATAAATAAATAAATATATTAGGACAAATCACACAGATTGAGCTAGCCCCAAAGTAAGTTCGAGACTTGTGTTATGGGATACTAACTCAACGATACTATATTTTATAACAAATACATATATAGATAAACATCCAAGACCCGGGCCAATCATCATGGTCATGATGGAAAAAGATCATTTTCCATCATGACCCGACCGGGGATCGAACCCGGGACCTCTCGGTTCAGAGGCAAACACTTTACCACTGTGCCACTGAGGTCGTCAAGTCTAGTTAGGGCGCATATATCAAGAATCTTGGCTCTGTACCACTTTTTCATACATTTTGACTAAGTGTAGAGTTTGCAAAGCAAACTAGACTCGTCTTGGCAACATTTACATTACAATATTTTTGGGTGGGATTCAATTCAAATTGACAGTTAGATGTAGGTAGCCCATGGAATTTGTAGGTAATGGAGTCGTCGCGCAAGCTCTGCAGTTCATATTGCCAAGACATTGATTTAGAAAGGTGACCCGCGCGCGGGTCTGCCCAAGGAATGTCGAAATAGTTAAAGTTTTTTATGTTACGGAACGCTATATTAAATATACTAGCTGCGCCCCGGGGCTTCGCACCCGTGAGAATTTCGGGATAAAATGTACCCTATATGTTATTTCAGATTATATTCTATCCACATACGTACTCACACACATATATACATCCTCACAAACTTTCGCATTTATAATATTACTTGGATATATTATCTTTTTTAATGAGCAAGAGATATTATACATAATATATCAATCTCTCTTATGAATGCAGCCGGGTCCTCGTGAGTAAAAATTTTTACTCCTCTGGATAATCCGTTATTACATCCTCTTAAGGGTAGAAATTTCAAAATTCTCCATTTTGAGAATGTTATTTACCTTAATAATAACAAAATTCAAATTACCATTGTCATCTACTGTAAACAAATATATGTTATAGTTATTATTATTCTTGCAGAGCTCAGATGCTGTCATCCGTATGCCATAAGGCAACGTACTTTTCGTATTTTCTATGTGAGCTTTTCTTTCACTACCCCTTGATTCCGGTGAATTCCGGTGATTATCAACTTGTGTGTGACATGGAGAAGACAATTGCAAACTACTGTAATAATAGTGCCAAGAAAGTTGTTGTGTGTGTGTGTTTCATTCCACCTAAAGACCCTCAGCCATGATATAAAAGTATGAAGAAAATGCCTGTCATAAGCGTCAAGAAATGCTATTGGTGTTGTGAAGAATAATAAAATATGTCAATGCTCTGAATGAATAATAAGGACTCAGAAGATAGTGCGAAGTGATATTTTGTATTTATATAGAATATTGTTATTGTCATAATCAATTAATAATATGTTTAAACCCCTCAGGGTGACAACGACAACTTCCCAAATCGACAATTTCCGAGAACGTCTATTCTAAACTCGTCAACTTCCTAAAAAGACAACTAACCATTACCGTTGCTCAATTCCCACTCTTACCTTACCTGGCGAGTGGGAGTTGATTTATCGGCTCATTCGGTTTGGAGCACTCGCACAGTGTGGTCGATTTTAATAAAGTGGTATTACATTTAATATAAACATATAAATACGAAATAGTATATAGAATTGTTACTCGGAATACTGCTTTTTTTCTTATATTTGAGTGGTAAAAAGTTTAATAAAAATCTTGTGTGTAAAAAGTTTGTGTTTTACTTCTGAAACTCGCCAATAATAAGTAGGAATACAACCCGGAGGAATTAAAATCATATACAGATACTTACTATAAATGATGTCCATGGTTACTTTTTCCCTTTTTTCTATAACTGAACAACATACCATACATCCAACATGAGTAGGTATTCATTGAAATTACGTTAATAAGATTAAATAAGTAGGTATTAATTAATACTTTTTTTTTATTATTATTAGCTCTTTGAGTCCCACTGCTGGGCAAAAGCCTCCCCTAACTTCTACCACGCGTTCCTATCCTTTGTGTTCTCTTGACATTCTTTGTCGAACTTTTTGATACTTCCAAGTGATGGATACAGAAAGAGGAAGGCCTAGGACGAGATGGACGACCTCAAAAAGTTCGACAAATACTTATTAAAAGAAAAAAATATAATTGAACATTAATAGATGCATCATCAAATCTTGAATACATAATATTATGAAAGCCAGGAACTAGCTTTAACACGCGGTTTCGCTCGCGTTCATTGTGCGTGCGTCCGCTTGTAACACATTTTTGTGAATATCTCCGGTTCTATGGCTAAACTAAACAAAACAAAACAACGTAATGCGATGAAACCTACACCAGTTTTAAGTTAGACCATCCGCTATATAACTGTGAAATTCGCATCAACTTTACTTTTTGCGTGATGCAAGAGCAAACATACAATGACAGACAGACGACATTTATGAAAAAAATTGTTTTGGCTTCTATTAGTCACATAAAGACTTCACTCACTCATCTTCGCGTGCTCCCGGACGCATTCGGGGCTATGGCGCTGCGAAGCCCAGATTCCGTGTAAAATTTACCTTACAATTTTGAAGATTATGCTATGATTTTACAACCGGCCGCTTGCCTGACTTTAACCCTTCTTGGGAATGCTATTGTTTCCTATCAGTTGCCAAGCCTTCTTTCATGGTACGGGCTCTAATTAACTTGCAAAAAAAACCATCAAAAATATGTACATTTAGTGAGGTGGTGTGGCGTCGTCGCCTTGGCATAGATTTAGAAGTTATAGGCTTAGGATAGGCTACAAATATTTATATGGAAACAATACTTACGTTCTACTATATTATTGAGTTCTTGTCCCAGGCTGTAGCTTTTTTTGTCTCTTATCAATCGAAACACTATATACCTCAGGTCTTTCACCCACCTAGGTTCTTGAGCTGAAAATATATTATCAAAAATATTCATACCTAGAGTGACTAGATTCTAGCGGCGAAAAACTTTTCGTCGGGGTGAAAAACACATCACTCGATGAGAAAAAATATATAAGTAGTTAATTAGCGCTCTGTCTTGTTTCTATTCGTGTAATTCTAGGAAGTATTTCGCTTTCTTTCGCTATCATATCTCCTACATACAAAAAAAATATGATTCTGCAAGTGTTCTCCCTCATCATTCGCGTAAGCATTAGGTACTAAACATGAGAAACTAAACTTAAAAATGAATTTATCATTTTTATGTTTAGTTTCTCATGTTTCGTCGAAAGAACCTTTAATTTTTAAGAGATTTGTCGAGATAAATGTTTCACTTTTGTACATTTCGAAAATAGAGAATGATGTAAAAAATATGTAGTACTTACTGGCCTGTCTTCTAAAGCCATCCATGAGTTTCATTCCGGATGTTGTACCTATAAGGATACTGAAATTAGTTTTTTTTTTAAATAATAATGTTATTATTGGCACAAACTTTTATTGTCATAAGGGAAATCTTCGTTTCATTCGACGGGTGACAAAAAATATCATATCCGTGCACACAGATATAAGAACAGTACATTGAAATGTTCATAAATCTGTGTGTCCGTACAGTATACCGTTGAGGAGTTCGTTGGGAGCCGTTCCTGGTCCGCCATCGCGTGCCTCACGTGTAAAATTTCATGACTAAATAGGTAAATAGTTGAACTCCTAACCTTTAAACAAAATTTCAGTTCAGTCGATTGAACATATCTACTTCAAAATGGAGTTGCCAGATACCCGAAGAACAATATCATACATAGATATTACATACGATATTAATTCGAAACGGTGGTGATTTAATGGTCAAGACGTCCGCCTGTGAATCGTAAGGCCCCAGGTTCGAATCCTACTAGCGCCGTAAGTTTATTTACCAAACTGTGTAGGAGTTTTCATAGATTACCGTTTCGTTGTAGGAAAACATCGTGAGGACATCTGTACTTTAGTCGATAGTGTGTGAAATGGAAAAGGCAATGGCATAACACTCCAATAATAATTGGCAAAAAAGTCGTGTATATTATAGTGCTTCATTTAAATGACCACGAGAAGCCATGAGGAATACTGGCTGAAGGAAGGATAATTACTTATGTAGGTTATAGGTATACATTGTAAGTAAAAAAACATTTAAATAAATACTCACGTGAGCTGCCATGGCTTAAGTCAAAACTGGATCTCCTTAAAGTATGAGAGGCCCACACCAAAACAGAATCTGCGTCTGATAATCGAGGATCAAACGCTCGGTAAACATTTTGCACGGAGATTCCCTGAAAATTTGTACGAAAACTAACTGTATCCCGATGTTTATTATCGTGGGAATATCGGAACAAGTTTGTTTGTTAGACAAATTAAAAAACCCTCGACTTTCGATATTAATTTCGCTACAACTTGTAAACAGTTGAACCGATTTGATCAAACATATTTAAGAACCACCGAATAAAAATTTGCTATCAAATAAAAAAACCGCATCCGAATCGATTCACAAGTTGATGAGCTACGGTGCCACGTACACAGACAGACACACTTAGCAGTCCAACTTATAACACCACTCTTTTTGCGTTGGGGGTTAATAAAACTACACTATATCATTTACGAATTATATAGCTTCCTGCATGTGAAAGGATTTGGGAAATTGATTCAATTTGCGTTCCAAAGAAATAAAATAAATTTTGATAAACTTGTGATAGTGGCGCTAGTGTGAATAGCGCCTTAATAATATCAGTGTTGTGGATAAACGTAGGTAGGTAAATCTCGGGGCCAGCATAAAATTTTGTTTAATGCTACCGATTACTTGAAATTATTGTAAAACGATAGGCATCGTGCCACCTAATCATAAAAAAACCTTGCAAATTTGAAGACTCGGCTGTGATTTTACGAACACACAGCTTCCTCCAAGCCTCTTCGGGAATGCTATCTATCACCTAATGTTGACTATCAGCCGCTAAGGCCTGTCAATTTTATAATGTCAAAATGTATCCGAATTCTTACAAATATAGACGAAATGACATCTTGCCGGCCATACTTTAAAAAACGCTAACATCTACTTATTTACATTTTAGAAATCTGCAAATTCGTACGGAAACACAGTGAATTATATACTAATAGGGATAATTACAACAGAAGAAACAATCGGTATTTAAATAAATTATTAATCCCACTTACTAATATGGCATTAATTGGATCTAGTCCTCATCATATGGCAATAAAAATATATTAAAAAACCACACATATTTATTAACCATCTCAAGGTTAAAAACAAATGTTATTACAGTATCGCAGAGTTCTTTGAAGATCAAATCGACCGGTGATACCTTCGACTCCCCATCATTTTTAACCGACTTCAATTTTAATCATTTTAAATAATTTAATGCATGACAATTAACAAACAATGTTAAATGTTTAAGTAAATGGCATCTCGCTGCCCCAGTGTTTGCTGCGCCCTCGCAGGGCGTCACCTGTACTTACTTATTATCTGTGTAACATCTAACATTTCCACTTGTGACAATGCAATGAATTAATCTGAATTTAGTCAACTCGTAAGACATCCACGGGAGGATAAAGTGATATACTTGTGACCATAGATTTTTTTTTTTGGTTTATTCCCTCGTTTAATTGAGGAGGCAAAGGGTACTAGCCCATACAGCCAAGTCTTTTGTATTGAATATTTATATATAAATAAGAGTGGCTAATATCCACTGAAGAAGAAGGCATAAGCCAAGTCTGTAGTGTAGTGACCATAGATAAAAGAAATATATTGTGACTGACATTATGTGACTCGTCAACTTGTATCGCTTGAATGGAATAGAATATGGAGATTCAAATTTCGCTTGCGTCATAGAGCATTAGCAAAGTTTAAACTACTTTATACTATTATTAAATACTATTTTGAAAAGTTGCATCACGTCACGTCACGTATAAATTTGAAGCAGTGATTTCTATTCTATTAACAACGTGTTGTATTATAGTACTGGAAGTATTATATAATCTGTGAATATACATACCCTTAATATTATACATATCAGCAACCCAAATGATAGCAACAAATAAAACATCCTTATATAACGATAGACTAAACATACCAAAGAAAAAATACACAAAAATATTTTCTCTTTTCGTCCAAAAATTAGCGAGACAATTAAAAACAAAAATTGATTAGCTCCGTTCGAAATCACTTTTAAAATACTTAAGGCTCCAGCTGCACATTAGGGCCATTTTTATTTTATTCTTTTGTTAGCGAAAATAAGTTTTATATTTTAACAGGTTATAACACACTAGATAAATAATTTTATAAGTGTTAACGCCATCTATGTCGGAGTTACCGCAACTCGCAGGACAGGAGGACATCACCAGCACTCGCGCGGCAAGTGTGGGGTGCGCTGCGAGAGGGGATGATGTCGCGTCTATCTTGAAGAGGGGACTGCATTTTTTTTGACTAGACAACAACGACACGGCTTTTCCCACTGTTGTATTAATGTACTTAATTTTTTTTCTTTTATATTAGTTGTAAAGTTCCACAATAAAGTTTCAATCATAAATACAATAAAGGCATTCAGTTTCAATCATAAATACAAGGAAGAGCTCCTGAGGCAATTAGAAATTGTACTGTGATTGTAGTAAACAACGTCGTTTCCCGCTGTGTGTCTCTATGTATGCTTAGATATTTAATACCACGCAACGGATATTTACGCGGGATTTTAAAACTGATATTGTGATTCCTGATGAAGGTTTGGATATATATATATAATTAAGCCGAATATAGAAGCCGGAGGGGGGGGGTGCGCTAGTTAGGTATATAAATAATAATAATTTGAATAAAAATAAAATGTTTATTTTCAACTACTTATACATAATCTATAGGTTCAGGCGTCGTTCTTGATGGGGGTCCATAATTTTGACCATGTTCCGCCACTATAAGCGCTTCTGTTGACAGAAACCAAATCAAAATTCTTTAATCAACTTACAATTATATACATCACTTATTGACGTCAAAAATTCACTTAAAACTAAGTCAACTGCCGACTTCCAAAGCGCACTAGGTGAAGAAGAAGCGGCGCGACAAATTTCATCGCAGCCTGTGTTCACAGCCTTTTCTACAAAAACGTCAATTGACAAATATTGGCCTAATAAACAATTAATTAATGAATCGCACAAAACAATAAATAACCACATATTTCAAAAAGAAGCTGTCTGTTGCGTCATATGAACGCGATAAACTCAAAAACCACCAAAAGGGTTCTTGTATGGTTTTCACCAATATATAGTGTGGTTTCTGAGGAAGTTTTAGTTGTATAATTGAACTGGTTGATTAAAATCTGATGTATCTACGATTAGCTATAATATTTCAAAATGTTGATTAATTACAATATTAAAAAAATATTATATATTATTTAATTTCAAGTGTTGAATAATTGAAATAAATAAATATATATTTTGTACATAGAATTCTAATTTTGTTTTTATTGTTTAGTCTTAGTAGTTCTTTTTAACCATATTTTTTATGTCACCGCGGCCTATAACAAGCAGAGGTCTACCACGAAACATACCAACACTAGCACGTTACATATACACATACATGTACCTATATGCATTGTGTAAAAAAGAGCCACCGTGGACGCAACGAGGTGCTACGTGTTATATATTTTATGGTAGTCCCCTAGGACTGTCATACGCGCTTTGTGAACTCCAGGTTGTGATCTCTATAAATGAAAAACGCCTACCTTTTTCAAGGTCTTCTTTCTTAACGAATTGTATATGCGGTCTTCCTATAATAAGATTATATTGTTTTTAGGTTGGCATATAAAGGTTAAATGGCATTTATGTGACGTGAGTCACATAAGTATAAATTGCGTCATAGAGCATAAGCAAAATTTGAATATCTCCATACTATTCCATACAAGCGATACTGTTTTGGCAAGTCACATCACGTCACGTGACATAAGTATAAGCTTACCTTTATGAATTAAATCTCAACATAAACAAAGTAAATAAAAATAACTTGAATATATATGTCATGATTACTTACTGTCTGAGTCAACTAAAATAATAAAATTATTTTTACTAATATGTCATTTTTGCCACAAAATTTTGTCGTTTCTTCATAGACGTATTCCTCATGGCTGAGGGTCGTGGTCATTACGTAGAATGAAACACAAAACACACACAACAACTTTCTTGGCATTATTAATGGAGTGGTTTGCCATTTATTAACCTCACGATGTTTTTCCTTCACCGGAAGCAAGTGGTGGTCGATGAAAACTACTATACATGAGTCAGATTGGTATACAAACTCATGTGGCACGAGTAGGATTCGAACCTGGGATCTTTCGATCCACAGGCGGGGGTCTTAACCATTACACCACCACCGCTTCTCGTTGTCGATTGTCGTTTACATTGTGGAAATCAAGGAATTAGTATGGTTGTACGAAGTACTTATAAAGCCATGTGGAAATTTAACCTTTAATTAACAACGTAAATAGGTCTAGTTTTCAATGTTATAATTTTAACATTCGTTATTCGTTTCTGATTCCAGTATAAGCATGGAATTAGTAAGTAGGTACTTCGGAGTACCTACTAAGTCCATGAGTACAAGTTCTTTGGCCGCCTCATCATTGGTCCAATAATATCCTATCCCATTAATCCTTCCTACTGATATTATAATTACGAAAGCTTGTGAGGATGTATGTGTGTGTATGCTTGTTACTCTTTAACGCAATATGTACTGGACGGATTGTTATGAAATTTGGTACACGGGTAGAATATAACCTGGAATAATACATAGGGTACTTTTTATCCTAAAATTCCCGCGAGAGCGAAGCTCCGGGGCGCAACTAGTATATTCTAATTTGACTGTCATCGACTCGAAAAGATTTCGAAACTATACTCACTGCTTATATTAGTTATGACAACTCGATAATATTTTTGGACGACTGAAAACAACATTTTTAATAATAACGGTTAAGTGCGAGTCGGATTCGCGCATTGGAAACTTCCATAAAATTCGTTTTAAAGTTAAAACGGGGCCCTATTATTAAGACAATTTTTTACTTAAATAACTAGTTTTAGCCCGTTTGCGCGAGTAAACATACATACAGACAGACAGAAAAAAAATAAAAAAAAATAATTTTGAATTATTTTGTCACATAATAACTAAAGAGCAGAGTAGAAAAAAAAACTGAGATATAAAAAAAATAAGGCTGCAGGCACACAGGTCTCAACGACACCGGACAAGCAGTTTATTTGATTGCAAGTAGTGTCAACCAGCAGATCAGCATCGGCGAGTACCAGCGAACGCAGCTCCACACTCGTCGTACAGTTCACCAATCTTTGGCGGATTCGGTATACATTGCTGGTGTTTCATTGCGGTAAATAAAAGCACTGATACTATCTACGCAATGTTCACGCATTCGCGTCGGCATGTGTCTGAGTCCGGCGACAGTCTGGAGTTGACATTAAGGCGCGACAACGACGCGCACCGCTTGTGCATGATGTCAGCGAATTCGTCTACGTGTGTCTCCGCACATTGCAGATGCACTACAGTGACGCGACAGCCATATCAGCACCCTCAACCCGTTGTTATACTTTTTAATAATAATAATATATTAGGACAAATCACACAGATTGAGGTAGCCCCAAAGTAAGTTCGAGACTTGTGTTATGGGATACTAACTCAACGATACTATATTTTATAACAAGTACATATATAGATAAACATCCAAGACCGAACCCGGGACCTCTCGGTTCAGTGGCAAGAACTTTACCAATGCGCCACCGAGGTCGTCAAATTATACTATGTACATAGATGTAAAAAAATACTTACAATTAATCATGGGTAATGTTTCTTCAATAATTTCCTGATTTGTATAACCTCCTACTATTAATTTAGATATTATTTCTTTCAAATCGTTGTGCCATCTCGGAAGATCTGAAACATAAGAATTTTATTGTCAGCTAGATTTTAACCGGTAGCGGTGGTGGTGTAATGGTTAAGGCGCCCGCCTGTGGATCGAAAGGTCCCAGGTTCGAATCCTACTCGTGCCACATGAGTTTGTATACAAGTCTGACTCATATATAGGAGTTTTCATAGACCACCACTTGCTTCCGGTGATAAAAAACCTCGTGAGAAAACCTGCACACTGGTTGATTATTATTAACTTGTGTGTGAAATGGAGAAGGCTATGGCAAACCACTCCATTATTAATGCCAAGAAAGTTGTGTGTGTTTCATTCCACGTAATGACCACGACCCTCAGCCATGAGGAATACGACTATGAAGAAGATTTTAACCGCGGCTTTGCACGCTTTTAATTCGTCCGTCCTCTCGTAACTTTTTATCTCAGGTTCCAAATGATCGCAATTAGATCTATACAATATTTTAAGTTAGACCATTTGCTATAAAACTGTTATAACCGCATAAAAGTCATAAAAAAGCATAAAAGCAGTTTTCGCGTGATGCGACAACAAGCATACAAAAAAATTGGATTTTAGGATTTAGTCACATTGCGTATTGAAAGACTATAATACTATCTAATAAAATTCTATTTTTAGTATGGCATAATCTGTTAAAACATTGTTTTATTTTTCGATAAGAAAATGGAATAAATTGATAAAATTGTTGGTGCTGGTGCTGTTGTGCGGGTATAACGCGCCTTAACGGGACATATATCGATTTCGCGGTAATATGGCTAATAAATAACTGGTCCGCGGGATTCTATTAATTGTTTTATTATGGATTAGTAGATAAAATATTATTATTACTCTCACCATCATGCTCGTCTATGTCTTCTTCCTTATGTTCATCGAGGTTTAGTGATTTCAATCGATCTGTAGGGAAATAAATATAGTATTCATTCATGATAGATGCATAATTGGCTACTCGACTGGGTTTAAAAATAAAATTATTATATGCCTTACCTTGTCCTATCTGGGGTCGGCGCAAAATGTCTGTTCCCTCCACAATTCTCTAACTTTTGCCATATTTGGATCTACCCCCAGCAACCTCATATCCTCCCTGACACAATCCATCCATCTCTTGGATCCACCCCAGCAACCTCATATCCTCTCTGACCCAATCCATCCATCTCTTGGATCCACCCCCAGCACCCTCACATCCTCCCTGACACAATCCATCCATCTCTTGGATCCACCCCCAGCAACCTCACATCCTCCCTGACACAATCCATCCATCTCTTGGATCCACCCCCAGCACCCTCACATCCTCCCTGACACAATCCATCCATCTCTTGGATCCACCCCCAGCAACCTCATATCCTCCCTGACACAATCCATCCATCTCTTGGATCCACCCCCAGCACCCTCACATCCTCCCTGACACAATCCATCCATCTCTTGGATCCACCCCCAGCAACCTCACATCCTCCCTGACACAATCCATCCATCTCTTGGATCCACCCCCAGCACCCTCATATCCTCCCTGATACAATCCATCCATCTCTTGGATCCACCCCCAGCAACCTCACATCCTCCCTGACACAATCCATCCATCTCTTGGATCCACCCCCAGCAAACTCACATCCTCCCTGACACAATCCATCCATCTCTTGGATCCACCCCCAGCACCCTCACATCCTCCCTGACACAATCCATCCATCTCTTGGATCCACCCCCAGCAACCTCACATCCTCCCTGACACAATCCATCCATCTCTTGGATCCACCCCCAGCAACCTCACATCCTCCCTGACACAATCCATCCATCTCTTGGATCCACCCCCAGCACCCTCACATCCTCCCTGACACAGTCCATCCATCTCTTGGATCCACCCCCAGCAACCTCACATCCTCCCTGACACAATCCATCCATCTCTTGGATCCACCCCCAGCAACCTCACATCCTCCCTGACACAATCCATCCATCTCTTGGATCCACCCCCAGCAACCTCACATCCTCCCTGACACAATCCATCCATCTCTTGGATCCACCCCCAGCACCCTCACATCCTCCCTGACACAATCCATCCATCTCTTGGATCCACCCTCAGCAACCTCACATCCTCCCTGACACAATGCATCCATCTCTTCCTAGGCCTTCCTCGTCCCTATATCCATGTACCTTCCTACTTAAAGCTTTCCTCGATAAAATAACCACGTGTTTAAATAACCAAATAAAATAATTAAATGTCACTTTAATTGATCACTTTTCTTAATCAAGTCATTTACATTTTTTACCTATTCACTTCTAAAGTCAGTGACGTAACAACCGGCCGTTTGCCTGACCCTCCTTGGGGATTCTATTGTTGCCTATCAGCTGCCTAGACTATACCCCTTAGTCGCCTCGTACGACAACCACAGTTTATATTACAGAGAACAACAAAAATATAGTACACTGCACGTACGTACGTACGTGCAGTAATTTTTTAGTTTCACGCCAACAAACAAACAGACAGGAGTGGCAATATGTAAGGATTTACGAACGGAGGTGTACTCATATTTTATTGTATTTTGTATTACCTGAATATAGTGAGGGCGGTCTTCCACAAGATAAGTTAATAAACGCCTGGAATATATCAAAACCGTCATTTATTCAATCCAGCAAATAATGAATACTCTCCTATATCTATAATACCAACAAAAACATCCTGTAAACTAGCCAAGTCTCGATGAAGCTGTTTGTTTCTGTATAAAAATGTGTAGATGGTCTAAAATTGTACAGGGTGTATCATGAATAGGCTTGCCAACTCACAAAAAGGCATTTCCAGGATTTCCCAGCTCGGCATCCGGGGCTTTGGTATATTATGCGGGACACAACCAACCAACACATACATAATGGTAGCAAAAAAATATATTTTTTTAAAATCATATAATAGAAAAAAATCAATACAAATGTATGTGTACAGCTTGAACGAATACCGTCGCTCCTCAAACGAAATTATGTTTATATTCAACGAATATTAACACAACAGAATATATATATATATATATATATATATATATATATATATATATATATATATATATATATATATATATATATATATATATATATGTATAGAGACCAATGGCACAAATTGAGTTAGCCTCAAAGTAAATTCGAGAATTGTTTTATGGGATACTGACTCAACGATACTATATTTTATAATAAATACATATATAGATGAACATCCCAGACTCAGGTCAATCTGAAAAAGTTTATTTCTCATGTTGACCATACCGGGATTCGAACCTGGGACCTCCAGTGTAGCAGTCCGGCATGGTGACCATTAGGGCACGCCGGTCGTAACCATCGTTATGTTGTACACATAAGTTGGACGGACCGCATTACCAACGTCGAAGTTCTAAGTGGCAACAAGAAAAAACTCCTACCTTGGCCACATATTGAGGAACTCCCAATACCAATAATAATGATGGGAAAGAATAACAGAATAAGGGAAGAAAAAGAAGAATTGCCGGAAAGCGAAAAGTGGGAGGACGCAAGATGTGTTTGCTTAGAAACATCAGAGAATGAGCGGGAGTCAAAACTGTCGAACAATTATTCAGACAGGCTCTGGATAAGACAAAATTTAAGGAGCTGACGGCGACGGCCAAATTTCAGAAATGAATAGGCACATAAAGAAGAAGAAGAAGAAAAACCTTTGTTATATAGAAATTAGATATAATACAGACCGAAGTGTCCATTTTACCAGACATACACCTTTATTTTACTTACCAAAAATGACAGAATTATATAAAATAGCATGTCTTTTGAGATAGTATGAAGCAAAAGTCAGTATTCGACTGCACAAAGCAAATATATTCTTGGTCAGTTTATCTTGATAGAAGATATAATTAATTACTTTTTATCGATGTACAGCCAACGGTAATAAATCTGCCACATGATATTGCAAAATCGCCTCTATCACTAGCAGTCGCTTTGTGACTACATTTTGAATAATAGTAAAACATACCTACTGTCCAGGTCTACCACTTATTATAAATGCGAAAGTTTGTGTGGGTTTGTACTCTTTCACGCGAAATCTACTGGACGGACTGAAATTTGGTACACGGGTACTTTTTTCGTTCAACGTTCTCAAATGCTTGATGATGCTCTGTTAAAGCATACAATATTTTAAGATTACAATTTAGTTCAGTTTTAAAATAGATTATAATAAACTTTCACGGAAATCACAATATAGATAATCAGATTTAATTCAAAATAATTGAAGTTCAGGATTAGAACCATCAACAGTAACAACGTGAATTCAATGGCGTTTACCGCTGAGTTGTCTACTCATATATTTACATGACGAAATTTTGAATGCCTCATTTAACTATCCTAAAGGTCGAATTTAAAAAAAACCTGAAACACCGGTTTCATTATTTTTGTTGCATACGAGTAACATTTATGCAAAGTTTCAAGTAGATCAGTAAAGATTTTCATTATTTGTCATACAAACTTTACACCCAATTTTTACCCTTTTAGGGGTCGAATTTTGAAAATTCCTTTCTTATCTGAGCACTACGTAATAACCTAATGCTACTGCCCAAATTTCGCGTTTATAGCTTCTATGGTTAAGGCTGGGTTGATTAGTAAAAAACGCTTGTTCTTTTATAGATAAAAGATATGTATCGTACCCCGGGGCTTCGCTTCCGTTAGAATTTCTGGATAAAATGTACCCTATATATTATTCCAGGTTATATTCTACCAAATATATATAATATTATAGTGTACCAAATTTCATAACAATCCGTCCTGTAGATTTGGCGTGAAAGAGAAACAAACATACATACACACATACATCTTCACAAACGTCCGCATTTATAATATTAATAGGATAATTTAAATTGATATAATTTAATTGGATAATGTAATCTAAATATAATATTGTATTGTACTTGTTTTTTTAAAGTTATTTATTAAAATCGATTCGCATGTTTAATTTGTATCCATGTATGCGTATATATCTAGTTACCCGAAAGAAAAATATTTTATGTTTTAAAAGAAATCCATATAGAATGAGATGCGAGCCATATATTCTTGAAATATCTATATTCTTAATACATATCCTTTGCTAAGTCAGTTCTATAGGAAAATTAACGCGGGCGAAGCCCTGGACAAAAGCTAGTTTGAAATAAAACACAATTTGAAACTCAAATCATTACAAATATTTTATTTTATTCTTCTTTTTGTAATGAATATCGTATTTGGACATCACCTAAAACAATAACATTTTACAAAAAGTAAATAATAATAATACTCAAAAAGAACATTATAAAAATATCATACATTTTTGACATACTTACACTTCTTTGTGCATCTAGTGATATCTTATTGCATTCAATGCGTGACAAATAAACTCACGTCCGTGCAGTAAACCGTTCAGGATTTCGCTTTCAGGAGCCGTTTCGGGTTTCAACATCAGGTCATGCTTATCATAATAATGCATTGTCATTCAAATTAAACGTGTGTACAGAATTTCAGCTCAATCGGTGGAATATATTGCTTTTAAATTGAGTTACAAGCTTCCACCTGAACGTACATGTTAAATAAACGGCTGCAAATATATCATTTACCAAAAAAATATTAGGTATTTTTGCTACGATTGAAATATTGTTTTCCACCTTTGAAAAATTATGGATTATAATTGAAAGGCGTGTGGGATCTAGATGCTTTAGAGTGGGACCATTTAATTCGTAAGAGATGAGTAAGATATATTAAGCCTTGAGATAATAAACAAACAGCATTCCCAAAGAGGGTTGAAAAGGGATGAATAACGTTTCTTCACTTACCAAATTGATCAACTGCAGATAAAAATAATAGTTTGTAATTCGGGCATTGGAAACACGTAATAAATTATATACCTTAGGAATCACACTATCTAATGGTGAAAACCGCATAAAACTCCATGCAGTCGTTTCTGAGTTTATCGCGAACAGACAGAGAGATGCGGCAGCGGGCTTTGTTTTATAATATGTAAGGATAATAATCATAAATCATAGGTATATCGTTCAACCATCGAGTCTTCGGTTAATTTTAAGAAAATCTTTGACTTCATTATAAAAAATGTATATATGTTTTATTGTTTCAATGAGTGTCAACGACGATAAATTATTTTTCCTCGAACCGCAACTGTATTAGAATTTAATCAGCCGTCACCCCACCCGCGGTCCAATTGCTATGTCCTACTGGTTGTTCCACGGAGAAGTGAACAAATTTATGTTCAGTACCTAAACACAATTGTGGAAAGAATTGTAATAAAAATAATTTTAGGTACTCACTGTCAACATCGTCAATGAGAACTCCGTTAGTTTTTTCAACAGCTGAAAAAAAGAAAAGTAGTGACCGTCTAAAAAAAATGAAATTAAATCAAGAATTATGTTTTAGTGATTTCGAAAATTTTATGTCAAAGAACAATTGTAGAATGTTTTTCTTTTTATTTATACATGGCAACACATACAAGACGATAAGTCGTCTGTCTGTCTTTATGAATGCTAAAATCTTAAAAACTACAAGACGGATTTTTGTACGGTTTTCGCCAATAGATAGTGTGATTCCTGAGGAAGGTTTACGTGTATAATTTATTATGTTTTCACCCGAGCGAAGCCAGGGGCTAGTATAAATATATACTAAAGGCCAATCTTGGCTATCTATCTATTCGAAGTAAAACCGCATAAAAATCCGTGCAGAAGTTTTTGAGTTCATCGTAGTCACACAAACAGTAAATAAGTTCTTGAGTTTATAGCAAACAGATAGACAGGCGCGGCAGATTGTTTTATAATATGTAAGGATAAGAATTAAACTCACATTTCACGATTGGTTTCAACTGTTTCGCCAATTTGTCCTTCATATTATTTCTGTCGATCAGATATCTGACGTAAGTCTTCAAGTCATTCAGCCAATCAGGAGCGGTTTTTGGTTCTGAAAAAAATGACTAAATTTACAAAAATATCGTTTTTACACATGCTTTTGTTGTTGTCAGAGAGAGATGTTATTACATTAAATTTGTGACAAAAAACCATGTCCTTGCAGTAAACCGTTGAGTTCCCACGTGTGGAGCCGATTAAGTCTATTAACAGTGACAGCTGTCATGTCATTACATAAAACAAGTTTTATTTTTCTATTAATCGAATGCTAGAGATCGAATAATTAGATTCTGTCTTCAAAAGTGTATTCAAAGATGACTGCTGATGTACTTATATAAATGAAATAATATACATATTTATAGTGTAACTAGCTTAACCCCACGGCTTCGCTCCCATGGGAATTTCGGGACAAAAGATACCCTATATGTTATTCCAGGTTATATTCTACCAGTGTACGAAATTTCATAATAATCCGTCCAGTAGATTTTGCGTCAGTAGCAAACACATCCTCACAAACTTTTGCGGGTTAAAGCCTGTAAGGAGACACGGTAAAATGACAAAATGAAATAATTAAATATATCAAACAAACAACTAACGGACTGTCGCGTCTTCAGTCTCTTCTCTGCTGTAAACTCTTAAGTGCACGTTACTATTTCCTAAATTTCCTGAAAGCAAAAAGCAAAAGTAAGAGGTGTGGGAAAGAAGGGCTTGCGCTTAAGAGCGCCGTACGACATAGCTTTTGGAAAAAAAATATACAGATAATTTACATTTTGTGACGACCTTTGAAGCGCAGTGGTCGGGTCATGATGAAAAATGATCTTTTTCTGATTGGCCCGGGTCTTGGATGTTTATCTATATATGTATTTGTTATAAAATATAGTATCGTTGGGTTAATATCCCATAATACAAGTCTCGAACTTACTTTGGGGCTAGCTCAATCTGTGTGATTTGTCCTAATATATTTATTATTTATTTGTGACCCTGACCGCGTTATAGCCGCTGGCGGTTAGTGGATTATGTAAAGTCGAGTACCTACTTGTTAAAGGTTGAGGCGCCTCACCAATATTTTCGCCGAATTTTTCAAAAGTTATTTTCGGTTTTCCTGAAAAAAAAATAGATTTACTTTTGCGAGTTTAAAAACGACAAATAAATTCAGATTTCTTTGAAGAAAACTTTAACAACAGACTTACCATCGACCACTGTGAAAAATAAAACAATATTACAGAATTCAGAACAATAAATTTATAAGACACAGCTGTTCTCAAAAAAAGATTTCAAATCATTCATTCAGAAATTCGACTTTCACAGGCACTTTTTAACGTCAATTTTTATATTAAATAGTTATTTCTCACAAGCTACAAACTACTGGCATTTCGGAACAACCACTGCTGAGAAGAAATGCCGAAAGAAACTCATTTGAACAGTGTTGGTCCCTATCATGCCTGAAGGGCTTACCATTATTGTTTCTTACAATTTTTTTTATAATATATCTAAGTACAGTCACTCTCATGCTCACTAAAATCATCTGTAATTGTTTTTTTTTTACATTTGAACAGTAATTTGCAAAATTAATTAAACTAACATATCGATATTATTAGATACTATAAGAATTTCGGGATAAAAAGTACCCTATATTATTCCAGGTTATGTTCCACTCGTGTACCAAATGCCCAGTAGATTTTGCGTGAATGAGTAACAAACATACATACACACATGCATCCTCCTCGCGTCAGCATATGTCCGAGTTGGGCGACAGTGTGGAGTTAGCATTATACTATTCGTCAAAACGATCATTACCTTGAACATTCATCCGTACTCGGAAATAGTTTTTTGCATCTAAAACAAATAAATAACTAAGGTTTGTCTGTCAGAGAATGCCTTATTAAGCCCACCTATTGTTAACTTTTATGTTGGATGAATTTCACGAGCGATTTGAACGCCGCCGTGGGCTATCATTAGTGTTTATTAAATTGTACCATACACAAAACCTAATCAATTTAATTATCCTATTTTATAAAAAAGTAAAGTACCGGTACAATGTTAATTTTATAAATGTTAAATAAAAAAACACACTTTTAACAACGTTTAATAACAAGATACTAATGAAACGCCACAGGCCGCGTTCAATCAGTCGTGAAATTCATCCTGTTGTGCAATAAGTTGAATTAAATAAAACAAACAAATATTAACGTGTTTTTATTGCATACCTGAAAGGGCATACTGTTGAACCTTATATTATAATAGCTGTAACCCGTTGAATTCGCCCGCGGCAAAAAGTAGCCTATGTCATCATCCAGCTCTCCAACTATCTCCATACCAAAAATCACCTCTATCCAATGTTCCGTTTTAACGTGAAACGACGGACACAAACACACACAAAAAACACACTTTTACATTTATAATATTACTAGCCACGGTGATACCCGCGTGACTATTTAAAAAAAATCACATTTTTAAATTTTTTCATTGGAATTTGACAGAAACAGACAAAACCTAGGTATTTTAGTTTAAAGTAGGTATGTTTTAACTTTTTATGAATGACAGGGCAACTAAGTTAAAAATATTGCAATAAAAACTAAATAAATATAAAATAAATATCTATCGACGCTGCCTTCATACCGTACCGTTAATCAATTTGTCAACATAGGGTTTTGATTTCTCCTGGCCAAAGTTTTTTTGAATATTTTCAATTTCGCTTTCCATCCAAACAACTGCAAAAAATGGAATGAATAAAAGTATTTAAATAAATTGACACAGAGTCAACACGCACACTAGCGCCGCCATGAAATTTTTATAATCTATTTTTTTTTTATTAACTGTCATCGACAAATGTCTTCGAACGACCTACGCTTCATTACAATTACAGTGTCTTTGTCAACCTTGACATTGGCAAAATCATCGTTTGGCCAAACGACGGAGCCATAAAATTAAAAAGTGAAGTGAAGTGACCTACGCTTCACTTGACATTTACTTATGTAGTAGAGAGTGCCGACCGGCTATACATTGTCACGATACAGTTCGCCGAACTTTGGCGAATTCGATAAGCATTACTGGTTTTTCGTGGCGGTTAATAAAAGCTCCTGAAGCGGAAGCGAGGTGGTCATGCTCGACCTCCACAAACAGTAGTCTCGCTCTTGCTTATTGTGTCCAGTATACAAATATCTCTTCTCTTCTTCATAGACGTATTCCTCATAGCTGAGGGTCGTGGTCATTACGTGGAATGAAACACACACAACAACTTTCTTGGCATTATTAATGGAGTGGTTTGCCATTGCCTTCTCCATTTCACACACAAGTTAATAATTAACCAGTGTGTAGGTTACCTCAGGATGTTTTCCTTCACCGGAAGCATGTGGTGGACGATGAAAACTACTATACATGAGTCAGATTGGTATACAAACGCATGTGGCGCTAGTAGGATTCGAACCAGGGATCTTTCGGTCTACAGACGGGCGTCTTAACCATTACACCACCACCGCCACATACAAATATCGAGATATAAAAATACCAACACAAAATTTTTGCGAAATAGAAATATTTAGAAAACGGACGAAATATAAAAATGCCAACAATAAAATGTTGTCAAAGTAGCAAAGAGAATACAATGAACGTGACACGTGACAGTATGCACGTATACGACTAGATTGATAATTTCGTCGCCTGTACTCAAGTTTCCGTAGTGTAGCGGTTATCACGTGTGCTTCACACGCACAAGGTCCCCGGTTCGATCCCGGGCGGAAACAGCTTTTTTTAGTTATAGGGTTGAGAAATATTTTTTTAAATTTTTTTAAACTGTCATAACTTGAGTATTGCTAGTTAGATTAAATATTTATTTTTTTGTACTTTTAATTTTATTCATAGAACGAAATCATGGATTGGGTAAAAATTAAAATTAATATTTTAAAAACTCAAATTTAAATAAGTATAAATAAAAATATCATTTTAAAATCTGACAGATAAAGAAACTAACTTTATTATTCAAGTAGCCTAAAGGCATCTGACGTCTCGAATAGGTAGGACACTGGTGAACTGACTGAGATGAATGAGAACGAATGAAATTAAGATGAATGAAAATGCATGGATTTGGCACACTAACCTGGATCGGCTTTTTTATTTTTTTTAGGCTGTATGTAAAAGTTTTGAATATCTTGTTGTCTTGATGGATCACTCATTCGCAAAATTGGTTTTCCATCTTCGAAAATACCTGAAAAATAAACATTTATTGTGACTAATAGCAGTGTAATTGACGTTAGGTCCCGCCCTAGAATAGGACAACTCCATATCCTCCCGAGGATGTCGTACGAGGCGACTAAGGGACACACGGCTTTGGTAGCTTCTTCTTTGTATGTCGACGCTCTCCAACGATATTTGAAATTATAATATCCCGGACTGTGTTGTGTTACTTGGCAGCTGATAGGCGAGAAAAGCATTCCCAAAGAGGGTAAAATTATTATAATTTTTTTTTATTTCACAAAAACTAGTATTAGTGTTTACGCCAGTTACCTACACATTATCGCGGTGCAGTTTGCCGAACTTTGCCGATTCGGAAATTTTCTAACAATTCGTCCAGTAGATTTTGCGTGAAAAAGTAACAAACTTAGTACAATCTGCCACAGAGAAACCTGACCCCCTAAGAAATGGTGTTCAAATCGCGGAGGGGTCAATTTTCTCTGTGGCCGACTGTACATACCTACACACATACATCCACACAAACCTTCGCATTTATAATATTAATAGTATTAGCTGCACCAAGCGGTGTTACCCGCGTAATTATTTTTAAAATCGCAGTGCAATTTTGCTGATTAAGTACCTATAGGTACCTACATTGCTTGATTTTCATTGCGGTATGATATTATTTAGATTTAATTAATTTTAATACACTTACTAGACCGATAACTAGGACCAGCTGATACCGCACTAGTCACGGGAGCATACAAAATACTCTGTAGGAGAAAAATAATTATAAATTTCAACTTCAATCATATAAGGACATGAGTATTTTTACCATTGTTTTTGTTACATGCGAAGTGTTATTTATTACCAGATGTTGCCCGCGGTTCCGCCCGCCAAAAACAGCCTATGTCACTTTCCAACTCTGCAACTATCTGCACGCCAAAATCGCCTCAATAGAATGATCCGTTTTGACGAGAAATAACGACAAAAAGACACACTTTCACACAAAGACCAATTCATATATAATTAAGATTTCACACACCTCTCCGACGACAATAAAAGTATTGTGGCAAAGATAACATTTTTGTACAAAAATTCCTATAAATGATATAATAAATGCTTTTTGACGACCTCGGTGGCGCAATGGTAAAGTACTTGCCTCTGTAAAGTACTTACCGAGAGGACCCGGGTTCGATCCCCGGTCGGGTCATGATGGAAAATGATCTTTTTCTGATTGGCCCGGGTCTTGGATGTTTATATATATATGTATTTGTTATACCTATAAATATAGTATCGTTGAGTTAGTATTCCATAACAAGTCTCGAACTTAGGTACTTTGGGGCTAGCTCAATCTGTGTGATTTGTCCGTGATATTTATTTTAAATGCTGAAAAACTAGACGAAAAATCTTATGTTTCATTCCATCAATCGAAGCAAAAATTTGAGAGCTTACCGAAGCAACAACGACAATAATCCTATACATGATGCCTCCACTCTTTTTCTTCCAATTATAGAACTCAACAGATTCAACCATACAAAATCAGTTATCAACTTGTGAGACAACTAGAAAATTAATTAAAATTTCATTTATTCACGTGTATCATCAATTTTTTGGGTCGTTAAAAGACTGGTACCGTGTGCCCAGTTATCCATGCATGTAATAATAAATACACAACACTGCTTTTTTGGGTAGTCGTGTAAGACTCTCTCATCTGAGCGTTTTCCCGGTTTCTTCCTCAGCCGTTAAGCGTCGGAGCCCACGGTCCGCTTTCCTACATTTATCGTCTCCACTTCGCACGGTCGTCGGCACCTCTAGTTGTCAGACCATTGTCACGCATATCATGTTTGACGACATCAAGCCAGCACTTCTTGGGTTTGCCTTCTGCCAGTGCAATGACGTTTTTCGTATAAAACACTATGAATTGAAAATAATTATTTATTCAAATATTTGTACATATACAAATGTTCTTAAATAAAACATTTACATAAAATAATATTCTAAAACAACGCACCTATAATAAATTATGCTTGCTATCTCCGTTTGGTCTGTTGGCCACCATGTACACAATTTTTGTAATTTTGTGCAATAACTAAAATCAAAAATATATTACAATAAAATCACAGAATTTGAAATAATTACTAAGCAAATATAATATTATATGAAAACCAAAAATTCGGTACTGCGATACGATTAAGACACATCTAATAATAACAAGTTATTACTAGTTGCGCCCCGGGGCTTCGTTCCCGTGGGAATTTCGGGATAAAAGTACCCTATGTGTTATTCCAGGTTATATTCCACCCGTGCACAAAATTTCATAACAATCCATCCAGTAGATATATTGCGTGAAACATCCTCACAAACTTTCGCATTTATAATATTAATAGGATTACTGTTATTAGCATATATTATTTCGAATTCTGTGAATTCATACCTAATCATTATTGTTGATCATCTATAATTATAGAAGACGGTTTGCGTTTTGGGCTGCAGTTTCATTTTATAATAAAACAAAGCCTTCTGCCGCGTCCGTCTGTTCGCGATAAACTCAAAAGTTACAGCACGGATTTTTATGCGGTTTTCACCAACAGACAGTGTCATTCCTGAGGAAGGTTATAGTTTTTAAGACGGGCTTTAAGTTTCGACATAAAAAGCACTATTTGTATTAATCTAGATTCTACTCTACCCGTTATAGCAAACATCGAAATTGATCCAGTGGTTTTAGAGCGAGAGAGTCAACAAACATCAATCGATTACCACAAACTCATTACAATAGATTTTTTTTTCAGCTAATGTCAACTTTGACATCTTTAACATTCATCCGAACTAAATATTCTAAATTGTTTTTCTCATTTATTTTTTGATGGCTTTTTTTCACAATTTGTTATGTCGAATGCATTTCCGGTGTGACAGTCAGCTTGATCTTCTGTCTCCCTCTAACAGCATCGATTTTCAAACTGCCTGCAAAAAAAAAAACAAATCAATATGAATATAGTTAACTCTTCCGTTACTGACTGACAAACTGACAGACAACGGCCGAAATCCCTGGACGTAGGAAGCTGAAATTTGGCATGTAGGTTCATGGGGAGTGTAGGTGAGCACTAAGATGGGATTTCCTGAAATTCGCACGGGAATCGGATTTTTACACACATACTAAGTTGTGGGCGAAATAGTATTATATATAACACGCCATTTTTTGTGATTAGACACTTTAAAAGAAAAACATATTTGAGATGTATTAACCATTAGTGTCAGATTTTATTCAAGTGTTTAACAAACGTCTTATATATTTTTGTATATATTTAAACCAATATTTTATACATATCCTAAATGGCGTCGTAATTACGTTAACATTTACTAGGTATTGTATACATTTCCTAAATTTCACACATTTCCGGTAACATATGTACAGGATTAGCTGTATCCCGCGGCTTCATCCGCGTGTCATTTGATGGGTTGATTTTCGAAAAAGTAGCCTAACCTCTTGTTGTACACAATAAATACCTTGTTAGGATGTTTAATAACTCCTAGCGACGATTGCTGAATAAATTTATTTTACTTTACACACAACAGACTTTTCGCAGGCGAAAAAATTAAGACTAGACCTTATAAAAAAGACTAGACCTTATAAAAAATAATAAATCTACTTTGTAACATATCTGAATTTGTAATTTCATGGTCACCTGTCGAATTCTCTAGTATATTATAGATGTCGCTAGCGCTGAACACTGGCTTGTCGTTGATGCTCGTCACTATATCACCCGGTTGTAACCCGCCACTGAAAATTAGCTTTTATTTACGAGAAAGGTCATTTTTCACACAAGTTTTCATTGTAGTGTAACAAAAAAAAAATCGTGTCCGTGCTGTAAACCGATGAGTTCTCTCGTTGGGAGCCAATCCTGGGTAGTTTTTATCAATTCTTGATTTTTAAGTTCTTAGAATGGTTCTTCATTTTGAAGGACGGTAATGTTGGCGGTCAAAATGTACGAAAATTCACCGAAAAACTTACTTGTAAGCCGGAGATCCTATTATAACTTTCCACACGAGAATGCCGTGTTTTATGTCTGTTGGCATCTGGAATGAATGAATGAATTAATTAATTAATTAATGATTTTTCTCGCCGATGCAGCGTAGTAGCATGATAAAAAAGTTTAAAAAATCTATTTTCCGGGTTCACTAGCGTTACCTATTTTAATTAACCCCCGACGCAAAAAGAGGAAAGTGTGTCTGTCTGACCGTCTGTCTGGGTACGTGGCACCGTAGCTCATCAACGGATGAACAGATTTTGATGCAATATTTTTTATAGCAAATTTTTATGCGGTGGTTCTTAGATATGGGGGTCTTAGGCCGTTGAAAAGTTGTAACAAAATGAATATTAAAAGTCGAGGGTTTTTTAATTTGTCTAACAAATAAACTTGTTTAATCATGGTTATTGATTTCTTTTAATTTATAGCGACAATGACAATAATACCTTAGGGTATAATGTCACACTACAGTACACAGAGTTATTTTTATATCGCGCGTCACGCAAAAACTCCTTTATGGAATTTGATGCAGTTTACATAATTGTATAGCAAATGGTCTAACTTAAAATCTGGTATAAGTTTTATCGCGATAGGTTGGTGAGAACCAGAGATATCGATAACAACAAGTTATGACCGGACGCACGATACAAACGCGGGCAAAGCAGCGAGAAACAGCTAGTCCCAACTAATATTATAAATGAAAAAGTAAGTTTGTTTGTTACCTCTTCACTCGTTATCTACCCAAGCCTATATATATATATATATATATATATATACCTTATACCTTTCATCCCGGAAAAAACTATTGTTCCCGTGGGATTTGCGAAAAACCTGTATTCTATTATAGAGTGCGCTATGGATATAATTCAACTATTCCATACCATTTTAATACGAAGAATAAATGTTCCCGAGGGAATTCAAGCGAGCAAAGCCGCGTGTGGTGGTGTAATGGTTAAGACGCCCGCCTGTGGATCGAAAGGTCCCAGGTTCGAATCCTACTCGTGTCACATGAGTTTGTATACCAATCTGACTCATGTATAGTAGTTTTCATCGTCCACCACTTGCTTCCGGTGAAGGAAAACATCGTGAGGAAACCTGCACACTGGTTGATTCTTATTAACTTGTGTGTGAAATGGAGACGGCAATGGCGAACCACTCCATTAATAATGCCAAGAAAGTTGTTGTGTGTGTTTCATTCCACGTAATGACCACGACCCTCAGCCATGAGGAATACGACTATGAAGAAGAAGCCTCGGGTAAATAGCTATTTTCAAATAAAATAAGAAAAGTTACTTATATTTAAGTTACCTCAGGGTTTCTCAACCGTAGCTCCATAAGTATATTAGGTGACAGCGAGAGCATAGTTATACCTAGATACCTTCTCGATACTTGTGGTGGCTTCGTTTTTCCTGTAACATTATTGAAATTGGTTTTAATCAAATTAATTGACAGGTTTTTTTTTTTTACAAAAGTGTAATTTTTGCCATGAGCTTTTATTGTCGTCAGAGAGGTCTTATGGCGTTTAACGCCTGACAAAAAACCCATGTCCGTGCTGAAAACGGTCGAGGAGTTCCCTCGTTTGGAGCCGATCCGGGCTGCACAATCAGGTCATGCTTATCATAATAATGTATTGTCATGGAAAGTGAAGCGACTTGGGACATTTCAATTGTGTAGGTCGACTGGAAGTAGGAGAAATCTAACTTGCAAGATTTGATTACAGACAGACAACGGGACAGGTGAAATTATATAAAAGCTTGTAATAACTTTGTTTCAGGCAACAGATAACCAGAAATTTGTGCACATTAAGTCGGTCGCTTGTCATAAAATCATAGGATTTTATGACAAGCGACCGACTTAATGTGCAATGGGTAGAATATAACCTGGAATAACACATAGGGTACTTTTTATCCAGAAATTCTAACGGAAGCGAAGCCTCGGGACGCAGCTAGTATCTAATAGATTAAGTAAGTACTTGTATGTAAGAACCAGTGTATGAAAGAAATTCATCCTAATCACTAATATTGTAATGTGAAAGTAAGTTTGTTTGTTACCTCTTCACGCTCAATCTACTTAACCAATCTTGTTGAAATTTTGCATACATGTAATTTGAAGTACGGAGAAGGACATAGGGTAATTTAAATCCCGGAAAAAATAACTGCTTCCGTGGGAAAATTAGTAGTATTATGAAGAAATAAAACAAATCTTAAATGTTGGGCTCTATAAGAAAAAAAATAAATAAGTGGCTTGTCGACAAAAGTTATTACAGTCTGAGCGATTTCTATGCTGACAATTAATATTTGCATGTCATAATATTTTTAGCTAAACATGTTTTTGTACATATGTCACAAATTTGTGAACATCTCTATTACCTACCATGTTTTTGAGCAAAAGATATATTAAAAAAATATGATAAAAGCACAATTACTCTTAGCCAGGAACTCCTTGACATAGTCTATGGGTATCGCGAAGGAGATCCCCGAGGTGACCTTCATGCTGTTGATGCCGATGGCCTCGCCGTCGAGGTTGACGAGCGGCCCGCCGCTGTTGCCGAACGTGATCGGCGCGTCCGTCTGTATGTACACCATGTCTTTACCTGCACGTGTTGTTTATATTTGTATCAGATGTTACATCACTAACTCTAGTAACTGCGAAGTCTGTGATTTCGTGTGGTGTGTTAGAAACCAGAAACACAATTTCAATTAGTTTCTTTCTTAAAGATAAAAGATAAATTATAATTCATTTGCAATCACTAACTCTAGTAACTGCAAAGTCTGTGGTTTTGTGTGTGGTGTTTTAGCACTAGAAACACAAGTTTCTTTTTTAAAGATAAAAAAAAAGATATATTTTTTGCAAAAACATGTGTAAATTGTTACGTAAGATCTTAAAATATTTAGACTCAAGCTCAACATTCCTTGGCATAGAATGGTGTGCAAATATATTTATAGTTGCTGCTATCATACTCGTATTTTTCGGCATTTCTTCTCAGCAGTGGTTGTTCCGATAGTTTGGAGCTTTGTTACATTACATATTTAATATCTAATTTAGAATATGACGTGTAAAATTGCCAGTGAAGATCTAATTTCTGAATAAAGGATTCAAATTGCAAAATTCAAGTAAAAAAATTTAAAAATTGAGAGCCTGGCAATATTATGATACAAAATATAAACATAGAGATATAACCCTCACCCACCCCTGAGCCCCAGCTCTTCGCTGAACCTCTGAGCAGAGCTCACCACCCCTGCAGTCACTGTGTTGCTGAGAGCCAATGGGCTGCCCATCGCTACAACCTGAAAATTTTATTAATGCATCAGCATTATCTACTCGGTTAGAGTAATAGCCACGAAACAAACACAAGGGGGGGATTTACTGCCATTTCAATAACAAAAATTCTGTGATGATACATGGCGGGGTTGCAGCAGACGAGTGGGGTAAGCGGTGCCGCACGAGGTTACACTTGATTGAAATGTGTGAACATTTGGTAAATCAACGTTTTTGTTTTTTTTTGCAATAACTTTATGTACTTAATAGTTTTTTTTTCTTCTCACAGAACAATAAAAGTAGTTGTGTCATTTGTGGAAAATGATGTCATTTAAAGTCAAGTGGTAATGTAGGAAAGCGGACCCTGGGCTCCGACGCGCAGCGGCTGGGAAAAAACCGAGAAAATGCTCAGATGACAGAGAGGTTTTATTTAAAATAGTGCTCTTGCAAAATATATAAAAGAGTTGGCACAAGTTTCCACAAAATTATGTTTTAACTACCATTTATGGAGTTATTTAATATGATTGCAGTACCCACTCTCCTGGCTGGATGTCCGCTGAAGAGCCTAGTTTCATTGTGGGCAGTCCCTTCACAGGTATACGCAGAGTGGCCAGGTCAGATTTCAGGTCGACATCCTCAACAATTCCTGTATGGGTGGACCCATCCTGAAAATAAAACAGATTTAAGTATTTATTATCTAAAATAGAGCTTTTTATTCAGATTTCCATTGATAGTATTAGTGTGTTTCTAAACGCCGGCAGCTGGTTCTAAAAGCTAAGCCAAATCTTCAAAATTTTGTGGTTGATTGATTACGCTAGGGTTGACACAGTTCCGAATGTAACTGGGAACCTATGTGATTTGGTATATGGATAGAATTTGACCAGCCGTTACTTACGAAGTTACTTTTGTTGTGTTATTAAATAGTTCAAGTACAAAAAATTAGAATAATTATTACTACTAATTATACTAATATATTAATCATTAAAATTAAAAAAATATGGAAGCTGTGTATAATTCTTATTGTTAAATGTCCATTGATCATGAATAGAAAACTTATAATAAAATGAAAGAAAATATTGCATTGCAAAACAATTCTAAAAATGTCGTCAGCCACATATAAACCAATTTACTCACCATTAACTTCACTTTCACGGCTGCATTAGGCTTATTCACGACTACATGAGCGTTAGTCAGTATCAAACCGTCTTCGTTCACTATAAATCCAGACCCATTTGATATCGTCATGGGTTCACCACTAAAGAGGTCTATTCGACGCACATCCTTGATTTCTATATACACAACTGCTGGTGCCGAAACAGCCACCACATCAGCTATGAAGTTAAACTTCCCTCTTCTACCTTTCAGGTCGATTGGAGTCACTGTAGCCGCATTTAACTTTTCCTTCAGACTAACATAACCTATAACACCTAAGGCTGCAGCTAAAACACCACCGTAAAAAGTCCTGTTGTTACGACATCGGTCGTCACTGTATGTAGCTAACAATCTGGACGAACACCTGTAGTTCACTCTTGTTATTGGTTTTATGTGTAAAAATAAACGAGAAAACCTTCCCGATAAAGACATTTTGCTAAATCAAAACAGTGAGCCTACGATCTGTCAAAATTGAAACTTCAAAAGTGACATTAGAGCTTGCAAAGTGAATGAATGAAAAATTATTGTTTCGTTACTACACATACAACAATCATAACGTTATTTTTATCATATTTATTTATACCATAAACATTGCATTATTATTTTTATATATGTAATTCGCAAGCTTTTACTATTTTGATGCATTTATTGATATCAAAGATATTAATAAATGCATCAAAATATTGCCTTATTTTGGTCTTATTATTTTTTTTATTTTTATTTATTCGGTTCAGTCCGGTTGATTTTATTGACAATAAAAGAGACATTAGTTAAATATTATAATGTTTATTAATTATAACATTTAAAACTGATGTAAAGCCACCGCGTCTAGTGGAATATGTCATCATATTATTAAATTATATAAAGGTAGCCCACCTTATATTATTAAAAAACATATGTACTTAGAACTTCACATACATACGTATTACCTAATTAACGTTATTATTTACTAAATGATATGTCTTAAATATTGTTTAAAATATATAGGAACTATGCTAAACTTATTTACAAATTAATTTATACTTATTCATGTCTATATACATCGTTATGAAATTTCAGACAGACAATTAAACAAACGTTTTTTATCTTTACTCGCCGTAATTCTGTATTCAAATAAATGAAATGTAACAACTTAAAAAAATGGAATGAATATTAAACTTTATCAAATTTCGGCCAAAATAATAGTTATGTGTTACAATTTAAGTAATATTTTCAGATCTCTTTGATTACGTACTGATAATATAATTAACTAAGAAGTCAGATAAATTAAAAATTGTAATAATAATTCTAATTCAGAATTCAGGATCCAAATTACTTTTATGAACATTACAGGCAATTCAAGTAATGAATACTATTGTGAATACACAAAAAAAAGTACTACGAATGTAAACATCCTTATTTACTAACAACATGTCGTCCACTCATGACATCCACAGACTTCTCCATATTCAAAACCATTCACATTCACTCCGTTATCTTTTCCATTCAATCCATTCAGTTTGCCATTTAGATCGTTAGTCCGGTTAGTGATTTCATTCGTTCCGTTCATTCGTTCATTCATCAACACTTCCGGTTTGTAGCAGTAGAAAACTCGGCAGAACGCAGAATCGTCTCTAGGCAAGCTGTAGTTGACGTGTTTGGCCGCAAGCCAAGCGGCTCCCATGGCACTTGAAACTTGAAGCCTGACAAATTCCAACTCGATTTTTATCTAAAAATAATATAATTCCAGCTGTAGAAATATTTATATCAATGTTAATTCATTTCCTTAGTTACTATTGTTACTACAATTTAATCGTAGCTAAGAAAATAAACATTATAATCAGTCTTTTGATATTTTACTAAACACTTTTATTTAACACTGTTGACAATGAAGAGATTTACTTAAAAACGAAAATCAAAACCTTAATGAAAAACAAATGTTTCCGTTAAATTTAGTTCGCTGGCTCCAGCTCCAGAGCCGGATGGCTGAGAGATACTTACATGTCCATCTTTCAACTCCTTAAGTACCCCTGGCTTGAGTATTTCCCAACTTTTCCAGACAGAACCAACACATACTACTCTGACTTTAGTAGCTGGTGTACGCGGAGCCAAAGCCACGATATGTGCACCGAGGACGCCTCCCGCCACGGCGAAAAGATGACGGGCTAATGCGTCACCTTCGTATGCTAGTTTCGATAGTTTTGCTGTCAAACCTGAAAAGTTTAAATACTTTTAGAGACAGTCATTATTAATTTCTACATTAAAATAACAAAATATGATTGTAAAAGATGCAAAATGATGAGAAGATTTTACAATCCACTCACTACCTACTTGTCAGTACCTACTTACAAACGCGTGTAACAATTTAATGAGTTTTCACGCACAGACTTATTATTATTTTTTAAAGAAAAGTTTTGAATGAAAATTTTCTTTTCCCTATGCATTAATTAACTGGTACAAATACCCTCAGGCTTTAAATTTACATGTTTTTGTAATAAAGTTAATAAACAATAATAAGTCATTCTTTCGGTTCATTCAATAATTAGCATTCATACCAGCGAACTGCGGCTTGTCGAAATGTTTGTAAGCATGCGGCAACAGATCGTCCTGTGTATCTGTTCCGAAGTGTTCTTTTATCGCTTCCCACACGCGGTCAATCGGGTGAGGCGAGCGACGGAGTCTATCGATATCGTCGAATGCTGTTTTTACTGCACGATGGGCTAGCCAGTACGCTGTAATGGAAATATAATATCAATTAAACACGCCTGCCAACCTGAAACACATGATAAACGTTGCATTTTTATATTTTTTAATCCCTCTTCTTACTTTTCAACAAATCTATCGAGGGCAGCCGGTTGTCAATCCTACAGAATAACATCAATAGATTTAACAGTTATATACCTACTTCAGTAAATATTAAAAGCATCGTGAGAATCTTTATTTAAATTCATGTATGAGGAATAATAATAGGTATTTGAAATACACCTAGTTTTTACTAGAAAATATAAATTTTAATATCACATACCACTCCCTTCATCACCCAGCAAATGGCCCCAGCCTCCGCAACCATACTGCTTGCCATCTGGCGTCCGTAGCTGTGCGTTAGATCCTGTGCCTGGAAAGATATTAAGTGCTAGATATAGTTAAGACCACCTACCCGATATTGATTAAATTCCACATACTGGTCTTCTGTGGTCATGTGTCATTTAATTTTAGTAAAACCTTGACAAGTGCCTAGTTACTTTTCAAATTGGTGTTTTTATTTCCCACCTTCAGAGAACAATAAATAAATAAATTTATAAATCAAGCTGATTTGACATATTATTTTCTGTATATCTCATCTCATAGCTGGTCCCTCTCTAGCGGCTATCAATTGAAAACTAGGTCATTCCGTTTGTGCAATCCCATTTAGGTCTCCAGATAACCTTTCCCTTGACTTTTGAATTGTAAACATTGCCTGAATATTGAATAAATATCACGACAACTAGTTCGAACTAAATCTTGGAGATTTATTTGTTTACTAGCTTTTGCCCGCGGCTTCGCCCGCGTTAAGTTTCCGGGAAACATGTATGGAAAATTTCAAGAAGATTAGTTGAATAGATGAAGAAGAGCGTGAAGAGCTAACAAACAAACTTACTTTCGCATTTATAATATTAGTTAGGATAAATTTATGTACACATGGATAATGTATAGTGGAAAATTCAAAACATAATTATTTAATAATTTTATAAATAAAGGACTAGAAATATATCTGGTTACATAAAATCTAATAAATATTCCGTTGTTAACGGAAATTGCGTCATAATAAACATAACGATTACAGTGTACAATACTACTCATACTAGCACTTATCCACTATATTGCATGCTATGCTCTTACATTTAGCAATATGCGTAGACAAAATGAATACTTATCTATCTATCATAATATAGACAATAACTACACAATATAGACTGTATATATAATATTATAGTATACTGTTACCCAGGGTTCAATTACCCTGCAAAAGATAAAGACCTAGTTCAGTGAACGCAATATCTAGTAATAAAATCATCTCTTTACCGGAAGTGAGAAATTTTTTGTCATTCAATAAAATTGAGTGAATGTAAAAAATATAACGTGAAGTTTTTAACTGAAATATACAACAACATTGATTAGTTTCAACATGCACATTAATGATAACAATAATAATAATACAAAATGTATTAAATCACGACAGGTGTGAAATGAAAACTAAATATGAAATATGATGATGACGGCGATATTAAATATACAGAATGCCTAAAGTATTTTTGCCGGCCTCGCCAATACATGAAATTGTTCCTCATCTGTACAAAGTCGTCAGTCAATGAGTGGCTTCGCTGATGCATAAAAAATGAGGCCAACTCTGTGTGCGTCCAGTCAACTGTACATTACTTAAGTAAACCTGCTTCAGCTATGATGATTTGCTTTAGATATTTTTTTTAGAATTGATATGATTTCAAAAAAGTTTATTGTGAATAAAAAAATCGATTTTAGATATGGGATTTTAGTATAAAGAAAATCTTGATCAGTAGGTGCATGAAAATTATTTCATGTAAATATGATGTGAACACTATTGTATAACAATATATGTAATATACAAATGCATACAATGTGAAGGTTATTCCTTTTGAAGGGAACTATTTGTTGGCTGAATTTTACAAATGAAGTGTTTTTCCTTTACGAAGTCATTCACCTTAGTTTATATAATCTGTGTAATTTTCATATTATTCTTCGTGTGTACAGTCGCGGGCTGATAAACTTGACTCAGTGTTACCTGCCCCCGACTGTACTAATTAAAATCGAATACAGTTAATAGTACATTAGGCAGTCCACATTTATTGCTAAGTTGCTATTACTGCTTTATAGATATGTTTACTGCACACTATTTATTTATTTATAAAGTCTAACAATTAAATTCACCAATGAGCCTTAATTGAAAGCAATTGGTTGTCTTTTAAAGCATCGTACTTGAGTCCAATTATTAATAAACTGATGAAGATAGCATTATTTGGGAGAACAAACAATATTCTATACAACAGAGCCCTAAAATAAATCCCAGATTTGTTCAATCCTACTCCAGTTTTTCGATCTCAACTAACATCTACTAACAATGTTAAAGTGAGTTTGTATGTTCCTCTTTAAACGTCTATTCAATTGTCTTCTTCTTCTTCTTCTTGACCTTATCCCACTCATGTGGGGTCGGCACAGTATGTAAGTTCCTTCCATTATGTTCTGTCATTTGCCATATCCATTGATACTCCTTTCCTGTTCATACTATCCTTGACACACTCCATCCATTTCTTCTTAGGTCTTCCTCTATTCCTGGAACCCTTTACTTCCATCTTTCTATTCAATCGACATTCGTGAAATATTGCAACGAATGATTTATATTACCTTTAATCTCTGAAAAAATACTGTTCCCGTGGGAATTAGATGCGGGTGAAGCCGCGGGTAAAAGTTCGTTGATTTTTAAATTTGTAATAGCCTGTTCTTTGTGTCCTACTGCTGGGCAAAGTTCTCCTCTTTCGTCTTCCATAGTGATTTGAATCTGTGTGATTTGTCCTAATATATTTATTTATTATTTATTTATACTAGTATACTTGTATAGTTTTATTAATAAAAAGAATAATAATTAATATAATAATGTATGCTTACCAGCAATGACCACCATTCCACCGTCAGTAGCACCGGTAAACAGAGATCCTTCTGTGTCGGAAGCCACGTAGACTTCCCTCACGGCTGTCGGGGCGGAAGCCTTGACCCTGGCCCCAAGCTCATCGTCACTGGTCTTTTGCTGGCAACCCGAGAGCGTTAGACCCTGGATGATGTCAAAGCCAGTAATTTATTCAGGAATTACATTTTCTATAGACTATGTTAAAAATAGATTATGACATTTGTGACCATATACAGTCCTCTATAAAGATTCCGTAATTGTTTCATAATTAGTAATGTTACCTATTTAGTTAACGCTTAGTTTGTAGTGAACTGCAATAGAATGTAACTATAACTAATTTGAAAGTTTCGCGTATTTTGTTTCGTTATCTCACGTTAGTCGCTAGGTAACCAAGGGTCAATGTAACATGACCAGAAACATTCGAAGTAAAAACATGTACATACGTACGAATATTTTAGCCAGTTATGATCACCACAACAAAAAATGTATATTTTAAAGAAATTTGGCGCGAGCTACATATTAAAACTCACCACGATCATCATCACCCAAGAATTTGAAAAAAATGTAATGAGACAAACGTATGCGTAAAACACGCAATTCTACTCTTTTAAATATAGCCGATAATTATTATAGCATTTGACTCAGATCTCAGGCACAAGCTATCTCATTATGCTTCCTTCACATTATAATAAAGACACTTCAAGTACCTATTACCTACCAAAGAATCCAAAGGTATGTCATCAGATATTCCAGCGTCTCTTCTCGCGGCATTAAGCATGTCCACGAGTCTTTTCACGCACTCATCCATGCCGAGAGCCCAGTGGTTCGTCCCTGGACCTTTAGCTGTGCCCACCACCTTGCCAGTTTCATCGCAGATCACCATGTTTGAATGTGTCGCACCCCTGTAGATCACATTTGTAAACATGACAATGTTATCTAAAAGAAAATCATATTCAGCTATTACTTTGTTTGTTTCTAAGGATATTAAGAGTGCTCCTTCCTTAAACTCGTTTAAGGAAAGACTTCTTAAGTCCTCTCTTGTCACGTCTAACATTTAGGCTATTATATTATGTATTTATATTTGTATGTAAGTATTAATATGTATTTATAATTGTATGTTATTTCTAATATGTATTTATATCTATTTTATGTATTTTTTGTTATTGTTATATATATTTATGTATTTATTTATTTAGATTTTACTTTTCCTAAGTATATTTATTTATTTTCTTACAATTTATAGTCTTCTATGTTGTACGTTATTACTTCTGACCAGTCTGCTACTGTATACACGTCCTCTCAACCTATCGGTTGACTGTAAGAGATCCCTACATGGGATGAGTCCGCCGTTGTACAATGTATCTTTCTTGTATTAATTTTGATTAATGTGCTTATTTTCGTGCAATAAAGTTATTACAAACAAACAAACTTTGTACCCGTTTTATCTGAAGCTTTACCAGTCTTTGAAAGTAATATATGATAATATTATTACTTCAAATAATGTACGCTGTAATTTAACTAATTTTTATTGTTAAGGTTTCGTACCTCATACGGTACTAAATGCAATCATTCAAATGAGTGAATTTGCAAAAATTGCACCTAAATTGAAATTTTCTATAATATAGACACAGAATAGTAAATATGGGCTAATACAACGACA
The DNA here is from genome assembly GCF_027563975.2 of Plodia interpunctella. Taxonomy (NCBI): domain Eukaryota; kingdom Metazoa; phylum Arthropoda; class Insecta; order Lepidoptera; family Pyralidae; genus Plodia; species Plodia interpunctella. The sequence continues at coordinate 6,617,246 of NC_071317.1, forward strand.
GCCGCGCCTATGCTGAAAATAACTTTGATGTAAACGAACATAAGCTTTGGTAAACAGACCATTCCTTTACCTTCCTTTTCTTATTTCCATTCTTTCTATTTTTAAAAAGAAGCTAACGATACCTTTTGTTAACTAAACTTATTTTTCTTGTTTTTTGCCTAATGTTATTTTAAATTGTAACTAATTTATATTGTATATTTTAACAATCTTAAGATTAATAAGTAACGGAATAAAATTATTCGTAAATGTAAGAGTAAATGTGTAAAACTGAGTAATAAATTGTTATCTCTATGTGTGCAACTATGATTTATTCATATGTACATTGTTCATATCGCGAATTTGTTACTTATTTATTGTTGGATATTTTCCGTATGTAAATGTTTATTTTCTATTGTTGCACGTGTATTCAATACTATATTCACTACTTATTTAATAAATATGCTTTTCGTATAAGTGTGTGCCACCTGCTTTGCTATAGAAAAACACAAAATCATAGGTTCACGCGGACTCAGCCGTGGACAGTCCCAGTACATGTTTTTTTATCTTTTCATCACATTTTATCTGAACTCCTGGAGGCTAATTTTCTTTGCTGTGCAAAACATGATATAAATAAAGATCATTTTCATTAATTTTGGCATATCGATAAAATTTTCATTAGGCTAATATTATTTACTATCTGTAATTACGTATACAATTTTTATAGCGTACTTAGCTAGTATAATGATAAGCGCACTTGACGAGATGTTTTTATCTATCGGTTTTTTGCGATTCTCTGAAGTATATACTTACATGGATGACAGAATTCATAATAATTCTGAAATCTAAGATTTACTACAAAGTAGGTACTTGATGAGTGATTGAAGAACCTGCGCAAATCGTATCAAACCTATTGTGTTATCAGAAGATAATCATTGAATACCATATTGAATGAATGAAATGAACGTGTAGCCATATAGGCCATGGCAATGGTAAAAAAAAATATTGTAAATTTTTAACACAATTTAACATTTTCTTATTGAAATTATATGCAAGTAATTTCCCATTAATACGTTATCAGTCTTCCGTTTACAGAGCAAGTTCATGATCTATCGCTTTTATCGACACAATCAGCTAGATATCTATATTATTATTATTATTATGATCAGTCAAGTGTATCCACGTATTATCTTTCGTTTCATATACACAAGAAGAAAGTTGTGAAAGGCTCGGTGAGGCGTCTCTACTGTTGAATTATAACAAACAAATGACCTCTCAAAATAATTCAATTTTGGTTGTAATGGAGTCATGTAATGGAGTGGATTATGTGTTATACTATAGCAGTAGTACTTGTTTATAATTAATTAATGTACATAATGTACTTTTATATATTATTAGAAAAAAACATTGTAAGAAACAATAATGGTAAGCTTTCTGGCGTGATAGGGACGTGTGAAGGCATAATTTCTGAATAAATAAATAATTTTAATTTTAATTTAGTATTATTAATTGAAGATCGATGATATGACGTGAATAAAATAACTTTTGTTTGCATTTATATATTTTATTGAATGAGGTTTCACAGAATTGATTACTTAAGGTTATTTCCCTAAACCTTATCACCCGTATATGTATATAGGTTTTTGATCATATCAGTTAACAATGTAGGGGCGGATTTAAATAATTCATTTATTTAGGTTAACAACTGATTAATCAATCACTTTCAATGCGAATTTGAAGACGCGTTTATCTACGAGGCAATAATCCCGACTACCACATCCCAATTAATGTTATACCCAAATGCGTTAGTTTATTTATTTCTTTGGTATCCCCTACTCTTCAGTAGAAAAAGTAAACAGATCCTAGATCCTGTTCCGACGTTTCATCATCAAAGTTTCACCATAGCAACATAGAGAGAGCAATGTTTATATTTTTTTTCACGTTCGGCATTCAATAAATAGAGAAAAGATTTTTAAATAGATAACAATGTAACGTTATAATTATAATTAATAACTTTTCAATATTTGTCTCAATACTGACATCGAACATCGTAATTTAAAAGTGGAATCAAAATTCATGGCCGTCAACATGGATTCTTTAAATTCCTTTTTGTGTTTGATCTAATTGAGAGTTTATTGTGTACATTTTAGAGTTCATATTGCAATTGTTGGAAAATTGACGGTGTGTCTGACAAGCCACACATTTTGCGGTTTCTCATTGGTTCGTTTATATTTGTTTTATTAACTCGAATGTTTTTATTTAAAAAGCTATGAAAAATACTACTATTATAGTCTGTTATAATATTTTATGCGGCAATGTAATGTTGCAGCAATAATGACAAAGATAACTTCGATAGCGAAATTGAAAACTCATAATAGGTATTGCCGGGGTAAGTACCTACCTACCTACCTAAGTATATAGAGTAAAATAATGGTCTTACAAAGTAAAATATAATTACAACCAAAGTAATAAGTACTCATAGAGTGACAACCTCGGTGGCGCCACTGAACCGAGAGGTCCCAGGTTCGATCCCCGGTCGGGTCAAGATGGAAAATGACCTTTTTCTGATTGGCCCTGGTCTTGGATGTTTATCTATATATGTATTTATTATAAAATATAGTATCGTTGAGTTAGTATCCCATAACACAAGCCTCGAACTTACTTTGGGGCTAGCTCAATCTGTGTAATTTGTCCCAATATATTTATTTATTTATAGACATAAAATATAATTTACCTACTAAATTCCCACACCTTAGTGTAGAATATTTTTCTATTCACCTATTATTTATGCTAACAGCTTGTCAGTCACTTCTATAACAATTAGATAAATTAATATTCCATAATGGTTTAGATATTATACAAATAGTAGTATCAAATATATGATCCTGAATTAGTATGTGGCTTAAAAATCATAATAATGCTTAGAAATCGTAAATTCTTTAAAATACTCAGAATAGAATTAATCTACCCACAAAAAAATGTGCATAATTTACGTTTTATGCATAAGATTATTATATCAGCATTGGCATTTAAAAAATTAGGTGTTGATATGTGTATACTTTTAAAAATAATAATACAAAAATTAAAACTGTACTTAAAAAATAAACAAATTTATGAGTTACGTAGGTACGTAGAATAATATTCTTACGATACGGGAATAAGCTTTTTATACGTGCGTAAAAAATTATTCAGGGATCTGAGCTAAGTTAAACAAAATAAATATCTATATCATAGGCACAAATTCTGATCAAATTAAATAGGTATACTTCAATAATTAAACTGTTGCGAAACGATTAGGAACTCAGCTCAAGGCGACCCTTTCCACTTTCCAGTCTAGCTAGGCATTGTAAGAGAAATATTTTTACAATAAACCATAATCACAACACACTAACTCACCCTTCTACGCCTCCAAAAAACATTGCACCGGTCATTCTTCAACAATGTTCACAAATGAAACAATATCATAAAACGGACGGACGAAAAATAAACAATATTTTTCGTATTTTCTCCAAGTCGAGGCGAAACAAACTCTCCCCACAAATACCATTCGCAAACTGACTGAATGATTTTGTTTACGTTACGATCTAGCACTGAACGAATGATATGTCAACCAGTGATGTCACTCACTCAGTCACTGACAGAGGCTGCATAACGTTATTTATTTGCATAACGATAACGTTTCAGACATTTCGTTTTATGAATATTCTATTGTAATAATGCGCAATTTCGTTAACGAAATTGTTTAACGAAACGGTAAGAAAACGAAATTAATTTTCTTACCGTTTTGCATAGCTAAATTTGTGTGCATGCAATGCAGTGTTACAACCGTCTTGAATTAAAAACTTATAAATAATTGATTCAAAGGTAAAAAAGAATATGAAAAATAATTGAAACCAGAATTATGTAACATCTCGTATATTAGTAATCAATACGTACATAATAATATATCATCCATACATAAACGTATAACATTTCACTAACGGATAATAATTTAAAAACACCGAGTACACACTTGAATAAAATTGAGGAACGTCGAGATCTTTGATTATTCTTTGACTAATTACAATTTAGGGATACCCGTAATACTAATGTGAGCACGGAATAATAAACCTGTGTTTATTTTTCCGTGAGTGTGAGCATCTAACTGTAAACATATGCAATAAAATTATTGAGTTGTAACCCTCTTTACCGCTATAACAGCAAACAGGACACTAAAACAGATTAAAACAAATATTAATTTAAGTTGGCTTCCATACAATACATATATATATAAGATTATTGTTGCCATTTTTATAAATGGTAAGGAATATCGTTCGCGAATCCGATTCGCACCATTTTAATTTTTTTTTCATGCAGGTTTTTCAAAAATATTCAATTTCATTGGTTTTGTGTAGTGTTTTTTTAATAATCACGATACTGTATAAAATTTATTTATAATCAATTATAATATAGTCATTTTATTTTATTCATATATTTAGGTTACAGATAGATACTCGCTTAGTCTTATTAGAGAGCTTTACTTTTAGTTTAGATACTTACAAAAAGAGGCACTGTCAACCACCACCGTCACCCTCTATGGATTATACAATAAATAATACAGCCTTAATAAGTGGCTTTTTTTCGAGTATTTGTAGATAATGGGTTTGCTAAGATTTATTCTATGTAACTCGTATATTTTCGTGTAAAGAAATATTTTATATGTATTTTTTTAATTTAGTTATATTAGTTAAATAAAATATTTATTTTTAATAAATCATGTTTTTTTATTACACGTAATCGATTTGACATGTTTTCTTTGAAAAACTTGAAAGCCACTTATTTAGGAGGACAGTAGTTTACGTATTCATTGAACATCTGTGTACAATTTGGAAGCCTAGTATTAAAACAAATTAAGACTATTTCTTAAATATAACTACTTTGATCCTGTTTTTTTTATTGCTTTAAACATGTTTTATTGGTGCTTGAAGAAATGCTAATCTTTCATGATTTTCGCTTCTACTGATTCCGTTAATTCGGTTTTCGGACAGTTAAATAATAGTCTAATATCACACTTTCTGTTATAGGAAATAATCACTGCGATAAATTTAATAATAATTATTTTTTACAATTAACATAATTATTACATATCGATGACGGGAGGAAGGATTTAAGAATTTAATGATCTATTTTTTTGCGATTTGAGTAAAAAAAGCTATATTATATTGGGTTGTATTGATTTATGATAAAAACAACACAAGACTATTAGGCCACCACGCAAAACTTACTTTAAAGAAGTGAATTCCAAATAATTGTACATCTGAATGTAAGGTATACTCAATTATCATGACCATCTGATTGTAATACAATATTCTTAGAAATAAATGATTTGATTTGAGTACTCAAATTTTGTATGAAGAAATTAAGTCTTACAAAGACAAGTAAAAGTCGCTCACGGAAGTTAAACTTACGTAATAATTTACTAGTGTAAAAAATAATTTATTTCTACGTTCTTTTTTATTTTATGTGTAATTACATTAAACAACTATACAAAATATCAACTACAAACACAAATAAAGACTGGGTTTTTGATGACATTTTTCTTATATTAGAAACGCTTGTAATTTATTCCCCTCTATTATTGACATTATGCATTCTCAGGTTAGAGGCATATCGGAGGTAAGCTGACACATTGCTGAGTTTTTTTTTTACAATCTATAATTTTATTTTTTAAACAACGATTAGTAAAATTTATACACATACTCAAGCATATAACAAATTTAATTCACACAGTCTTTTCAATAAAATAATAAAATTTATTTTAAAATTTACAACATGTACCAGAATGTCGTTATTACATAAACTTTTTGTATAACTTATGATAAAAACTAACTTTACTTTTATACATCTGAATAATTATTTTCTAATTAATTATAATTATAAAATATTTAACCAAACTATAATACATTAAATTGACAACAATAAAATAAATACTAATGAACAATCATTTACAGTTTTACACGTTATAATTATTACCTATAAATCAGCTCTTGTTCTGATATTACTTAAACTAATATTTTTTGATTCACTAAATTGTCTTTAAATTTTCATACATTTCATTTGAATTTTACTCGATTTCAATGTCACATTTACACAGAATTTTTTGAAGTACTTCGTCGCAACGAGTTTAATATCGTTCAGTTATAAAGATTAACGTTATAACGTTACGTGCACTGGGCACACCGCTAGACACATGCGACGGTTGTTTGAAATTGAGGATTTTGCCGCCGCATGGTTTGACGTCACCTAAAAAAAAAAGAAACGTCAAAATTTGGCGCTTTGACGAGATTTGAAAAAGCATCTCTTTCTAGACAAATGGTGGCATTTTGCTAGCTGCTCCAGGGATGGACTGGCCTGCCCTACTTCGAAGGGTACTGTGGCCAGAAAAGCGTTGACGGACCAGTGGTTACGACACCCGCCCATGATCGAAAGGTCCCAGGTTCGAATAAAACAATGAAGTATGAAATAATGAAGATGGTTCGAGTCTTACTCGTGCCGTATGAGTTTGTATACTGAGTCTGTGTCTTGTAAAATTAATTATGTCTTATTAGTCTTTTTTACCTTTTTAAGAGTTTACAGCATTATAAATTCAAATAAACATTTTAGGAAATAAGTTTTACTTTAGAATGTATAGGTTTGAAGTAATAAGTAGGTATTTATTTTCAACAAATTTCAACAATAAGTAGGTACATAAGTACTGTGAAGATTTTATGCTAGGACTTGTAAGAAAATATGGAGTGTATTAGTTGTCTTTTCATAGACCATATGCTCTAGTTTCATAGGCTATATCCGACGAAGAAAAACTTCGTGAGGAAACTTGCACATAACAGAATCTTAAAAGTTTTGACGGCATCATTGGCCCAAATGCAATGGGGTATCACGCAAGAGCTAAAGCCGAATATTCCAAGGTTTTTTGCGCTGACCTCAAAGCTTCGTGGCATCATAGCCGCAAATCAGACCGTGAGTAAGCAATATGAAAAGAGAAGAAAAGTAGCACACCTCTCGCTAGCGGTGCTGATGGGCTGGTCATGTTCCTCCAGCGAATGAGAGTGCTGGGCCGCGGCGAGCCGCGCGGCGCGCCTGGAGCCCTCGCCGTCGGACTCCCGGCGCGCGCCGCCGCCGCCGCAGAAGCACTTGCATATTATACGCTTGAATGCGAACCTGGAATCCAGAAAACATTGTATTTAACTGGGACTAAGATGGGATTGTTGAAGCGGTGGTGGACGTGAAAGTAGGTACTATTTTCAAATCTAACTAATGCCACATGAGTTCTTATGCGTATGAATCCAGACAGTGTTGCATTAAATTGAGGATCTTATTACAATGTTTCTTTAGACTTTTAAAGGTCCGTGATTTTTTAATCATACTCATGCAAGATAAGTTTCTATAGATACCTATATGATTCACGTATGGCGATCGTGATTGTTGGTTGCCTGATTAAGCACTGCAGTCCATGACTTGGAGTCCAATAAGAGACACTAATACTTGGCCGACTTATTATGAAAGCGACATAAATACATAGATATATAATGTACTAATGGAAAGCGAATTCGAATTAGCAAATTTCGAAACTCGAGACCACCTTTCAGATCAGTTTATTTCATTTTACAATGCCTAATGTGTGAAATGAAGACATAAAATCTCCACGTTCCATAAGGGTCGCTACAGCATCTTGTCTTAAATAGAAGAAGATATAAGAAATTACCTGAAGTCTTTAGAGAACAGAGCGTAAATGAGCGGATTGATAGCAGAGTTGCAGTATCCCAACCAGAACAGCACAGAGAAAACGATGGGCGTGACGCACTCGCCGCAAAAAGCCCGGACCACGTACACGCTAAAGAATGGCAGCCAGCAGAACACAAATCCACCCACGATTATACCCAGCGTCTTGGCTGCTTTGGTCTCCATTCTAAAGCGTTTCACCTGGAAAAAGTCCATTGTTTTCACTCATAAAACGCTAATGATACAGTCAAAACATTTAATCAGAAAACAGGCACTCTTTTTGATAATAAATAAATAAATATATTAGGACAAATCACACAGATTGAGCTAGCCTCAAAGTAAGTTCTAGACTTGTGTTATGGGATATGAACTTAACGATGCAATATTTTATAACAAGTACATATATATAGATAAACATCCAAGACCCGGGCCAATCAGAAAAAGATCATTTTCCATCATGACCCGATCGGGGATCGAACCCGGGACCTCTGGGCTCAGAGGCAAGCACTTTACCACTGTGCCACCGAGGTCGTCAATAATACGACGATAATTTTTAGGTGGTTGTTTTACTACTCATTAGGATTATTCAGTAGCTGTTGATATCTACCTAACCATTCAAATTATGCTTCCTCACCTGTGCTTTGATATTCCTCTTCCCCATTCGCCTAGTCGTCCTCGGCTTATCGTCATACTCCTCATATGACAGACCAGGCGTCAAATGATGAGGCCTCACCCTTAGCCTACTCTCAGTCAATTCCCTCCCGTCTCTCTCGTAATGTACTGCGTAGAGTGAGGGACTGGGCGATCTACTTGGTGACCGGGAGTTTTCTAAAGCTGGACAAATTTGCTCTGACGATGGGTAAGACACGGAGATTTTGACTTTCTCGTGAGCTCGTCTGGCGCTTGAATGTCTAAAGATAGATGGAAATGATAAGCGGTTATTAAGAGACTAAAATTCGGTAAACATTGTCTATCAAAGCCGATACCTACTTACGTTTTATTTCCTTTTGCATTGCTTTCTATTTTGGAGTCGAGTTTATCAACTCTGCTAAGTCAGGTAACAGGTAAGTCTAGACTTATTATAGCAAGCCGACCAACCTAAATCCTAGGATTTATACCAATGTAATAATTACTTACTTCGTATAAAACAGATGTTCCTTGAGAATATTTGTAAAGGTAATCTTATTGTCGGGCGGTTTTTACTTATTTTCTCTCAGTCATATCTGCTAAGACATTAATGATCTATCTATCCAGTTTCACTGTAAACAATTCAATAATTACAATCCAGTGAAATCCACCGTTAACAATATGTAAATATTCCTACCTTCGTAATCTTTCAGGAGAAGCGCTTAGAGAAGTGCTGGTAGAATGATTGGAGGCCGTCGACAGAGGTGACCCGTGAGGTCGTGCTGACCCTCGACCTCTGTGTATCCTTAGAGTCAAGCGGTTGTCGTCAAAACGGTTGCCCATGCCTGTTCCTGGAAGAAGTATTTATCACTACATAGTATAAAACAATGTCGCTTCTTGCTGTCTGTCCTTATTTAAGTTTAGTTCTTTAAAACTATGCAACGGATTTAGATGGTATTTTTTAATAGATAGTGTGATAGGTGTATAATTTATGATAGTTTCAGCCGAGCGAAGCCGGGACGGGTCGCTAGTCAAAGATATGAAAGACTTTCTAACTATAATATTAACAGGTAATAACGAAATTCTCATGGGATAAGCATCGGGGCGCAACTATTAAGTTGGTTTCTACTTATTTTCGTTGCACGTCGAAGTAACTTTTTAAACACCAGTTAAACTATAGGTAGTTTGAATGACATCACAAAATAGAGCCAGTTACATACATAAATCTAGTTGTAATTAATAAAAAAAGTAATTTTAATTGATTTCCTCTCGCCACGATCCTGACTAAGCTCACTCATTTCGTCATATACTTATCACTCTCATGCATGCTCTCCGGTTATTGGTGCTCCTAATATTTTCCTTGCGAGCTTTATTTATTACTATTATTAAAGAACTCTGTTATTTTTCTAAAGGATTTTACTTATTAACAAAAATCTGATTACTCGAGTTAGATAATTCAAAGACAAGACATGAAAAACCTCAAGTGGTATTAAATTTTGAATGTCAAGAATTAATGTACTCGTATATTTTCGAAAAGCTCTTGACCTGTACATCAAAGCCCTGTGAGAGCTTTCGTACATAATTCAGCTTTCATTAAGAAATATGACCCGTTTTCTTGCGTGTGGAATTTACTGAAAATATTCTTTTGAACGCGTTTAATGGGATGATGTAGGTACTTATTAGTTTCTAGTGATAATGGTGAGGTCTGATTTCGGTATTAAAATACCCAGCTCGCGGTGTGTCGGTGAAGAATAAGCGATGAAGACCACCATTTAGAGTTTAGTGGTCGTTTCTACAGAATGGCTCATCTAAGCTAAATACTAGCTTATCCTGAGTACCCTAGCACCTGTACTGTGACTGTTTTAGCGACAGAATGGTTCTCAGAGAATTTTGACCGCTGCGGCCGCGCTTACAATTATTACATCTGTCCATTTTCCTGAGAAAGGAATAATTTTCAATATCAGTCATTAATTATAATATAATTAACCGTTACCACAGTACAGATTAATTATTTTAAATTCAGATAGTAAAACTAATTCTTGTCTTTGTTGAAATTTGAAAATTATAATGACAGCGCGGCGACGGTGGTCGAAGCGCTCTGAGAACAACCAGGCAGCTTCTGGGGGGTTCCTGGCAAGAAAGGATTTAAGAGACGTGTAGCGTTTTCGGTTTCGCCATCTACACGCAAAGAAGATTTAACTTTTAAATCTCACCTTTAGTAGTCCGGAATCCCTGGTTGATAGCCTTTGTAGTTCTGACGGCAGCTTTGTATATCCTCCAATAGAAGAACAGCATGACGAACATGGGGATGTAGAAGGAACCCAGAGCAGAATAGACCACGTAACCAGCGTCGTTGGTCAGCTCACATGTCCAGGGACAGGGGGGGTTGGGCGTCCAGCCGTCCTTCTCTGATTCTTCGGGCTGGAAAGAGAAGAGAGATCAACAATAGTTGATTTATTCCTTCTATTTTATTCCAAAGCGTAAGTGAAGAAGAAGCGGCGCAACAAGCTTGACCTCAGCCAAATTCAAAGAATTTACGACGCTTTTGAAGATAAGGCTGGAAGAGTATTTACCCACCTTTTTATCCTTCCAACCGACCAGCGGAGGGAAACAGATGACGAACGACAGCACCCAGAGCCCAGCTATCAGCGCCTTGGCTCTCTTCCTGCTCATGATGCTAGGATAGCTGACGGGGCGCGTCACCGCCACGTAGCGGTCGAGCGAGATGGCGCAGAGGTTCAGGATTGAAGCAGTACACATCCAGACGTCGACGGCAAGCCATACGGAGCACCATACGTCGCCGAAGATCCATACCTGAAAGAGAATCACGTAAAATGTATGTGAATAAAAATATATGTTCTGATAGTTTCTTATTAGTGACTTTATAACGATACGAGTAACTATAGTTATCGATAACGTTGTGCTCACATGCCCGCAATGCATGTGAATGTTCAACGACATACTCATGACCTCATAACTAATTCTAGAAAATCTATAGTAAACTATATTACCTAATCCTAAAGTCATTTCCCACGCTCACATCAGTACAAGCAAATTTATCTGTTTACGCCCGGTGAGCACAAATTATATCCGAACTAACTTAGCGATAACTAACTCACAATTTATGGTGTCATAACTCACGTTACTTGAGTGAATGATTGCGATGGGGGAAAATTTAAGTCGATTACGGGAATATGAGTTTTCAGGGAGCTGGCTTCTTATGGCGATTATTTTCAACATTGGTTTCTTAGATTTGAAAGGTGTAATATTTGCCGCGAAAAAGTGTGTAAACGCTTTTGAATAAAATAACCTTCCAGAATAAACTTTTGACAGTCTATCTTTCACCTCGGGTAAATTAAAAGAGATAAGTACCTCCAAATTTCGTCAAAATCAAGCACTTTTGAGTACCTACATTGGTGAAACTCGCTAAAATGGTCTAGGTACGTATAGACGCAGACCTGAAAACATAGGTACTTAATTTTAAAAGTTAAAACGTTTATTTCACTTAGATCTTCCTAGTAATTTTTTTACGTTACTACTATTACACTATTATTAAAAACTACTATAAATTCGGAACGTTACCGCTGAGAAGAAATGCCGAACGAGACTCATTTAAACAATGTTCGTATTTCTTTTATCTATGGTTGGTGCCTATATTCCCAGAAGGGCTTACCATTTTTAAGATATATTCTTTTTCTCGGTAATATAACAATATTAACAATGTAAGTATAGTATTCCATTTACTGAGCCGTTTGTAAAAAATATGCAGTAAATAAAATTAACCTACCCTGTAGTATCTCTTCAACTGACTTTCCTATCATAAAAAGTCGTAAATAATTTTATTTTGTGTTTAGTTATAGGCCTTCAAATGAAAGCCTGTAACTAAACTTAAAGTTCAAAGGCTCTCATCAAAAAGCTTTCTCCTTTGTAAAAGTTTTAAATAAAATTAGATCTTTACATCTTTGACGAAAAGTATTGGAATCTCTGATAATAATTATTAGGTAATTTGCGAAAGACAATCGCAAAAACTTTTCACGAACTCCGTGTAGTGTAACACACTCAGAGCCGCAGATAAATATCCTTGGAAATAAGTACATATTGTCTCCCGTTTTGGGAATCTAACTCCTCCAGACGGACTTCCCTTTCTCCTGACTCCGTAGTGTTAAGTGAAAATAATTTTCATTCTTGTTTTTCTTGTAGAGAAATTTATAGTTTTTTTAGTGGTGATTAAAAATATCGAACTAAATTAAAAACCAAGAAAATTACATAAAAATATTCCAAACTTGTAATGTAATCAAGAGTTTACCGAATACCGAAACTCCTTGCAAAATCTCATAGCAAAGTTTTTAAATGCAAATTTTATTTCATCGTTACCAGGCGCTGGTGCGGGCGGGCGGGTGGCAGCGGGAATCGTAAATGAATTCTAAGCCAATTGGCCGCAATGCTTAATATACAGCCGCAGGATTATATAATAGCTTTGGATAGGTAAGCATGGTTGTTATATAAATACTAGTACTTACTTATTTACGTTTAGCAAAGATTATAAGTAGGTACCTACCTACCATTGTCATAGTGTCGTAAGTTACTGGGGTATTATGTAATCTGTGCTTAAGTTATCTATTTACAGTGGTACCAGCTACATACAATTTATCCATAAAATAATATTCGGGATAAGCTCATTTACTTACTGATCTACAATTTAAAATAAGTATATGTGAGTATTTAAAGATTTAAAGTGATAGTTAATTTAGTGGGTTTATAGAAACATTAGATACTGGTACAGATACCTACATCTATACTGTTACAGATAATTTCTATTATTATTATAAATAAATACATAAAATAAATATATTAAAATAAATCACACAGATTGAGCTAGCCCCAAAGTAAGTTCGAGACTTGTGTTATGGGATACTAACTCAACGATAAACATCCAAGACCCGGGCAGAAAAAGATCATTTTCCATCATGACCCGACCGGGGATCGAACCCGGGACCTCTCGGTTCAGTGGCAAGAATTTTACCACTGCGCCACCGAGTTATCGAAAGGTATTATAAAGAAGTAAGCGTTTGAGAGTTTGTATGTTTGAGGCGGGTAATCTCCGAAACTACCGAGCCGATTTAAAAAATTTTTTCACCATTGGAAAACATTATCCAAGATTGCTATAGGCTATATTTTATCTCACAATTGCCACGGGAGCGAAGCCCCGGGCAACATCTAGTCTGTCATAAATAAGAGTAAAACCAATGTGCGTGGAGTTAACCGTTAAGGAGTTCCCTCGTTGGGTGCCGATCCTGAGCGCTGGGTGGACTCACCCTTGTAGGTGGAATTTAACTTGCATGATTTGATTACAGAGAAACATTGGGACAGGTGAAACTTCCGTCAATACCTTTTTTCTCAGGAATGCGTACGGGTATCAAGTTGAAATTTATAGAAAAGACAGACAGGCGCGGCAGAGTACTTTCTGTTTTATAATTACCTATGTAAGGATTTGAAATAAACCATTTACTCTATATTTTCGGTCCGTCACGGATGGACACACGGCTGTCCACACTAAAGTTAATTAAATTTAAATCTCGCAGACATCTGCCGTTTCCGTCCTCGGCCACAATTCAGTCAATCGTCGCTCGGCTCGACATTTGACATTTTGTTGACATTCACATCTATATGTCCTAATATTACCACGCAAAAATCTAAATTGAACTTCACAAACCGCCATTTTAATTGACAATAGGTAAGTAGTTACCCTTTTTTGTGTTATGGCTACATCGTACATCGTTCGCCAAAATTGTGACTTTGCCAACGTCGAGGATGAAAATAACACAATATAAGTAGTAAAAAGGTTAAAGAAAAATACTTAGTAAACGTTATATATTATCAATACTGAATAGTAACATGGATATGTGGCGGCCTGTCACCTGCTACGACAGCTGTCAATGTTGCAAAGGAATCCTGTAGACACGGGACAAGGAATAAAAAGCCTTGACAGCCATCAAGGCAAGGCTTGACAGCCGTCAAGGCTTTTTGGCCTTGATTGTAATGTGGACCCAATCCGCCAAAGTTTGGCAAACTGTTCAAAGACAGCGTGGAGCCGACATTACACTACGGTGAGCAAATCGATTGACCTTGATGCTCGAAAAAAAGATGGGAAAATTTAAATTATGCAAGTTGGCTCTCTTACAGATTGGCGAACTCCCCGTGGACCATCGGCAAATTGTATCTTGAAATAATTTCCTTCCAATGATTGCTTTTCGGAGGGCGAATTATGTGTCACCTTGGAGATATTCTTAAGATATAAATGTAGTACATATATGTTACTAGCTTCGCCTCTGGGCTTCGCTCCCGTGGGAATTTCGGGATAAAAAGTACCCAATGTGTTATTCCAGGTTATATTCTATCCGTCCACCAAATTTCATAACAATCCGTCCAGTAGATTTTGCGTGAAAGAGTAACAAACATACACACGTACATACATCCTCACAAACTTTCGCATTTATAATATTGGTAGGATTTTATTATGTTTAACGTGGCACCGGCTGCATTGCATTTGATAAAAACACTTTAGTAATAAATGTTTTCATAATAAAACTAGTGGTTCGCATTGGAACTTATGACTTCAAGTTATTATATGTGAATAAATGGATATTTATTTAATTAGTTAAGTAAAGCGTTGGTGGAGTAATGGTTAAGTTAAGACATCCTCCTGTGAACCTACAGGTCCCAGGTTCGAATCCTACTCGTGCCACATGAGTTTGTATACTAATTTTACTCGTGGTTTTCATCGACCACCACTTGACTTGCACACACACTGGTCGATTATCAACTTGTGTGTGAATTGGAGAAGGCAATGGCAAACCTCTCAATTAGTGCCAGGAAAGTTGTTGTGTGTGTTTCATACCACGTAATGAGCACGACCCTGAGCCTAAATATGCCTAATTGGATTCTTAATATGCCGGACAAAAAATTTAGGAATTATATAAAAGAAGTAAGTAGTTTGTAAAAAGGCATATTACAAGTCTGATGATTATGTGAACGACAATAATGTCTGGCCCAAGCGTGGTGCAGTATCCTCATGACATATGTAATTGATTTAAGACATGATTACGTACGTTTTGTTTTATATATATTATTTACTTTTTCTTTGACAATTTTCAATAATTTTATTGAAAATATTATAAATTTTTATTTATTTAAATTTTGTTTTTTTGTTAATTTTATTGAAAATATTATAAATTTTTATTTATTTAAATTTTGTTTTTTTGTTAATTTTATTGAAAATATTATAAATTTTTATTTATTTCAATTTTGTTATTTTTTAATTATGATGTGAATTCGTCCTCTTAATTTTTAATATCTACTTATATGTATAAGACTTATATTTGTTAATTGACGTCCTTGGAGAAAAGGCTGCGGTGAAGTTTGTTGCGCCGCTTCTTCTTCACCTGCGCTTTGGAAGCCGGCAGTAGACTTAGTTTAAGTTATTTGATGTCAATAAGTGATGTATATCAGCCTAAATTGAATAAAGAATTTTGAATTTGAAAATTTGAATTTTAGACGAAATTTTAATTTCTAAACATTTGGAAAGTAGATATTGAATAAAGAATTTTGAATTTGAATTTGAGCCATGGAAAAATGCGAATATGAAGAGATATAATGAAGTGTAGCTTAGTACGACAGCTTGCTTCCAGTCAAAGAAAACAGTGATTGCGGGCAAGCACTCTAGTTGATCAAACTAAAGTGTGAAACGGACTGGATACATCGCGTTAGCTTACATATACATTTAAAGTGCCGACTAGCCCTGAATAATAAAGAGAGGAAAACTTTAACGGGCTGCGAGGCCCGGAAACCGGGTTCAGCGCAAAAAAAAACCATGAAAGTTGATTTTAGGACAGGCCGCCTGGCATTATCCCCCTTTGGGAATATTATTGCTGCCTATCAACTGATAAGGCGTCCCTTGGTCGCCACGTACGATAACCATGGGGGGATTTTTGCCACAACCTTTTATTGTCGTCAGAGAGATCTTGTGGTATTTTAACGCCTGACAAAAAAACCTATGTTCGTGCTGAAAACGGTTGTGGAGTTCCCTCGTTTGGAGCACATCCGGACTGCACATGGTTATCATAGTAATGCATTGTCATGGAAACTGAAGCGCCGTGGGAAACTTCAACTCGTAGGACAACTGGAAGTAGGAGAAATCTAATTTGCAAGATTTGATTACAGACAGACAGCGGGACAGGTGAAATTAAATAAAATCTTGTAAAAATATATGGTTAATTTTTTTTTATCTGTTTCACTTTAATTAGTGACTATTTTTGTATGCTGGTAACAGCTAGATATGATTTAATTATGCAAAAGAAATGATTTCCTTTGAATCTTATTCCAGGACGAGAGCTTGGCGAGACCGCACGCCTACACAATTTGTTAGATAATTATGAGAGGTTTTAACACTTTGACATCACTATATAGTATAAAACAAAGGATTTTCAGGATAAAAAGTACCCTACGTGTCATTCCAGGTTATTTTCTAACCGTATACCAAATTTCATAATCGGTCCAGTAGATGATACGTGAATAACAAACACACTTACTTTAGCATTTATAATAAATAGCTGGGATTATGGGTTTACCCGAGCGAAACGTATTGAGGCGTGTGCTTCCGCCCTAAAACAGGACCACTCCATATCCTCCCGTGGATGTCGTATGAGGCGACAGACTAAGGGACAAACAGCCTATTAAACTGATAGGCAACAATAGCATTCATAAGGATGGTTGACGTCAGCCAGGTGGCCGGTTGTAAAATCAGAGCAAAATTTTCAAAACTGTATGATTATTGTTACGCTGACCCTGTGTTCGCGGCTGTCTTCGTTACTGCCCCGAACGCAACCGTGCGGAAATGAAAGACAAACAGATAACTATAAATTTATGTTAATTAATATTTAACTAGCTTTCGGCCGCGGCTTCGCCCGCGTGATTTCCCACCGGACCAGTTATTTTTGCGGGATGAAAACCCTGTCCTTCTCCGTACTTCAAATCACATGTATGCAAAATTTCAAGAAGATCGGTTCAGTAGACAGAGCGTGAAGAGGGAACAAACAAACTTTCGCATTTATATTATTAGTTAGGATAACAAAGAGACAAAATGTTACACATCAAAATACCTCACGAGATCAAATATTCTAGAAGGTTAAGCACTCAGTCGATTACGTGTAATGTAACACCTTCCACAATACATCAATGGTTAAAACTAACAATAGACAGTGTAGGTTGAATGGGAAAGAATCAAAACCCCTAGTAACGGCGTATTTTGTAAGGGATCTGCCTTCGGCATAATACGTGAAGTCGTTTTTGTGTTCGTGATGAACACAGCAGCGCGGCAGAGGGAGGGGAAATTTGTTTTTAATCCACGACGACAGAGGGAGGGGAGTTATAAGTTGTGTCTGTGTATCTGTATGTTTGTCCGTGGTATTTAGCAGCCAAACGGCTAAACCGATATTGTTTTTTTTTAATATAATACTAGCTTTTGCCAGCGGCTTCGCCCGCGGTAATTTTCCGGGATGAAAGGTACCCTATTTCCTTCTCCATACTTCAATCTACATGTATGCAAAATTTCAAGAAGATTGGTTGAGTAGATAGAGCGTGGAGAGATAACAAACAAACAAATAAACTTATAATATTATAATATTAGGATTAGGATAAGGATGTAAGTATATTGAGAACAGAATCAGAGCATAACTCTATAAGACCATAAAATGTAGTAGAATAATATAGTAATGTAGTAAGTAGTAAGGACGTAAATTTTCCGCTGGCCCCGGGAGCTGAATTAGATAGATACGCCACTGAACCCTTCGTGTCGTGAGTGGGTTTGCAGGTGCGTGATTAATCAACCAACCAGGAACTTTCACATTGGGTTGAGGTCAATCAAATGACGCTGTGTTGAGGTGGCTCGTGTATGGTGGTTTTAGTATTGAAAGAAATTGGAAAAAATCCACCGTTGCTCCTGTCCTCACCCTTACTGCTAGAGCTTTATTTTTTTCTTGTCCCTCCGCTGCGCAAAGGCCTGCCATCCATCTCTGTCCATTGCATAACTCCTCCAGTTTTTATGCGCTTATGTCAGAGACATGAAAAATATCGATATGCAGGTATTAACCGGTATTATGATTACGATATATAAAACACAAACCGATATCTTTATACTGTTAAGATGATTAACGATGTAGCCTATTTATTATATCGATATGTATAACTGTATGAAAAATATCAGTATGAAGCGATATCAACGGGAATTATGTACAAAATATACCGCAATATATAATTACCGTAATAGTTATACCGGTATCTATATTGCAAGCGGTAAAAAGCTACCTATTAAAAAATCGGTATTCAGTCAGTCAATTTATTTGCATAAAATGTTCAGATCATAATAATATGTCCCTTATATATTTTTACCTCTTGCAGGTATGCAACATATGTATTTAGGTCGATACAATTTCGTAATATCGGTATTTTGTATACCGATAATGATATCGATGTACTCGTATAATATCGGCATACTAAATACCGGTTCGATTTTGAAACCGACGGGGTATCGAAATTTTTATACCGGTATTTTAAGGTCTGCGCGCTAAATTACGTTGACCCATACCATAATTATACCCCGGGTCTCAGGGACTAAATGAACAATATAAATAGCTTTATTACATAAGTTTTGTTTTACGGCTCAACATTTGATGTGGAAGCTGGACTTACGACTGTTGTAATTTACTGTCTGATTATTTCTAAGTATTGTGTAACCCACAAAAAATGCTGTAAGAATTAGTAAAAAAAATTAATCCATAAAGTAAGTCGCAAACGTTGAAAAATATTTTCAAAATCATATTTTTTTTCTTTTAGCAGTGGGGTGAAAAGGGCTAAAATGACATTTAACATTTTAACCCTTTTCAGCCCACTGCTGAGCATGATCTCTCGTCGCGTACCCCACCCGCTATCTTGTGCTTCTCTCAACAATGTACGACCTGTGATTATTTAATATATATTTTTTGTTTTCTATGTTAATTTTAAGATGAGACGATCTAGACAAGTTTCAACGCGGATGGTACGGTAACAGAAACCTTAGAAACCCATGGAAGACCTTTGCCCAGTAGTGGGTCATATAAATCAGGCTATTTTAAGAAAAAGTTAATTTTAATTATCAACTTGCAAACCAAACACCAGTGTTTCAGTGACACGTGTAATTTTAACCGGTAAACGGACACAGAGATTGATGGCGGCCCACGTGACCCCACTAATCACCTCGGCTTGACCCGCGTCAGCCGACGATGTTTAATGCTATCATGATACCTCCGGCCGCTTTAAATATTTCACTAACAACGAATATATATACCTACATTTGTTTAACTTTTCACTCTCTTAATTTGTGTTGTTGACGCATTCGGGGCTGTGATGCCGCTTGGCCCTGGTAAATATGTGAAACTCCTATTTGAAATAGACCATTTTATCAACTTTTTGATAATTAGTTTATTTTAAAGCTTAATCCAAGTTTAAATTCTTATTTTAATAACTTTATCATTTATAAATTATAATCAATAATGTTTAAAAAGTTAAAAAGTCCAAGAACTTATGACTTCATTATTGTTTTTTTCAGCGCGCGGTAGTTTTTGAAGATTAACATAAGTTGTTTTTATTACTGAACATATTTCAACCCAATTAGGCTTTAAAATTTTGTAATAACAGCTTCATTGTCCCGAGCGAAAACAATTATATTCAATATCTTCTAAATCTGAGCCCATAGAATATTAAACTGAGCCATCATTCCCCTAATTAGACATTATGCCTCCGCGACAGATGGCGCTGAAGGGTTAACATGATTACAATCAAACACCAACCTTATTACTTCTATACAGAGCACATTATTCTAAAACTTTTGGAATTCATTTGATTTAAGTTAAACTTATTTGTGCAAACGTAAGGTTGTTTTTGCAAAAATGTTGTCGTTTTATGGTGTTTGCATAGGTAATCGCTTATCGATTAATAGTTGCGCCCTCGAGCTGCGCTGCCTTGGGAATTTTGAGATAAAAAGTACCCTATGTATAATTCCAGGATATATTCAACAGGTTCCAGATTATATTCCAAAAGATTTTGCGTGAAAGAATAACAAACATGTATACACACATAAATCCTCACAAATCTTCACATTTATTATATTAGTAAGGACTAGCGGCCGATCCCGGCTTCGCTCGGGTAAAGCATGCATAATAGGGACAGATTGCGGGAAGCGAGTTTGTTTTATACTATTTAGTAATGGCGTGTGAGTGAATGAGTGCGACACCCAACCTCGAACATTCATCAAACTAGTTCTCATCTTTAAAATCATTACCATAGAGTTGGTTTTCGTACAGAGCCACCTGTAGAGTAAAATGATGACAGAATGGTTATTTTCAGACCTTTTGTCCGTTGTATTGAGGTTTCAAAGGCTTTTCTGAAACAGTTCTAGGCTAGACTTTCAATTAGTCGCGTCAGGGCTAAAATGCGCCAATGTTTGGCCGCTCGTTGTCGGAATGTGCAAAGAAATGACAAAGGACATTTAATCAAATTTATATTAGTATGGATCTAGTTGCTTATAACAAATGAATAGGTATTATTTATTTATTTTGTACAATTAAGCGTTTGAATTGAAATCACTCAAAAATGCCTCGTCGATCGCAAAAAAAACTAAAAAGGTGTCTATTTTATGTAAGTACTAGGTTTTGATTTTCCCTCCCCAGTGAAATATTTAGATTTTAGACTCTTTAACTAATCTGGTTTTCTCATAAAAACTTTGAACCCCTTTTTTACCCCCTTAGAGGATGACTTTTGAAAAATCCTTTCTTAGTGCACCCCTAGACCACATAAGAAACCTACGTGCTTATGAAGTTTCTAGACCCAGCGGTTTGGGCTGTGCGTTGATATGTCAGACAGTCATTCAGTGTCTTGTAAATTTAATGTGTTAGCATTAAAAATAAAGTAAATAAAGACAATTTTTGTTTTTACAAAAGCAATTTTCATTATATTTAACAACAGTGACAGCTTTCGAGAACTCCTTACAAAACAAGTGACAACAGTTTGTCCGAAGAAATGTAGAAAATAAACCGTTTTTACGAACGTTTCATGTGATAGTTTTGGTGATGACACACGAAAGGGAATGAGGGTCGCGGGTTTGGAATGATGAGACGTCAAATCTCCGATTTCGGCCACTCTTTAATACAGTCACGTCTTGAGATATTGAAGTCAATGACCTTGTGAAGTTTGCTTTTGTACTAGACTAGACTTTACTTTTAAGTAATAAAAAAAGTTGCTTAAGCAACTTTTTTTTAGCTTTTTCTTATTTTTTTCTTAGTTTTTCTTATTTTCAAAATTACAAGCTTTTATTATATGGTACTGAAGTATATAGCTATCTATATAATTCTGCCTGTGTTCTATATAATGTATGAGTATGAGTTATAAATATACTGTAACCAGCGGCTCGCCCGGCTTCGCTCGGGTAAAAACAAAATAAATTAAACACCTTAACTTTCCTCCACCTTAACTTTTCCTGTTTTCACCAAAGGATGTGTGATTACACATTCTTTGGTGAAAATAGCAATAAAACTGTACTGTGCTTTTGTGTTTATAGTAGCAAACAGACAGATAAGCGCGGCAGCGATCTTTGTTTTATAATATGTAAGTATTGTAAAACAAATGGCAATAGAATTTGATATATTCTGACGACTCGTGCGAGATTTTGTGGATACTTTGACTCATATTTTGTCAAATTGAATAGTTATTTTAAAACTAAATACGAACTACTCTTCAACAATAAAATACTAGTTCATTAACAACATTTAAGAAACACGATTTAATGAAAATTTTTATATTTGTTAATTTTCGTTAGTGAACCGATTTCAATTACGAAAAAAACATTTGTTGAGTTTTATTCAAATATATTTTTTTACTGTTTAATCCAGTCTAGTAAATGGTCCGGTATATAGGTCGTCGACAGAGGGTGGATTCAACCAACATCGAAAGTCCTTTTATGAGAACATATTTTGGTTTACAACAACTTTTGCGCAGTTTAAATTGATTCCCGCATTTAGTGGTTGCCAGGGGTGGCTTTCATAACATTGGCCAGGATACCGCTCAAAGTTTTGCTACACTGTTTTAGTAGGTAAAGTAGGAATTTTTATGGTAACAATGTTCTATTTTTTACACTTTAGATTATTTTTATTAAAGCAAAATATATTATGACAGGATAAAATTCTCACAACGTCAAGAATACTTATCATATAGTTAGGTCAATGTTTGTTTTAGTTTTAAGACTATTTTGGTCATACCTGTTTTATTTAATTTTCTGCTATTGTCCTGTTTAAAATTAGTAAAATAAAAGTGTCTGCGTAAAAAATAAATTTTTAAGATTTCAAATGTATAGCTGTGATTTTAAGACCAACCACTTGCCTGACGTCAAGCCTTTTTGTATATGTTGCTGTTGGCTATAGTGGTCAACGCTATTCATATCCTTTGTTCCGTTGTGGTAATGTGTTCAAAGCGCAAAAGTTTTAAAAACAAAGATTATTCAAGAAAAAAAGAAGTGAAACGAATTTTTCATCTGCTTACCTCAAACACTTCTCTGGTAGCTGAGAATGGGAGTACAGCTACTCCCACCAGCAGGTCAGCCACCGCCAGGGAGACTATGAATAGATTCGTCACACTCCTCAACTTGGAGGAGCAGAGCACTGCAGCTATCACCAGACAGTTCCCTGGGGACAAGGAGGTTTACTTTTCATATTCAAATCAAACATTCTTTATTCAAATTCGGATGATAACTATAAATATATTACATACTAGATGTTGCCCGGGGCTTCGACTCCGTGGCAATTTTGAGATAAAAGGTCAGCCTATAGCAATCTTGGATAATATCTCTACACAATGTCTCTAATGAATCTTTTAAATCTGTTTCTACAGATTAAAAATATATAAAGAAACACATCAAAGGCACGCATCACTTTATGTGAATCACTAATTCTGTAATTAAATTAGGGAGGCTTGGTATTCGGTCCCCGCTTATTATATAGGACGAGGCTACTACGTGTTCAAAACGCATCCTGTCGGTTTTGGTTCAGTATTCCCCCACGCACTCATATCTCACCATTTATAAAGAGAGCATCAATGCTGAATATGGAATCTCGCAGGCAGTACCACTTAGCAGCACTAAGATACCGGACTATTTAAGAAGTAAACTTAGATTCCTTGATTCCCGAAGAGTTCCTCGAGGCACAAGACCACCTTTAGAAATGTATGTACACGGAACTGTGGCGTTTACTGGTAGTTTCCGGCACTAGGCGACCAAATGCTGGAATAATATACCACCACCTATAAGGTCGCTTACTGTTAAGTCTACATTTAAAAAGCATTTTATGGAAAAACTTTTGGAATAATTGGTCGGTTAGGTGGCGCTGTCATTTCCATTTTCCATTTTCTTTTCTTTTCCGTTCCTTTTCTTTTGCGTCCTCTTGTTTCGTCTGTACACTTCCACACGATTTAAGGGGAAATACCGATATAATTCAACCACTACTGCACACAATAGTGGCAGCTTTAATCTATGCTTGATAAATAATAATGTTACTTGTATATTTTCTTCACTTTATATTCATTGTAAGAGGAGTCGTGTCCATTGGACGGCGGCTCAACGTGTCCGTTTATGGTGATGACTGAAAATCAGTGTTTGCTCCTTGAGCAATTCCCACCACTGAGTTATCGCTAATTTGTATCACTGCGCCACAAATTTACGTCACGGAAACAATCTTATTATTGTTACTGATATATATGTATCTCTATCTTACATGTTCCAACTTTTTAATTGTTTGTACGTGTCTCAGTTGATGCAAATAAACTTTCTATCTATCTATCTATCTAATGTTACTTTCGAATGGAGAAAGAATTTTTGAACGCCCTTATACCGACAAACTGTTCCCCAAATTGTGAAGGGTTGCAACAATCCATTGACCGGCACATGTTGGGCTTAAAAAGTGACCTATAGATATTTTGACTAGTATCCACAGACTTACAAAGTGCATAGATTTTACTATATGAAAATATAAAATGAGAGTATTTATGTTTGGTATAAAGTGATGTAAAATCTATTGGACAGATTTTGATGAAGTTTGGTAGACGGAATATAGCCCGCAACAGGACATATTGTACTTTTTATTTCGAAATTACTTCGGTAGAATAGCATTATGGCTCCGCCATTTTAGTAAGATCTTTAATATTTTTCGAAAAAAATAAGTTATGTGCCCCGTTATCGCACGTAACTGTACATCACAGCCACATGACTGATGCTCCAACGTCCGTGCGCCTCGCCGTCTCGTAAACAACTGAGCGCTCGCTCACAGCGCTATGACTTATCACAGTAGTGGGGAGGAAGTAATAATCGTATTCCCCATGACTGAGGGTCGTGGTCATTACGTGGAATGAAACATACAATTACTTTCTTGGCACTATTCATGGAGTGCTTTGCATTGCCTTCTCCATTTGACAAGTTGATAATCAATCATTGTGCAGGTTTCCTCACGATATTTTCCTTCAACGGAAGCAATGGGTGCTTGTTTAAAACTACTATACAAGAATCAGATTGGTATACAAACTCATAGCAGGATTTGAACTTGGGACATTTCGGCCCACCACAGCTTCAATGATGAACAGACAGTCGAATTATAACGTGATCGTTTAAGGATTCTATTCTTCCTTTTAAACTACGGAAGTAATAAAAAGGACAGTCTATGACACTTCGAAGTCTGTACTATTATCATAATATTACGGGAGCTATCAATTCTTATGGCCAGCATTAAGGCTAGCCTTAATAGTGTTCACTGCTTTTCGATGTTACAGTACAATAGCTTTCGCTTTGTTTATTTTGTTATATTTTACACAACGGCCTAAAAAAAAAGGAGTATTTATATAGGTATTTATTTATACGATCACTAACGTCAACCTATGTATTCTGTGATCATAAATAAATATAAATATAAATAAATATATTAGGACAAATCACACAGATTGAGCAAGCCCCAAAGTAAGTTCGAGACTTGTGTTATGGGATACTAACTCAACGATACTATATTTTTATATTTTATAATAAATACATATATAGATAAACATCCAAGACCCGGGCCAATCAGAAAAAGATCATTTTCCATCATGACCCGACCGGGGATCGAACCAGGGACCTCTCAGTTCAGTGGCAAGAATCTTACCACTGCGCCACCGAGGTCGTCAAATCATGTTTGTATGTGTGTGAGTTTAATTCTAAATTTATTTCTAGACGTAATTAATAATGATGTAAATTCGTCTTCTTAATTTTTAATATATGTATAAGATCTACATTTGTTAATTAACGTCCTTGGAGAAAAGGCTGCGGTGAAGTTTGTTGCGCCGCTTCGTCTTCACCTGCGCTTTGGAAGTCGGCAGTAGACTTAGTTTAAGTAATTTTTTGACGTCAATAAGTGATGTATATCATCCTAAATTGAATAAAGAGTTTTGAATTTGAAAATTTTAACTTAACTTTTGGAAAAAAAATATATTATATTTTATTTATTTAGATTTCTGACCAATATCAAAATATCCAAACGAGTCACTTAAACCCTATAAAAATATAACGTACAAAACAAAAGTTAGTTTTGATCGAAAAAGTTTATCTTTTCAAATTGGACGTATTTTCATCCGCCAACGCTGAATCTGCCCATTAAACTTCAGTGGACTTAAGAAACTGCTAACAATAATACTTAAGAAGAGTAGTTGAGGCTTTGGGATCACTTGTGTCCGGGAGAACATTTTTTTTTTTTGCTTTTTAGACGTCTTAGTGTAAGTTGCGCCGTCAAATTTGACGTTTTATTTTTATTTTAATCGGCGCGCCGCTGACGTTTAGACGAAATAGTGTAATCTGTTTTTTTTTTGCGCTCGTTGCAGTTAACGTCAAAGTTGACGGTGCAACTAACTCTTAATGTTCCACAGTTTCGCCTGTGATTTTACAACCGGTAGAGAGTGATATTGTTTCTTATCAGCTGCCCAGCTGCGTGTCGCCTCATACAACATCCAAGAAGGGTATAGCCTGGTGAAGGCTATTTTAGGGCGGAACCACACAAGAATCTTAAAAAAATTAAGGCTTTTCATACAGACCCTGGGCTTCTGGGAGATGCAGCCGTGAATATGATCGATAATACGAAAAGATGAGGAAGAGACATATACTGATGACGTCGGCCTCGGTGGCGCAGTGGTAATGTGCTTGCCTCTGAACCGAAAGGTCTCGGGTTCGGTGGGGTATGTTGGAAAATGATCTTTTTCTCATTGGCCCGGGTCTTGGATGTTTATCTATATATAGTAGCGTTGAGTTAGTATATAACACTAGTCTCGAACTTACTTTGGGGCTAGCTCAATCTGTGTGATTTGTCATAATATATTTATTTATTTATACTAAGGCGGGAACCACACGCCTCCGAGCTTACCACTTCTATAGCTAGGTAGAAAACGGTACTAATAAATAAATATGGCTGTGGACTGCCAGCAGCAGGTGTCGACGACGGCCGGAGTATTGAAAAACTTCAGAAGGGACAGAGTTTAATTTTAATTATATTACGATTTCCTTTCACCTTTGTTTTGAAATAAGTTTAAAATTTCATAATTCACAATCTATAAGAAATTACTACATTAAGTATTTATAATATTAAAGATTTAATAGTATTTAATTAGGAATGATAGAACTCTCTCGTCCTAAAAAGCAAACAATAATATTTAATAGAGATATAATTGAATTGTAAGATATCGCCGAACAAAGTCACAAACATTGCAAGAAAAACAAAAGCTTCTGAAAAAGAATTTTCAAAATTTTCAAGTGAATTTAGTAGATACTGCTTAAAATTGCATTGAAAATTTAACTGAATACTTTATTTACGAAACTAGCGGGCCGTCCCGGCTTCGCTCGGGTTTAGGTGTAATAGGCAGTGACTGAAGAGTGATTCAAGAGGATTTGAATCACTCTATTTATTAAATAAAACCCGTATCAAATACTTTGCCTAGTGTTTAAGATCAGTGTAGTGATTTAAACAATGTAGTGATTTAAAGAATCCAATCTTCTGTATATGTCCCTTGAGCGAAAACAATAGTTACTTTGTTCTACAACACTTGCATTAGATTAAAGGTAAACTTGCTCAAAGCGAGTCACGTAGCTCGTAGCACCGCTACGCCGTAGCACGTGCTACGACGTACCGGTGCTACGAGGTCTGGAGTCACAAAAGGATAATTTAACTATTTTTCGTGCTCTTATCTTTGGAAGTGAAATTAAACTTTTGTGTATACGTAAGTTAATTTTTGGGGAATATAAAATTATTTTCATTTTTTTTCTGTTTTTTTTTTTAGTTCAGAATACTGAAAGAATATATATTTTGTAATGTCTGAATACTTTCGATTTTTATTATTTATGTTTTAAACAAGTTATTTGCCGCGTTGGAGCTAATGAAGATCCTTGGGGAGTCCCATAAATACAGTTACCTAGTTAAAACGTGTAACTTGGCCGTTTCGTTACTCTAGAAATAAGATATTTATTCGTTTTTTAATTTCTAGAAATCTACGTGACGGTAACAAAACGGCCAAGCTACACATTTTTATTAGAATGTGGAGTATGTGAAGTTAGGTCTGGTAAAGTTAGGCGCATACATCAAGAATCTTGGCTCTGTATGAGATCTGACCACTTTTTCATACATTTTGACTAAAGTGTACAGTTTGTGAAGCAAACTAGACTCGTCTTGGCAACATTTTTACATGAAAATGTTTTTGGTGGGATTACAATTTTTCACTCGTTGAAAAACTACTTTAGTGCAATTATGGAATTTAAATATTTGAAATTATTTATCTACACATAATATTAGTTCAATTGTTTTTGAGAAATAAACAATAATGAATATAACACGATGTGATGAACGCAATCAAAGGCCTTTGATAAATCACATATAAATATATGTTTGTTCTCACCGGCTATAACTAGGACGTCAATCAGGGCAAGCACGGCTAGGCTGACCAAGCTGACGGGCTCTTCCCATCGCACGTCCTCCAACAGAGCCGCGCACGCTGTCACGTTCAGCGAGCGCATATTACGCGCGTCGCCGGCCGCAGCGCGCGGAGCGATGCGCGCCGCATTGCCTGCTGGAGGTTACGTCACACGCATGGTTCCGACTGCCTCTGAGGACAAAACATTTTCTTTATTTGATGTATGTATAAACAAGAAAGAAAGACACATAATCGCATGTAAATATATAAGAATATTACTTGTATTAGGTATGTGGATTTATGTGAACTGTGTCGATCGCCTAGCGACATCGCTTTAAGTTTATCGTGTAGAACCTCAGAAAATTTTAGGATTTTCAATAAACGCTTTTTCAGTAGCATAAGCTAATTTTCACAATCTAATCTCGAATGAATGAACATTTATTACCAAACATTGAACACACAACACAAAAGAATATTAATAAGTAGATAGAAATCATATTGTACAAGTGAATATGTGTAACCAAAGTTATCACAAATGATGTGCTGTGGGCTCATCTCGGCAAGGAGATCCATCCAGCATATGTTGCTGTCACACGAGTAGCTACAATGCTTATTTACAACAGATCTACTGCGAATGAGTCACATGAGAGTGTGGCATATAAAATACATACTTAATCTACACTATTATTATAAAGAGGTAAGCGTTTGTGAGTTTGTAGTTTGAGGCGGGTAATCTCCGAAACTACCGAACTGATTTCAAAAATTCTTTCACCATCAGAAAGTTACATTATCCAAGATTACTATAGGCTATATTTTATCTCAAAATTCCCACGGGAGCGAAGCCCCGGGCAACATCTAGTACTATTATATTTTGACGTCCTTTAATACTTCTTAAAATATTTAAACGACTGTGATTGCTTTTGGGGCATTGAACTTTAATCTTTAATTAATAACAACAATTTTGTACTATTACAAATCATATCGTTCGTTCAATAGACCTCTCAAAACACCCTTTTAGTGAATGAACCCGAGGCTCATCGTCCAAAGGCCCAAATTACAGTTTTCATCAAAAGATTGAAGCAAGCTCGCCCGATAGAACCGGGCCTGTTTCAATGTACGCGAGGCCTATTCATCCAGACGGTGTCAGCCGGTCATCCCATTAGCCGATTGCCTTTATTTATTGTAGACGGAATATTTTTCACCTTTCCGAAACTCTTTGGGACGTTTTTCAATTACTTTTCGTTTACATTTGTTTTTTCTGAGCTCTTTTGTCCAAATTCTATTTGCAATTATACAGAATGACGTAATTACATAAATTTCTATTGAGGTATGTACGGTATGTAATACCCATGGATTTAATAAGTACTTCGTACAACAGTACCTACTAATTCCATGGCAATACATTTGAACTTAATATTGCTATACATATTCCAGCATTTTATCAACCATGTGTGGCCATCACTATTCTTATGTCAAATTATTTTAAAGAAATAAGCCATACATATTTCTGGATTACTATTTAGAACAGCTCCTCAGATATTGTGGTCTTTTACATCAAGAGATTGTAATTAATTTATTAAATAAATAAATTCTCTGAAATTTTTAAAAAACTAAGTCAAATGTTTCTAACAATGATCTCATTCTACATTTCCTGAATTTCTGGTCTGCAAGGTCTGGTCAGTTTAGTCGGACTGGAAGCCTCGATATATTTTTATTCGACACAACCCAATAATCAATTGGTTTGGTTGTAATAATTATCTTATCGAAATCCATTAAGCCCGAACAAACAGTTGAACTGAAAACCCTGAATGTAATAATCGATATCCGCTATAGTATAGACTATAGCGGATACCGATTTGTTGGTTTGAAATCATTTGTTTGCATCAATGCATTTAACCGTAATTCATCAAAAGTTTTATACTTCCTATAATAACACAGGAACAAAAAATGCATGATAAAAAATATTGTGAGGTTTGGAAAATCACAGTGGAAATTCACAGTTTATAGCACTTTATGGATATAAAGTGCTATAGACTATATACAGGATTGTCTGTTGTTCTAAGAATAATCTTCTAAAGTGAAACACTTCGGAAAAATAACTCTGTAACGCCACAATGCATAAATAATAATTCTCAAATCGGATCTTCCAAGAAGCAATTTCACGGGGAACGGCTTTTTTAACAAAAAAGTTGACGCGCAAAGACTTTCGCCGCGCTAGATTTTCATGTTCTTGGGAAAAAATGTCGCTGAATTTTATTTAGGGTTAGAAAGTTCCGTGGATTTATTACGATAAACGCAGGTTAAAAAGGATAAAAAATACCCAACGTGCTATTTATGATAAATGTTCTACCTGTGTATCAAATCCCATGAACATACATTTTGTTTTTGCGACATTAAGTAACGTAAATAAACAATTTTTCTCTCGCATTATGCCTACAATATAATATAATAAAAAATGGTTCGTGCTAAGTTAATAATAACAAATAACTATTATTTACTCAGGTTAAGTGTTTGATTTTGTATGGAACAGCAGATTTTTTCGCGATTATGGGTTACTCTCATACGAAAAGTCATTCAGTATCTTGGACAGAGCATGTGAAACGGACGCACATGATTTTTTTTATTTTTATAAGGACAAATCACATAGATTTATCTAGCCCCAAAGTAAGTTCAAGGCTTGTGTTATGGGATACTAACTCAACGATACTATATTTTATAACAAATACATTATATAGATAAACATCCAAGACCCGGACCAGACAGAAAAACATCATTTTCCATTATGAGCCGAGCGGTGATCGAACCCGGGAGTCGGTTCAGAGGCGCAGTGGTCGTCAAATGATTAAAATGTCACCCTGTGTATGTGAAATTTATTTATTTATTCATAAGTACACAAAACAGTAGGTGGGTACATGCATATAAAATATATAAAAATTACATAGTTTCTACGAATTAACCAAACTGACCAACAATATGTGTATAAACTGACCAACAATATGTGTGTAAACTGACCAACAATATGTGTGTAAACTGACCAACAATATGTGTGTAAACTGACCAACAATATGTGTGTAAACTGACCAACAATATGTGTGTAAACTGACCAACAATATGTGTGTAAACTGACCAACATATATGTGTAAACTGACCAACAATATGTGTGTAAACTGACCAACAACATGTGTGTAAACTGACCAACAATATGTGTGTAAACTGACCAACAATATGTGTGTAAACTGACCAACAATATGTGTGTAAACTGACCAACAATATGTGTGTTCATAACATGTTAAATTTTGCTCACATCAAAATACAAAGTGAAAACAATACAAATAAACATATATGGAAACAGAAGAATACAATACTAAAATGGCAATTTAATCTATTATAACATTACGGCACTTCCTTTTGAATTACCTTAGTGAAGTGCAAAAAAATATTGGTAGTTTTGATGATGAACTAAGACAGTTCTAACGTAGTTTATGTAATCCATATCAAAATAATTAAGAAAGGAGAGACTCTTGTTTGTTACAAATAATCCTAAGGAGCCAGGTTGATCGTTGGACCTGCCTAATCAACTGTATCATATTATATGTATAAAATGTATTGATCTAGGACAATGAAACATTTTTTTATCTATATTTATTTATTATTTATTTATTTAATTATTACAAGATAACGAAATTCTGAATAGAACGCGAAATTATTTCGTTTCTGTGCCCGAATACGGATCGCCCATCAATTTACATAAAACTGTAACTCCAGCTGATATTATTTATCCAAATGAAAGGCAAAGAGAAAGAAATATTTTATGCAACGTCTTTAATCCTATTTTAGGATCGGGATCTTGTGAAGTTTTCCGTTTTCCTTTCCCGCTGTGTTTTCGGGATTATAAAAATATATAGGTCAAGATAATTTCAATTGTTCTTATGTCTTACACATTTTTTTCTTGGTTTTGTATAATCGTGATTGTTAAAATACTTATTTGGATGACTGCGATCTGAAATGGATTGTGGCCGGTTGGGTTGTTATTTTAAAACAAACAATTTGTTCACTAGCGCTCGATCGGCTAATCACTTTATCCATTTAAAAAATCCGCACTAAAATTAGTAGCGTAGTGGGGAGCGACTTTGTTTTATACTATAGTGAAGTACATGTGACAAATTATATTTGCGATTAAAACTGTACATTTATAGCGTGTGGTTCCGTCCTAGTATAGGACCACTCCATACGAGGCGACTAAGGGACACAAAGTCTTAACAGCTGATAGGCAACCATAACATTCCCAAAGAAGTTTGACCGGCCGGATGTAATATTGTAGCTAAATCTACCAAATGTAATGGGATTTTTTTTACGCTAACCCTAGGCTTTGGGGCATCACAGCTCCAAATACAACCGGGAACACGCGATAACGAGAGAGAGGTGAAACAGTTTATTATTGTGAAAGTCTTATCGAATATATAGTATACTTAATTAACCCAGGTGAATTAAGTCTACTACCCCATTAGAACCACCATTCGAATCTGTAGCTGCTGGTCTGAAAAAGCCTGGTCGATGTCTCTGGGGACCCAAGGGCTGGTCCTATTTTGACCAACGATTGAGTTTGATCATGCGAAGATGCCTTCCGAGAACTTTGCCGCATGACGATGGCGATTTAGAATCAATTCTTTTTATTTAAATTAAATTTATACGTTTTGATAATTTCGTTTTAATTTTTAATATTATTTATTTGTCACATAATTAAAATGGTAAAATTAAAAATAATAATACTAAATGCATGCCGAATCACACGTAAAGCATATAAAACTTTTCCCTCTTACGCTTGACTTCGGCCCGCGTATGAGGCGTATACCCTTTTTTATTTTTATTTTTTAAAAAAAGGAGAAAACATTTATAAAAGTACAATAATAATAATAATAATAAAAACATCTGCAGAATGCTTGTTAATCTATAGAAAGATGTTTCTAATAATATAGAAAATAACATTGCCAATTAAAGTACATGAATAGTGTATACCCGAGTTAAATGTCCATAGCCTTCGATATGGGCGCGTGGGTGGGGTGACGTCAATGAAATCTCTAAAAACAAGCATTTATTTATTGATTTCATTGGCTATGCTGTCGTCTAGATATGATAGATTAGAATAACCGGGTAATTTGTTCCTTATCTATTCTCTACTAGTGGTGTAATGAACCAAAAGGTCCCTACTCATACCACATGAGCTTGTACACGTATAGTAGTTTTCATCGACCACCACTTGCTTGCGGTGAAGGGAAACATCGTGAGGAAACCTGCACACTGATTGATTATTAACTTGTTTATGAAATGGAGAAGGCAATGGCAAATCACTCCATCAATAGTGCCAAGGAAGTCGTTTTCATTCCATGTAATGACCTTCAGCCATGAGGAATACGATTATGAAGAATTCCCCCTGGTGAATATCGATACAATCATTTGTTTCTTAGACCGGCCCTTTCGCCGGAACAATTTGCCTGGAAGAAATTGCTCATCCATAGATAATCAATTTTTGTATCCATTTTCGATCACAATGTTAACATGTTTATATATTTTCAACATGTACCTAAAGTATTTTGTTTTATTATTAAAATAAAATATAATAAAAAGAAATAATCCTTTTGTCATGATAGGGACCAACACTGTTTAAATGAGTTGCTTTCGGCATTTCTTCTCATCATTCAAATTTTGACATTTTTTAATAATGATGTGAATTCGTCCTCTTAATTTTTAATATCTATATGTATAAGACCAGCATTTGTTAATTGACGTCCTTGGAGAAAAGGCCGCGGTGAAGTTTGTTGCGCCGCTTCTTCTTCACCTGCGCTTTGGAAGCCGGCAGTTTTAGTTTAAGTAATTTTTTTGACAATAAGTGATGTATATACTAATAAGTGATGTATGTATCAATAAGTGATGTATATCATCCTATATTGAATAAAGAATTTTGAATTTGAATTTGAGCAGCTTTGCGATTCCGTAAAACTCGATAGTCACATCACATCACATCACTCATACTTGTCAAATAATTTTCCAGTAGTCGTTCCGAAATGCTAGTAGTTTGTTGCTTTTTGAGAAAGATATAAATGTGATATAAATGAAAGATATAAATTTTAACATGAAAAACTGGTCACTTTTTAATAATTTCTGAATAAATATACTTAGATTCTGATTAGTAGTTAGCTGGGTGTAACTTTACGTCCAGCTACTTAGTACGTCAACCCTTCTTGGGAATATTTTTGTTGACTATAATTGCCAAGGCCGTTACTCGCCTCGTATAACATCCACGGGAAGGTATGGATGGGGTGGTTCCATTCTAGGGCGGAACCACACGCCCAAACACGTCACATTAATGATTGTTTCGTTATCGGTAAGTTAATCAGCAACTATATCGGGTCGTGAAAGCACAATGGACTGAAAAACAAGTTGAGTAACTTGTTTTTTGGTTCACTTCCCAAAGGCCATTTGTCTTTTAACCCCAAAACAAGAAACTTGGTTCATTACTCGGATTAGCCCAATCAGTGCAGACCCTCTAAATTCACTAAAGTTTAGATGAAAGAAAAGTGAGATATGTTTCTTGGTTCATTAAAGTTGTTTTTCTGATTTAGTTATTTTTACATGCTTTTATGCAACTGACAATGTATATGGACGAAGTGATTGACCACAAATGACCGCGCTTGAATAATGCCCAAAACGAGAGGAGAATGAGCTAATATGATCTAATTGACTAGGCATTATTATTATGTTCGTTATCTATCAAGTAGACTACGGAATAGAACAATTAAAACGGGTTTTATCACTGCTACAAAAAACGGGTTTTATCACTGTTATTGAGTACAAAACTTAGTGACAGAAACGTGACGTGAATCCGACTCCACGCAGTCTTGTCGCACCTACCCCTACGTGTTATACTTACGCGGAGGCGCAGAGGGGCGAGGCGGCTCGCGAGCTGTTGAGCACCTGCTCCAAAACCAACTAGTTTTAACACGAGCGAAATTTGTGCCAAAACCATCTGCGACGATTAGGCTCGCGTGGGCCCGCCAGAGCACCGCAGCGCCGAAGCCGTGACAGAATTCGAACCTGTGACCTTTTCATCGGAAGGTCTAACCCACTGGACCACCACTGCTTCACACAGCTAGATATAACTGTATGTTTTGCATATATTTAAAAACTCTTGTTATTTCTATAACCTACATTTTAAACTAATCTGGACCCTAGGCCGAAAACAGAGTTTTGTGAAGTAATTATAAAGGAAAACAAAAGCTCGGCAGTTAAAGGGCTTGCGTTACAATTGGCGTAGATATAACAACTATATAATTTATTTTAACACTAGCTGTTGCCGGCGACTCCGCCCATAGCAATAACCTATATTACTTTCTAGCTCTCGATCGAAACTCACTTCGACCTTATCCTCCGTTTGACGTGTAAGAAGAACAAACAAATCGCTTTTACAACTATCTGTATCAATCCTACTAATATTATAAACGCGAAAGTTTGTAAGGATGTATGTGTGTGTGTATGTTTGTTACACTTTCACGCAAAATCTACTGGACGGATTGTTGTGAAATGTGGTACACGAGTAAAACATAACCTGGATAACACATAGGGTACTTTTTATCCCGGAATTCCCCCTGTACACGTAGGGGATATTAAAGAAAAATAGTTATGGGTACCAATAGAAGCTCTAACATATTTTTTGGAATTAGTGTCTGTTTTTCTCTTTCTCTGAGTGTATGTTTATTCCCGCATCACGCAGAACCTACTGAATGAAATTGATGTACCTAATAAAATGTTACTGCGTGTAAAAAACTCAAATTCGGGGAAAATTGTTTACAAATTAATCCATTGCGCATGAAACATAAATAACTATAACAAAGTTGGCAAGACCTTGTATAATATTTTCCAATCGTGCGTGTCGTGAAAATCATTGCAGCATTCCCTGCATGCGTTTAGGGGTGGAGGTAACCCTGCCAATTTAAACGGTATTGCCAACTCTTGTAGGTTGCTATGTGCTGCATGCTTCCCGATTCTGTCGGATTTTATAGCTCGCTGTGACTTGTTTTTCGTTGGAGATAAATGTCAACTGTTAGACCAAATATGGTTTTATTGTAGACAACATATTACATTATATGGATTTGTGTTCGGAAGATAACGTTTTATGTTAGGAATGGTACAGCCATAATTTCAACAAAACTCGATACCGGTAATTTTTTTGTCTGGTTAAAAACGGTTATTCGTAATTGCTTTGCTCCAAGTGGAATACTTACGAGCTTTGAAGCCTCTGAGATTAACCTGGTTAATTTCAACACGTGTATTTTCTCGCTATTGTTTCGGTATTTTTGATTCTTTTGTGTAGGGTAATTTTTGGAGGGAAACGAGAAGACCCATTTCGAGTTTAACCGAGAATTTAAACAAAATTTAAATGCTATTCAATCAGAAGCCGAAAAATAAGCGTGTCTCCGAGTTGTAATCGTAATTAAAAGTTCTTTATAAAATTAATATGGAGATATGCACGAACTGGTTTCAAAAATTAAACCAGGCATCTGTGCCCTGATTTTCAGACAGAGAGAAAACCGAAAAAGATTTTAACTGTTAAAAGTATTAAAGTAGTAAGTATTCGTTTCACTTGATTTGTGGTGAACGATGTGTGCCTGTTAAGGGTTACGTTAGAATTTAATTTCTTATAATATGTATTAGTGTTAAACGTTGTATGTATTCACTGTTGGTGTACAAATAAAGTTTCGGGAATTCAGGAAAATCCGACGTATATTGGTCACTTGATTTATTTAAAACTATTTTTGAAGGAAAGGTGAAAGGAAGAAGAGGTCCAGGGAGACCGTGGAAGAGTTATGCGAGCAACTGAAAGAGAAGGCAGGAGTTGTGTCGTATCGAGACCTTAAAAGCAAAGCCGAGGATAGAGAGGCGTGGCGTATACTCCACCGACCAGAGCATAGCTCTTAAATAAGAAGGTAAGGTGAAGGTTTTCATATAAATTTTCTTATTTATTTACGCACAAGTTAACAATGTAAATATAAGACTTACAAATACGAAACTAAGTACAAAGTTACTTACTTTACGTAACTTATTTCTTCCAGTAGACGCGCGACAGAACCATAATAGATTAAAATTTAATTAAAATACAAACTTTATGACAATTCAAAGCACACCTACTCATGATGAAGCTTTCGTTAAGGCTCTATATAAGCTCTTGTCTTTGGTTCAAAGGGTTTTTCTCATTACACAACGTATATTAAGTATCTCGTCTATTGACGTTCCACTCGCTATTCTTTTAGAATTTTATCTTCACTTGCTTGGATATTTATTAATTTACTTTTATAAAGGTAGCCTATGTTAATCCGAAAATTTCATCAAAATATGTCTAGTAGTGGTGATATATCATCACAGTGTATGTACTACAAAACAAAGTCGCTATATGCCTCTGTTTCTAAACTTTCTTCTTTTAAACCACGCAACGGATTTTAATGCAGTTTTCATGTTATTTAGACAATATATTCCCTAAGGTGTATAGAACCTCGTGAAAAGTCGGGCCGGATAGTTAGTATAATATATAGTAATAAAGTACACACGTAAATGTGAATGTGGTCACCCTATCGTCTGTATACGATCCCAATACGGCAGAGTGCAAAAGAAAATCGAAAAGAACACAATACAGCGTTTCGGGTGATTGATTCTCAACTTTGCCCGGCTTTTTGTTCACACGGAATTGTTTATTAACGACGAGAAGATATAGGAAAATAAATATATAAATAAACAATACTTAGCCCACACTAACCATCAAATGTTGTCCGATAGACAAGATAAAACTGCATTAATAAATTGAAGCGGTGGTAGTGTAATAGTTAAGCCTGTTGATCGAAAGATCTCAGGTTCGTATTCTACTCGTGCCATATGATATAGTATTAATTTTCACACTGTGGTACCGAAGAATTAGAAAAGCGGACTCCGGACTCTGGCTTTTATGGCTGAGGAATTTATTTTAGTTATTACATTACTAAGTTACGTATTACTCCTAAAGATACAGAACCCGAAAAGGGAGTGATTAATCCACCCAATCAAAATGATACAGATATTAACAGTCAACGATTTATTTTCTTCTCTTACCAACGAATGGCGTACTTATTACCAAAGATAAAATACTCGTATATTGCTTGTGCGAGAATTATATCAATCCTGACACGTCGTTTATTAGTCTTCATGTGTAAGGTGAGCGACGAAACGCTGCACAACGCGACGCGACGCTGTAAACAAGTCGCATAAAGAAATAAATAATAATAAATATGTGGACAAAATCGCAGAGAAGAAATGCCGAAAGAAACTCATTAGAATAGTGTTTGTCCGAATCGTTGCAGAAAGGCTTACTATTATTATATTTTACATATTTATTCTAGTTATATAACAAAGTACATACATTTTATAGTGCGATATTATAAGAATTCTATTTCTTGTTCATCACAGAATCCTAAAAATGCGTGTTACCTATAAAAGAAATATTGTTTTTACCCCCGTTTGAAGATCTGATGTTGTCCCTTGGGAATCTATGTCAGAAGCTATCCATAACATTCAGGGCCTTCGTTTTACGCGTCATAGGTAAGCAACGGAATGCTGCAAGACGATATTTATATATAGCGGAGCATGAGCGGAGCCTCTCGAGCTGGATCGCTATTAATTAAAAGAAATCTTCTTCTTCATAGTCGTATTCCTCATTGCTGAGGGTCGTGGTCATTACGTGCAATGAAACACACAACAACTCTCTTGGCATAATTAATGGAGTGGTTCGCCATTGCCTTCTCCATTTCACACACAAGTTAATAAGAATTAACAAGTGTGCAGGTTTCCTCACGATGTTTTCCTTCACCGGAGGCAAGTGGTGATCGATGAAAACTACTATACATGAGTAAGATTGGTATACAAACTCATGTGGCACGAGTAGGATTCGAACCTGGGACCTTTCGATCCATAGGCGGGCGTCTTAACCATTACACCACTACTGCTTCTCTATATATCCGTTATTTTAACGTATACTAACTCAATCGTGTTTCAATAATAGTCCATATATATACAGTTTTTTAAAGTGTTGGTTGAAAAACTATCAAGACAGTAGTCATATTATTATTTATAATTTATAACTGCCTTTTGCTCGCCGCTTCGCTCGCATTTCATCGCTCTCTTCGTAACGCGATCAAACTTTATCAGATTTTAAGTTAGACACTCCGCTACACAACTGTGGAAATAGCATCAAATTGCGTCGAGTAGTTTTTGCGTGATGCGCGAACAAAATTTCTCTGTTTGACAAACAGAAATTGTAAAAAAAAAATGTTTTGGCTTCTATGAGTCCTATATAAACTAATAAATATCTCCTATGTACACACATAGCTCACTTGTTTACAGTTTTATTATTATGTGTAAATTAATTTCTATAATTCGTGCGTAAATACTCAAATTATTAAATTTTATTGTTAAATCTCACGTCTAGACTTTAGCTACAAAAACATCATTTCCAATTATAGTTACTGTTAATCCAACGACGCGAGTGTAGGCATGTTGATGACAGCTCAACTTTATGTTACAAAGGAATGTATTATGAATACCAATTAATAATTGACTTCTGATAGAGACAGATACATTACAGATACATTGACGACCTCGGTGGCGCAGTGGTAAGATTCTTGCCACTGAACCGAGAGGTCCCGGGTTCGATCCCCGGTCGGGTCATAATGGAAAATGATCTTTTTCTAATTGGCCCGGGTTTTGGATGTTTATCTATATATGTATTTATTATAAAATATAGTATCGTTGAGTTAGTATCCCATAACACAAGTCTCGAACTTACTTTGGGGCTAGTTCAATCTGTGTGATTTGTCCTAATATATTTATTTATTTTATTTTATCACGTCTTCATTTCTTACGTGGCAGACAGAGCCGAGAGTTTCGAAACTCCCTACATTTAGCTGTGTGTAAGCACTTAACATAATATTATTTAAATCTCGTTCACAATAACATATAAAAAAAAAATGCCTTCAATATTCTAAATGTTGGTAGATATAATATATTTATTCGATAAAAAATACGGAAGAGTATCCACAAAATGCTTCGTCAAATATACATAGGAAATTTAAATCATCATATTGAGTGTGTTATTGCTAACACTGGAGTCAGATTTTATTCAAGTCGCCTAAATCATGGCATCTGACATGACTTTTGCGACTACTTACCGCCAGACAGGTAGTCGCATACATACTAGTGAACTAACTGTCCACCAGTGTGCAGGTTTCTTCACGATGTTTTCCTTCACCGGAAGCAAATGGTGGTCGATAAAAACTACTATACATGAGTCAGATTGGTATACAAACTCATATTGCACGAGTAAGATACGAGCTTGAGACCTTTCGACCCACAGGCCAATACACCACCATCGCACGGCTTCGAAAAATTAAATAAAAATGCTTTTGTTTGCGAGGACCTTTCATTGGTTCCGTTTTTACATTTTGAGGTACGGAACCCCAAAAAGCTTAGGGATTCAAAGCCCACGACCTGCAAACCGATGTATTGAAAAACCTAATTGTCAATAATATTAGTCGACCGCCGCTGGCAGCGGGAGGCACAACGGATTTCAATTAAGGCTATGCAAATGAACGATTCGGTTGACTTGCTTGCTTACAAATACAATGTTTATATAAGCTTTAGTCAAAACCATATGATAGATTTTTCAGAAATTAGACCTCCTCGCCTTTTTTTTTTTATTTTTTTATATTGTTATATCTCTTTTTAGAGTTTTTCTCAAAAAGTTTCAAACTGCTGACATTTTGGAACGGTTTCGCGACAACTTTTGAACAGCTGAACGGATTTTGATCAAACATATCTAAGAACCACCGCTTAAAAATTAGTTATCAAACAAAAAAACCGCATCCGAATCAGTTCACCCATTGGTGAGCTTCGGTGCCACGTACACACAAACACACTTCAAACGGTCAAACTTATAACACTTCTCTTTTTGCGTCGGGGGTTAAAAAGAAAGTCATTTAAATTTTGTTGTTCCGACACGCCACAACCTTCTCAGCTGATAGGTAACAATAACACCCCCAGAAAGTGTTAACGCGGTCGGTTGTAAAATCACAGGCAAATACATGAGAAATACAAATATAAATAAATATATTAGGACAAATCACACAGCTGATTGAGCTAGCTCCAAATTAAGTTTGAGACTTGTGTTATGGGATACATAATATTATACATTATAATACTGGACCGATTTGATGAAATTTGTCACAGTAATAGATAAAACGTTCAGGATTAACTATAGCTACTACTTTTTTTATCAAAAGATTTTACCCGAGCGAAGCCTGGACGGGCCGCTAGTCTTAGGGTTATATTTTACCCTGACCCCGGACATCAAAAGAAGTTTCTTCAAACTAAATACCAACTAGGTATATAGTTTTTCCTTAAATTCCTACGGGAGAATAAACGAAGGACGCAGCTGTGTTGGAAAAATTATAACGAATACAATGGAGCGATTGAGCTGATATCGAAAGCTTTTGTTTTTCAACGATTGTCCCGAAAACTGAATTCTTTTTTGTTATCAAATAAACCATTGTAATATTTGTCATGTTGATACGTGATACGCGTTGGCATTCATTTAATGGTGTATTCACACAGTGAAAAATTAAAAACGTATGTAACGTCATAGGTATTCGAATTATAAAAAGATTTTATCTCATTATTATTTCCAAAAATTAATTCCAAAGTATGTGTGACATATACAACAAATCCATTTGTATAAAAAGTTTATTTGTTAGACAAATTATAAAAAAAACCCGACTTTCAGTATTCATTTCGCTACAAATTTTGAACTGTTGAACCGATTTTCATTATACATGGCTAAAAACACTCTAGATAAAATTATCTATAAAACGAAAAAAACTAAACGAAATCAGTTCATCCGTTTGCTACGATGCCACAGACAGATACACAGACAGACACGTTAAACTTATAACACCCCTCTTTTTGCGTCGGGGGTTAACAAGAAATTGTCACGTAAATTGATCAACTTTGTTAATTAATACTAACATTATAATGCGAAAGTCTATATGTATTAAGTGTATTTTAAGTATACAGTAACGTCACTTAAAATATTTTACAGAGAATCACGTTCGAGCTAATTGAAGCGTTTCTGAAAATAAATTATCGATTTAGACGTGAGTCGCGTATGTTACAAAGTGACAGGATTTAAGATTATCCTGTGAAATCAAATTGTACACTTGTAAGATTAACATTACAAGGGCGTAACCAAAGTTAATTCAATTAACATTTTCATGTAAGAAACTCCATGCGTAGGTACTTATTGTTTGATTA
This sequence comes from Plodia interpunctella, assembly GCF_027563975.2. NCBI lineage: Eukaryota > Metazoa > Arthropoda > Insecta > Lepidoptera > Pyralidae > Plodia > Plodia interpunctella. Next base: position 6,660,038 of record NC_071317.1, read on the forward strand.
TGAGTTGGCTTCTTTTATGCCTATTTGGTTAGACCTAGGAAGGAGGAGATAATTATTAGATTGGAGATATTTTTTTTTAAAGCGAGATTTCGAAAATAACTTTCACGCAAAATCTAGTAGACGGATTGTTATGAAATTTGGTATACGGCTAAATATAACCTGGAATAATACATCCGGCACTTTTTATCCCGAAATTTCCACGGAAGTGAAGCTCCGGGGCGCAGCTAGTTTTAAATAAAAACAGTAGAGTAGCGTAAACAGAGTACAAGATAATTTGAAAAATTTAATATGAATTTCGGTGAAATTTTAAAAAATAACTAAAACGTGTAAAATTCGACTAAAAGTAATACAGATTAGAATAAATATACATTTTATACATACTAGCTGTTTACCCGTAACTTCATCAGCGTAGAATAGTGACTTCTGACAGCATAAATATATTTTTTGTGATTGATGTGTTTACCAATGCCAGATTTAGTAATCTGGCACATTAATTTGTAGAAACAATATTTTTGTGTGATAGCCAATTAAGTCGTGTTTAACTAGATGCATCCCAAATTTCATCAAAATCGGTCCATGGTTTAGCAGTGAAAGCGGAACAGACGCTTTTATAATTTTTAGCAAGGATTCCCACGGGAACAAACTACCAGATCACAGCTAGTTTAAAATGAGTACCAAAGTGGAACATTCTCTTTTGAAATTAACTTAAAACTAACTTAAAGGCAATTTTGTAACACAACCCTCTAGTGCGTAATCAACTAGGGCGGCCATAAAAGTTATAACTCGGCTAAATTGAGTTGCTCAGGTTTCGATGCGCCAACTTCGGGTATAACTTACGTTTTATCTCGGCCCCGTAATGTTTTTGAGGGTTTTATTAGCACTTTTCGGCGATTTGGGCTGTGGTAAGAAAAAAATATATTCTTTGAACTGCTTATCTCATGTTGGAAGGATTTTCCAAGTAAACCCAAAATATTAAACGTACAAATATCAATTATTGTCTTCATGATATCTAATTAATTCAAGTGTCTTTATTGGAATAAAAAATGTGCCATATTTATTTTAGATCTGAGCGGTTCGCTTAGAAAAACACGTGTAAGAAGTCACAGGTAAAAGCTAATACGAATTATAACAGGCATGAATTAAACTGTTTACGCGAGCCCTAGGAAAGGAAAGCTAATGGAGTGGTCATATTTTTCCGCGAATGTTGTACGAGATAACAAATAAACAACGCCTTGCACCTGATAGACAATAATAACCTAATAACCTGGGTTGACGTCAAACAAGCTGTAAAATCACAGCTGATTCTTCAAATAGTAAAACTTAATTTTACGCTACCCCAGGCTTCGAAGCCTCACAACCTCGAAAGTAACTAACACACGAGGATGAGAGAAAGATACTTTAATTATATACTAAAACCTTCCTCAATCCTCATGCATAACAATCACGAGATAGACGTCAAGACAGACTCGTGTTAGATATTGAAATGTCTGCAGCATGATCGTTAATTCGAAGTCTGTTTGATATCGATATATATAAAGTTGTTTGTCCACAGCTTTTGGAGCTATCTAAATTTATGTGTAACAAGAAACCGGTATTGTTTCTGGAATTCGCTGAAATGTGAGAAAAGTTTAGAGTTTTTTGCAAGTTTAGAGTCATTTGCGTGTCTAGTTACGTAGGAAAGAAATGGCTGGGCAGGCCACCCAAAAAGTGCTGGCTTGACGTTGTCAAGAAATATAAGCGTGCTGATGGTCTGACCACTAAGGAGACCAAAGATCGTGCAGTGAAAAAAAAAATAGGAAAACAGGCAGGCTTTGACTCTTAGTGGCAGAGAAAGCCACCGGAAAATTAGATGAGCCAGAAAGAAGCACCTGTTACCCTACCCTAACACCTGCACCCAGGTACTGATGGTGGCCATTGATTAGACTGTAAATGGCAGAATATTTTTTGGGGAAAATTTGAACAAATGGCTTGGTGTTGCAGGCGTTCATAGACTGAAGTGACACTTACATAGTGGACCGTATGTCTGTCTGGTTACTCAGTAATATAAAAAGACAGCTGCATTGGCATCTAAGAAGAAGAAGCAAATTAAACACAACCTCACTGTGCGCCAGCCTAACCTAAGCGCGCATTATTGTGTATAATTTATAAGGTCGATTGAAATCGATCCGACCTTCCTACATTGAAAACTTTTGCATGACATTCACTACGAGGGTTTTTATAACTGTTATACATGGAAATATTATGCTATTATTTATGAAACTAGAAGCTATTTTCTTCTTTATCGAGTGTGTTATTGCTAACACTACTGGGGGATTACCATCATCTCTTAACGCGATCCACTTTACGACCTAAACTGACCTGCAAACTGCATCGCAAAGTCGTACCATCAACAAATTTTTTTGTATAAATGCCATTAATTTTAGGATTATAAATTGAACTGAGTTGAATTGGAATCGTTCTGTAAAACGAATTTGCGATGCAGTTCAGTTTAGGTCGTAAAGTGAATCGCGTTAAGAGACGATGGTAAGCCCCCAGATGTCAGATTTTATTCAAGTCGCATAAAGGCGTCTGACGTGACTTTTACGCCTACCTAACGCCGTGTTGGAAATTGTAATCCAAATTTGCTCCAAAAATTTACTATTTGTATTCCATATGCAAGTAGTCGACTTCATAACAGAAAAAACCTTCCATGCCCCTTCCATGTCACTTGTACTCTGTATTTTGGAAAATTGCCGATTTGTATGTCGCATGTGTTCTGAATATAACAACATCTCTTCACAGTTCGATATATTTAGTGCATCGGTCAATTCAATCAAAAGTGCTATAATTTCTAATGGTTAAAACTTTCTTTTTCGTAATGTTTTTATATATATTTGTTTTGTAGTTACCTACGTTTGGTCGTGCGTGGCAGGAAGTTTCTTGTACAGGTTGAACCCAGGAAAAGAGGAACAAAATTTCAATATATCACAAGTGGTGCGGTAACGAAATTCTGCGGCCTACGTCTAAGTAACTAAGTAAGACACTAATTGGGTTTTAATATCCAAGTCAGTACTCTAAATGGTGAAGTTGCGTCAATAAATCGATATAGCTAATTGCATTATTGAACAAGAAATAGAAAAAACAATTAAACCTTTTTGGAGGTCGTAAAATCTTAGTTTTACTCACAAAATAACTCGAATATTTGGGTTAAGGCAAGGAAGAGTTTATAAAGAATGTATCCCAGAAATATTAATTACATTCTTTATAGAATTCTTCAGTAGTAGTACTGGAAGTATTATATATAATCTGTGATAGTAGTTATCATAGACCACCACTTTCGGTGAACGAAAACTTCGTGAGAAATCCTGCCCTTGCCCAACACATGTTGTGAGCCAAGGAATATAACTACTTATTAACTAACCAAAAACATATCATATAAGGATCCCTTTTTTACGCATAAATTTGTTGTCCTAATTCAAGTTACGCATATATTTTTACATACATATTTTTTGGCATACCATAATTATAGTTTAGGCTAATGTATTTTACCATAATTTTGATTTACATAAAGCTATAGTGTAGCAGTAGGTTTGGGTGCGGCGGGGCGGCCCTTGGACCATCCATAAACCGCCAATATGCTTTAGAATATTATGCTTAAAAATTGTCATGCTTATGGTAAGTATGCGTAAAAAAATTGTGCCAAAAACATTATGCCAAATTAATATTGTGCGTAACTATTAGTATGATAAGTTAAAAGTTAGCCATGTTAAATTATGATATAAAATTGTATGCATAAAAATAGGGAATTTATTTTAATAATGTCAACAGTAGGCTGAGCAAGCAAGGCGGTGAGTATTGTGACGCAGCGCGGTTGTCACTATTCAGAAGATGAACTCAGAGTAGGATTCGAACCTGGGACCTTTCTGTTAACAGGCTGTGTGTAACATTGCCAGGTGGCAATTAAGTTGAAAAATTCTTAGCTCTGATTGTGATTCCGTCTCCCGACCGGCAATCTTGTTGGGAATGTCAACTAGGGTGAGACACACTGTTGGAAAAAACGGGAAACAATCGTAAAACTTGAAAGACGAACGATTCGCGAATTTTGGAATATTTATTTAAACTTTATTGCACAACATAAATGAATAAATAATATGAATATGAATGTTAATAATAAATGGATTTATTGCCTTCATAAGACATTGTCTGCCAGACAAACCTTGGGACCATACAGAAAAAGGCAAAAAGGGTGAATAAAAGTATTCTCACTCACTCATCTATGTTTGAATACCTAGTTATAACCTATTCTGTAAGTGGGATAATATTATATATAGTTTATCTACATACGAGTATCTCTTTATCTTCAGGTTCAAGACATGTTCTTATTTTGCATGGTTCCGGTTGCATTCTGCCCTAGTGCCACAAAATATCCTAAATTTTAAAGACTGACGAAGCCTCAATTCAAGTTTGCACTTTTGAATATTTTTCTTTCTCATCTTTTTGTATCCGTAGCTGTGAGATCGCGAAGTAAACCAATTTTGTCATATGCCTGACGGCGCAGCATGGCGCACTATCTATTCTAATATAAGACCTATTGTATGTATACCCATGTCTGACAAAAATAAACATTATGAATTAAAAAAATAATAATACAATTTTGAAGATCCGATTACGATTTTGGCTTAGGTTACTTGGCCGTATAAATCTGGATGTATGAATCTAATTGGACATATTCGTAAAATGGTATGGATCAGATCGTCGACTCTGGGCTTACTGGTCGAGCGGGCACCTTCTTAAACTGTCAGTGGTCGAGTTTTTACGCCCGACGTGAATTCTCTAATTTCAAAACTAATAGACGCTTTCCGTTCTGAACGGCCATGTGTCCCGCGCAACTTTCAATCGTCGCCTCGGAGACACACGTCTGAAACGGCTGTGTGTAGTGTTTATTAGCTTCGAGACTTCGTTACGACAATGTTTTTGTTTACACCACTACACAGAGCATGGGGCGTGGGAGACAGAAATTGAAATTATATAGCAAATAGAAGTGATATTCCGTGATTTTTGTATACAAGTTTATTTGTTAGACAAATAAAAAAAAAACCCCCGACTTTAAATATTTATTTCGCTACAACTTTCGAACGGCTGAACAGAATTTCATGAAACACGGCTAAGAACACTCGGGATAAAATTATCTATGACACAAAAAAAAAAAACTAAACGAAAATCAGTTCATCCGTCCACAGACAGATACGCAGGCAGACACGTTGAACTTATAACACCCCTATTTTTGCGTCGGGGGTTAAAAAGCAGCTGTTGTCAATATTTAAATACTCGAGTCTATATTCTTTTAGCTGTGAATAAATTAAACATAATCCCAATACCAACTAACATTATAAATGCGAAAATAAATTTGTTTATTTGTTTGTTTGACACGTGTTATCTACACAACCATCTTCTTGAAATTTCGCATGTATATATTTAAGAGTATGGAGAAGGACATAGGGCACCTTTCATCCCGGAAAAAACTATTGTTCCCGTGGGATTTGCGAAATACCTGTATTCTATTGTAGGTGGCGCTAAATGCACGTTTTATAACTTTGAATTAAAACACTAGATGGCGCTGTATAAATGTGCTTTGAATATTTTATTCCAACCATGCCGATCCTATTATATCACGAAGAAAAAACTGTTTCCTACAACTAGAGATAGGGAATCGTGTAAAGAATAAATAAATAACAAATATTAAATAAATATATTAGGAAAAATCACACAGATTGAGCTAGCCCCAAAGTAAATTCGAGACTTGTGTTATGGGATACTAACTCAACGATACTATATTTTATAACATATACATATTATAGATAAACATCCAAGACCCGGGCCAATAAGAAAAAGATCATTTTCCATCCATGACCCGACCGGGGATCGAACCTGGGACCTCTCGGTTCAGTGGCAAGCACTTTACCACTGCGCCACCGAGGTTGTCAATCAACTTTTACGGAATTCCAATGCAACTCAGTTCAATTTAGGAACCTAAAATGAATCGCATTCATACTAAAAATTAAGTCGATGGTACGAATTTGCGATGCAGTTCATTTAACGCGATCCACTTTACGGTCGTAAAGTGGATCGCGTTAAGAGTTGATAGTAAGCAAACCCCAGTTTAGGTCGCAAAGTGATTTGCTTTAAGCGATAATGGTAAGGCCCCTGCGCACCCTCAAAGTCACAAAGTACAAAAAAATTACAATAATAAAACACATTTTACAAATCGCTTAAAACGTGAACAAGAAACACAAAATATTTTTACACCCAGTAAAAACTGAAAGCGCTCCGAATAGCTTCAAGAGTCTCGGACGAGCTTTTCTAGAGCTTTGCCAAGGGTGTGTTCACGGCGTGTTGCATTGTACGCGGAGAGCTTACGAGGAGCTTATTGCGTGCCTTTATACTATGTTGTGGCTAATAAGCTCTTGTTGTAGTACAGTTGACCATTTCTATTTAGAAATCACATCGTTAAAAGTTCCTATGTTCTACAAGCTTTTTGTGTAGAAATAGCATTTTATAAAAACTCAATTAAGTATTTAAGAGTCATTAAAATAACCATCGATTTTTAAAGGAGAGCTACCTACACTAGATGTTGCCCGGGGCTTCGCTCCCGTGGTAATTTTGAGATAAAATATAGCCTATAGCAATCTTGGTTAATGTACTTTTCTAATGGCGTAAGAATTTTTTAAATCAGTTCGGTAGTTTGGGAGATTATATCCCTCAAACTTACAAACTCACAAACGCTTACCTCTTTATAATAATAGTATAGATAACACAATATCATTTAATCTATCGTTATATTCTCAAAGGAGAGCCGTAACTTTAAGAAAGTCTAAAGTTAAGAAGACCGCAACAAATGGTGTCCTGAAAACAAAATGACGTGTCCATAGAGTTAATAAACTTTAGAAGTGGATTTAACAAATTATTTTTGAGATAATTCGGTCTACTAGCTCCACCCCGCAGTAATTATCCGCATAGAATTTTTATACACAGTAGTGCCGTTTATTTCACGAAGCGTCATTTATCTCCAAATCCTACGTACGGGAATCGCGTACCTACTCTTGTAACAAAAAGGCACCTAGGTATTAAGGTATCAGCTAGCTCAGAAGCTGTTTGTGTGGTGCGTTGCAAGCAATGCACGCAGGAGGATCTAATGACTGTCATTGACAACGCGATTAGGGTGGCTAATTTCTGGACCGCAACAATTTAGTGTTTACCAACGAAACGCTAAAAAGAAACTAGCTCAGAAGCCAATTTCATAAATTTGAACAGTGAGTATAAAGAAGTAACAAATATGCTCACGAAATTTTACCTTTATAATATTAGTGGGATGGGATACTCTGCATAGTATAATATAACACCTTCAATTCTGCAACAGTAAAATTTTAATCATGGGTTGTCCATCTGTACTGTCGAAATTTTGTTTGATTTTATTTGAGAGTATGCTGATCTGACGGAAGCTCGACAGAAATTTCGATTTCGATATTAATAAAATTTGCATGTTTTTGTAAGTAAATGTAAATAATTTGTAAATATAGTGTTGCTCGTGTGCTCGCTGAGAAAGCAATGTTCAGGATTAAGTAGCTTTATATTTCTCTGTAAGTGAATATCTGTATTCTTATGACAAATAAATAATATCAATATCACAATATTATTTGTTAATTATATACTAGGTTTAAAGCTAGTATATAATTAACAAATAATATTGTGATATTGGATTAAATTAGAAAATAATTATGTAAATTAGGAATATAAAAGTAATTTCGAGAACAAAAATCGCGGCACAACATGAAATTAAAGTGCCTCATAAGCTTTATTCTTATTCATATCTTCTTGAAATCTTATAAATAAATAACTAAAAGTAAACATAAAGTTAAATTCTTAATTTGATTTAATAACAAAGAGCTCAATTATTATTCTACTTTGCCATTTCTAAATTTAATATCAACGTAATCTTTAAAAAATGTTTGATAAGTCAAAATCTTTATTTAAACATAAAAAAACAATTCGGTAAAAAAAAGTAGGATATTTTTGATAGCATTTCCTATTGGGTAAAAATAAGGTGACGGGTCTGTAATTTTTGAAGTCTACACAAACACGAATCATCGTGATAAAATTCGATTTATATTCATCGGGACCGTTAAAATGAATTAATTTTCCGCTCTAATCAATTAATATCTATTGGCGGTGGTTCAAGGTTTCCATCCAGTTATAGCTAAGCCAACTTAGTATAAGTCAACTAACTAACTATAAGTCAACATTTGCTTGATTATCACTGAAATTGTCTTTATTTTTATTTATATCAACAACTCAACGCATAGCAGCGTGTTTTGTATATAGCTCATTTAATCCATACTAATGTTATAAATGTGACTGTTTGTCATCTGTCTGTTTGTTGCACTTTCACGGCTAAATCGCTGAACCGATTATAAATAAATTAGGTATGCATATAGTTAAAGAAAGGCTAAGGCTTTTTAAAAAAAATCAAAACTCCAAAATCTTTTATGGGGGGGTGGAATCTAACTTAAAATCTGGTAAGGGTTTAACGTTGCTTAGACCTCGAGATATCGAAAATAATAAGTTATGAGCGGACGCACGAAATAAACGCGGGTGAAGCTGCGGGTAAAATCTAATACAATATAATGAGCAAGACTGCAAGATTCAAATTCAAAATTCTTTATTCAATTTTGGATGATGTACATCCCTTATTGACTTGCCTCTGAACTGAGAGGTCCCGGGTACGATCCCCGCTCGGGTCATGATGGAAAATGCCCGGGTCTTGGATGTTTATCTATATATGTATTTGTTATAAAATATAGTATCGTTGAGCTAGTATCCCATAACACAAGTCTCGAACTTACTTTGGGACTAGCTCAATCTGTGTGATTTGTCCTATTATATAATTATTAATTTACTTATTGACGTCAAAAAAATTACTTAAACTAAGTCTACTGCCAACTAAGACTTCCAAAGCGCAGGTGAAGAAGAAGCGACTATAAAATTGGAAATGATGAATCAAACAGGAAACAGTTTTGCAGTTTTCTCCCAATGGCTTTCGCATCTACCGACCAGTCATAAAGAAAACACTTACTGACTGTTTTATGGAAATAGTTAAAAGAGATTTATTTTTATCGTTCGAACGAATGTGATATAGAAACGACTGACGCATATAAATGTGAAATTTATCATAGAGGTTATGAACAAAGATCGATAACCAACACTAGTAAATGAATTTGATCGCTTATAATGAATTTAATAGCTTTGCTTTATATGTGGATGTACAGCTTAAAATATTTAATCAAAACGTTCCTTCTGAATTATAGATGTTTTCAATATACTATGATAAATGTTTCAAACGTTTCTTTTTACCTCGATGAACTAGTGGTTATTATGCTCATACGAGTATGTGATCGAAAGGTCCTACGTTCGAACATAGAACCGATCAAGGTGCTATAAAAATCAGGGTTTACCAAAACGTCATGAAGTCATAGTTTTATTTTAGTCTTGGCTGGATTCTTATCCCACGACTTTCCACTGAGCCTTTATACCAGTGTAAAAGTGGGGTTATTAATTTTGTATCTTTCATTATAATATTTTTTAGTGAGAAGACGGCCATAAATAATCATGTCATTTAATAGCGTTAATGGTAAGAAAAATGGAAGGTTAAAAAACGCCAAAAACACAGTTGTCATTCATCAAAAAGCAGAATTTTCATTTAAATCAAATTTATTATTTTAAAAAACTTATTGACTATTGAAGGATAAAACGAAAATATAGAAAAGTGTAATTTGGGCTCCGACGCTCAACGGCTAAGGAAGAAACCGGGAAAATGTTCAGAGATGAAAGAGAGGGTCAAATAACAACCATATCTTAACAAAATGAAAAGTAAATTCTATGAAAAACTTTGAACTTAAAAAACTTGAATTTCCAATAAAACCTGAATATTATAATTGATAAACTTAATTGGTGACAACGTAAATGAAGACAAACTTATTGTGCAAGGGTAACCTAATTTGGATCTAGACGTGTTTATCTAGACGACCGTCTGCCGGGTAACGAAGCGCAGGTCAGCACACACGGCCGGCCTTTATTTCCGTACCAGCCACGTTATATCGCCTTTACCGTGTGGTACAAATGTAAATGCTAGGCGATTATAAATTTATAAAAAAACTTTTGACATTGATTCCCTTTTAATAGTTTCTTGCTTTAAGAAATAAATTAGATATAAAAATTGCTTCTGAAGCTACGTTTAAATTTTCGCGTTGAATAATAATTATTATTATATATTAAACAACAGGTATTAAACGGGTCTCAAGAACAAAAAGGAATACCTATAATATAATACCTATATTTTGCGTTTAATATATATAATTGGCTCTCAAGGTATAATTTGTGAATAAATTAGTTTCATGTCCAATTTATTGTAAGAAATACATATTTTAATAATATACATAATGCATTATTAAATGGTTATAAGAATGTTTCTCAACAACAGCGCCTATAGTGGCGAATCCAATCGTGTTAGCACTCTACTATACAAATATATGATAAAAAATATTAGCAGTTGCCACTAAAATTTTATTTTGACGAAGATAAACTTGCTCCCCTAATAAATATAAGAAAAAACTTAATAATAATAAAATGATATGATCCAAGGTAGTAAAGTGATAATGGTTTCAGTAATACCTTTTGATATAAGAAACCTAAATAATATAATTCCAGTCCAAATTTAGGTAAATGGTACAAAAATACACACACATACACACACAAAATTATCGCTTAACATTTAGGCCAAACCCCCGACCTTCATATACGATGGATTCCATCTTATAGCAAGTCATGAGTTAAAATTGGGCCTGTAAAAGGGTGTACCAGGTCTAGCGGAAGATGCTGACGTGAAATTACTCCCGCTGCTGACGATCTCGGGCCGACTCTGTAGACCTTTTTGATTTTCTCCCTGACTACGAATTGATGAGTCTTCACTACCGATTGTACACTAACGATTGTCATTTTTCTTGTCTAGTTCATGTCCAATTTATTAAGAAATCCATATTTTAATTTTATGAATAAATAATGCATTATATCTTAATGCGAATATGTCTGTCTGTGTGCCTGTCTTTCTTCGCTCCCGTGGGAATTTCGGGACAAAAATACCCAATGTGTTATGTGTGCATAGGGTATTTTTCCCGTGTAACAATTTTCATAACAATCGGTCCAGTAGATTATGCGTGAAAGAGTTACAAACATACACATCAGGATCACATGAGGATGTACCTCACAAACTTTCGCATTTATAATGTCAGTAGGATGTACCTATTTAAAACATTTTTTTTTGCGAAAAATACAATTTGTAAAAGTACGGTATTGAGGTATATTTATTTGTATATAAAATGTTATGAATATAAATATAACCTGAACTCTATTTGTGTTATTTGTGTCTGTAAAATAAATATATAAAAAACATACCTAAATCACATAGAGTTTTTGTGAAAAATACAAAATACTTGATCATGCTTAATAGCCCGTATAAAAATGATAGGTTTGTGTCCGATGTCAGTGCAAAAACAATGGCGTCGACACAATATACAGTAGCAATGTATCTTCGTGATCTCCGTCGCATTCGCGTAACGAATCACTTCCATAGGGTGTGGTCTCACTACTAGCGGGAGAGAAGGAAATATATTCATTAATACGTCCCTTTTCAGAGTGATCTTGGCTGCCCTGATTCTGGGGTCTGCTATCCATGCTAATATTATGAATGTGACAAATACATAAACACACTTTGTTTTGTCCGTCGTTCTCGTCAAAATGAGATAGTTGGAGAGCCTAAGTCTTAAGTAGCTTAAGTCACTCTGTTTTAGGCTGCTTTTTACCGCGGACGGAGCCGCAGGCAATAGTTAGTGAAACATAAAAAATAGCCATGCCATTACGTTCACACATTCTCTCTTTTTTTACACGATGCGTACTCGATATAGGAAAAGGAGACAGCATGTGAATTTTAGTAACGTGCTACCTATGTATGTTTCGTGGTAAGCCTTTATTCAGAGATGTTCAGGAATGTTCGCGGAGGCGAGCACTTAGATCTTCTACACGACCATGCGGAAGCGGAGTGTATCTCGTTCGCAGATTGAGGGTCAGTTCCAATATCATTCTGCAAATGATTGCTGACAGATTGTACTGTCATTATCTTTAGCTTTGGCACAGCTGTGATAGACTTATGACAGTACCTGTGCTGGGGTAAAGGTACTAACGAATATTATCATCGTGTGTATAATATTATAATTTTGGTAATTTAACAATTCCACCGATAATCACAAGTGAGTGACCAGTCTTTTCAATTTAGAAAATCTATTTTTTTTTTTGACTGACTTTCAGCCAGCACAGACTATCAGTTAACAGTGGAGCGCCACCTTTAACAAATCACTTTCCACCATGACGCGGCCCGTCACGTCGTGACGCGTAACACGGAAATAAGTCATCAGCCGGCGTGATTAAGTCTGTTACTTTATTACACCGTTTCTCCTAAACCTTTCTCGTGCAATGTCTAATAATAGTACAGAATAACCTTGGGCGTATAATTTGCTAGACAAAGTAAAAGACACGACCTTTAAACCTTACATAACTTAGAAAAGCTTAGTTATGGGTTGTTGAGGGGATTAAATTGTACAAACTATATGATGCCGACGCAAATCCACATTGCGTAATTTGTATGAGTTCTTTTATTTACCGCAGCAATGTATGGCGAATCTGTTAAAGTTCGACGAACTGGTCTGCGGTAATGTGGAGCCGGTATAAAATGGGTAACAAATACAGGGGGCTTACCATCATCTCATAACGCGATCCATTTTACGACCTAAACTGAACCGCACTGAAGGTATATAAATTATCATAAAGGCCATGATGGCACAGTGGTTCTCAGAGCGTTTTTCAAATTTTAACTAACACAAGAATCAGTTTTACTATCTGACTTTAAAATAATTAATCAGTACAGTGATAAACTTTATTTCATGAATGATTAATTTTGGAAATGTTTCCTTCCTCAAGAAAATTGAGGGGGGGAACTGGGGGCCTACCATCAACTATTATAAAACGATCCAAATGCAACCTAAAATGAATCGCATTCGTACTAAAAATTAAGTCGATGGTATCGAGTTTGCGATGCAGATCAGTTTAGGTCGTAAAGTGGATCGCGTTAAGAGTTGATAGTAAGCCCCCAGTTTAGGTCGCATATATATATATATATGATAATTTTTAATATGACGTGAAAAAGTGCCTGTGAAGGCCTAATTTCTGAATAAATGATTTGATTTTGACACATATACCTACAACATATACCTACCCTTGTAGTGTAAACTTTCTAAAAAAACTACATCATTTGGTTCCTAATTGAAGGCACCGTCGTCTGAAGGACTTCGACAACCAGCACTCGATCGGAATCAGTAACGAGTCTCGATTGTATCAAGTTTTGGTTGAATTAAAACTTAATCCTCGTAAATTCGTTGATATTCAAGTCACGTAGACTGGAAATTTAATTTTCGTCCAATTGGCAGCTTTTGTTGGGGATTTTGATCTTGAAAAGTTGTATTAAGTATTAGATATTTAATAATGTTTTATAGCAAATATAATACTGAATTGATCCAAGAAAATCACTGAACTTTTAATTGGAAGGCTTTGATGGCACAGGAGCTCTTACAACGCGCTTTAAAATTGTGTTAGAATAGAACAATCCGTTCACACGGCAAGGTTATTTTATATATATTATACAGACATACGGATACACAGACACATTAAATTTAAAACTCCTCTCCTGTCCTCGAGGGTTAAAAACATAAATTACTATACATCTATTAAGGTTAAGTAATCACTGTCTTTCATTATTCATGAGATCGGTAATCAATCTGTTATATATTACACGGTCGGGTCGTCAATTATTGTGATTGGTCAGATTCAGATTGATTTAGTTACTTCTCTCTCTCTCTAATCTTAGAGTGTTTCATTCAAGGCTGTGACGCTGCTGAGCCCGGGAAGAGCGAAAAAAAACAAGCCTTAAAATTTTGTTAACGTTTAAAGAATTTATTTTCTCAAAAGAATTACATAATTCACTTACCGAGAAAATACAAAGATATAATTAAACTATTGTACGTACCTAATCAATAAGATTTTACATATCTTTCGTGCCATCTGGACATATTTGCACTATATAAACTATCACTGATGACACATCACTTAACAATAAACAAAATAAAATGCAATGCAGCTAAAAATTAGGATTTCGGTATTAACTTTTAAACGAAACATTTCATTATTTTTTTTTTTCTTTTTCTTTTTATGTGAAGCAAGCATCTGAACATAAAATACTCTTAAAATCAATGAGCAAGTAACAAAGAGGGTAGACTGCATTCGTGTTCTAAAGACAACTACTTACACTTGTTTATTAAGGCGTGTACATTAGTGTATAAGCTGGAGCGGAATAGCATATTTCTATAACGAGTGATATATTTTTGCAAATTTAACAGTGATCTATAATTAGTTTATAACATAATTCAAATCACTATAATTATACGTATCAATATCAATCTCAATATCCCTATCACAATATATTATTTATTAGTAAAACGTTACATACTTATATAAATGCAAGTATAAATATTTAACATATATTATAAGAATTTGCTTTTTATACTTATTTTACATATATATATACTATATTTATACACATTATTATGAGAGGTCCTTTAATATGTGACTTTTTAGCAACTTTTTAAATGTGAAAAGTGATTTCGATTCTTTTATATCCTTTGGCAATTTGTTATAAAACTGTGCACCTTCATACATAATATTCTTTTTTCCATAGTTAGTCCTGGGAGTTCTTAAATATATGTTATTGGCTTGTCTAGTAATACGTTTTTGGATTTGTATCTTTTTTGTGAAGTTTATGTGCGAGTGTATATCTTTGGTGAGAATCTTTCTTATTAAAACACATGTGCTATATTTATACAGTTGCCGGAGATTGAGCAGCTTCGTTTCTTTATAAATTGTCATTGTTGGTGTTAAATAGGCATATTTAAATAAACGTTTTATTATTTTATTTTGCGATCTTTGAAGTTTTTCTAAGACTGTTTTACTCGCTGTTCCCCATATTTCAATTAAATAGTTTATTTGAGATTTTATTAAAGAATTATAAATTGTGTACCGTACATACTTTGGAAGGCATTTTGTTATACCTCGCAGGGCCCCTGTCAAGGATGAGAGCTTTGCCCGGATTTTATCAATATGTGGTCTCCATGTAAGTTGACTGTCCATAACTAGACCAAGATACTTTTCTTTCTTTACTCTTTGTATTATTTCACCATTTATTTGTAACTCATCATACGTGCCTATCGGTTTATTTTTGGCAGCAAAGATTATATATTTGGTCTTTGTAGTATTTATAGTTAGTAGGTTTGTCTGGAGCCAAGTATGCAAGATATTTAAATCATGTTGTGCGTGTTCAACTAATGTGTCTATGGACTGTCCAAAGTAAAAAAGACTAGTATCATCCGCATATAAAGTAATATCACCTTTCAATCCAATATCGTGCATACTGTTTATATAGATTAAAAACAATAATGGGCCCAAAATCGATCCCTGAGGGACACCACACGTTATTAATTGAGGTTTACTAAGTGTGTTTTCAATTTTAACGATTTGATATCTATTCGTCAGATACGATTCAAATATTTTATAGGCTGTTCCCGTTATACCCAAGTCTTTTAATTTATTAAGAAGCTTTTTATGACTGACTGTGTCAAAGGCTTTCTTTAAGTCTATGAAAATACCTAGTGCTATGTTTTTGTTATCAATATTATATTTTATGTTGGTAACTAGATCAACACAGGCTGACAGCGTGTTGGATTTAGGTCTGAAACCATATTGCTTTTTAAATATGAAATCTAAAGAAGTGAGATATTTATCAAGACGGTTGTATATTATTTTTTCAAATATTTTGGATATAATAGGCAATACAGATACTGGACGATAGTTACCGGGATCTTTCTTATCTCCTGATTTGAAAATAGGAGTTACTTTGGCTGTTTTCAAAGAATTCGGAAAATAACCTATACAGAGACACTTATTAATACATGATGTTAATTTATCAGCGATTAAGTCCTTAATACATTTAATAACTTTAGTGCTTATTCCGTCTAACCCACAACTTGTGTTTGCTTTTAAATTATTTATTATTTGGATTACTTCATCAATTGTAGCTGGCCTTAGCTCAGTTAATCCTGCATGATCTATGGTAACTGTGCTAGAAGAAGTTTGATCGTTGTGATAATGTTTGGGTATTTTTTCAGCAAGTTCCGACCCTATGGTAGAAAAGAATACATTAAAACAGTTACATATTTCTTCAATATTTGTAATCTCACCTTCCGATGAGTTTAGTTTCAAGGGGGCACATTGATTTTTACTTCTATTGGTTGCTAAATCATTTATGAGTTGCCACATTTTTAAAGGAGATCTCTTACAATTTTTGAATTCTTGGTAGTAATACAGATTCTTAGCTGATTGGATATTTTCATGTACTTTGTTTCTATGTTTTACAAAATCATTTTTTAGTGAATCGTCATTAGGAGCAAGTTTTAGTTTATGTCCAAGCATATTTCTTTCATTAATCGATGCTATTAGGGTTTTGTTAATCCAATCCTTTCTTGGTTGGTTTTGTACCTTCATCTTGGTTACTTTATTTTTCGAAATTGCTTCAATGATATCACTTTCTAATTTTTCGTAATTATAATCTAAATTTGAGGACATGGTCTCCTTAATTGTTTCACGCAAATTAACATAGTCGATTGCTTCGTATTTCATTCGTTTTGGTCGTTCAGGTTTATTAATTCTCATCTCAAAGTAAATTTGCCTGTGGTCCGATAAAGCATTCTCAATAATTGCGACATGAAATGTGTTATTTTGTAGGCTTGTGCAAATGTGATCTACAATTGTTGCTGTTTTGTCTGTTACACGAGTGCAATAGTTCTTATGTATTTTGTTTAGTACTTGTATTCCATTTTCTCGTAGAAGCATTTTATACTCTTTGACACATCCCTTGTTGCTTAGCAAGTTAAAATTGAAGTCACCAAATATAAGAACTCTTTTCCTTTTTGATAGATGATTTGCATATGTTTCTAAGAAATTGGTTGTGTTGGCAGAAGGTGGTTTATATATAGCTCCAATGTCCAAAGAAAACTTCTTCAAGCGTATCCATAGATAATGATTGCCATTTTCATGTTGATCATCTAGTACTTCATGCTTTAGATCATTGTGCACATATATAGAAATTCCTCCACCTCCACCATCTCCCATATTTTTTGCTCTATAATTATAATAATGTGTATAGTTTGGTATTTTTAGCTTTTGTGCATCCTGTTCAGTTTTTATCCATGTTTCTGCTACCACTAATACATGCATAGTTGATTTAAATGAATCTATAATACATCTAATCTCATCCAATTTTCCTTCCTTAACAAGACTGCATGCGTTTGCGTATAAAAATTTTAATGACTTATCTTTAGTCGTTATTTTAGAATAGTTGTCGACGACTTCATAGGTTATTGAATTTTCACCTTTTTTGGTGAAGCTTAATGTATTTTCTCTTGTAATTAGTTTTTTGGCTGGGATTTTATGATTTTAGGTATACCTTTTATATATTTTATGATAAGATTTTTCTCTCCATTTTTTTCACGCTCTTGTAACTCGTATCTGAGATTTTTCATACATTCTTGTTCGTAAGGAGTCTTATCTGAGTAAATTTTCACTGTTTCATCTTTATTGTTTACTTTGTTCTTTAATATCGATAGTGTTACATCAGGGGATGCAAAGCAAACTTTCAATGGGCGCATTTTATTAGGATCATATTTGCCTAGTCGTATAATTTTGTCTGACTTTGGACACTCTGCATATATGGAAGATGTAATTTCGTGTACTTTCTCTCTATCAGCTTTTCTTTTTTCGGACATATCTTCACAGTGAGGTTCAGGAATACCGACTATTATTATATTCTTTTTCCGCTCTTCACGCTCTTGGAGTTCAGCAATTAGATCGTTGCACATGGTTTGAATAGCTTTTTGTGCCAGCGGTGCTGTCGGTGTACTTGATTTGATCTGTTGAAAATCATTTTCTAGGGATTTTACCTTTTCATTTGTGGCATCAATGCTATTTGTCAAACTAGAGATTTGAACTTTGAAATTGGCGTTTTCCGCAATCAAGTGCTGGGTTGTGTTTTTAATCTCAGTTAATTGGTCTTTTATCGAAGAAACATTCATATTAATAGAATCAATTTTTTCATTATGAGATTTGGCAGAATCCTTTAAGATACCCAAAATTTCTTTTTTAAATTCGATGAATTGGAATGAAAAGCTATCATCTGGTACTTTTCTCTTTCGATAAGAGATATTTTTTGATTCTAAGTCTCTATCGCCCATTTTCGATAAGTCAGGTTGCGAGCTGCTATTGCCTTCCATAAAACTTATTTCCAAAGCGGACTATTGTTAAAACGCTCAGTTCGTCACTGTGTACGTACCTTATACGCACGCTGCATACGGGGCGTCGCTCGGATGATTCTCAGGTAATAGGCGGGATAAGGCCGAACTGTAGGTTGTCCTTTTCGCACCGTAGGTTGCTCAGTGCCCACTAGTTATATGAACTCGATAGGTATAATGCACTTTATGATTTTTAATTATAGTTCAGAATCGTGTGACAGCGTAATTACAATCTCGAAATTAACAAATGACACGTCTGCTCACTTCGGGTGTCGGTACGGTCTTAATTTGACTGTGATTTTATAATCGGCCGCCGGCTTCACGTCAATCCACTTTGGGAATGTTATTGTTGTCTATCAGTTGTTAAAGTTTATGTGTCCGTTAATCGCCTTTAACGTCATTCACGGGTAATGATAAAATGGTAAAGTAGTATATTTCTTATTATAATTTATCTAAGTGATCAACTGGAAAAATTTACAATTAAAATGTGCTCAAATAATAATTTACAAGGTAAATATTGGGTCCTATCAGAGTCTGGGATTAGCGAATATCAGTAAACAGATTGTTTGATAAATTTCCCCATGGACGGTGTCTGAGGTTACTGCGATTGATTGGTTTACTTATAATCTAATCTACTTTTGAGGGTTTTGGTGAAGCGGCTCCTTAAATACGACATGATTTGTTTGGTCAGTAGTCTGGACAAATAATATTTATGTTGTTAAACTAGTTATTATCAAAAATAATTTAATATTCATATCATCAGCACTCGATCACAATCATAACATTTTTTTGTATACCTTCTGACCATATTGTGTAGAGGTAATCAAATCAAATTAAACATACATAGGTACATACATTGTTATATTACTGGGAAAAAATATATATATATGATATAAACATATGGTAAGCCCCCCTGGTATGATAACCCTATCTGATACGAGTTCAACAGTTTAAGGGTAACTTAATAAAAATATATATATAGGTAATGTACTTCTCAAAATATTAAGAGCAATATTTTTATCTGTCTTGATGTCGTCAAGGAGGATAGGGATGTCGACGACCGCGCGAATTGGAGGCGAAAGCATTGCAAATTGTAGGAAAGCGGAC
Organism: Plodia interpunctella; assembly: GCF_027563975.2. NCBI lineage: Eukaryota > Metazoa > Arthropoda > Insecta > Lepidoptera > Pyralidae > Plodia > Plodia interpunctella. Next base: position 6,679,678 of record NC_071317.1, read on the forward strand.
CTTGGGTTTTGACGCTTAAAGGCTGAGGAAGTAATCTGGAAAACGATCAGTTGACAGAGAGATTGTGATACGAGTATGCTATGTGGATATGTAGATATGTCTCGCATTTGATCAAGTAAAACTGATAACCATAAATCGCCAGTATCCCATGTGTTGCGTGCCAAATTCTGAGGATTGATATAACTTACCAAAGATTACATAAGGGTTGGCACTGCGCCCACTAGTTATAGGGGTGGCAAACAGGGCTTACACAGTATTTGACGCCCCCTGACCCATTAAAATAATAGTATAGAAAGTAATAATAGTTAGGAACTTAAAAACTTAGTTATGAACATTTCCTTTAATAGCCAATTCCCTCAATTTTTAGATACCAACTATTATTTGTGTATAAACTTAATAATGATTTGGATTGACTTTTGATTTGGAATCATATTATATTATTTAATTATCCAGTTAAAACGTAAATTAATATTATTATAAAGAGGTAAGCGTAGCGCGTTTGGTAGTTTCGGAGATTCCTCCTCAAACATACAAACTCTTGTGAGTTTGTATGTTTGAGGAGGAATCTCCGAAAGTACCACAACGATTTCAAAAATTATTTCACCATTAGAAAGGTACATTATGCAAGATTGCTTGAGACTATATTTTATATCAAAATTCCTACGGAAGCGAAGCCCCGGGCAACATCTAGTGTTTTTATAAGATGGAGAACTCTTATATATATATTCTTACACTTATAATTGAAAAGTACTATGATATAGCAGCGTTTTCAAAGTTAAAGCAAACTCCTCTCGTTCTGGTTTAAGAGTGTGGTTGGTGCTGTCAAGTATAGCTTGTGCGAGTGACTCGCAGTAGTGTTCACTCACATAGTATTACGTCAAATTGTTACCAACATTTTGGATATTTGGTCATCTGAATAAGAATGATTTAATTTTTTATTGCGCCGATGTCTTTAGACATCGGAGCAATTTGATATGTCGTACATATGTTTTAATAAAATTTTAATTATCAATTACACAAAATGCGTCAGGCATCATTGTGTCCATGTTCAGTTGCATAATACAATTTTTCCGATAAGGGGCGGAAGAATGAATTCTGCCCCCGGGCTTACAAGCGCCGAGCGCCGGAGCAACCTGGCGCTGCTCCCGCGTCGGCTGGCACGCTTCACTTGCTACAAAAGATTCGAGACTTTGTCTCCCGTTGACAAGTGATATGTTAATTTGAGGCTAAATAGACTTTGGTTATCAAGTGGCCAATTTTTAGGCGCCAAAAATGTTTGACGTATGACGGCTGGCAATATTACAAGTGAATTGATTTAATTTGTTTTTATTTTAGAGGTATGGCATAGTGAGTAAAGTGGGTAAACAAATTGAGCTAGCCCCAAAGTAAGTTCGAGACTTGTGTTATGGGATATTAACGATACTATATTTTATAACAAATACATATATAGATAAACATCCAAGACCCGAGAGCATAAAATTTATTTGGAGTATAAAACATTACTATCACTTCACTCTATATATATTTATTTAAATTTCTTATACATTGGCATTTTATCTACATGCTCAGTCTATGGTACTGAACATCTTTTTTTATGGAAGCAACCTTGAAATCGCGAAAAAAAAAAAAATCAGCTGATCCTTTCCACAAATTAGGTATTTAGTTTTGTATAGAACAACAGATTTTTTTTTCGCGATTTCAATGTTGCTCCCATACCAAAAGTTGTTGAGAATCACGGACTGAGCACGTAGACAAAATATTGCCAATGTATAAAATGTCACCCTGTAAAAGTAGTATAAAATGTCGCTTCTCGTTGTCTGTCTCTTAAATCTTTAAATCTACACAACGGATTTTGACGTGGGTTTGATTGATAGATAGTGTGATTTCTGAGGAAGGTTTTGGTTTATAATTTATTAGGATTTTAAACGAGCGAAGCCGGAGCAGGCCGCTAATAGTACAATAAAATAAAAATATACAAATCATAACTTTTTATGCAACCAATAATATTCAGTTAAGAGTACCTACTAATCTCTAATGAAAGTACTGCACGTCGGCATAAGACTTAAAGAGATGAATTAATTCAGCCGAACTGGCATGGCCACGATAGCTCAGTGGTCAAGAGCACTATCCCAGATAGACAGGGGTGCGGGTTCAATTTCCCGCTCGATTCCCAGAATTTTTTCATCTCATATATTATTTTCAAAAAGAAGTTAAAAAGCATGTGTGACACGTTTAAAAAAATCAATAACATCTATTAAATAATTGTAACCATGTATTTTCAAAATTGCCTTTTTGTGAGCGTTGCTTTTTAATATTCATTCATTTTTCATCCAAGGAATTTACATCTGTTCAATATTCATTTCCCAATTTGAAATGTATGGTGTTGCTCTAGATTTGTTTGTTTCGAAAAATATAAAGAATAGATTCGGGGGAGATTGAAAAGTAATTCCAGGTATCATTTATTACCATCCATCTTCTTTTGACCTTCCTCGTCAGATGAAGTCGAAAAAACTTTGAAACAAATTGACGAAAACAAATGTGGTCGGTAAAAGCTTTAACGTTGTTACCATCTCGAGTTTTTCGTATAAATTTTCTTATTTATAGTCGTACCTGTTCCTCATGGCTGAGGGTCGTTTTTATTACGTGGAATGAAACACAGAGAACAACTTTCTTGGCATTATTAATGGATTGGTTTGCTATTGCCTTCTCTATTTCACACACAATAAGAATCAACCAGTGTGCAGGTTTCGTCACGATGTTTTCCTTCACCGGAAGCAAGAGGAAGCAAGGAAGCAAGTATACATGAGTCAGATTGGTATACAAACTGTGGCACGAGTAGGATTCGAACCTGGGACCTTTCGATCCACAGGCGGGCGTCTTAACCATTACACCACCACCGCTTCTTAAAAATACATACTTAAAAATATACTCGTATGTCTATATAGATGTCTCTATAGCTTCGTGTTCCCGGTATCATTCCCAGCTGTGACGTCCCAAAGCCGCATAATAAGCAAACCTTTAATTTAATTTTTAAGGTTTGATTATTTTTCGATCGAACCCCAGCAACAACCAGTGTGCAGGTTTCCTCAAGCTGCTTTCCTTCACTGGAGGAAGTACAGGTCCATGAAAGCTACTATATACATAAGTCAAAATAGTATCAAAATGGGACCATTCGGTTTAAAGGCTCATTTCATCCATACGCTTTATCATTAACTACTTTTCAAATTTCATCAAAATCGGGTCAGCGATTGTGCCGTGCGAGTGTGACAGACAGACTCGCATTCAATTAACACGATAACAATAAAGAATGTACACACAACACAGATACATTAATTCTGACCAATTTTCTGTTTATATAAAGGCGTCAGTCGTATATCATGAAGTCACCTAAATGAGTTGTTATAAGCGACACAACATACACAAGCATACAAAAATAGATCTGATTGAATGCCCGCCGCTGAGTGACGTTAGCTAATTAACTGTAGTGCGATCTGTATTAGCTATATAGCTTAGCAGTTAGCTGTGATTTAGACAGACAGACAGTGAATGATTCATTTATTTATATACGGATATGTAGATATTGTCGCCTCTAATATAAACTATATTTCGTTCTAAAAACGTTACTATTATATAAATGAAATTGATCAATTAAAGTGACATTTGATTATCGAGTTTCAATATGTGAATGGGTTATTACACACACAGCCCTTCTGTAACACACGAGCCCTAACTATTTCACGGCTAATAAATCCGACACAAAACGTTACAACTGTTCCTGAGTCATTGGTATATATATATATATAAAACTCTTGCGTTATTGAGTGACTGACTGACAGACAACGCACAGCCGAAAATACAGCAGGCCTACCATAAACTTTTACAGAACGATCCCAATGCAACTCGGTTCAATTTAAGAACCTAAAATGAATCGCATTCATATTAAAAATTAAGTCGATGGTACGAATTTGCGATGCAGTTCAGTTTAGGTCGCAAAGTGGATCGCGTTAAGAGATGGTGGTAAGCCCCCAGATGTACCAATAATTGAACAGATTTGAATTGAATTGAACATTTATGATAATAAAATTGTGAAAAGTACTTTACTTATTTAAAAAAATATATATATTATAGGCCACATTAACAACATAAACATTTAAAAACATTTTAAAACTTAACCTAGTGTTTACATTAATGACAGACGTGCACAACATTTTATATCAATTTACTATTAATTACTAAATTCGAGAATAAATTTTAACAAATATTACTGTTAAATAATAATATCAAATTAATAAAACTGGTACATTGAAATACAAATTGAATATTTAAGCGTAACAATTATATGTTCACTTTTAAAACTTTTTTCTTTAGCATTTTAGTGTTATCAGCGTATATTAATTAATGTAATAAACATACCTGCCCCTGTCAATGTCCAGTGGTGTATGGACCAGGCTCTAGATCTGAACTCTCGAATTGATCTGAAAACAAAGAAAAATGCTATTATAAGTTTATTTGTTAGACAAATTAAAAAATCCCCGACTTTCATCGGGGAACCCGATTATAAGGGGACAATTGGTTGCGAAACCAATATTCATTTCGCTACAAATTTTTGAACGTCTGAACCGATTTTCATGAAACATGGCTGATGAAACATGACACAAAAAAAAAACTAAACGCAACGTTCATCCGTTTGGGAGCTACGATGACACAGACACAGATACACAGACATACTTATAACACCCCTCTTTTTGCGTCGGGGGTTTAAAACAGATTTAATCGGACGGTCATGGCGACATCTGAGTTAGGTCCTTGCACGTGACGGGCCTTGTTCCGAATTAGTTACTTGTGCGTCTTGGCTCGGAAACCTAAATAACTTTAAAAGACAAAACTACACAAATTATTGCAATTGGGGAGACCAAGCGGCAGGATAATAAATAAATAAATAAATAAATAAACATATTATGAATAGGATGAATTAGGACTTTGTATATGTTTTTACTGATGTCAGTTGCACCAGTTAACTTTGGCGTTAACTTTAACTTGAGCAGAAAAATGTAAAGGACGCCATTTTGTCCAACGACGGCGGCGGCGCGCAGGCTAAATTCAACGACAAAATTGGCTGGTGCTACTCACCCTTTGATAAATAGTAACTGCTTTCAGAAATAGGTACCTACTGACTTTTTATAGTGATTATATTACTAATAACTATATTTTACGAAGAATTCAATCGCATGTGTGTCGCATATTACTAATGTAAATTTACTTAGTGTGTTGTGTGTATATGTTTCTATCATTTTTTCATCAAAGGAAGGTCATCATTATTAATTAGAGATTAATTACTAAAGAGAAGGATTCCCGTGATGTTTACCTTCATCGACCTTTGACGACCTCGGTGGCGCAATGGTAAGATTCTTGCCACTGAACCGAGCGGTCCCGGGTTCGATCCCCGGTCGGGTTATGATGGAAAATGATCTTTTTCTGATTGGCCCGGGTCTTGGATGTTTATCTATATATGTATATGTTATAAAATATAGTATCGTTGAGTTAATATCCCACAACACAAGTCTCGAACTTACTTTGGGGCTAGCTCAATCTGTGTGATTTGTCCTAATATATTTATTTATTTATATTTATATATTCATCGCAAACAAGTGGTGGTAAACAAGAGTCAGAGTATACACTCTCACGTTATACAAGGTAGGATTCGACCCGTGGATCTGTTCGATTCACGTGCTTTAACCGTTGGACTAACGCCGTAGCGTTTTAAAAATCGATTTATACGTTCATACTCAATAAACTATAATATCAGACAAGTTCAATAAATTTGACATTTGAAAAATAACTTGTTCTGATTTTCCTCGTAGTCTGGTCACCCCACAACAGGGTTGGCAATTTGAAACTAAAGTGGGACCGTAAGTACTAAGCCCGTGGAATCTGCGGTCTTACTCGAGCTATATCTGTCTTGCCAACTTGCAGCGGTTCAGGGTTGTCAACATGTAGAAAAAAAAAGTTTGAGAATAAATATTAATTCTTGCATGCAAAATATTTCTTCCGACAGTGAAATAGAACAATCTCCAATATAAATAAATATAAAACCTGATTAACCAAACAAAATATATTCTGAGAAGATGCTCAAGCTAGATAGCTGGCCATTTTCTCCCGGCAGAGTATCGTGACCTCTGGCCCAGAAACGCCACCACCAGTTCGACCATTTTCAATTACCATGGCATGCTCGATTTTGTAATATATATCTTATTCATCGAAACATAAAATATATTTTTAATTTAGTAAATTAATATTATTTAGTTGGATTTTTCCGTAGCTATATGTGTCTCGCTGCTGTGAAAACTCTTCGCATGATTAATTTATGTTCGATTTTTTTATCAAAAAAATAAAAAAACGTTTTTTTGCTAATTACCACCTTTGAGTTGTTACGAAATTTTAATAATAAATAATTCGGCACTAGTGTTTATGTATGGCAAATAAAATTAAATAATAACTATTTAGCCTTTTAATATTTGGAAATTTAAATCAAAAGAATTGGGCAATAATTGATTGTCAACAAAGAAAATTGAATATTATTATTTATTTTTTAAATTTTATCACAGTGCCAACCCTAGCGTGTACACTTGTTGTAGATCCTCACCAATTGTATTACGACTTTCGCTTGCGCCTTCAGTTACGTGAAAACTGTAGTTCTTGTTTTGATTCTATTTAGAGTAGAGACTACTTACTTATGTATGTGTCTATCTGTTTCACAGGCATTTTGTGAAATAAAGAAAACAAAATTTGATCGCATTTTTAATTTATATTTAGGTGCATTGACATACAAGAAAAATAAAAGCTTGTGGCTGAAATTACATTTTGAAAAAAAAAAAAAAAAAATTTTTTTTAGGTACAGCAGTCAAATTCTACTAACATTATAAATGCGCAAGTTTGTGAGAATGTATGGTGAGTTTGTTTGTGAAAGATCACGCAAAATCTATTGGATTTGAAATTGTTATGAAATTTGGTACACGGGTAGAATATAACCTGGAATAACACATAGGGTACTTTTTATCCCGAAATGCCCCGGGCGCAGCTAGTCAATTATATAATGATGAACAATCTATGTATATATATATATGTATAGATACAAGAGGTTTGCATAGGTACAGAGATGTACATATGAAACCTAAACATGTCGACTGATTGACAGTGTAGGTATATCAAATAATTATCGTCTTTGCACGAGGCACGACAGTATGAGTGCAATTGTCTCAATTAATTTTCCCAGCGGGCGAAGTCGCAGGCATTAATTTACTCATACTCAGAAACTGAGCTTCCACCATGACATATGATACAGCCAATTATCATCAAAAAGCTTTTATCATATTCTATTATGTACGAATAATATTATATTAGAGCTCGTAGGAGCCAACGAATGAACAAGCCGAAAAGAAAATAATATTTGAACATATGATAAATTACGTTTGGCTTCAAGTGAATGGCTTTGTAGGAACACATTTGTCTGTGACTAATGTATTAGTTCTAAATGTATATCACTAGCGGTGATTCATTTAAATAATATTTATTATTTAATTTAATATAATTATGAACAAATCGCACAGCTTTTGTTAGCCCCAAAGTAACTTTAAGACATGTGTACCAACTCAACGATACTATATTCTATAACATTCATATATAATTAAACATCCAAGACCCAGGACAATCTGGAAAATATCATTTTCCAGATTGTCCTGACCGGGGATCGAATCTGGGACCTCCAGTGTAGCAGTTCGCCGTGATAACCATTTGGCTACAGAGGTCGTCAAAAACATATGAAGTTTATGATAGCTTCACTAACCATACAAAAGGACTGAAATGAGTCTGTTTAGTGCGCTGTAAAACATTAACCGCTTGTGGATAGTCCGGTATTAAATGTTATTTATGGCATTTGCTAATAGCCCTTGTTGTTTGGAAATAAGTTATAAGCGAAAAGCGGAAATTTTAGTCTTCGCAAAGCGAGCCTAAAGTAGAAGTAGTAGACAACTTTACGTTCGCTCGCTTTGCACGCTCGATAAATTATTCTATTCGTATCCTTACATATTATAAAACAAAATCCTCTGCCGCGTCTGTCTTTCTGTCTGTTCGGGATAAACTCAAAAACGACTGCACGGATTTTCATGCGGTTTTCAGCAATCGATAGTGTGATTCCTGAGGAAGGTAGCCGGGATGGGCCACTTGTAGTAAAATATTTTTAACCGATACCCGTCTGTGATCGAAAGATTCCAGGGTTTGATAACTTATCCCACGTGAGTTTGTATACCAATGTGACTTATATACTGTAATTGTCATAGCGTACACTTGTATCTGGTTAAGGAAACATCGTGTGGAAATTGGCTATTTAGTTTACGATTGTCAATTGCCTCTGATAGTCGTAATGTCATACCTTCTCCACTAAAACTTATACAGCGAATGAAAGGACACTGAGTAAATTTGTATTTGAGCATTTTCTTAGCGCCAGGAAAACATATAAATGTAACAATTGCATACAGAAGACATTAGATGCTCTCAGGCGTCTCAAAAATTAGCAATAAAAATAAGGGAAGGAAATAATCGCTTACGCTTGTAAATCAAGCCGCGACCAACCCCATAAACCGCTTCTGGCCATTAACTGGCCACAGCGATTGGCGTCAATTATTTTTCGGGAGCTTGCTGTAATTTTGGCGGGACGAAGGGAAATACGGCCTTCATTTTTTTTTGGCTTTATTTATAGCTTACACAAAAATATAATATATGACGGAATGAGGAGGAGGTAAGGAGGGTTACGTAACCCTAAAACAACAGGCAATAAGCCCGCAGGTTAAACCACAGACAATAATAACATGGCCGACTCAGTGAGCTTCTTACTTTCTGTTTAGCTAACTGTCAGGATGAGGGTATTTCTCTAAAATAATGCGCACATCTTCCAATGAACAGGACAATAGAAATCTTATCTCAAGTTACAGCTCAAAATACCAAGAGATTATTGAGATAGTCGCGGATTATCATCATCCATTACTAACTCTCAAATACTACTACCAAGGTGGTGGTCCTCACGACCATAAAATCCAGGTCCGTTGCCCACACATCTGGGCAAAACCCTACCTACCACGGCAAGGGCCCGTGCCCCGCCCCGCACGTGTCTGTTCGTGACAGCCAGTCACGTCTATCTGCTGGCTGACTGCCGGCTTTCCCGGAGTGCAAGCCGTTTTTTTTTTCTTTGTACTTCGCACGGTCTTTAGCATTCTTAGTTGACAGAACATGCACATCCTTGACGACATCAAGTAATTTGACAATTTTACTTTCAAACAGATGGTATATGATGGTTTTTTGTTTAGTATTTCACTTGTTCAAGTAATGTGTACAATAAAGATACAAACACAATATACAGATGGTACATAAGTTACACATAAGCAAAACAAAAATCCTAAATATGATATTCTTATATTTCTTGAGACAGCAAACATACAGTGATTGCTACACATGCAATTAACCTATTTCCTTCAAATGTTTTTCCTTCTAGCGCCGAATCTGCTTCACAATCATATAAAGTAAGGATAACACAAACTTCGGAAATTGTTTAAGAAGATATTTAAAAAGATTAAGTAATAAAAATAAGACGATATGATAAATATAATATTTATATTAGGACAAATCACGCAGATTGATCTAGCCACAAAGTAAGTTCGAGACTTGTGTTATGGGATATCAACTCAACGACACTTTACAACAAATACATATTTAGACAAACATCCAAGACCCGGGTCAATCAGATAAAGATCATTTTCCATCATAACCCGACCGGGGATCGAACCCGGGACCTCTCGGTTCAGAGGCAAGCACTTCACCGCTGCGCCACCGAGGTCGTCAAAGAGGAACGTTTATAGAATATACATAAAATATAATCTTTTGATATAAGTACAACCCTTATAGATATCCTTACTAGACATTAAATCCGACTAAGTGGGAAGTTATGTAACCAGGCGGCCGGTTATAAAATCACAGTCAAATCAATACATTTTTACGGTTGGTTGAGGTTTTTATGCTCACCAGGCGTCGTGGCGTCACAGGCCCGAACGCGGGATAATGTGTAAAATATGTTATGTATTCGCGTATATGCACATTTATCTGTTTCCTGTTTTAATTTACGCCATCATTAACTAGTCATTAAGTACAGCTGACCTCAATAACCCTCAGGCTTCCTTTGTAGCCGGTGTCTTTCAATTTTACTTTTGCATTTTTCGATTGGCAACAAAGATATCTGAAAAATATTCAGAAGAGGCACAGATGCGTTATTTTGGCGCCAACTGATATTGTCATAAAGGGATGTGTAACGATTACAATATCGAAATTTAAAACCTTCTTGAGCAGGGGGCCTACCATCAACTATTTCAAAACGATTCAATAGAAGGGCAGTTCAGTTTAGGAACCTAAAATGAATCGCGTTATTTGGTACTAATCTTAACAAAGTCGCATTTGAATCGTAAGGAGTGAATGAAATCAATTAAAAAAATAAAAATTGTATCTGAATCGTAAACCCCAGTGACAGTAGCCAAATGTAAGAAAGAGATAAGGCTATACGATTTCGATATATTCTATCTCGTTTCAAGAGTTGCGTTCCGATATCAAATTTTTACCATTTTGGGCAAACAAGACGCACTTTTTTGTTACTTAAAATTAAAATGTATATTATTATCTTGCTGTTACATGACTATAGTAAATACAAAATACAATCAAATAAAATATTTAAATTAAAATAAATGCAATATTATGCAGACTAAAAATTTGTCGGTCATACATCTAAACACAAAGTTCGGAACATAAAAACCGTACCACGAAAGAGTTCCGTGGCAAAATTAGGAACTTTCAATAACAGATAGACAACATCGTTGTTTTCAGTGACAGTAGCGCCACGTCTGTGGGACTTCTTTCGTGAAAACCTATCTGAAATAGTTTTTTTTTGTATCGCCAATTTTGACAGCTAAGCGGTCCAGTTTACGTTCTCAATGCACATCATGGTACGGAATTGTATGCAAAATGAGTGAATGAAATCGAATTGGCGTATTTTTTTGGTTGGTCACTACCTATAAATGGATCGTTATATCATCTTGGTGGTACGAATTAGCGATGCAGATCAGTTTAGGTCCTGAACTGAATTGCATTAAGAGATGATGGTAAGCCCCCAGAACCTCGGAACCTTATGCCAAAGGAAGTTTGTTTATTATCAATCATCTCGAAATGTCGCATACATATAGTTTGAAGTGAGTTAGACTAAATGAACGCGGGCGAAGCCGCGGGCAAAATCTTTAAAATAGACTTGGTTTATGAGTTGGTTCTTTCTTGTCGCAACTGTTATATCTAACATTGGTATATACAAACTCATGCGACACGAATAAGATTCGAACCTGGGACCTTTCAATTAAAAGACTTCGTCTTAACCGCTGGAACACCACCGCTCGTATACCAATTTTGCGGCAAATCGACCGCAGTCACCAAACCCACTAGTTTACGCTAAGCCTTTGCAATCCCACACCAACGACCCGTAGCAATAGTTAATTATCTCGTATCTCTAAAAACAATACGCGGTCCCGCATTCGATTCCCGGCTTGGCAGATTTATTGGCCGTAAAATGTTTACACAATAGACTATTACCGTGGAGACGCTGATTGTCGCACATCGCTTACAATGTAACTCGATTATTAGCTAATCTTTTCCTTTCTTGAACTTTCGATGTAGGAAATATATACTCATGAAATACTGTTTGTTGACTCTGTATATCAAGTTTACTTGGATGGACTTGGGGGCTTACTATTATCTCTTAATGTGATCCAGTTCAGGACCATAACTGGGGGTCTACCATCATCTCTTAACGCGATCCACTTTACGACCTAAACTGAACTGCATCGCAATTTCGTACCATCGACTTGATTTTTAGTATGAATGCGATTCATTTTAGGTGCCTAAATTGAACTGAGTTGCATTGGAATCGTTCTGTAAAAGTTGATGGTAGGCCTGGTGATTACCAGCAAATTCTTACCATCAAGTTAATTTTTAACACTAATTCAGCGATTCATTTCAGCAGTTCAGTTTAGGTCGTAAAGTGGATCGCGTTAAGAGATGATGGTAAACCCCAGAATCTCACTTGATGGTAAACTGTATATAATAGAATGTATTGTATTGATTACTTTTTTGTCCACATCTTATCACTAAATAGTATAAAACAAAGTCGATCGACCTTTTTCCACCTCTGTCTGTTTCTAAGCATTGTTTTTTATTTTAAACCACGCAACAGATTTTGATGCAATTTTCACTGTTGTTTAGACAATTTCTTTCCGAAGGTTTCTTCGCATATAAATAGCTCCGCGCGAAGCCAGGTCAGATCGCTAGTACCGTATAAAGAAAGAGCAATATTTAGACACCATAAATATCACTTTAAAAATCTTTCTCTAACAAAAATAAATGTACTTTTTTCCAACTCATTTATCATAACATTACATTTTTAATTACCTTCGGTTAATGAAAACAGTGGGTTTTGGAGACATCGTTCATTGAGTCTTGAAGCCATAGACTAAATAAGTGATAGATACTGCGTAGTCGCAACAAATAGATACAATGATACTTTTCAATCTGGACCTTATTTATCTATAACCCATGAAGATCCCACTGCTGGGCAAACACCTCCTTCCTGGGGGTTTACCATCATCTCTTAACGCGATCCACTTTACGACCTAAACTGAACTGCATCGCAAATTCGTAGCATCGACTTAATTTTTAGTTTGAATTCGATTCATTATAGGTTCCTAAATTGCACTGATTTGTAAAAGTTGATGGTTGTCCTTCTAGCACCCTACCCAAGGGACACTTAGATCTCAGAAAGTACTCGATAAAAATCGTTGAATATTATATAAATAAATAAATTAAAATGACGCGTCCTTCCTAATTTCACATCTAAGCAACCTCCTGTCGTGGGAACACAGAAGTGGAGGCCATGAATAATCTAAAATTTGTGGGAAAATTATGCAACTTCGTCGCCGCCATATATATTCTAATGGCATCATTTTAGAATGATTCATTTTTAATTACTCACTAAAACTTTGCGAGTTCGTATGACAACTTATTTAATATTTGATAGCAAGATTAATTTCCGTTTCTGTCTGTCTGTAAATGTATAATTATTCAGAACATCAATCTAACTTCTTCATAGTTGTATTCCTCATGGCTGAGGGTCGTGGTTATTACGTAGAATGAAACACACACAACAATTTTCTTGGCATTATTAATGGAGTGGTTTGCCATTGCCTTCTCCATTTCACACACAAGTTATCAACCGGTGCAGGTTTCCTGACGATGTTTTCCTTCACCGGATTCAATCAACTTCAAATTCAATCTAACATTTATAGGGAAATTATCGAAATTATTTGCCGCTATATTCTAATGGCAAAAAGATAACATCGGAACTGCAGGCCTACCATCAACTTTTACAGAATTATTCCAATGCAACTCAGTTCAATTTAGGCACCTAAAATGAATCGCATTCATACTAAAAATTAAGTCGATGGTACGAATTTGCGATGCAGTTCAGTTTAGGTCGCAAAGTGGATCGCGTTAAGAGAGGATGGTAAACCCCCTGGTTAATAAACTTGATTTACTAAATTTTACGATTAAATGAGAGAGAAAACATAAATATAGGCTCAAATTAATATCATATATTTAGAAATTAGACTACATTACACAGGATTACACAGGCACGTTTTCACGTCAAATTTCGAAACGACCACTGCTAAATGCGGAAATGCGGAAAGAAACTCATTTAATCAGGCTAAAGGTAGTATAAGTAAGTATCTGTCCCCAAAGGATGCCAGAAATCTTTGGTCATAAAGCAGAAATTTGTAAAAAGATGGATGAAAGAAAATTTTGCGATAAATTATGAAGCAAAGTGCATGTTTCCTCAAGAAGTTTTGTCTTCACCGAAAGCAAGTAATGGTTTATGAGAATTACAAAAGAATCAGATTAGTATACAAAGTTATGTGGCCCAAGTAAGATTCGATCTTGGGACCTTTCACAAGTAGATGGTTTAACCACTAGATCCCAACGCCGCCCCAAACCCCAGATACAAGCAGTCATATAAAACAAATTTGAAATCTAAAGTATACCATTTCGCGACTTGGCACCACAGTATCTCTCCCATTCTCAGGAGATGCCGCAGACGATTATAAATGGCTTGTCTCAGCCCAAGAAACAACACGGAAATCGGATTAAACATAATTTCCATACTATAGTATGAAAATTTAATTTAATTTAATTTAATCGCAAAATTTCCATACTATAGTATGGAAATTTAGCTAAATTATTAACGTCAAGTAACAGGGGGCTCGGGGCTACCATCATCTCTTAACGCGATCCACTTTACGACCTAAACAGTTGTAGTTGCAGTTCAGTTTAGGTCGTAAAGTGGATCGCGTTAAGAGATGATGGTAAGCCCCCTGCAAACCCGCTCTAAAATAACACGATTTTACACCGCCGTCGTCGTCGCCACTTCAGTGACAACACCACTTTAGTGAGTTAACTTTGACGTTGACTTTAACCTACGCGCCGCTGACATTTAGACAAAATCGCGTACTTTGTGTTTTTCAGGTTAATGTTAACCGGAAAGTTGACGGTGTTCTGTCTGTTATTATAGCGTCAGAGCTCACACGTATTCATGTTCACATTTTTAATGTTTTATTCAGATTTCTATGCTGAGCATCACTCAGTTTCTATGACTTATATTTCGTTAAAGCGAACACAGAAAGGTGACATTGTTCACGTAAATTGATAAAAATGTCTCGACGGCTGTGGTCCAATTGGAATTGCAAAATGACAATTTTGCACAACTTTATTGCATTTTCAACATTATATATTCGCAAGATTGTTCCACGCATTTAAAGAAATATAAAATTTGTGTAAGATATTATTAAATTAATTTCTTCACAACACTCAATGAGCGCTAAGCTTGTATCGTGGGTCCGATGGACACAAATATGGATCACAGGTACAAATATTTGCCCGCGCTGGTAATCGAACTCCGACCCCCCAGATAGCGGACGGGCGTGGTTACTACGCCACGGGAGTTGTGATTGACTGACTGAGAAAGATCTTATGATTTTAACCTCATGGTCTCCGCCTATGGTCGCGGTGACCAATTGCCCCGTCATACCCCGTTGTTTTGACGTCTGTCGACGGAGACAAAGCAATAATTGTATGAAAATTCGGCGCACGTCGATATAGAAACCTACAAGTTTATTTGTTAGACAAATTAAAAAACCCCCCGACTTTCAATATTCATTTCGCTACAACTTTTGTACGGCTGAAACGATTTTGATCAAACATATCTAAGAACCACCGCATAAAAAATTTACTATCAAATTAAAAAAATCGGTTCACCCAATGATGAGCTACGTACACAGCCAGATAGACACCACTCTTTTTGCGTCGGCGGTTAAAAACAACGGAATACAAGCGGCAACGCGCTACGTAGACGCAATGGAGCAATGGAGCCGGGCACTTCGTCTTTGTTCGCATAGACGCAGTAGCTCATGTTAATCTCCAGATTTTTTACTATCATCACGCCAAAAATCCCCGTTTTTATGTTAAATTCACATATGATAATATATGGATTTTATTCCTTTTTGGACCACACGCTAGCTGTCTTCAAAATAGGATTTATCATATTATATACAAAGCTTTCAGCCACTGAAATATCAGAATATATCATATTATGTGGCGCGAAAACCAAGATCTTTTTGTGTCTGTGTTGATATAAATGGTTTTGGCTTGTGATTTTTTTTAGCGTTAACGCACATTATAGCAAGTTAAATTTAAAAAAAAAATAATTGTCATTATATGTGATTTTGTATTCAACGCATGACAAAAAGCAATGTCCGTCTGTATTAAACCGTTGAAGGGTAACTTCGTTTGGAGCCGATCCGCAGTGTTAGATCATGTTAATCAAAAGCATTGTAATGGAAACAAAATCGACGTGGAAAATAAATATGAAGGGTTATGCTTCATGGTGACGTGGGTGAAGTTCTGAAGAAAAAGGTTTATGAATAGAAGAAAAATAAATACCTGGAGCGCTATAGCGCTAAAAATAAATACTTTTATGTAAAAAGATTTAATTTTCATTTCACAAATATTACAGAGAGTTGACAATAAATTGTCAACTACTTAAATATAATAAAGTTAAAACTGTGATGTGATATTTGCCTGTCAGTTTCATATTGTTATGTGCGGGTAACAGAATAAAATCATTATTGGTCTAGCATGTCTTTTATTCACAACATGCTGACAGCGCATGTGCGAGTTCATTATAACATTGTTATTGTAATTTTAGTATTAGTTAAGTAGTATTTTAATACACTTTATAAAATACATAGTATTGAAAACATTTTATTAAGATTTAAGCGTATAATAAGTATTGAAACTTCTTGCATGGTAACTGTAGATTTATAACCAAGCTCCTCTAAGTAGCTTTGTTTTTGTTTATATTCTATTTCTAAATTAGATATGATGTCTTATTGTTCGTTGGGAGAAGATGATGTGATATTTGCCTGTCAGTTTCAATAAATATATAAATATAAATTTGTTATTCTTTTATGGAAAATCTAGTCGATCGATTGTCAAGAAATTTGGTACACGGTTAGAATATAACCTATAGGATACTTTTTATCACGAAATTCCCACGGGAGCGAAACTCCGGGGCGCAGTTTTTACAATAATCCCAGTCCCAGCATTTCGTTGTTTAAAGATTATACGCACAGAAGGCTGGCAGCAATGCCACGGTGATTCTCTGACCGTGATATATACCAGCCCTCGGTCACTTGCCACCTATGACATAAAAAATATTCAATTTATCATTTATTCAGAAATTAGACCTTCACTTCGAAATTAGGCACTTTTTCACGTCAATTTTTATATTAAATAGATATTTCTCATAAGCTACAAACTACTGGCTACTATAAATACATCTAGCGGGCCGTCCCGGCTTTATTTATTTATTATCTTACAGATATTTGCTTATTGATACAATTGTCTACTCTATCGACCAAAGCCGTAGCACAGCACCATACCAACGCAAAACAATTTACTTCCAGCGGTTGTTCTCGTAGTCCCACTTGGAGGCGAGACCGTCTACTGGGTTGACCTTGAGGTCCAGCATCCGCTTCAGCTGCGCCTTCTGGTTCTCGTCGCTCAGCGACTCCGGCAGGGCACCGTACACGAAGATCTTCATGCCGAGGTAGATCCAGACGGAGACGGAGGCGAGCGCCAGTCCCCAGCCCACCACGGCCTTCCACTCGCCCGTCGGCGCCTGGACCTCCGCGAACGTCTGGCAGAAGGAGGCGCGGTACAGCGCTTTCTTTTCCTCCAGGGTCAACTTGCGCCAGTCGCCCTTCTCCTTTTCGCGGAGGACCTTAATGTCAGGGGTGTCGGGGCGGAACCTCACAGCAGCGGGAAGGCGGCGCTGTCGACGTAGTTGGGCTGGCCGTTGAAGCCGAACCCCACCCATTCTCGGGTCTTTGCTCGGGCAAAATCATTATAAATTATAACATTTAAAACCGTGTGGAATCACATTATCTATTGGTGAAAATCGTTCCGTTCGGTAGTTTTTAAGTTAATCGCGTTCATACAGACAGATGCAACTTATTTTTAGGGTTCCGTAAAAAAACAATACATTATGGGGGTCCCCATATTTAGAACTGAAACAAAAAAAAATTTTATCAAACCCATACGTGTGTGGTATCTATGGATAGGTCATCAAAAATGATATTGAGGTTTTTAATATATATTTTTTCTAAACTGCATATTTTGCCCGAGAGACACTTCCAAAGTGGTAAAATGTCTTCTAAAATAAGAGAATGATAAAACTAAAAAACAAAAAAACGGGTTGTACTCTGGGAGTGTGGGCAGAAGTGAGAACTTGAATATTAACGTTGTGCATTTTTTTGACGTCTTATGAATTTTCGATCAGGGTCACGTGTCCTGAGGCGAGTTTAACATTTTTTACCCATCACACGAAGTGCACAACGCCGTTAAAGAAGTTTTCACTTCAAAAATATGATAATCTACTTACATTACTATGTAAACTTCCATCGAAAATTGGTTTGAACGAGTAGTTTTTCCGCAATTAACCTTTCATTCACTTTACCTTTCTTTCAATTTATTTCTTAAAACATCGATCAACAAGAACTTTGTTACTTATTGATCTTACTATATTACTTGCTGCTACGGAACCCATCATGGGCGAGTTCGACTCGCACTTGGCCGCTTTTTATTATATGTGTGTGTTAAAAAGCGCACAGAGTATAAAAAGCGACTCTCCTGCGACTTCTATTTCACACTCGATTGGTTTTATACGAACCGATAATAGTGAATCTCGTTGGTCATAATGAACAGTCAGATACATATTGCGTCTACTTTATTTTGTATGAAAATGTCTATTACGTTCAGTGGTAGTCCAGTGGAAGATGACTGTGAACTGTTCAAGTTTGGAATCCTAGTTCATAATGATCATCAATAAATTTAAGAATTAGATTCTTGTCGGTGGAGTATTTTCCATTCTAATTTTTCCTGTCATAGATTTTATCCTAATTATGCTACATGATATTAAATTTATCAATCCGACTCTATATGTATAGGTAATACGACTAGCGACCCGACCCGGCTTCGTACGAGGTCCATAGACCTTCGGGGATAAATTGTCTAATAAAAAAACTGTACAATATCCGTTGCGTGTTTTAAAAGAAAGCTAAAGACAGATGCCGAGAGAAACTTTGTCTTACACTGTTCATTACGGAACTTATAGAACTTACTACATATTATCACAGGAATACTGTACTTTTTAATACATACACTTTTATCGCCTTATATAAATAAATAAATAAATATATCACAAATCACACAAATTGAGCTAGCCCCAAAGTAAGTTCGAGGATACTAACTCAACGATACTATATTTTATAACATATACATATATAGATAAACATCCAAGACCAATCAGAAAAAGATCATTTTCCATCATGACCCAATCGGAGATCGAACCGGGACCTCTCGGCTCAGTGGCAGGAACTTTACCACTGCGCCACCGAGCTCGTCAATATATCCTTAGTATCCTTATCTATTTGTATCTTAGGGCCATGACACATTGCTTAGTCGTGTTCCGTGTATTTGGCATCCGTCGACAGGCAACGCACAAGTTGTATGGAGTTTCGACGTACGACAACACACGTGTTGTCAAAAATTGTAGAAAACAACGAGACAGTCATTTTGTCAACCTTGTCACAGTCAAACTTGACGATGTTTCTGTAAATTCCTACGCGCCGCTGACCTTTTGACAAAAGGGCGTACTTTGCGTTTTTCGGCCCACGTTAAAGTTAACGACAAAGTTGACGGTACAACCCACACTAAGTACATAATAGGTACTTATTTAAAGTCATGGCGACAATTTCAACGATTTCAAACTCGTAAAATAAAACCACGAGTCGCACAAAGCAATGTTCACTAGTCAATAAACACAAATCCATTTTGGTACACATCCAAATCCCAAAAGGGATAATTTAATAAGGGCATTCAGTTTTTGTCTTTTACTTTTCGCTGGAGCGAGTCGAGACGAGAATACAAATGCCGATTTATTTGTGATACATGACTACCTTACTGATTTGCAAATAGGGTTGCTTTTTTATCTGTTTGAAACTTTATTGCATTAAAAATCAATAGAGAACAAAAGGCGAATTTAAGGCCTGTGATATTTGTCTATCAGCCAACCATTAGACCAAACAGAGATATTAGCAAGGTCGGACTGATAAATTGATCATTTTTAAACTGGTAATTGTGGATTGGTGGAGGTAATTTTAACGTGTTTGTGTATCTGTACGTCTGTCCGTGGCATGGTAGCAGGCAAACGGCTGAATCGATTTTGATCTAATCTTTTTATTTGAAAAAAGAATTTATTGGAGAATGTTCTTAGCTGTGTTTGTAAAATGTGTATTTAGCCGTTTGGAAACCAGCAGATTAGAGGATAAGCATTTTCCACAATTTGCGACAAGATGGTCAATAGGCTTTTTTTTTTAATTTTGATTATATTTAAATGTGAAAGGACGGTAGCTTTTTTGTAGAGAATGTGTTCTAAATTAGTTCATATATATGTTAGAAACAATAAATAAATATTGTATTAATACGTAAATAAATAAATAAATAATATATTAATTGTATGATTAATACGCACTGATCGCATTGTGTAAATATATTTTAAAAAGTAGTTGTTAAGACCGGTGAGATTTTTGCCGCTATTTTTGTGAGCGATCAGTCCTCGATGGTTAGAGAGAATAAACGCTGTTGAAATGTAAGTACGTTTTATTATTTAATTTATCTCTATTATAATGAATAATTGTTTATCATCACGCTTATTCATTGCATAACACTCGTTATTAGAAAATTCAAGTAAATCTACGTGTATATTTCACTTCTGAAACGCGGGAATAGTTGACAATTTCAAATATGCCCAATGAACCTCTAAATTTATTTGCCATGTTCCCGGCTATCCTACATATATTATTACGTATTTCTATTTATATATGAGAATGGTAATGCTGTGTTGGATAGCAAAGAAAGGCTTCCTCAAACGAAGTGTCTTAGAGAAGACAAGAGTTGTATTGTACAAGGAGGTAAAAAATCTGAGTATAGATAGACTAGACATGGAAATCACATCATCGACTCGAACAATATTCGCATAAGAATCAGAATCACTAGATTACCTGAAACCGAATATAGGTTATTCGCAACAGAACTGTTTGTACAATTAGTTAGTTCTTGTATAGGAGACCAAACTTATAAGTACTGTGTTACGGTAGTGTTGTGCCGTAGTCGATAAATTAAAATTTATTTTTGGCATTACACATTACATTAATTTAAATTATCTAAATGTGTTGTTTGGAGAATAACGCACGTCACACGTGCTATGTTTAAACTAAATTAAAATAGTAATATGTAAAAATTCAAGACACGAGCGGTCGTGGTTTCGAGTCCGCTAAATTCCTGATATTTTCATCCCATTAAATTACGTAAAACCAGTTTACCCACAACTTTGTCAGAGTAATGTAGTTACTTCGACAGTATTATCTAGGACCATTTTTATTGTGTAATAGCCAATTAAGTCATCGTTAGAAATCGTTTAAACACGATTTTCATACAAACTTTCTCCCCCTTCTAGTCTTATCCTACCTTAACCTGAAATAAGTGAAATAATTTTTTAGTTCGCTTAGTTGTAAGGTAGGTACTTACTTAAATATACCTGTTCCTGTAGGTCTGTCGGACGGACAGAGTCAGGCCTCGCCTGTATCTCAATACAGGCGAGGCCTACTTTGGGTCCTTTGTTGACAATCCGACAGCAATCCTGATCCCCTCTTTCACTTAAGAAACTTTTATTTTTATTTATTTATTAGTCTTTTTTGAGTTGATATATGTTTTAAAGCAGGTGCACCCCAAATTTCATCTAAATCAGTCCAGCGGTACAGACATGATTTTCATACAAACTTTAACCCCTCGTTATTGTTATTTGGGGGTTGTATTTACTGAGATAACTCTAGGGCTCCTAGGGCTGCTTTGAAAATGAAATTTCATTAAGATCAAACCGTTTTAAAACAAAGAAATTCATGTTTTTGCAAAATAATAATCTTTGTATTTATTTGCAAAAACATGAGTATATATATTGTATTAGGTTAAAATACTAAC
Organism: Plodia interpunctella; assembly: GCF_027563975.2. NCBI lineage: Eukaryota > Metazoa > Arthropoda > Insecta > Lepidoptera > Pyralidae > Plodia > Plodia interpunctella. Next base: position 6,701,464 of record NC_071317.1, read on the forward strand.
ATACTTTTAAAGGTTCCTTTGTAATTAATTGGATCCAAATTTTAAGAACCGATTGTTATCAAATTTGGTACACAGGTAGAATATAACCTGGAATAACATACCGTACTTTTATCCCCGAAATTCCCACGGGAGCGAAGCTAGTTATTTATATATTTTAAAAGTTTTTTTGTTTGGTTAATTATACATATATATATATATATATATATATATATATATATAGGTATATATATTTTCCTTTCACTTGATCACAATCATAATATGTTTCAGTATACATATATTGACCATGTGCTTTATTGTGTACTTACATTGTTATATAATATAAAATATATAAAAATTATACATAAATTTATATTTAAAAAATGGTAAGCCCTTCTGGCATAATAGAGACCAACACTGTTTGAATGAGTTTCTTTCGGCATTTCTTCTCAGCAGTGGTCGATCCGAAATGCTAGTAGTTTGTAGCTTTGGTAAACATCATTTAATTTAGAATATGACGTAAAAAAGTGCCTGTGAAGGTCTAATTTCTGAATAAATGATTTGATTTTGATTTTATAAAGAAGAAAAATGTTGCGATGTATCGATATGCCGGTGGTAACCCTATTCGATACCAGATAGTGGTCAGACAATGTGCCGGATAGATAAAGGTAATCCATTTGCAAGCGCTATCGGAGAGGCTTGCTTGGTGGAACACAGCCTTAGGGTATGGTTGCACTGGAGCTGTATTAGGCTGTATATCCACTGAGTTAGTAAATAGAATCGACAAATTAGAATGATACAAATTAGTTAGTGATGTCAAAAATTTATTTGAAATTAGCTTTAATTTCCCGCGGGAACAGTTATTTTTCCGGCGATGAAAAATATCGGTACTGTCCGTCTTCATAATTCAAATTACATGTATGCAAAATTTCAAGGAGATTGGTTACGTAGATAGAGCGTGAAGAGGTAACAAACAAACAAACTTACTTTCGTGTTTATAATATTTGTTTACCAAAGCGACTTCTACGTAGATCTTCATTTGTCTTTTACATTAATTCTTTAACTAAATGTTACATAGTACGCTAATATGCTTTTGTTTTTCGAGCAGTTTTGTTTTGTACTGTTAACCAGTTTAAAGTATTTAAATGGATTTGTTATACATATCAGACATGCTTTTCAACCTATGTTCGAAAATAATAATGAGTTAAAAAAATTCTGTAATCCAGCGGGAATTGAACCCGCGCCCCTGTCTATCAGGGATAGTGGTCTTGACCACTGGGCTACCGAGACCATGCCAGTTCGGCTGAATTAATTCATCTCTTTACGTCTTACGCCGACGTACTTTTTCGAGGCTACAATATTGTTTTTGTTATATCTTGAGAAATACATCAGTTACATTATTACATATAATTATGTAACTGATGATCAAAGAGCCCCGACGTTTTGACGACCTCGGTGGCGCAGTGGTAAAGTGCTTACCTCTGAACCGAAAGGTCCCGGGTTCGATCCTCGGTCGGGTCATGATGGAAAATGATCTTTTTCTGATTGACCCCGGTCTTGGATGTTTATCTATATATATATATATATTTGTTATAGAATATAGTATCGTTGAGTTAGTATCCCATAACACAAGTCTCGAACTTACTTTGGGGCTGGCTCAATCTGTGTGATTTGCCCTAATATATTTAAAAATATATTAAAAGAGGCATCAAATAAAAAAATCCTGTTGTCTATTCACAAGTCGAGACTAGATTAACAGGCGGCATTAAAAACAGAAATAAAACTTTCGAATCAACAACATAAAGTAAGTTCTCTCTTCTGGAGAATCTCATTTCCCTTTTATTAAGGCAGGTCTTTAAAAGTAAGAAAACAAAATGGTTTATCCACACGCCCCAGGTTTCGCTCGACTTTTGAGTCCCATTTCAAAGTGCTTTGTCGAATAAGGATATAGGTTTCGTTACACAGGCGGACGCGATAGAGATACCGCTTGTGTGGATATAAAACAAAGTTTATTACACCGCTTCTGTTTCTCACTTGCAATTAGGTGGTAAAATTAGGATGAGTTAAACCAGAGTCAAATTTAACATTGATTTAAATCGGCGCACCTGACGTTTAGACAAAATGGCGTACTTTTTTTGCGCACGTTAACGTAAAGCGTAACGTAATAGTACTGTAAATTGTCGACGTTAATCAGTATTACGATAATAAGGCCGTTTCAAAGTGCTATGAATATTGACGACCTCGGTGGCGCAGTGGTAAAGTTCTTGCCACTGAACCGAGAAGTCCCGGGTTCGATCCCCGGTCGGGTCATGATGGAAAATGATCTTTTTCTGATTGGCCCGGGTCTTGGATGTTTATCTATATATGTATTTGTTATAAAATATAGTATCGTTGAGTTAGTATCCCGTAACACAAGTCTCGAACTTACTTTGGGGCTAGCTCAATCTGTGTAATTGTCGCAATATATTTATTTATTTATTATTTAATATTGCCTATTTGAATTAAAAACATTATAGTTTTTTTTACTTTGTGCTAGTCTATGGGCACGACTCTGATGCAGTCGAAAAGTTCTAGTTCGATTATTCGATGGAACATTAACATATATAATATAATTAATTATAATTCATGTTGTATTATACTTTTAATAAAACATAAATACTTGTAAAACAGATGTTGTTAGCCTGTCTAGTTTTGCAAATTTGTTGGTGTGTGTTGTGACACTATTGTGGCGGATAAATTATATGACTACTACTCGCTTCCGCTTATCAATGTGGACACACTAGCATTTCTTACAGAAGTCTTTGTGACCGACTACATTACCTTTGATGAACTTATTTCGCGATATATATTTTAAATTAAATATACTCTCTCAACGGAGAGTTTTCTGAATTTCTTCCTCATGCATTAAACATTGGAGCCCCGGGATCCATTTTCCTTTTTTTTTGTCATTTTGCACTTCTTAGAAAGTTATCCGATAAATTATTGTGATAATTATCAAAATTTACGGAATCCCTATTGTATTATTTCGTATTTTTTTTTCATTTATATATATAAATGAAATAATTACAAAATAATACTTTAATTTTTAACTACCAAGCCACACAAGCATGCGGCCCACCAGATGGTAAGTGGTCACCGCAGCCTACGGAGGCCTGCAACACCAGGGGTTTCACACGCGCATTGCCGACTTTGTGTCCTAGGATCTTTTGCCACAGTGCCTTGTAATCACAGCGCCTCTCTCACCCTACAAACCGGAACACAACAATGCAAGCCAAACATACAGTAGTCTGCTTGGCGGCTAATCGGACAAGCCGTTCATTTGCTTAATCCTTTGAAAAGCTTTCCCATATTCTTGTGTAACCTGTACAATAGCTAACCCAATCCAATGACTTGTGACCCATAAGGTGAGGCTAACCCTTTCAAAGGATTTCCCATATAATATGGCTAACTCTTTCGAAGGGGTAACCCGTTCGTTATAGCACTTACCCTGTTTGGCTTTCACCTTAAATGCCTGTGGGGGAGAGGGGTGTAGTTTTCATCATACCCCGCTCCGGCGCAAATTTGCGTAGCTCCATGTGTGAAGACACATTGAATCGTGTAAATTATAAAGCACCGCTTTACCGCACGCGCTTAGTAGGTATTTGTTGTGCATTGCAATTTATACAAATTAAGACCGTATGGCCTGAGCTTAAAGCGTAAATTAGCCTGCTATCTGAACGGGTAACCCCTTCGTATGACTTACCTCAAAGAAAGGGTTTTGTAGTCGTTGATATAGCGCTTACCAAAGCAAATTGAACGGGTTACAGCACCGAACGGCTTTCGAAAGCAAACCCATTCCAAAAACCCCTTCAAAACCCGTGAAAGGGATAGCGGTCCGGTCCCTGGGCTGAAATAGATAAGAGTGAGTTACTCATGCAGACGACCATACTAAGGTCTACCTGTGTGAATTTGAATCATTGTCGTCTTCATATCTTGTGCTGTCTCTGTCTAGACCATTTTTCTTTTTTTTTTTTGATAAATTTATTGCCTGTAGGTGTTGTGTCCCACTGCTGGGCAAAGGCCCGCCCCCTTATTTTTCCACTCATCTCTCTCCATAGCATGTTCTGGCCCTACAGTAGAAAAAAATGCATAAGAAAACACAAAGACACAAGAAACAGAGACTGTGAGAGCAATATGGCGGACTTATTCCACGGAACGATCTCGTCCAGTCAAGCAGTCGGTTAGTATTTGAGTATATATGTATGTATGTATATGCAAACAATACCTAACAAACCAAAATTATTCTTAGTCTATTTCAAATTGTAAACAGCTCATATTTTGAAAATAAGAATGAAAAATATTGGAATAGAACTGGGAAATTTTAAAACAAGTTAAAAATTATAACGAATATCATTTAATATATTCCTTCATGCGCATATTCCTTCGAATTTCATTCGATCTAGGCTATGAATCGATCCGTGGAGACTGGCTCCAATCCAATCAGCTGATTCCAATTGCGTCTCGATTGAATTGCTTCACACTTTTTTTTGTTCGATCAAATTGGATATTAATTTTCTATGCTGCGTTTTTCCTTAGAGACCATTTAAATTTCCTTTGAGATGTGGCTCTTATAGTTATCCACACCAGCGTCGACGAACTATCGATAGTATCGATATTATTGTATCGATTTGCAATCAATATATATAAAACTCTTCCGTTACTGAGTGACTTACTGCCGCCACTTGCTTTCGGATTCGGGATTGGGGATTCAAGTAGTCGTAAAAGTAATGCCAGATGCCTTTAGGCGACTTGATTAAAATCTGATATCAGTGTTAGCATTAACACACTCAAAAAGGAGACACCACTTTACATGTCTATTTCAAATTTCATCAAAATTACTCCAGAAGCCGTTTAGCCTTTTAGCTGAGATTTCACGACCGGCTGCCTGCTTAAATTCAACCTTCTTCGAGTCTATAAAGACCTTAATCGAGGATATGGAGTAGTCTTATTCTAGGGCGGGAACCAAACGCCTTCAATGTCTAAGATTACATGTGTCGTTATAGTCCAATCCCCCCCCCCCCCCCAGCTACGAAACGAACCAAACCTGAAATAATTTCGTCCACCTCCAACCAGGAAATCGGAACGGGTGCTCGTCACGCGATGTTCTGTCACTTATGTTATGTCACGAATCTACGAAACTGAACCGCTGTGACGTGGATTCGTGCGCGTTTACATGGATTAAGTAGGTAGCTTAAAATACAGCTAAACGTTACTTACGAGTTTGGCAACACTCGACTGTGCCCTCTATTAATGTATGTAATGTGATCTGAATCTGTATTACATTGAGTTAGTGCGGTAGACGTGTTGTTTCACTCGAATAGGGTCATCATCCTATACTATTGTTGTATTTGAATATTTATTTAGCACTAGCGATCTGACCCATCTTCGCGCGGAATTATTCGTGTATTCTTATACATACATGAATGATTGCTTCAGAAATAAATTGACTAAATAACAGTGAACACCGCATTAAAATCCGTCGTGTGGTTTATAAGAATATAGAAACAAAGTTGGAGAGCCATTTTGTTTTTTACTATAAAGATTATTAATTTTCAAATAACAATCGATATTTGCATCACAATTGCAAGATTCCATGCGAAGGTGTGAATGAGATAGTAGCAATGGATTACAGACTTGATACGTATGTATACAGATACAAGTGATTTATTTGTCAGAATGCAATAAATAAATATATTAGGACAAATCACACAGATTGTGATAGGCACAAAGTAAGTTCTAGACTTGTGTTATGGGATACTAACTCAACGATACTATATTTTGTAACAAATACATATATATAAATATCCAAGACCCGGGCCAATCAGAAAAAGATCATTTTCCATCATGACCCGACCGGGGATCGAACCCGGGTCCTCTCGGTTCTGAGGCAAGAACTTTACCACTTCGACTTTACCATTTCGCCAATATTACAAACAAATGGCCACGACAAAAAGGACACATCTATTTTGCCCTGTCATCGATAAAGAGTTTTACTTTGATAATCCCTTTCAAAGATACGAATACTCCACTCAATCGTAATAAAATAATGGTCTGCTATCCCCATGTGAAGGCGGCATTAGTTCTCGAATATGGAACCAAATCGACATGACGGTTTAGGTCGGTGTCGCGTGATTTTCTTATGGGTAGTTCTGGTTTATGATATTCATATTTTATGCATACTGCCACGGTGATGCATAATGGTATGTTTTGTATGCCGCCATTTCTGTTTCTGTCAACGAATAACACCTTTTGCCTGTTGGAATGGAAATGGCAAAAAATCCTGTCAGTTATTTTATGTATAAAATGTTTTTGGCATAGGTTTTTGGCTGGAAGAAATTGTATTTGCGATAAGATCGCCTTTTGCGCTTATTTTATATGGATTACTAACCATATTTACTACAACTTGTGTAAAAAGAGGGATATATTTGTTGAAACATATTCCTAATCCTTGAAATTGTAGATGCAATACTTTTTAAAAATACCGATTAGAAAAAAGGTGCAATAAATATGTGTAAGTAAAATCAACTAATTAAAGTAAAACTTAAAGAACATTTCTTAGAGAATATGTCGGCCCCTATCCGTATAAATACGTATTTTTTGTCAGGTTAATTATATTAGCCAAGAAGTGATATTGTTGTATTAGATAATTGTTGTATCATTGTTGATACTGTGATGTAACTTTTGTAACATTGGTACCTACTCGTACGTTACAAACCACTGTGGTTTTAGCCTAATGCATTATGTGTATTGTTTTTATTGTATTGTCTTTAAATAAATAATAATAAAAAAAATATATATAATCCATTGTTGTCGTTACTGAATTATGTATGAATGAAACGAAGATTCTAAAATCATTGGACAGCGTCGACACGCATAGAGAAGAATTCTATGATGAACAAAGAACTTTTGGATGTTTATATGTGTATGTTATAGAATATAGTATCGTTGAGTTAGTATCCCATAACACAAGTCTCGAACTTACTTTGGGGCTAGCTCAATCTGTGTGATTTATTCATGTGCGTGTGGTCTGAGGGCCCACTTCTTGAAATTCTATGAAGTTATGCTTGGGATTTAGTGAACATTCCAAAAGAATTGTGAGAATTGGAATTAGATTTTGTGAAAGCCAAATAAGCGAGTTATTCGTTTATATATATATTTATATATAAACGAATAATATTTATTTCTTAAATTTACAATTTCTATAAATATAAAACTGATGATAATATCTACTACCTAACACCATTTAACAATATATTATTAAATACCGATATGACTACTTACGTCACAGATTATACGTAATCTGCAGCAGCAGTCAATGTTTACGTTAACTTTAATCCATACTTATTCGTAGTTTAATCCGAACAACAACGTAAAGTACTTACGCCATTTTGTTTTTACCGCCGATAACGTCAAAGTTGACTGGTGCAACCTATTCCTAATATGGAAACTATAAAACGGAGCCATTTTTCAAATTGTATAGTAAAAATCTGTGGGTGTAAAGTTTAACAATTTTACAGCTCATTTACTTTCTAGCTCAACTGTTTTGGCCAGCCCAGTGTGGTGAGTCAGGACTTCCTTTTAAAGATTTATTGTGACTTTCAGTCCAAATTTAGATGTCAATGTAATTTAACGTGAAATCTCCCATAATTAGAGCTTTAAATGGCAGTCATATTGGTATCATGCTCACTGCAAAAGGGAAAAAAAGAACATTTCAACAACATTGTATTTTATTCTTGCTCAATAATGGAGTAAAGTGCAAGAATCGAATTATTAACTGATTTTAAAAGGTGCAAAAAATGGTTTAATATTTACATAATGGTTTAAAGTGTTTAATTATGATATATCTCTCTCACCTGAGCGCATTTATTCTTCCGCAGCCATTGAGCGTCGGAGCCCAGGGACTGTTTGGCATTACTATTTGTTTAATGAAGTATATGTGATTGACCACAACTTTAAGTCGAAGACTTTAAGAATTACAACTCAGACTAAGGTATATTTATCAGCTTATTTGTAACACTATTAAAGTAAAAAAAAAAGGTTGCACTCCGGGTGTGCCGGCAGAAGTGAAATCTTGAATATTAACGTTGTGCATTTTTGACATCTTACGAATTTTCGATCAGGGTCACGTGTGTCCTGACGCGAGTTAAACATTTTTTACCCATCACAAAAAGTGCACAACGCCGCTAGAGAAGTTTTCACTTCCAAAAAACTAAATAAAGAAAAAAATTACCAGAACAATTTTATTAAATTTTTTCGCAGTACTTTTTCGAGTCAAAGAACCATAAAAACGCCTGCTTAGTTTCAATGCCAGGTTAAAATTAAGTATCGCGTGTCACAGCCACAGCGGAATCTAGCCCATTGATAACAGCAATTAAAACACTATTTTAAGTGGTCTTTATTGCATTTTTATCAGTTAATTTCGACAAATAGTAACATGGAAATGTGAAAATTACGGTCAAATATAACTTAAAAGTAAAATATACATAAAACGGAAACGTATTTTATTGCGCTCTGTAGGAAAGTGTGATATGTTATGTTCATGATCTCCACTCTTTCCTACTCGAGTATTTAATTTAAATAAATTAATAAATATGTGGACAAATCACACAGATTGAGTTAGCCCCAAGGAAGTTTAAATAAATAATAAATAAATATATTAGGACAAATCACACAGATTGAGCTAGCCCCAAAGTAAGTTCGAGACTTGTTATGGGATACTAACTCAACGATGCTATATTTTATAACAAATACATATATAGATAAACATCCAAGACCCGGGCTAATCAGAAAAAGATCATTTTCCATCATGACCCGACCGGGGATCGAACCCGGGACCTCTTGGTTCAGTGGCAAGAACCTTACCACTGCGCCACCGAAATCGTCGTGTTTAAGACTTGTGTTAAGAGATACTAACACAACGATACTATATTTTATAACATGTATATATATATATATATATATATATATATATATATATATATATATATATATATATATATATATATATATATATATATATATATATATATATATATATATATATATATATATATATATATATATATATAACTAAACATTTAAGACCCAGGTCAATCTGAAAAAGGAAATTTTCCATCTTAACCTGACCGGGGATTGAAGCCGGGACTTCCAATATAGCAGTTTGACATGATAACCTTAGAAGTTATTTTCTCATAAGTACCTATCTTTGACTTTAACCTGGTTTAAAACATAAATGGTATCACAAAAACCGTTAACACTAAAAATAATGGCCGACATGATATCTAGTTATTCTGATATCTGGTTGAATGAAGTACTCCTATCGAAATCTAAGTCCTACAGAGATTTAGTTGTACCAGCGGGCTAGTCATACTCTAGAATATTGACCCAAATTAAGTAATGGCGCTATTTTTAATTGAGGACGACCGCCAATTGGTTTGAATTTACAGATTATTGTATCATCCGTCAGATTAACGACAAAACTTTTTGCGAACTTTATATTATATATATATAATATATATATATATATATATATATATATATATATATATATATATATATATATATATATATATATATATATATATAACTAAACATTTAAGACCCAGGTCAATCTGAAAAAGGAAATTTTCCATCTTAACCTGACCGGGGATTGAAGCCGGGACTTCCAATATAGCAGTTTGACATGATAACCTTAGAAGTTATTTTCTCATAAGTACCTATCTTTGACTTTAACCTGGTTTAAAACATAAATGGTATCACAAAAACCGTTAACACTAAAAATAATGGCCGACATGATATCTAGTTATTCTGATATCTGGTTGAATGAAGTACTCCTATCGAAATCTAAGTCCTACAGAGATTTAGTTGTACCAGCGGGCTAGTCATACTCTAGAATATTGACCCAAATTAAGTAATGGCGCTATTTTTAATTGAGGACGACCGCCAATTGGTTTGAATTTACAGATTATTGTATCATCCGTCAGATTAACGACAAAACTTTTTGCGAACTTTTACTTTGTAACGATGTACGGAAAATTTTTTCAGAAACTCATCCTTTAACCACTTTTTTTCCTTTTGCGCATTGGTCTTTCGCGCATGGTTCTTGCGCGCAAATTACTTTCGCGCATGTTTTTTTGCGCGCATGTGTTTTGCGCGCAAATGTCTTTCGCGCAAGAGTCTTTTCGCGAAAATATCTTTGCGCGCAAAAGGATTCGCGCAAGAGTCTTTTGCGCACGTGTCTTTCGCGCAAAGGTACTAGATCCGTGAAGCGAAATTTCATCGAAATCGGCCCAGTGGTTTTTGAGTTTATTTATTACAAACAAAAATACAAATCGTTTTACAGTATCAGTATGGAAGAATGGATATGGACATACAAAATACGGACTGGTGATAACAAGAGAATGACATACGAGCCGACCCATCCGTCTCACAACCGACGCTCGGTGCTTGCCAAGTCTGGGATATTTTGGGCTTAAAAGAATAACACCATTGAAGTGTCATATGTCTATTTGAAATTGATGGATTGACACTAAAACATTGGTATTCTAAAGTACAGACGACCGTACTTAATCTATATCAATCCTTACTAATATTACTAATATAATATTATAAAATACGAAAGTTTGTCTGTCTGTTTTTTACGCTTTCACGGCTACATGTATACCAATTTTGATAAAATTTGTTATGCATGTAGTTACAGACGCCAGTTCAAACATTTTGCTTTTACCACAAAATGACTATTACGGGGCGTGAAAGTTTGTATGAAAATCGCCTGTTCCGCTTTCGCAGATAAATTGATGCGGGCGAAAACGCGGGCAAGAGCTAGTATTCTGTTGGCACAATCCAGTTTCTAGTTATATAGTAAGTACATAGGTACGTAGTTTGTATAATTCAAAATCTATGTGATTATGTAAATGAGGATAACTTTAACGACGAAATTTATGTCACGAACTATTCACGAACATAGAATATTTATGATGTAACTAAATGTTGATCTAATTTTCATGTTTCGGGTGATTATTTAGTTTAGATATGTGTGTGAAAGTGTGGTTATAGATATATGTGATTCTCAAAGCGGCACCTACTATGTAGATAATGGTTTATTCGTCTTGAAATAACTCTGAATACATTGTATTTTTCGATGTGAACACTTCTTTAGCGGCGCTGTGCACTTTTTCTAATGGGTAAAACATGTTAAATTCGCGTCAGGAAACGTGATTCGTAAGACGTCAAAAATGCGCAACGTTAATATTCAAGTTTTCACTTCTGCCGGCAATTCCGGAGTGCACCCTTTTTTTTAATACTTAGCGTACTTAACCATATATTACATAATAAATACGCGAATTTCCAACTAGAAATAAGAATGCGTGTGGGCTCTAAGAAGGTGTATTTTTGTAAGACGTCACAGATAATGCTTAGGTATCAGTGGTCCTCATGAATTTTGCCGAGTCGACACGATAATAACAAGAAGATTATATTATCATCAGTTTTTGGCTATCCGTAATATCGATAGTACCTAACATCGATATTTTAAGTGATTTTTTAAGCCTACTGTCGATAGTGGTAGTATACATATTTGGTCAATACCAGTAGCAATTTGCACTAGAAAAACAAAAACGCATACAAAACACCTACAGACAAATATTTGCGATATACAAGTAGCTCGCGCTGGGTATCGAACCCTTCAGGCGTGGTAACCACTACGCCACGGAGGTCGTAAGTATTTATATGCCAGCTATGTGTTGTATTCCGGAACAGGCATGCATTTTATGCTAGTACTGGTGTTAGATTTCAGTCAAGTCGCCTAAAGGCGTCTGACATGACCTTTACGACTACCTACCGCGTCTAGTGGCAATGTGGCAAAAAGGAATGCAATATAAAACGTGTAAAGAAACACAAAACAAGAAAGTCGCAACAAAGAAGACACTGCTTGACCTGGCTTTATTTAGAACACTGCACGTAGGTCTAGGCACAATGGCTGAGTCTAGGCCGACCTGTGGCTAGATAGTAATCTTCCCATTGATTTTTCTCAAAGCAGTGTAGGTATTTGTTTTAATGCTTTCGTCCCGGCTTCGCTAGGGTAAAACCATAACAAAATATACACTCAGGAATCACTATGTTGTTGTGCAAAAATCCGTTCGGTAGTTTTTGAGTTTATCGCGTTCATACAGCTGTCTGTATTATATACTACCAGCTTTTTACCGCGACTTCGCCCGCGTTAATTTCCCCCGGGAATAGTTATTTCTCCGGGATGAAAAGTACCCTTGTCCCTTCTCCATACATCAAGCTACATGTATGCAAAACTTGAAGAAGATTGGTTGAGAAGATAGAGCGTTAAGAGGTAACAAACAAACTTACTTTCGCATATTAGTTAGGATATAAATTATATATAGTATATGTTAGGATTGTGTGGGCTCATTTAACTTTTATCTTCAGTTGATCCCACACAATCTTCTCTATTTAACCCAATTGTTGGTAAATGACGACCTCGGTGGCGCGGTGGTAAAGTGCTTGCCTCTGAACCGAGAGGTCCCGGGTTCGATCCCCGGTCGGGTCGTGATGGAGAGTGATCTTTTTCTGATTGGACCCGGCCCAATCAGATTAGCCCGGGATGGATATTTATCTATATATGTATTTGTTATAAAATATAGTATCGTTGTGTTAGTATACCATAACACAAATCTCGAATTTACTTTGGGGCTGGCTCAATCTGTGTGATTTGTCCTAATATATTTACTTATTATTTATTTATTTATATTTAAATAATGCTCATTAAGTTCGCTTCATGTAATTTTATACACTGTATTTTACGCAACAAAGTCTAAATAACCAAAAATAAATAATCGATTCAGAGCCGGAGTACTCCAAATAATACTTAGGTATCTTCAATAATAAATAAATCAAGTCATTTACATTCCTATAGTACATTCAACTCAAATACAACATAAGCTCTATGTAGCCGTAATAGCGACGATTTTTCAAGGGTTTTGTGTAGATAGATGTGCTGTTTAGTGTACCGATAGGTAAATAGTGTTGGTTGTGAGCCAAGAACTAATTTTATCAATCGTTTGTTACCAATTGGTTAGGTAACTGCCATTGTTGGCAGTAATCGTACTTATGTAGTGTGTGTTATATATATTTTTACAAATAAATAAATGTATTAGGACAAATCACACAGATTGAGCTAGCCCCAAAGTAAATTCGAGACTTGTGTTATGGGATACTAATTCAACGATACTATATTTTATAACAAATACATATATAGATAAAAATCCATCCCGGGCCAATCAGAAAAAGATCATTTTCCATCATGACCCGACCGGGGATCGAACCCGGACCTCTCGGTTCAGAGGCAAGCACTTTATAACTGCGCCACCGAGGTCGTCAAAATATTATTATGTTATTAAGTTTCACAATGTCTTTTAAATAATGTTTGTGCATTAATATTCTATAATAATTCTTATCCTTACCTAATGTAAAACAAAGTTCTCTACCCGTCTGTCTGTTCGCGATAAACTTAAATACTACTGCACGGATTTTCACGCGGTATTCACCAATAGATAGTGTGATTCCTGAGGAAGTTTCAGGTAAATAATCTTTTTACCTGAGCGAAGCCGGAACGGGCCGTTTAAAATAAATGATTTTTCGTTGAAAATTTGAGAATTGATGAAAATTTCTATGTCAAGCGTTCTCGTTCCAATTTTCAACGTTTCTTCAAACTTACCTCGAATTCACGCGAATGTAATCAGGGGCAAAAGCTATATCAATAGTAACTGTATCCTTGCAATGCAGCCGATATCGAACACTTGTGAGAAACCTGTTACAATCTAATTTACGGCTTTCCGGATAATATTAATTTTAGGCTTGAACTACACCATTTGATAGTGATATTATCGACACTGTAACGGATCGGGTGGCGTATATTAAATTCAAAATTCCTTATTCAGTTTAGCATACATCACTTATTGACGTCAAAAAATTACTTAAACTAAGTCTACTGCCGGCTTCCAAAGCGCAGGTGAAGAAGAAGCGGCGCAACAAATTTCACCGCAGCCTTTTCTCCAAGGACATCAATTAACAAATATAGGTCTTATACATACTTATCGAAAGAGGTTTAGTTATTTATGGAAAACAGATCGTAGGGTCGAACTCGACTAGTGCTCTGCTATGCTGTGCTAAGCTCAAATTCGAAGTATTAACTCAGGAATTAGACCTTCATAGTCGTTTTTCACGTTTCCAAGTCAATTTTTATATCATAATGTCTCAAAAGGCTACAAACTTCTGGCGATTATTGAACGAGACGCTGAGAAGAAATGCTGAAAGAAACTCATTTAAACAGTTATATTGCTAACTGAAGCTAAGTGTCGAGCAACCAATAGAATTTCGTTAATCAAGAATTACGTAACTATTGGTTTAGTTCACCTAGGTGGATAAATTAACTAATAGTTCATCGATAACTATGGACAAATATTTTTTTGATTGTTCGAAACTTAGCTTCAGTATATCACAGCTTAACACAACTCCTGTCGAGTTAAGATCTAAAACTTGACGGCCATGTTTCGATGTATGGCGTGTTTGGTTCTGAATAAATAGTAAATATATGCGGCTATCATATTATATTATAGTATAGCCCGAAGCAACTGACAAATTCTGACTTTTATTATCAGTTATTTTATTGATTTATTATCTGTTATCTAATATACAATCTGTGCCCTCGATACCATATCGAATGAATTTTTTTCCACATAATGAAACGAAATGCTTTGGTTTGGCAGACATAATAGGTGAACGTCAGTGAGGCGGATCATAAAAACATGGCCGAAATTGGGAGCTTGGCCTGCGGGCGTCACAGCAAGGAATGTGAAATGAAGGGCTCACATGAATGTGTAATAGAGGAAAATATCAACACTAATATAGATAATTAACTTCAATTATATACATCCTACTAGTATTATAAATGCGAAAGTTTGTTTCTCTTTCACGCAGAATCTACTGGACGGATTGTTATGAAATTTGCTACACGTATACAATAAAACCTGCAATAATACATAGGGTATTTTTATCCTGAAATTCCTACGGGAGCGAAGCCCCGGGGCGCTGCTAGTATACAATAATATATTCTAACCACGAGTACATACTTATCTAATAGAACACTCATAATAACATACATACATGCTTATATGTAAGCACTTAATTATTTATTGTTAGCAGCATACAATCAACATTATATGATAACAGCTTTTAACCTATCATCATATGTTAAATATTTTTGGCCCTATTTTTGTCAATCAATGGCACCTTTCGTAACTTTCGTATACGAATGCTAAAATGTCTATTAAAATCAGTTGTGTTAATCTTGAAGTTAATATCTCTCATCTGAACGTTCTCAGGTTACTTTCTCAGTGTTCTTTTTCCTTGAGCATCGAAGTCCATTTTCCTACTTTGAGAGTACCTAATCTTGAGTATGTCAATCGCATTATGAATTTCACCGATGGAAAATTCACTACAATTTGTTACATTTTATTGACATGTCTTATAAACAATATTAAATTGTACAACAACAATATTATATATTCAATAATTCTTAATTAACAATATATAACAATGTTCAAGAGTAATCATTTAATAAAAATAACTTATATTTAAAAAATGTTAGGCCTTTCTGGCATAATAGGGACCAACACTGTTTGAATGAGTTTCTTTCGGCATTTCTTCTCAGCAGTGGTCGTTCCGAAATGCTAGTAGTTTTGGTAAATATCATTTAATTTAGAATGTGACGTGAAAAAGTGCCTGTGAAGGCCTAATTTCTGAATAAATGATTTGGTTTTGAGCTAAACTCAAGAAGATTCTGACCTACATAATTATCGATTACATGAGCTAACAAAAGTATGAAATATACTTTTAACTACTTATAACCTTAAAGGTTAATAAGTACTGCGATTTTTATGTTATTACTTACATATGTGTTTTGGACATATCTTTTAATCAATTTATTTAAGCACACAATATTGTGATTGCTCTTTTATCTCCGTATGTTCCTGATTGCATTCGGGTCTGTGACGCCGCAAAGCCCGCGATCAACATAGAAAATAACCTTAAAAATTTTAAAGATTCGGGAGTGATTTTTCAACCGGCCGGGCGGCCGTCTGCCTGACGTTAACATTGCTTGGGAATGCAGTTGTAGCCCATCAGCTGCTTTTATCTCCTCGTATGACATCCACGGGAGAATATGCAGTGGTTTTATTCCAAACTTGAACCACACCGGCACATGATATCATAATATTATACAATAATTTTATTGAGTTAGTATTTCCGTATAAGTACTTGATTATTATAAGTATTAATTACATGGAAATATAATTTATATAACTTTAACGATATGTTTAACTAGTTTTTCGTATAATCTGCTTCCTTGTGGTATTCCTTATAGTTGAAGGTTGAAGCTTATGTGGTGATATTGAAATTTCAAGTCCCATATAAATTATTGTTTTACTTGTTGAATATAAAAACATATTTGATCTGACTTGCAGTGAATTTTCTTCTCTCTTTCTTTCGAGCGCAATCCCGGTTGCTTCCTCAGCCTTTAAAGTGTAGTGTCACTTTTAGTGAATTTTCCTATTGTGACTGTAATGTTTTCCCAAAAGTAATTTATATACTTATAAGGAAGAACGCAAACCTAAAATTATGAAACTCAATCCACGATTAACGTAATCATGGTTGAGCATATATAAAAAAAAATATATTATAAAATCTAATCATTTATTCAGAAATTAGGCCTTCACAGGCATTTTTTCACGTCATATTCTAAATTAAATGATGTTTACCAAAGCTTTTGCAGCTACTAACATTTCGGAACGACCACTGCTGAGAAGAAATCATTCAAACAGTGTTGGTCCCTATTATGCCAGAAGGGCTTACCGATTTTTAAATATAAATGTATGTATAATTTTTTATCAGTAATATAACATGTAAGTACACAATAAAGTACATGGTCAAAAGGTACATGGTCCCCGACAGCATCCGTTCACGAGTTGATGCGTGAGTCAGCCATCGCGAAGCTCAACCACCATTTGAGTGTGCATGACATTACTCGAATATATAATACACTCGAACATATAACGGTTAAAAATGGGTTCATTACGTGTCAGCCATCATATGAATAGAGATGAAATTGATACATGTCAGCCATTACAAGAATAGAGAGTTCAAATTGATATTATACATATATCCTAATTTACATTACGGGCTGAAAATTCAACACAATTTATTTTTTAATTCCTCCTTTCAAAGTCACTCATTACACCGGAATCTAATTTGATCACAAAATTCAGTTAGCCGTCTGCAGGCTCGTTTTCGTTTCCCGCCAAATTTTCCGTCACTGTCAATCTTCATTTGTTTTATAAGAGCGGCATCCGAATTTCAAATTAAATAAACTATATTCTGTTTTTAAATTAGTTATTTATTCAAATAGAAACGTAATTGCATTGTTTAAATTTTATTATCTTTTATTACAGTTTATTATTTTTGCCTCGAGGTCTGGGAGTCTAATTTTTTTTAAGCCCAACGCCAAAAGAGGGGTGTTATGAGTTTAACGTGTCTGTCTGTGTATCTGTGTATCTGTCTGTGGCATAGTAGCTCCCAAACAGGTGAACCGATTTTCTTTTAGTATTTTTTTGTGTCATAGATAATCTTATCCCTAGTGTTCTTAGCCATGTTTCATGAAAATCTGTTCAGCCGTTCAAAAGTTGTAGCGAAATGAATATTGAAAGTCGGGATTTCTTTAATTTATCTAACAAATAAACTTGTCCAGTATGTTATTGCTAACACTGGTGTCCGATTTTATTCAAATCGCCTAAAGGCATCTGACATTCTAGTCTACTGCCGACTTCCAAAGCGCAGGTGAAGAAGAAGCGGAATTAAATCTAATAATATAAAAAAAATATTTTTTAATGAAAGTTGAAATTTGTTTACGGAATATTTCTCATTAAATCGCACGCCTCTGTAACCGTTGACAGACAGACAAGGACAAACAGGTCAGGCTGAAACTGGACTGATTCTGCATTCCGTTTCAGTCGTGACACGTGTAGTTTCCGCCCTGGACTAGGACCATTCCATATCTTCCGGTGGATGTCAGTAATTAAGCGATAAAAACCTAGCTGAAACAAGAGCATTATTACTAAAGAGATTTGACGTCAGACAGGATAGCCGCTGGTAAAAGGATAGTCATTGATTATAGCGGATAAGTAAAGGGTTTTTCTTTTTATTCAAGGGCTATGCTCTGGTCGGTGGAGTATACGCCACGCCTCTCTATCCTCGGTTTTGCTTTTAAGGTTTCGATACGACACAACGCCTGCTTCTCTTTCAGTTGCTCGCATAGCTCTTCCTCGGTCTCCCTGGACCTCTTCTTCCTTTCAGCTTTCCTTCAAAAATAGTTTTAAATAAGGCGTGTCAGATATCAATTATCACGGAATTCAACCCTTGCACGAGAGAATGCTTACTGGCCAAATGACCCTTCACTAATAGATGTGTAATTTTAATCAACATGCAGATAAATTGATGGATTAAATAGATTATTTTCTCCGTTTTGTCTTATTAATAGATTTTAACGATAGAACTACATAGACAGAATGGTATTCTCTCAAAAAACTGCGACAATTTGGTGTCTTTGACTATCTACATTATGTACTTTCATATGCCCTGGTAAGCCCTTATGGCATGATAGGGACCAACACTGTTCAAATGAGTTTCTTTCGGCATTTCTTCTCAGCAGTGGTCGTTCCGAGATGCCAGTAGTTTGTAGCTTGTGAGAAATTACTATTTAATATTAAAAAAAATGACGTGATGGTCTAATTACTGAATTTGAATTTCATTGGGACATGGGACAACAGGTCCACTAAACTACAGTCCCACTCGCCCAAAGACCGAAGCTAGCTGAATCAATCCAGTTTACGACCGACTGTTTCCCAAACAGCGCTAACAAAAACGGCGTCGACTAGCGAGAGTCGTAATTGCGTTAATTCTTCATTGGACTTTTGTATTTATAATACATAGCTACGTTCTGTGGATATTTTCTCGTTTTTCCTTTTCTCTAAAGCTGAGACTATACCGAATGGAATCAAACAATCGATATAATTTCGTTATTCACACAGCGTAGCATAAATTTGGTGGAAACCGATGAACTGAGTGGACAATTTTGGAAAGCTGGCTCCAGCACGACCTTGTACAGCATATATAGCCATGGTGGAGTCTCTCAAGCTGTGGAGTCAGTGTTCCTAAAGTTCAATGTTTTTTTCAGTCCACGGACCTCAATCAAAAGAAATTTCACTTGACTGCATAAAAACAATGTTTTCACGTCGTGGGTCGGGTCGGGAGGTTCCCTCTATTGTGGTTGAGCTTCGCGATGGCTGACTCACGCGTCAACTCGTGAACGGGTGCTGCCGAGGGGAACTGGTCAGCTCGATCTTTTATTAAAAGTTTTTTTTTGTTTGGTTAATTATATATATATTTTCCTTTCATCAGCACTTGATCACAATCATAATATGTTTCAGTATACCTTTATCCATGTACTTTATTGTGTACTTACATTGTTATATTACTGATAAAAAAATATACATAAATTTATATTTAAAAAAATGGTAAGCCCTTCTGGCATAATAGGGACCAACACTGTTTGAATGAGTTTCTTTCAGCATTTCTTCTCAGCAGTGGTTGTTCCGAAATGCTAGTAGTTTGTAGAAAAAACGAAACACTTATAGGTCACTCGTCTGTCCGTCCGACTATCACACCCAATTTTCTTCGAATCTACTGGACCAAATCAGGTGAAATTTGGTAAGATGGTGTAATCCTATGACCCAAAAACAGACGGGTGAATTTCACGAGCGTTTTGAACGCAGCCGCGGGCTATCATTAGTGTTTATTAAATTGTACCATACATAGTAATCAATTTAATTATCCTATTTTATAAATAATTTAAGTACTGGTACAATGTTAATTTTATAAATATTTAATTTTTTTTAAATGAATCTTTATTTTTTTTTAATATGCGACAATAGTGAAAAGCTACACGCCGCGTTCAAACAGTGGTGAAATTCACCCAGACGTGTTTGTTGACCGGCGACGTGACCGGTTTTTTATTTATTTATGTTTAAGTTATGGTTAAACGCTGAAATAGGACTGTACCTAGGTTAGCTGCACATCAGGGTTTCGCCAGCCTTCAGTGGTTATACCTAAGTGGTTCTGAAACGGTTCGCCGACAGAATAGAGGAGACATTCTATCGGCGAATCGTTTGTAGATGAAGCAATTGTCGGAACCGTTTCTACCTAAGTATATTTATCGGCTATGTAACAAAATTGTGTCAAAAATAATTTAAAAATATATAGAAATCTTATTGATGTGCAATTCACACTAGGTACCGGCTGAAAATCAGTGCTGGCCATATTTTCACTTAGCGTAACACTGAGCCGTTACCAAAGTTTTACCTATTCTATTTGTAAAAAACCTTATAGGTACCATATCCTCGTAGGTACTATATTTTTCGGTGTCCAAATTGGCACATGACCCAAAACGGAGCTAATTTCAATTCATTGGTTTATATTCGCCAGGAAATTAATTTCAGGGGATTTTACGGGGAATGACATTAACTGAGGCGAGAAAGGCACAAAAATAACAACCTTAATTTTGATGCAATGTTTTTGGTTTGTTTAGGACCAAATCTATTCTCAACTTCTGAGAGTACTCATGCTGTCTGCTGTCTATATGTGGAGCATCATGTGGTATGAAAAGAAAAATCTTGATAGCCGATAGGTAATAATAGCATTTCCAGAGAGAGATTAATTTTGTCGTCGCTGATATTTATACTACATAACGTTATATTACATGACGATTATATTATTAAACGGCTATTTGACTGGGTATAAAATAAAATGCATGGCTGAATTTCATGACTGTTTGAACGCGGCGTGTAGCGTGTCATTAGTGTAGCACATATTTTTTGAATAAAGAACATATTTTTTTAAATTAAACATTTATAAAATGAACATTGTACCAGTACTTTACTTATTTATAAAATAGGATAATTAAATTAATTACTGTGTGTGGTACAATTTAATAAACACTAATGACAGCCCACGGCGGCGTTCAAAACGCTCGTGAAATTCACCCATAAAGGCATTTAAATAACCAAATGCAATAATTCAATGTAACTTCAGATCAGGTTTATTGATCAGTACAGTATATTAGAAAAGATTTTTGATTCCAAAATCTGTAAAGCCACCACTGTAATAGAAGTTCCATATAAAATTTTGTTTTTGACATTAGAAAAATTGTCGAGTTGGAGAGTAGCCAATTAACACTTAAATAAGAATATATAAAACTACAGAACATTTTGACTAGACTATTTAGGATTAATATTTCAATTCCTAAAGTAGGGGTATTTTAGATGTAATATAATAAATGCTAATATGTAAGTAAATTATTAAACACTTTCGATTGAGCCCAACATTCTCATACAACGAGAATATTTTTATTAGAAAATATATTTATTTGCATAAAATGGTGGTATAGAAAAGTGTTAATCTTATTATAATAATGCTCTCGCATATTCATGACTGAACAAGTGCTCATAAATTTTGACAGGCTCAACGCCATCAATAAAACATTTAAAACAAATTATCTTACCTCCAAAAAGTAGCGAATGTTTTTTTCTCACTATGCACTGTCACCTATTTACTAATTTCACTAACACAGGCCACAAAAAAAAAACATTAGGAAAAGTTCACTTCTTACAATTTGAATTTAGAACCTTTTAAAAACTTTACAACTGCCAGTTCTTTAATCTGTCATTGTATTTTCACAGAAAAACGTTCTAACTTTTTAAATTACAAGATATTTAAACATACAGCCAAAACTTTATTCGATCGTGTTTTTTTTTTCTACACGCGACACGCGCTTCGCTCCAATATCTGTGAATCACTGAAGGCGCTTATTTCGCACATGCGCAATGAGAATCGTCATAATATCAGAGTACTACGATTTTACTTACCTTTATAATAAATGTTGCACAGGAGTCTCTTTCATATCTTTCGTCCGCGTTTTCAATACAGCTTTTAATAAATATTGGCTTCGGGAGTTTTGAATAGATGGCTTGTGAATTTGAACAAATTGTTTTTAGATTACGTTTGTTGAAAACAAAAATAGTATAATGTCTTTTGAAATAAATAAATTTAATGCTCATCTGTCCGTCGTGGCAGAAAATAATACCAAATCCTAACTAATATTATAAATGTGAAAGTAAGTTTGTTTGTTACTTCACGCTCTATTTACTCAACTAATCTTCTTGAAATTTTATATACATATAGTTTGAAGTTTGGAGAAGGACACAGGGACATACTTTCAACCCGGAAAAATAATGGGAGAATAAAAGTATTGTAGGTATGGCACCTAAAATTTATAACGAAAATTCCACAACAAGTTAAAGATCAGAATTTAAATTTATTTAAAAAACACCTCAAGTCCTTGCTGATTGACAAATGTTATTATAATTTGAACGATTTTTTAAATGATAGACTCAGATAAAAATTTAATTAATTTAGTAACTTTTATTTATTCGATTTGGGTTTTGTGGGATGATAGCACGCTCTCCATTTAAATTTGCATACCCGTGGACGGTGAAACATGTAGGATTAAGTTTTCTATTAATTAACATCACATTGTAAAAAAAAGTAAACTCATGTTTATGCAAATAATTAATATTTGTCTTCGTCTTTGAAGTCAAGCGGGCGAAGCTACGGTCAAAAGCTAGTTGAATATAAAAAAAATATATAGTAGTAGATATTTTTTTCAAATATTAAAATAGGTGATATCATCTGCTTTGTGCCTTGTGAAATAACATTATAAAATTATATGTAACTACTCAGTTTACGCGCGGCCCGATCGGACCGCGATCGTATTGTTGTTCAATAAAATTGTCTTTATTATCTACTGGCTCGAATATTATTATTATTTTACAAAAAAATTAATTTGAGAAAATGTTTTGAAAAAAATGTACTCAATTTAATCCAAGACAGCTTAAAATTACTTTATAAAAAGTATGTACGTCTGTGTGTAGAACCTAATTGGAGTTGTATTCGTCGCCAGTGAGTCGTATGATTATGTGCTTCGCTGTCACTGACGGACGCACAATGAGAATTGTTGAAGAAACTCGAGTTTTCTATAATAGAACGACTTTTGTAGAAATTTCTTCACTCACATATTATTATATTTTCATTTTGTACTAGCGGCCCGCCCCGGCTTCGCTCGTGTAAAAACATAATAAATGATACACCTAAACCTTCCTCTGGAATCACGCTATCTATTGTTGAAAGCCGCATGAAAAACCATGCATTAGTTTTTAAGTTTATCGCGAAAAGACAGACAGACGCGGCATTGGACTTTGTTTAGTATTATGTAAGGATATTAAGATTTTCCTTTTAATTAGTTTCACCTATAGATAAAATAAAAATATATAAATGTTTCACCTGTCTGTATTTCTGTAATGAAATCTTGCAAGTTGTTAGTTACATATTACCAAGCAGGTAAACAGGCGTGCGGCCCACCTGATGGTAAGTGGTCACCACAGGCTATCAACGCCTGCAACACCGCGGGGGGTTTCAAACGATAAAATTAATTCTTAAACTTTTGAAAATTCAGATGCCTGACGTAAACCTACTTTGGGACCGCGATTGTTACCAATCATCTGTCTAGACTAATATATCTCTATAGGATTAGAACCTGGGACCTTTCGGTTCATCGACGTCTAAACCACCGGACCACCATTATGAACAACCCCAAATCATAAACCAATCAGTGCAAGCTAGCACCACGCTAGTCATCAAACGCCGCTCGCCCTTGACCCGCCACGCGCTCAGTAATTATACCTGCACAGTGATTACATCGATTTTGTTAACCAAAAGCTATTTAGGGCTGCTTCCAGACAATAGACGAGATACGAGGAAGACTTAATCCGAAAATACACGTGAGTTCCAACAAAAATATAAACTTTAGAATTGTGACAACCGCGTAATGGCCAAAAAGTTAAGCCGTAAAGACTCTAAATATTTCAAAGCACTATATAATATCTCGAGCGACACACGATAGCGCGTTCTAAAACTAGATATCGCCATCTAGTGACATAAATATTAAATTTTAATATTGTCGTTTAAAGACTTGTGATCTTTATTTATTCATTTATTTATTTATATTTAGGAAGACTTACAGCTAAAGAACAAATAAATAGAAATGAAAGTTAAAAACAGGAAGCCAATTAAAAGTCTCCACAGATAGGTAGATAGATCTTTTAAAGTAAATCTGAAAATAACAATACCTACGCGCTTTACACACGGCGCCGCGCACAGCCGTTGTGATGTACGGTGCAATTCAATTGTAATTCGCGGCCTCTATTTATTGGTAATGCCGGCTCCACGCTGTCGACGAATAATTTGCCAAACTTTGGCGAATTCGATACACATTGTTGTAAACAAAAGCAATCATTATTAACTTCGCAATGTACAGCCATTCGCGTCGGCATGTATCTGCCAGTTCTGCTGCTATGAATAAGAAATTCGTCCGAACTGAACGCGCCGAACTGGCCTCGATAGCTCAGTGATTAAGTGCACTTTCCCGGGAAACCTGAGGCGTGGGTTTGGTATTCGCACGAGATTTTCAAAACGAGTTAAATAGCATGTGTGATATGCTCAAATTCAAATTCAAATTCAAAATTCTTTATTCAATTTAGGATGATATACATCACTTATTGACGTCAAAAAAATTACTTAAACTAAGTCTACTGCGGGCTTCCAAAGCGCAAGTGAAGAAGAAGCGGCGCAACAAACTTCACCGCAGCATTTTCTCCAAGGACGTCAATTAACAAATATAGGTCTTATATATATATTAAAAATTAGGAGGACGAATTTGTCAAAAATTTGAATAAATAAATAAAATAAAATACGAGTATGTATTTCCAATAAAATTATTTAAAATTGTCACACAAAATATAAATATAAATAAAAAGCTAAATGTACAAAACGTACGTAATAATGTCATAAATCAATTACATATGTTATGAGGATACTGCACCATGCTTGGGCCAAACATTATTGTCGTTCACATAATCGTCAGACTTGTAATATGCCTTTTTACAAAGTACTTCTTTTATATAATTTCTAAATTTTTTGTCCGGCAAATCAAGAATCCATTTAGGCAATTTGTTATAAAAACGGATACAGTTCCCAACAAAAGACGTTCTAACTTTGGCCAACCGATGCCCGGGGACAGACAATTTATCTTTATTACGTAAGGCTCTATCAGTGTAATCACCAACTTTTTAAATAACTTTAATTTTTTCCGGACATGCATAATGTTGTCAAATATGTATTGAGAGGGTAAAGTTATAATATTAATATCTTTAAAAAAATCTCTCCTCAAACCATATATGTATAACAAACCGTTGAAAAGTTTCCTACAAGATACCATTTGATATTATGTTTTCGCTTCGCATCGCGACGTGTTGTCTCAATAAGGACAACTCGTAAGGTTGGACTCCGTAGAAGCTAGTGCTCTAGTAACTGAAGCTAAGACATATATTTTCGTTTGTTCTCAAATCATAAATCATAAATTTTCGTTAGTTATGAAATTCTATTGGTTTAGTTCGCGCAGTGCGCCCAGCTGGGGTGACTTAAACTAATAGAATTTCGTAATTAATGACAATCGAAATAATTAGGTTGTTCAAAATTTAGCTTCAGTCAGCACAGCGTAGCTTCTGTGCAAAGCGAAAATATCAAATGGTATCATCTTGTATCACTTTTAAACGGTTTTGTGTACAACAAAACCGTTTAAAAGTGATACAAGATGATACCATTTGATATTGCTATGCTATATTACACATGCTATTTAACTCATTTTAAAAATCTCGTGCGAAAACCACACCCACGCCTCTGGTTTCCCGGGAAATTGCACTTAATCACTGAGCTATCGAGGCCATGCCAATTCGCCACGTTCAGGTCGGACGAATTTCTTATTCCACTCAGTTCGAACCTGTCGCCCGCTAGTTGATCTTTCAAAAAACTTTCGTCGGATTCCGCTCGTATTCAGAAGTGAGTTTTTCTTACAGAATGCAAATTTGTACGTCATCTCATACATACCTATTTGTCAAAATTCCGGAGTGAGTGTAGTTCAACTCGCCGACGCACCCGCAAGTATAGCGCTATATTGTGCTGGAGTGGTTTTACAGAATACAAATTAACCATATCCGCGCGGAATCCGACGTGAGTTTTTTGACATCTCTTACAGAATCGAAACCCATCTCCTGTCAAACCCACTTTTGTCGCACGAAAAGATATTGCATGTGTCTTAACACATGCTATATTCTGTCGTGCGACAATGACACGCTCTGCTAGTGTCAACAGCTGTCTGCTACGTCGTGCGTCATTCGTCGCACGGGTTGCAACCGTTACGATTCGTTATGTTCTGTTAGCCTCAGTTCCACCACTCAACTTTAACGTTAACTTTAACCTGCGCAGAACAACGCAAAGTACGACATTTATCTATCGGCGCGTACGTTTGTAACATCAAAGTTGACTGGTGCAACTAACCCTAAAGATCCATTGTGATCTAATAGTTTATGGCACTATGAATCGTTTACGGAGCTAGGGCCCTATTTTCTTAATGTGCCCGAGTCTTCCAACAGTTTAAATACACCCTACTTGCAGCGCAACACTTGCTACGATTCATTAGTGAAATTGCGGCAGAAATAGCTGTACTTAAAGTTTTTAATGTCAGCTCTAGTTCGCCGAGAACGTAGGAAAATTCTTGAGTGGCCAAGAATTTACACAATTAATTAATATTTTATATTGGTTGGAGATTATAAAACAAAGTCCTTTACCGCGTCTGTCTGTCTGTTCGCGATAAGCTCAAAAACTACTGCACGGATTTTCATGCGTCACCAATGGATAGGTTAGATATATGTATATATAATATATAATTAGAATAATAATATATTGAATAAATAAATATATTAGGATAAATATATTAGGACAAATCACACAGATTGAGCTAGCCCCAAATTAAGTTCGAGACTTGTGTTATGGGATACTAACTCAACGATACTATATTTTATAACAAATACTTATATAGATAAACATCCATCCAACGCCAATCAGAAAAAGATCATTTTCAATCCAATCAGAGGCAAGAACTTTACCACTGCGCCACCGAGCTCGTTTAATAGATTTAAAGTAACGTGTGGATGCAGCGATACAAGCCTCGATTAGTGCAGAGTCCACAGCCAAACAAAAATTAAAATTATAAATTCTAAATACTACCTAAATGTATTTTTAAAAATTGAATTCTGTTGGTAAATAAAGTATTATTATTATTTGTATCTCTCAAAAGTTTCACGGGCCGTAGCCCGGTCCTTTGAGGCTTGCATGGGGACATGGGTCCAACATGTAGAGGCCTTGTGAGATGTTTGATCTAAAATGGTGTGGGGCACAATCCAAAGCATGCTCGCCAAGCACATTATTATTATTATGTTTCTCCTCTTTTGGAATTCACGGCACATAGTCCGGTCCTTTGAGAGGCTTGCGTGGGGATATGGATCCAACACGTAGAGGCCCTTTGGAGAATTTTGATGTTGTGTAGGTCTCCCGCCAAAACCCGCTCGCGGATATATCAATAATTATTATTATTATTATTAGATTCTTGAGGAAGATTGAGGTATACAATTTATTACGGACGGACGGACCGCTAGTCTTAAATACAGAAATAATCTAAAAAATGTGTATAATAAAACTAAACCAAACAACAATAATATAAAAAATGGACAATATAAACCACAACAATAGCAGGGAATGCGAGCAACATCTACAAAGCTTTCATTCAATAGAAAAAAAAAGGTGAAACACAACAAAAACCTGAACAAAACCCACACAAATGTACGTCTCGATTGCAGCGACGAGGGTACTTCATTTGTATTATTTATGATACGCTACCTCCAATATGAGATTATGTTAACGTTGCGTACACTGACATATAGTATAGCTTTGTATAATTATGTCTATATCTCTTCTTCTTGGCCTTATCCCACTCATGTGGGGTCGGCACAGTATGTAAGTTCCTTCCATTTCGTTCTGTCATTTGCCATATCCTTCGACACTCCTTTTGTATTGATACTATCCTTGGCATAATCTATCCATTTCTTCTTAGGTCTTCCTCTATTCCTAGAACCCTTTACTCCCTTTCTTTAATGCCCTTTGAGTGACGTGATTTTCATCTCTATGTTATGTCTATACCTAACTGTTAGCGATGATTTTGACTAACCTTTGATGTGGTGGTGGGACCATCCGTCTGTGAAAGATTCAGTCCAGTTTCGAATCTTACGATCGAATAATCCTAACACGTGAATAGTTTTCACAGACAACCAATTGCTGACAGTGAAGGAAACTGGTTGTAAATTTACTTTACTGTTGTGTATTCGACTACAGACTTTACACTGGCTATCGGCAGGCAGTCGTAAAAGTTATGACAGATGCCTTTGGGCAACATAAATAAAATCTGATTACCAGTGTTAGCAACACTAATTGAGAAAGAAATTGAAAATTCGCGAACGGATGCTGCCATGGGAAACTGCCAGTTCGGTTCTCATATATTTTGTTATCGCGTTTTGTATATGTATTTTTTTTATCAGCACTCAGTTATTAGAAAGAAACCTATAATGACAAGCCTTTCTGGCATGATAGGCACTAATCGGTTAGTAGTCAACTAGTATGCTGGTTTATTCACAATGTTTTCCATCACCTGAAGCAAGGCACATTTATATGATACTAACAAGCATACGTGGTCAAATAAAAATATGTTTTATTGTTCTCCATATCTCGTAGATGTAGATGTTCATTGTATAAGACAAAGTATATTATGTTGCGGGAGAATAGAGTCTCCCGCAATCTAATCTACTACTGACTGATGTAGAACTGTAGGCAGGGCCTGTTTTAAAGTTTACTAAAACTCACTTAACTCTCTCTCTCTCTCCGTAACTCACAACACTGTTTGAATGAGTTTCTTTCGACATTTCTTCTCAGCAGTGGTCGTTCCGAAATGCTAGTAGTTTGTAGCTTTGGTAAACATCATTTAATTTAGATTATGACGTGAAAAAGTGCCTGTGAAGGCCTAATTTCTGATTAAATGATTTGATTTTGATTTGATTTTGACTTAATCTGGATGTAAGTACTAATGAAGTGTGCAAACGTAAACCT
This sequence comes from Plodia interpunctella, assembly GCF_027563975.2. Classification (NCBI taxonomy): domain Eukaryota; kingdom Metazoa; phylum Arthropoda; class Insecta; order Lepidoptera; family Pyralidae; genus Plodia; species Plodia interpunctella. The sequence continues at coordinate 6,730,762 of NC_071317.1, forward strand.
GAATCTAGAATCTTCTGACTCATGCCCGACCGAGCGGCGTCGTCATAACCACTCGGCCGCCATTGATTCTAGCTAGCGATATAGCGTATAGTGTTAGCCATAGTTTGATGGAGAGGAGCTTTATAGTGACGCTATAAATAAAGATACCGACACGGCAATCGAATGTGTAACTTAATATAGGTAAATTCGACGACCTCGGTGGCGCAGTGGCAAAGTTCTTGCCACTGAACCGAGAGGTCCCGGGTTCGATCCCCGGTCGGGTCATGATGGAAAATGATCTTTTTCTGATTGGCCCGGGTCTTGGATGTTTATTTATATTTGTATCTATTTATAAAATATAGTATCGTTGAGTTAGTATCCCATAACACAAGTCTCGAACTTACTTTGGGGCTAGCTCAATCTGTGTGATTTGTCCTAATATATTTATTTATTTATTTAAATATATTGTAGTACATATTACTCGCGAATCCTAGTGTATAACCGCCTTTTTGGGCATTAGTTTCATGATCCGAAAGGCATATCATATCATTTATTCCTTTATTTAATAAACTTACAGTTAGTACTTATAATTTAGGTAGTCGCTTTTATTAGTCGATTAGAAATTGTAATCGATTTTCTTTGCAGCTATCGATACTGTTTACTTTGTTTTACCATCAGTACGAAAACAGAGATAGTGCGGAAAATAAGAATCGTACAAAATTTGGTTGGAAATTCGTGATAAGTAGTAATACCTCTATATACAATACCAGATCCTATTATTCACGTTGCGATAAAATTTTAGAAAATTAAAATCCATTAGCTTGATTAAATCAAAAACTTACACATGGATATCCAAACTTTCCTATTTTTATGTAGTGCGGTTAGTGAAATTCTCGATTATAGTAATTTAGGAAACATTCAATAATTGATTCAGAAAAATTTCGGTTATTTGGCAGGATGTTTCCCATCCGTTTCTGTTCATTATCGAAAATTGCAAGAAAGGCATTCTGCAAGCGACAGCTCGCAGAAAAGTCCGATAGTCTTTTCTCATTTAGACTGATCACCAATACAACATTTATTATTCACCTAACTTTACTTCTGTCATCTCGCTGATCGATCACCCTCCATCCAGGTCATCTCTGCTTGTTTGCGTTTCAAAATATTTACTCGAAATAATGAGTTTTGGATAAATACTTCCATTGAGTTTGGCTGTAAGTTGATCTAAACAATTTAAGGGAGATCGAGGCGTCCAATCATTATCGCGGAAGTCTCTTGGCTCAATTGAGGCTAGAAGTCTATTCTATCTAAAATATACTTACATATTTTTTTTACAATTTTGTGATCCTACCAAAGGTTGGCTGGAAGAAATTGCATTAGCGATAAGTCTTAAGTCTTTGCTCATTGTTTGAATATCAAGTTGTAATAACTCCATTGTTAATGGTGCAATAAATAGTTCATCCATCTATTTGCCTGTCTACCTATCTATCTGTCTGTCTGTCTGTCCGTCCGTCCATCCATCCATCTATCTATATATCCTATGGTGAGCTGTCAACTGGCAAACCAAAGCGCAGATCAAAAGTCTCTGGCGCTCTCTCGTTCCAGAAGGGCACCGATTGTTCCACTTTCTACACAATTAGTATCGCGTTACATCGGATTTGTTCAGTTAATTGCCGTATTGATTTTAACTTTGAATTGTATTTAGGGCCGTTAACCACGCGTGTATTGGCTCACGCGATTGAAATCTTTTGGTCACTAACCTGTGTTCACAAATAACCCGTAATGTGTGTGATTCTAACCTATAAATGTACTTGTTCCTTACAAAGGAACCATTGGTCCATGAATTCATAGCTATATAATGTTATTTTTATATTTTAAATAACAATTAGTTTCGCTTACAAATACCAACGTCGCTGTTGGTCCATACAAATTTGTACAATATCAATAAATACTTGAATAAATCCTCTGCGAGCCGGTGCAGTCAATATTGGTGTGTACTCACTCTTGATGGATTGCTTGTGATTGTGTAAAATATAACAGCGACGTTGGTATTAGTAAGCGAAACTATATTTTATTTACAATATAAAAAAAAAACACAACAGTAATTTTAAAAATATCTTAATATGCATACTTTAGTATATTCATCATCATCATAGTCGTATTCCTCAGGGCTGAGGGTCGTGGTCATTACGTGGAATGAAACACACACAACAACTTTATTGGCATTAGTGATGGAGTGGTTTGCCATTGCCTTCTCCATTTCACACACAAGTTAATAATCAACCAGTGTGCAGGTTTTCTCACGATGTTTTCCTTCACCGGAAGCAATTGGTGGTCGATGAAAACTACTATACATGAGTCAGATTGGTATACAAACTCATGTGGCACGAGTAGGGTTCGAACCTGGGACCTTTCGATCCATAGGCGGGCGTCTTAACCATTACACCACCGCCGCTTCACTGTAATATATTACTTCTTTATTATATATTTCATTAAATATGGTTTTTAACTTATATTTAAAATATAATGTATATATTATATATACCTATATTAGATTTGGATACCTCTAATCAAAAGTGTTAGTTATGTATGATAATAAAGAGTAGAATTTTGGGACACAAGCATACTTTGCTTAATAGAAAGTTATAACAATGTAACTTTTTACACCATATAGTGTATGAAATAAATTGAATTTTATATATTATTTTGAACACATAGCTTTGATTTCTATATACCAATGGTTCCTTTGTAAGTAATACATTTATAGGTTAGAATCAAACATAAATTATTGGTTATGACGTGATCATTCACGTCTTGCGTGGAGAGATGAGAACCATGCCGAAAAGCATAAAGCCTTATCCCTCCCAGAGATGAAGTCAACGTGGTGTACTAGTATTAGGGACACCTACCCGCGGGGAAAATTTACCAGACCCGACAATCACCACAGACTTATATAATATCAACTCTTACTGATTGTCTCAGCGCCAACAAATCCAAGTACACCATGGCTAAAAATTTAAAATACTATATAGACTGATAAAATAAAAATCCAGGAGCTACGGAGAAACGTGCCCGTTTATTAGAGGGAGAAACGTGCCCGTTTATTAGTAATCAAAAAACAATAATAATAATTACATTTTAATGTCGGTGTTCCAACACACCTAAAGTGGAAAATGACAAGACAAAGAATAACAGACATATTGGCCGTTAAAGGAGCGACATGCCATTACCTTAGCTTTATAAAAGGCGTATAAATTAATACCAAATAGATACAAATGCATACATGGATGCAAAGAGAATGTGACAGCGTGGCATGAAAAAGAGTCTATTTTTTTGCATTTGTTCTCAACACTGGTCACCCGTCTCGAAATGCTAGTAGTTTGCAGCATTAATACTAAATTATTACATAATTTATGTATGAATGCTGCAAAATACCAGCGTATCGTCCGACGTCAACTTCTTCCAAAAGAAATGTAGTGACTGCAGGAATTCGTCCCGTAACTTAGAAATTTAAGTCCCGTAATATTTAGTTAGTATTTTTTAATTTACAAGTTCGTGTAGGTATACAATATGACACAATAAAATAAAATTATAACAAATCGGTCCGATAAGGTCTAATTTCTGAATAAATACTTTGAAAGCAATAAGCTGTGTTTCATTCCACCAAGTTCCACGACCGATAGCCATAAAGAATAGGCACCTGGTAGATAGAGAATTAAAACACAATCTTTGACTAAACAAATCCAACTAAGCTTTATGTAACATTACACTGATTGTTGACTGTAACCAAGATTCATTAAATTTAAAGAAACCGACAGAAATGAAAAATAAACTTTAATTACTACATCAGTCGCACCAGTCAACTTGACGTTAACTTTAACCTGCCGCGCCGATTAGATAAAATAGCGAACTATGGTCTATGAAAACTATTACAAAATGACTCAGATTGGTATACAAACTTATATGGCACGAGTAGGATTTGAACCTGGGACCTTTTGATCCACGGCGGATTACAAGCATAACCATTATACAACCATCGCTTTAATAAATTAATTTATCAGAGTCGAAAAATATCCCACCGCAAGCCATAAAGTGTGGTTCCCGCGGGAGAAAACACGTACTATGTCGTCGGTTATTATTTACTGCCTTTTGCGTGTGATCGCACTTTATGTATATATAAAGTATACCTCGGGGATCAGCTGTTACTCACCTACCGACTTTTATCTTTATTGGGGGGCTGTTTTTAAGCCGCTGCTCCGAAAATTTGTCACTCTCCACCTCTGCTACTATATCCACATCAAGGATCATATCAATTCAATGTGTTACATTTTGACGTGATAGATGGACAAACACAATTTCTTATTGTAATAGTAGTGTACTAGTGATAGTTTTCAGGTGTTATTAGTTTAGACTAATAACACTGACTATAGAGGAAGGACATATTGTATCAAGCTGAGCGAAGACCATTTTAATACAATATTTAATACTATTATGTCCATTGATATTTTATGTCATGTCTTTTGTACCAAAATAAACGTTTTTTCTTTATTTCTTTCTTTAATAAGAAATAATAGGGAGTAGAGGTCTTCGCTGGAGGACACATTCAATATTAAACTGCTTACATCATATCTGCTTAAAGCGTTGTACACTAATCGCATAATTAATATAGAAAATAAATAAATAGTACCATTAACAAGTCGCGGCTTAAATATCTTCCTCGCTTATACCTTCCTCAGAAATCACACTATCTATTGATGAGTTGTAAGTAGTTTTTGAGTTCGTCGCTTACTTAATTATTCAAGTTGTTAAAACAATTGAAAAAGAAATAAAGAAATTTAACCTGTTTTGTAATCAAATCGAATTGAAGGAGCAAGGGTACACTTGAGCCTAAATTATTTTCTCAGAAGCATTTAGATCACTGAACGAGGGAGATGTGAAATCCTGATAATCTAAGACATATGCGGTATAAAAAAATTTTTTGAGCTTGTTTAAGTAGTCGTCTACTAAAATAGTTTAACAATATTTTCTTTAGTAAGTACTTAAGTAAGTATAATATTTATTGAATAAAGTAGCAATTTTAGTGTCGCTATATTTTATTTTTTAATAAATAAATGCATTGGCATACATCCTTTTGCTAAATCCTTATTTGCGTTCTAAATGCTTCTTATCGATAACACATAAGATCCAGTATCTTATGTGTTATCGCTAATGGATGCTGTCGATGTCATATTTTTATATTACCCGCTTTCTTTTTTCGAAAAAAAAAACGTATAAAATAAAATCGATGAAACCAGGGCAACGCTCAGATGACAGAGAAGGGAGAGTCGCTATTAAAAACATTAAAAATTATAATCTAATTCATACTAACATTATAAATGCGAAAGTCTGTTTGTTTATTCCGCTTTCAGGGCTAAACCGCTGGACCTATTTTTATGAAATTTGTATTGCATGTAGTTAAAGACCCAAGTTCAAACATAAGTTGCTTTTTCAAAAATCAACCCCTAAAAAACAATGATGGGGATTGAAAGTTTGTATGAAAATCATATTGAAGAGACGATCTATCACTTACACAAAAATATTGGTCCTAGAAATTAGTAATCTGGCATGGGTGAACACAAATACAATCTTGCTGTCAGAAGTAACTATTTCACACTGACGAAGTCGCGAGTACCAGCTAGTATTCCATAAAATAATTAAAAGTAGTAAAATTTAACGGTATATACATATAAATGAAATATATTAAAATATGACGATTTATTACAAAACATTGTAATCTACCTGTTCCCTATCTCAACTCCCGCACTTTAGAATTCGTGCAATCTATTCAAATGTTTGATGAAGATAAAGCGGAGAAATTGGTACAGATTTAGGTATTTTAATTGTGAGGAATAAATTATTGCACTTATTTGATTAAGTTACTTTCTTAATGGATTACTTTGGGATGGCTATTTGTCTTCCTACGGGAAGCCAGGGAAGGGCCTCCATTTTGTATTTACGAGCTTTTGTTTAATTTCAACAACCCGACACAGCTGTCTTTTAAAGGTACAATCTTAAAATCTAATAAATAACGAAAACCAGAAAAAGAATACCAATTTTTTTTTTTAACACAAGCTTTAGAGTGATTTTGTTTCATTCAAGTCGTAGTGAAAAAGTCATACGCTTGGTCGGTCGTGGGTGCATCAGGCCATTCATACCACAATAATGCATTGACATCCAAACACAAAAAAAATCAGATTAATCGGTTGAAGATATGTGCTCCAAAATTGAGCTACAAGAATAAACATACCATCATGTACATTACCCTCATACGTACATACGACGACCTCGGTGGCGCAGTGGTAAAGTTCTTTCCACTGAACCGAGAGGTCCCGGGTTCGATCCCCGGTCGGGTCATGATGAAAAGTGATCTTTTTCTGATTGGCCCGGGTCTTGGATGTTTATCTATATAATGTATTTGTTATAAAATATAGTATCGTTGAGTTAGTATCCCATAATACAAGTCTCGAACTTACTTTGGGGCTAGCTCAATCTGTGTGATTTGTCCTAATATACTTATTATTATTTAAACATCCTTTGCAAGTTTTGCAATAGCTTGCAAAAGGAATAAAGAAAAAATGAATGATAAATCGCAACAAAATGTATGATACATTTTGCTCGGAATAGATTCACTGTTATATTTTTAAATTGGCCAAACACAGAGGCAAAGAAAATAAAATAACGAAAATTAAAAGCGTAAACAATAGCTGCGGAAAATAACTCTGAATTTTCTGGGGAAAATATAGACGATGTCCCCTGGGTTTTCGTCTAAATTGTGAGTCGGTACCTTGTAATTGGTCGCGTCCCGGGGGCTTAACGATTCCTGAATTATTTTAACGAAACTTTCAGAGGCTTTGGGAATACAATTGGAAATATTTGTGGTATCGGAATGAAAAACAATTTAGAAAAATAAAACATTCTAAAATTTAAATTTAACTTTTTTGAGAAGAAGGTAAAATACTTTTTTTTAGAATACCCTATTGACGTATGAAATAATAAAACATTTTCGTCATAATAACAATGTAATTATTTATTTATTAAAAATAAACAACTTTTAAATAGTTTTGTAATGTGATCTTTGTTAGTCGAATAAATGATTGTATTAATATTATAATAGATATACAGATAAAAACAAAATGTGCGTGTGGTCTGAAGGCTCACTTCTTGAAATTCTACGAATTATGCTTTGCGATTAGTGAACATCGACAAACAAGGCAGTTGCAGTCACATTTTGTGAAAGCCAAATAAGCAAATGATAATGTTATAAACAACGGTTCTTAAACAGAAGACCGAAGACCGGCCTGTGTCCTACTAAGCATTTAAACAGAAGACCGAGCACCGGCCTGTGTCCAACTAAGCATTTAAACAGAAGACCGAGGACCGGCCTGTGTCCTACTAAGCATTTAAACAGAAGACCGAGGACCGGCCTGTGTCCTACTAAGCATTTAAATATCTGACAATTGCAAATGTGTAAGTAAACGTAAAAAAAAAAACAAATATTTCAAGTGCGACCTATATATGGTAAACCTTCTTTTTTATTTAATACTAACTGATGCCCGCGACTTCGTTCGCGTGGCCGAACAATTTTTGGCAAGGAGTCAAAATTATTTAATATTTCCAAGTCACAAGCGACGAGAGTGTAGGAGAAATTTAGCCCAGTGGGACAAGAGAAAAGGTTAAATAAAAAAAATCGGTATATACTTGTTAGGTATTATGTGCGTGCACAAGAAATAACGATGACCCCACACGTATCCTAATGACACAGCGCCAGACCCCGACATTAATATTTCAGGATTATCAAGCGCTAACCATCGATAATTTTCCTTCGGGAACACCTCCTGAATGTGTAATGAGATATAAGTGGGTCGGTGCTTGGCTTAGGAAAAACTATGAAATTGTCGGAATATCCGCTGTTTTATGTACGTCGGCTTGGGTTATAGTTTTTTGGCGATTGATAAAAATTGAAAAATATTTTTCTGGATATTTCTTGAATCACTTAAAAGAAATGTTATTTGCGTTTTAAAAAGACATAAATAACTCACAATTCAGTGCATACTGATATAGCGCGTCTTTGACCGTTGCGGGGTAGACAGAGCCAATATTTGCGGCTATGAGATAAATCTGATTTCAATAGTGTATTTCTGTTCCATTCAGAAGACGTATTTCCTAATACAATTTTAATTGAGTAGTTATTAGAATATGTATTAAATATTTGTGCCATTAGAAGATCTTCCGATTAATGTAATCATACTTAAGTTGTCAGTGTATATGATAAAGATCAAAACGTCATCAATCATTCATTTGTTTATTTGTCGATGGTTTTACGAGCATTTCGTACACTAGGATTATTTTTGTCATTATAATTTATATGATCTCATAATTAGCCACAAACGTAAAAATAATTTATTGTAATTACTGTTTATTAAGTCGGCGCATTGATATAACCACTAGGAACAACATTCAGTTTCTGAAACAATATATACTTTAAAGACTAACATTTAATAACATATGCTTATATGTATACATATCAAAATTTTTTATTTATATTAAAATACATAATAAATATGTATAGATAATATCACAGTATATAATATCACAAAATATCACAGTATATAGTAGTGTAATTGAGTTGGCCCCAAAATAAGTTCAAGACTTGTGTTATGGGATACTAAAACGACGATACTATATTCTATAACATATATAGATAAACAACCAAGACCCGGGCTAATCTGAAAAAATATAATATTAAATACTTAATAAAAATATTATAATGTAAGTTGGTATTAATTAACTTACATTAAAATGTTTCCATGTGAATGAGGTCGCTTTTAGTGGACTATATGGCTCCGGCGTAGACTCAACGTCGGATTTTGCAGATCTTCGTTTTTTATACGTTAACTTTTAACGTTTAATACGAATATAATGCCTGTTCACCATTTTTAACTGAGTATCAAACGTAAACAAATTTCAATAATGGCTACAACATATAAAAAGAAAGATAAAAAAAGATGTTGACGGATATTAACCTTACCCTTCTCTCTACGAAAATTCCACCTGTCTCGATATCTGACATTTTGTGAAGACGATTAGACGTGCTGTTTTTATTATTATTTTACTATGAATCTATAATACAGATACTATATTATGCGAATATCGTTATATACTTTTATTATGTACCTCATCTCTTCCAATTAGGCTATATCAAGGTCAATCGGACTCAAATCTCCTCAATTACGACCTCGGTGGCGCAGTGGTAAAGTGCTTGCCTCTGAACTGATAAGTCCCGATTTCGATCCCCGGTCGGGTCATGATTGAAAATGATCTTTTTCTAAATGGTCCGGGTCTTGGATGTTTATCTATATATGTATTTGTTAGTAGTTATACTATCGTTGCGTTAGTATCCCCTTACACAAGTCTCGAACTTATTTTGGGGCTAGCTCAATCTGTGTGATTTGTCTAAAAATATTTATGTATTTATTTATTTAATCTTATAATAATAAGTTAAAAAAAAAACATTTTTATAAATTAGATAGTAACACTAATTCTTATCTTTGTTGAAATGTGAAAAATAGTAATGACAGCGCGGCCGCGACGGTCGAAACGCTCTGAGAACCACCCGAAAAACAACCTACAAATTCACGAACACATAGAATTAGACGTTATACAGACCAAGGGTCCACTCAAAAAACTTTAAAGTGTGGAACACCATAAAGATTTAATCAAATCATTTTCCCTCCGAGACAACAGTAGCTGGTCAGCTGTCCCATATAGCTACTTATTATATCATTTGTCAACTTAACTGATCTCAACTTGCTGCTTGAGAGACAGGCGACTAACTGGTATTATCTGTATGAAATGTGCGCAACAATTAATATAGCTTTAAAACTGCTCAACAAGTCTGTCATTAATGTCAAAGGAAATAGAGCTTTGTGGCATTTAAATAAGGGTATATAATTACTTGATATGGCAAATGGCGTCGTACTAATTTAGTTTAGACTATGCTCATATTTCCAAAATGTATGGATGTCTGGTGTCCATTTTTTCTTATTGAGTTTTCACGGGTATCCTAATTGTATTTACGAATATAACTGTATCATGTTTAAACTTTATAGATAGACTAATAATGTAATACAAAAATAAATATTTTTATAAATGCATTTTTAAATAATAATAAAACAATAAATAAATTCAATATGTATGCATCGCGCTGCTTTGTAGGACAAAACGTAAACGATAATAAACATTTATGTCAAAAATCAGTCTAGGCCAAAAATGTACTGTTTCCTAGAGACCACAACAAGGGGTTCTTAAAAAAGGGCATGAAAATATTAATACAGATTAATTAATAATTTAAACTCGTGTGTTCAAACGTCCATAGGCTGCGGTGACGACTTCCCATCAGGTGAGCCGCATATGCTTGCTGTAGTATAAAAATGGGGTCTCGTCGGCACCTCGAGGAACCCTAAAACTCCGGAGATGATAGATCCAGCTCACGTAGCGCGGCGATTGTAAAGTTACGAGCGGAATTTGGACTCGGGATTGGACCCCACGTTCATTGAGGTACGCGTCCACGTATCTGAACTCGATGTGATTGAATGAATATTTATTGTCAAAAATTGAAATATACAGGATTACTGTCAAACGCAAAACCTTCTAAAGACTAGTAGTTCTCGTGATTGATAGTTTTTTTTTTTCATATAAAAAAATACAGTCTACTTTGCGATTCTACACATCTTAACCCTATGTAATAACCAAGCAACACGAGACAGCAGCGTTATGTAGCGAAATCGAACATATAATAAACGTTTTATAGAAACGACATTGAAACTAAAAAAAGGAAATTTTTGTATTTATTACGCTTTAACAAAAGTTGTAGAACAAAAGATGTTAGTCTCCATGTACCTTATGCCCCTTTGGAAAGTTACGCGTTAGATACCAAACGGATCATTAATTACGGTTATTCCAAATTTAATCTCAATCAGCTTAGTCGTGACAGCTTGACAAACAGACTCTGGCGTTTGTAATTGACCGAGCGAGCGAAGCGAGCGTGGTCTACAATTCGACTTGGGGCAAAATTTTTGTATGTATCATACATAACGCGACGATTTGTAACGCGATAACTTTCGAACCGTTGGTCCGATTTTGATAAAAAATAAAAAGTATATAGGATATGCCAATTGAATTTTTAAGTTCGTGGGGCATCAAAATCGGTTCAGTCGTTATTGAAATATTGACAATTTTGTAAAAATTATTGTATGATTATACAATTTTGTATAATTATATTTGTATTAATTATTATGTGTTCGCAAGATCTAAGTTCGCGGCGAACAACTAGTATTATCTAAGATTAGAAATAAAGTAATTATCAGTGGAATTATAATAAAAATTGTAGATATAAGAACTATCTTATATCTGTGTGGAAAAGACTACTTTTCCACACGAAAAAAAATAAAAACAAATAAAACGATATCCTAATCCAAACTAATGTTATAAATGTGAATGTATCTTTGTTTGTTACCTCTTCTAGCTCTATCTACTCAACCAATATTCTTGAAATTTGTTCATACATGTAGTTTGAAGTATGGAGAAGGACGACCTCGGTGGCGCAGTGGTAAAGTTCTTGCCTCTAAACCGAGAGGCCCCGGGTTCGATCCCCGGTCGGGTCATGATGGAAGATGATATTTTTCTGATTGGCCCGGGTCTTGGATGTTTATCTATATATGTATATGTTATAAAATATAGTATCGTTGAGTTAGTACCTATCCCATAACACAAGTCTCGAACTTACTTTGGGGCTAACTCAATCTGTGTGATTTGTCCTAATATATTTATTTATTTAAAAGTGGTGCCATGTAGTGGACGCACACCTTTATGCAGCTACGAATGTAGCGAGGTGGTAGACCTTTTATTAAGGCTTTGAGGTTAAAGGCTTTTATAGAATACGAATAATTCCCGGAGCTCCTCGCGCTAAACGATAGATGTTATGTGTTGTTTCTGATTGTATTGGAAGTGTTTATTAAACTTTCGCGCTTTGAACACAGATCTACATAATTAACGGGAAAAGAACCACTTTTATATAACGTTGATGACGTTTCAACGACCTTGCAGTAGCCGTGGTCGCAGCTAGATTCGAGTATTTAATATTAACAATTATTATAATGTCGATAGAGGCTAGGTTATATTAAAGTGTTTATGAAATTGTACCATAGACAGTAATTTAATTATCCTATTTTATAAATAAGTAAAGTACTGGTACAATGTTAATTTTATAAATGTTTAATTTTAAAAAAATATTCTTTATTTAAGAAAAATGTGCGACACTAATGAAACGCTACACGCCGCGTTCAAACAGTCGTGAAATTCACCCAAAATGATAATGAAACCAATAAGTTTTATTGGAAAGCCAAAATCACCGTTTACGAGACAAACCTTTCAGTGAAACCCTGAATATTTAACGCTATTTGCGTAAATATAAGCAGTGCCTGTGGCGACAGTCTCCGCCTGCGTTATTTATTTAACACCACGGGCCAGAGGCTGGACTTTTTCAAAAGGCTTTTAAAAACTAGCTATCTTTTTAATACGTCTTATATATACTAACCTAATAACACATATGTTGTTATTAATTTATATTTTTTCTGTTAATTTATATATCTTAGGATAAATATAAAATTGTAAAGATTTATAAAATACTAGCCGCGTCTCAGCGCTTCGCGCGGCGCTTTCGGGATAAAAATACCCTATGTGTTATTCCAGTTTATATTCTACCCGTACACCAAATTTCGTAACAATCCGTCCAGCAGATTTTGCGTGAAAGAGTAACAAACATACACACGTATATCTTCGCAAGCTTTCGGATTTTTAATATTAGGTTCCTAAATTAATATTTTCAAGCCCGTTTTGAAAGAAAAACAGGAGTAAACTTGATATAAAAATAAATTAAACCTACATGTTTTACCAAATATAGGTATAAATAAATAAATAAATAAATAAATAAATAAATGAGGAGAATGATATCGCTTCCACATTCTAACTAAATGTGGCCTTTTAGTTACTGGACTCTTGGCTCATCAGTCAGAATTAAACTGACACCAAATCTAACAAAAAAGGAGCGCTATTTTAAAATCTGTGGGCCCACCAAAATCAGTTTACATTTTAGTGAACCTTAAATTTTAATAATAGATATATGACAACAAATAACAAAAAAGTAACAATTTATACAAGCTTTAAATTCTATACGAGTCTATCATTTAACATTTATCATTTAAAAAAATATGTTTATTTACTCCACAACAAAAGGGCCTTAAAAGTGGATAGGTTTATATAAGTTATGAACCACTTAATACCAGTAGACGTAATCGTTGTGGAGATCTCATCACCAGGTCCCCCGCCCGGTATGACACAATATACGGCATATGTGAGTAGTAAAATGAAAAGAAAACGTTATGAGTCCCGCACTCAACCCTATGATGGTGGAATCTTGGGATCAGTGGGGTATTATTGTATTCAAATTCAAAATTCGAATTCAAAATTCTTTATTCAATTTAGGATGATATACATCACTTATCGACGTCAAAAAATTACTTAAACTAAGTCTACTGCCGGCTTCCAAAGCGCAGGTGAAGAAGAAGCGGCGCCACAAACTTCACCGCAGCTTTTTCTCTAAGGACGTCAATTAACAAATTAGGAATTATATATTAAAAATTAGGAAGACGAATTTACATCATTATTAAAAATGTCAAAATTTGAATGAATAAATAAAATAAAAAAAAGTTGTATTTCCAATAAAATTATTGAAAATTATCACACAAAAAAATATATCAAAATAAAAAGCTAAATATACAAAACGTACGTAATAATGTCACAAATCAATTACATATGTTATGAGGCTACTGCACCATGCTTGGGCCAAACATTATTGTCGTTCACATAATCATCAGACTAAAATACAATAATTAATAAAAACACTTCTAAGTACAGTAGTCAGAAACGTGAGCAAAAGTTACCTAAACTATTACTTACTTATAACTATAAAATATTAAGTATTGGTTATCCCATAGTTAAGAATATTATTATAATTAATTTATGGGGAATTTATATTTGAGCTGCGAACAAAGTTTATACTTAAGCGTAAAAAAAATAATTATATAATTTAATAATTTCTTGAGGTGATTATTTGAACTCCAACATATCTTAAAGAAATATATGTTACTTTTTCGTTTTTTGTTTTACTTTATACCTAGATTGTTAAGTATACCTTAATTTATTTGCCGATTTGATTAAAAAGTCTAATAAAACATATTAACTACCCAACTGCCCCCCAAATGTGGTGCCTCCCTCAAATATTTAATGCCCGCAAATACGTTGAGTAAATCTTTAATGTTAAATAAATAAAGAAGCTTGGAGAGTCGTTGTCGCCGCACCGGTGTTTATATTTACCCAAATGGACTCAAATATTCACGGCTTTAACGGTTTGCTCATGATTTTTATGAAAAAGAAAACCTTGTAAGCTTCTTCTGGGTAGAATATAACCTAGAATAACACATAGGGTACTTTTTATCCCGAAATTCTCACGGGAGCGAAGCCTCGGAGCGTAGCCTAGTAGTACATAAAAAAACATTAATTACTAACACTGTTTGGTGCCAGATAACAGATATTATAGAATGATTGGCACGGCGTGGGGACAGATAAATCTGAGCCCTGTGGTAGCAATGTGCTTTAAACTTTTTTTTGGTCGGTTTTTTTTTGTTAGGTTAATTATACATATTATATATATATTTTTTCTTTCACCAGCACATGATCACAATCATAATATGTTTCAGTATACCTTTTGACCATGTACTTTATTGTGTAAATTTATATTTAAAAATAGGTAAGCCCTTCTGGCATAATAGGGACCCACACTGTTTGAATGAGGTTCTTTCGGGATTTCTTCTCAGCAGTGGTCGTTTCGAAATGCTAGTAGTTTGTGGTAAATATCATTCAATTTAGAATATGACGTGAAAAGGTGCCTGTGAAGGCCTAATTTCTGAATAAATAATTAGATTTTGATTTTTGACTTCGATAAAAATAAAAATTATGTAAATTAAATTAATATATTGAAATACCCTTGAAACTTGACCTCTTGAAAGGCCGGCGACGCTCCTGTAACGCCCCTGGGATTGCAGTTGTTCCTGGACAGCGTTGATCACTTCCCTTCAGGTGACCCACATAATCGTTGGCCACGAACCCACAACATACGTGACACAATTTACAATTTTTCCATTCAACTATTTTTTGTCGATTGATAAGGAGATTATATTCTCATATTAAAAAAAAACCAATTTCCGTTTAATGAAGTTTTTATCCAACTGTTAGGAGAATGATTTATAACGCCGTCGTCCCAAAATAATTCCTATAATAGAGTTTCAGTCTCGCTGTCAATTATTTCCGGTCCTTCCATCTATCGAAATTTATCTTTCGTTGAACTGACGGCAAATGTTCTAAAGAACATTGGACTTTTTGATGTTTAGTTTCTCCCATCGTCTGCGCATTCCCGGGGTTTCATTCGGGTCTGTGACGCCGAAAATCGCGTGTTGGTTACCTCACGATATTTCATATCACGATAAGCAAATTTTCTATGATAACTACCACGAGTCTAACAGCACAAGCAAGAATTTCATTCGATTCCTTTCTATCAATTATTGTTCTTATTTTCAACTCAACCGTCAATTATACTTGTATACCATCAGCTAAAATAATACGGGTCTGGAACAGGACATCCTATAAAAAAACAGTTATATTTGGGCAGCTTCCCTATTCAATCCCACTTCTGACGCCGAACGCGCTACGTATTCAAGAATTGACCCTCGTCACGACCTTTCCAATCGTGTGAAATCACTGTGAAAAAGTTTTAGTTTTACGGCCCCTGAGCTGAAATGGACTGAAAATTCCCTTTTTATTTGATAGAGTATAAAATAAAATCGATTTTATTGCATACACACACACACACACACACATACAAGAACAAAAACATAAGTCATTTAGCGTATGGAAGCAACGAATGTAAACTTTTGTCGAACTTTTTTCGTATAACACTAAGATTTTCTCAATTGAGTTGTCTACTAGTCACGTGTGTCCGGGGAGCAATATCCGGATCGCAAATTATTTTTACTAAAACATTCATCCGTCTAACATCACTTTATGTGTAGTCGGTACAGCATGTTAGCGTCTACGTCTCCCTGTCTGAGATTACTGTTACACTTCTCTTTGTTATGTCCTTTCGAACTCACTCCATTCATCTCTTCTTCGGTCCTTCCTTTACTCATCATCATCATATTGAGTGTGTGATTTTATTCAAGTCGCCTAAAGGCATCTGACACGACTTTTACGACTACTTACCGCCATCTAGTGGTAGGTAATCGCATACACACTAGTGAACTAAACTGTCCATCAGTGTGCAAGTTTCCTCACGATGTTTTCCTTCACCGGAAGCATGTGGTGGTCTATGAAAACTACCATATATTAGTCAGATTGGTATACACACTCATATGAGTGTGTATACCAATCTGGAGTAGGATACGAATCTGAGACCTTTCGATCCACAGGCGGGGGCGTCTTAACCATTACACCACCACCGTTTCAAACATGGAGTATGCATGTATAACAATAGGTTAATATTTCAAATAATAGTTCTTGAAATCGGTTGAATTGCAAAAATGTATTATTAAATCTAATTCATACAGCTATGTCCCTCAAGAGCAGAGATTGATTTACGCCTTTAATTAATTTTTTTTCCGAAAGATCAGCCAGACACTCATCTTTGATTGCGATTATACTATACTAGCTATTGCCTGCTGCTTCGCCCGCAATAATTTCCCACGGGAACAGTTAGTTTTCTAGGATAAAAGGTACCCTATTCAAACTACATATTATATGCTAGATTTCAATAAGATTTGTTGAGTAGATAGAACATGAAGAGGTAACAAACAAACTTACTTTCGTATTTATAATATTAGTTAGGATCTATATTTTTCTGTTGTTTTTTGAGAATTATCTGGAAAAACATTGAGCATTACTTCAGTACCTATCTATTTCATAAAACAATTTCCTTAGAAGTACCCGAATAATTAATTTCTATAGAAAAGGAAAATGAAACTACAAGGGCAAATAGTAAGAAAATACGATCGTTCGTATTTGACGACGCTGCTAGAAAGAGAAAGCAAATACCAGTCCATTAACAGTAAACCCGAAATGTCTCTCAAAAATCACCGAATCCAGTAGCTATGCATAAAATTTGCGAAGCGAATGCCAAGTTTGGCGATAAATCCGACGACGAGTTTAATGTATCGGAAGAATTAGTACTACTGCCCCTGGTAGATAGGCCGAGCAGACGGGACACTACTAATTCTAAATTCAATTTTTTTTATTCAATTTACCGCCGACTTCCAGAGCCGGAAAGCTACGTGAGACATACCCGAAAAAATATTATATACATATATATATTTATTTACACATCAACACAAATAATATTAAGATATTGTTTTTTATAAACTACTTTTTTAAAATATATTCTCTACTGAGATTTAACGTGCATCGGAATATTCAAAATTATTCAAAATATTTTGTCGAGATTTTTGTATGTTCGCGGTTGTATTCAGGGCTGTGACGCCGCGAAGCTCGAAGACAGATTAAAAACAAACTTTACATTTTCAAGCAGACTGAAGATTCGGCTGTGATATTACAACGCGAGTTAATATTGTTGCTTGTGTGTTCCTTAGTCGCCTCGTACGACATCCACGAGAGCATATGAAGTGGTCCTATTCTACGACTCAATGGACCACAGCTCCATGTTAATCTATACAATTATTATAAAAAGGTAAGCGTTTGTGAGTATGTATGTTTGAGGCTGAAACTACCGAACCGATTTCAAAAATTCCTTTACCATTAGAAAGGTACTTATCCAAGTATAACTATAAGCTATATTTTATCTCAAAATTCCCACGGGAGCGAAGCCCCGGGCAACATCTAGTACTCTATATACAATAAATTAAAGAACCACAAAAAAAATCTATATTTTGTCTAGATAAAGCTTAGATAACTAACCCTTCTGCATGACACAAAAATAAATAGTTTTTTCGGTTAAATGTTTATTTTTATAACACGATGTAAAAGTAAATTTATTTACTTTGTCTAACTAAATTACGAAAAATACATAATCTACAAAAAACTATCATCGAGGGATTTATTTGGATTAGAATAAAAAAAGGTAATAATGATTTATAAAACGATAAATAATCGTTCGTGTGCAATTGAAAAAAATTGATAAAACGGTGAAGGGAAATCATAAACAACATCTTTACAATTGAACAAATCAAATATACGCGTTATTGGTACACGAAAAAGGTGTAAATATGGTCCATATTATGTGACTACTCAGTTCTCGCATGGCCCGACTACGATCGGACCACGATCGTATTGTTGTTCAATTGTCTTCATTATTTCCTGGCTCGGGTCTCGACAATATCTGATAGGCAGGAGGTTAGGAGGAATTAGTGTTGGTATAATGGTTAAGATCTCCGCTTGTGGATCGAAAGGTCCGAGGTTCGAATCCTACTCGTGTATATTAGTTTTCATCGTCCACCACTTGCTTCCGGTGAAGGAAAATATCGTGAGGAAACCTGCACACTTGTTGATTATTAACTTGTGTGTGAAATGTGGCAATGGCAAACCACTCCATTAATAATGCCAAGAAAGTTGTTGTGTGTGTTTCATTCCACTTAACAAAAACGACCCTCAGCCATGTGGAATACGCCTATGAAGCAGGAGGTTAATTTCATAAAGGTCGAAAGTGCTGGGATGTTTCACAGAGCGTTTCGACAAATTCATTACATTTTCAACAAAAATTATTTGACTTTGAAATAATTAGTCCGTACTGTGATAAATGTAAATTTTATAAATAACTAGATGTTGCCCGGGGCTTCGCTCCCGTGGGAATTTTAAGATAAAGTATAACCTATAGCAATCTTGGATAATGTACCTTTTTAATGGTGAAAGAATTTTTGAAATCGGTTCGGTAGTTTTTAAGATGACCCACCTCAAATATACAAACGCTTACCTCTTTAATAAAATAAATAAATATATTAGGACAAATAGCTAGCTAGATTGAGCTAGCCCCAAAGTAAGTTCTAGACTTGTGTTATGGGATACTAACTCAACGATACTATATTTTATAACATATACATATATAGATAAACATCCAAGACCCGGGCCTATCAGAAAAAGATCATTTTCCATCATGACCCGACCGGGGATCGAACCCAGGACCTCTCGGTTCAGAGGCAAGCACTGTACAACTGCGCCACCGAGGTCGTCAAATAATAGTACCTATATATTGGTTTTGGAAATGATTCCTTCGTCAAGAAAATTGACGGCTTGTAATGACATATTAGAGTTTTAATCTAAGTAAGTAAGTTTTAATCTCTAGAACATGACAACTAAAAAGAGAAAAATATTGTCATGACAGTTGGTTGTTATTTTCTGAGATGGTACAATTGTTGTAATGATGTAATGTATTTATTATAATAGAAATAAACAAGTGATGATTTATCTCCATACCCTGTGCATATTTTATGATAGTTTATCTACGGTCCTCAACATGACAGCGCGGCCGCAGAGTTCGAAACGCCCTGCGAACACGCAGAGACTTCTCTTTCGGATCGCATAATAATGATCTAAATCCATTCTTACAGCTATGAATATCTTATACGTACACAATGTATGAATGGATCAATAAATACGACCGTAATTACAATTCAAATGTGTCATACTTGTGTGAATAATGTATGAGCTTGAGTAGGCATCTAGTAATAAATGAATTGACGCGACCACTTATAGATAATACTTTTTTAGGATTCCGTATCTCAAAAACGTAAAAACGAACGTGTGCCTCGCATACGAACCATCAAATATAGTTTTTTCCCCGACGAAGTGAAGGGGAGTTATTAAACCGCGACTACAGAAGGAGAGTAGTTATAAGTTTAACGTGTCCGTGTATCTGTGTCTGTCTGTGGCATCGTGGCAGCCAAACTAAACTGATTAAGAACTATTGACATTTCGGAACGAGTACTGCTGACAAAAAAGGCGATAGAAAGTAATTTAAACTGTGTTTTGTACTGCTATAATTTGTATTGTACCTAAAACAGAAGCAGGTGTAACAATGCACAATTATTCAGCTTTGGCGCTCCGAATGTGGTACTGGGATGAGTTTGTGTACGCTCTCTAAAGTTGGAGGATATCTGCATATAAATCATATCGTATAAAGCCGAGTCTACACTATTACGGAGATTTGGGAATGACAAAAATATATAGATATTGATCAAATAGAATATGATCATTCTATATTCTCCCGTGGAAGTCATACAAGGCCACTCTACACCCATGGTATTAGCAGGATAGGTAACAAAAGCATCCCCTGAAGGTTAATCGTCAAGCGTCCGGTCGTAAAATCACAGTCCAATCTTCAAAATTTGTTAATTATGAAAATTTGATATGTTTTTTATTTTGTGCGTTGACTCAGAGAGAGAGAGAGAGAGAGTTTACCGACGTGACCATAAAAAATATGCTGAGAGCAGGTAAAACAAAAGTGACAAAAGTACTTTACTAATCACACCCAAATATAACCCGGAAATAGGGCTCGGCTTGAGTTTTTATGCAGATTTCCCACAATGGGTCACAATACGTAATGGGTCGTTTGGCCCGCACCTCACTTAATTTGACCACGTTTGAAAGGGAACTGACCTTTTGGCATGAGTGAATACATGTACTAGCAACCCCTCCTGGCTTCGCTCAAAATCAAAATCAAATATTTATTCAGATATTAGGCCTTCACAGGCACCTTTTCACGTCATATTCTAAATTAAATGATATTTACCAAAGCTACAAACTACTAGCATTTCGGAACGACCACTGCTGAGAAGAAATGCCTAAAGAAACTCATTCAGTGTTGGTCCCTATTATGCCAGAAAGGCTTATATACCATTTTGTAAATATCAATTTATGTATAATTTTTATTTTATCAGTAATATAACAATGTAAGTATATTATAAGCTCGGGTGCGTTGATGGTTTTTAGGATTATCGCGTACATACATGCAAACAATGATGCAAACAGACGCAATACTTCTTTCTATTTATCGTCTCTTTCTGTTTATTGATTTTGCAATTGCAATTTATAGACAGGAGGGAAGATAGGCGCTCTGAAACATCTCGAAGTTTAAAAAACTAAAAGGATGATAATTTAATACTTTTAAAACTTTTCCATTCACCATTAATCTAACACTTCTTAGACGCAACTGAGTCAGCCATATTATTATACTTTCCGAGAATTGTCAAACTTTCAACCGGTAAAAAAAAAACTTTGAAAGTTAAAATGTACTTCGAACAATGAAAGGAATAGAACTGTGTTTTCATTCCCAAAGAGGGTTAACTTCAGTAGGCTGGCCGAAAAGTCACACCTGACAAGCGAATTCTGGGCTTGACACGTAACAGTTGAGGATGAAACTAATGAAAAACGAATAAACACGCGAGAATGTGATAAATACAGACGTGATAGAAGACCTTATGTCATAATACGTAGTGAACATCACATATTACATTATTACACGAGCATCACTCACATTGTTTGTGTAAACTATAGGATAAATATGCAACAGTCGAAGCGTGTGCGAACAAATATTGTTCAAGATTAACTTGCGCTATTCCGCTCTCTTTAAACAAACATACTAAATGTTTGCTTATTGAGGTTATCATAATTTCATAATATAGTAAGGGGTAAGGCAAGTTTTATTATGAATGAAAATGAGACTATTTTTGTATAAATCAAATCATTTATTCAGAAATTAGACCAGGCACTTTTTCACGTCATTTTTTATATTCAATAGTTATTTCTCACAAGCTACAAACTACTATGTTTTTTTTTTTCATAGACAAATTGATGGTCCTTAATCACTGCCTGTAGATGACATTTAACTGTGTGTGCCTGTAGTGACACTTTGCTATTTACATCTCACCATCGAGTCGATTCGCAGTGAGACACAGCTCACCAATCACAGCACGCCATTGTCACGCAACGACAGCCACACCACAATGTGATTGGTAGCTTAGGTATTCTAGAAGCTAGAGCTTAAAGACGCAGCGTGCGTCTCACTTCGGATCGATTCAATATTGAGAAGAAATGCAAACCCTCGCTTCGCCCTGAGGTCATAACTGTCTTTCCATAAATGGCTTATTTTGAGGCTGCCATCATGTCAGCCCGAGTGGGGTGTGCTTTCTCCCTAGAATACCACTCCATGTACTCCTGTACTATATTATAATATCGCTTAGCTTCGGCAGCTGTTAAGCAGCAATAGCATTCCCAATGAGAATTGACGTCGGGTGAGATTTAATCTTTCTTTTACAACTCTCAGTCCACTGGGCGAACCAGTCACGTTGTGACGCAATGACAACCACCCTACAATGTGATTGGTTCGCTGCGTCTCACTTCGAATAGATTCGATGGTGAGAAGTGAAAATGCAAACCCGCACTTCGCCCTCTTAATGTGAGTTAATTTCGATCTTCCAATGTCCGCCATAGATAAGCTGAAGACAATTTGATTCGCCCTAATTATCATGTTCTTTCATTCATTCATCATTAACGAAGTACAATTTTTCTATCTTTCTCATTATCTATTCAAATTAGTTTAGCTTCGATACAATAACAACGGTTGCAGAAAAACTCTCAATAACATGTAGATAATAATTATTCTTACTAATTTTACTACAGGTCGTCCCGTTTTTCTTTTTAAATTTAATATCATCTAAGAATATTCTATTTAGTGAAATACCAGTAAAGTCTAACCTAAAAACTTATGCAATAAATCTGAAATTATATCGAACAAGTCGAAACGTTCAACAATTTTTTAATAAAAGGTTTTAATCGATCATATCACTTTATATCATTCTATATATTTTTTAAATTATCATGTACATAGCGAGAAACGAGACGGGACACATAGCGGACCACGGGACATGGAACACGATACGGGAGACAATACAAATTTAAATCAAATTATTTTAGCAATTCTGCATTATTTTATCCCGTTTTAATAAAATTATATTTGGATCCTTTTTCTCTAAGAATGCTATATTTCTAGACATTCTATATTTAGCACTAGCTTGCCCTATAAAGGTGACCGACATGACCCTTCTGTTCTATTGTTTCAACAACTTATGTTTATCAAAACAGGAAACTGAAAAATACTTAGCTAATTGAAATGGGACTTGCTCACGAGATTTACACAATTACTTTTGTTTAGCAGATTGCAGTGTCTCACTTTAACCATGTGGACGTTATGCTGTGAGCATGGAATTAGTAGGTACTAATGGGGTACCCGCTAATTCCATGGCTGTGGGTTCGATTCCCGCTCGAGTCCTCAGTTTTTTAACTCATTGATGTTTAACTTTGAATTTAACCTTTGCGCTGACGTTTAGACAAAATGGCGCACTAATGTTTTTTGCTCTGGTTGTTAACGTCAAAGTTGTCTGACCCACTCTAAATGTTTTCAATGTTATTACGAAGTTTGATTAGAATTAATGCGCTTGATTGGAATTTCATATTATAAGGTAGGTATTAGGTTCATGTTTACATAAATACTTAATTAACGCAATATTATTTTTCAAAAATTACAATGACGACCTCGGTGGCGCAGTGGTAAGGTTCTTGCCACTGAGCCGATCCCCGGTCGGGTCATGATGGAAAATGATCTTTTTCTGATTGGCCCGGGTCTTGGATGTTTATCTATATATGTATTTGTTATAAAATATAGTATCGTTGAGTTAGTATCCCATAACGCAAGTCTAGAACTTACTTTGGGGCTAGCTCAATCTGTGTGATTTGTCCTAATATATTTATTTAATATTTATGCATTTTTTTTTAATATTTGTTGCCAAGTGATAATTAAAGTACTGTACGTCGGCGTAAGACGTAAAGGGATGAATTAATTCAGCCGAACTGGCATGGTCTCGATCGCTCAGTGGTCAAGAGTACTGTCCCAGATAGACAGGGGCGCGGGTTCGATTCCAAAACTTTTTCATCACATTATTATTTTGTGTCATTGTTTATGCATCTGTGACAAATCCTGACTGTATAACAAACGAGTGAAATTGGTATACAAACTCATGCGGCACGAGCAGGATTCCAACTTGTAACCTTTTGGTTCACAGGTCTAAACCGCTCTCCCTGCTCTCGGCTTATGAGAGCATCCATTTATTCAGCCAAACTTATTGCCGTATAAGCAACAATTTCAACACAAGCTGTGCACTCGTTAATGGAAAGTGTAATATGTTTACCGTCGTCACAAAAACGGATCTAAAATACTGGATTAGTCAGTTTTGTCACCTGTTGCCTTCAACATTTTAGTCACAAGAAAGCGTAACGTGCAAGACGGACTTCTTTAGAATATTTAAGCTAAGACCAATCAATATTAGAAATGCGAAAATAAATAAGTTTGTTTATTTGTTACATCTATCTACTCAAACAATCTTCTTGAAATTTTGCATTCATGCAGTCTGAAGTATGGAAAAGGACATAGGGTGCCTATCATCCCGGAAAAATAACTATTCCCGTGGGAAATTCACACGGGCGAAGCCGCGGGCAATAGCTAGTACTTTATATGAGAAATTTTCGTTTTTTTCTGTTACCGCCTTATTAATAAACATTTAATTCTCTGATCAGGCTTGGAGTAGTTTTTCTTTTGTTTTGTCCCTCTCTCTCTTTTCAGCATTTGACATTGAAAGAACGAGACAATACGAAGAATAACTATTCCGAGGCTAACCAGAGAATAACGTTTTTATTAATAAAGTGATATTAGGGAATAAAAGTTCTAATAAGAGACATTTCTAAATAAATTTATCTCACAAGTCAAATCAAAAATATTTTTAACAATGTATTTTTATGAAAAAAATGTTGTAAACGAGTTCAATCGAACGAACAGTCGAAGTGTAGCCTGTGCCCTCGCTTTAACAAATAAGGAGCTGTAGATTGTTGACATCATAATCATGTATTTATAGCTTCACGTACTCAAAATACAATAACATGAAATGTACCTACAATCAAACACGTTGCAAATTCACCCTTATCACCGCTTAAGACTCATATAGGGGTCCATAAAAATCAATTTGGAATGCTGTTGTCTGTATGGGGTATTTAGATTATTTGTGTGGATTTCAATTAATATATAATTAAATGAATTTGTATTTAATTTATTTTATTTTTTTATTATCACATTTCTAACATTACTGGTTAAAAACCGCATTAGCGATAGATAGAATGCGAGTGTAGTGTTTTTATATTCCAAAGCGGCAAATTACATTAACGTTATCATCAATCAATAAAAAAAATAAACGAAGCAGACAGGCCGGTCAGAAAACCACAACTGAGTCTTTTAATTAACTTATTTTTCAAGCGAACTTTGAAGCTGATTTTGAAGTGTCACAACCGGGAATAAATAATAATAAAATAAATATATTATGACAAATCACACAGATTGAGCTAGCCCCAAAGTAAGTTCGAGACTTGTGTTATGGGATACTAACTCAACGACACTATATTTTATAACAAATACATATATAGATAAACATCCAAGACCCGGGCCAATCAGAAAAAGATCATTTTCCATCATGACCAGACCGGGGATCGAACCCGGGACCTCTCGGTTCAGTGGCAAGAACCTTACCACTGCGCCACCGAGGTCGTCAATATAACCGGAAACCATAGATGAGCAAAAATGAAATAAAAACAAATGCCGGGAACACATAGTTAAGAGAGAGAGAAAACAATTTGAGTAACCACAACGTCTAGAATCGTCAACATCTACGTTCAGAATATAGGACACATCCATTTACAAATGAGAACGGGAGGTATCCGCGTAGAAACATACATAAACTTGTATATTACGGTTACATGCTAGTTGGGTGGACGTGTCGCGATATTGTCATGCAGAAAAAAGCTAAAAGCTCCACTTTATTTGAGAAACTGAGTTCACACTAGCGCCGCCTGTAACCTGAATAATATTTTCTTTGTTAATTTTTCTTTCGCCCGTCTACTGGAAGAAATTTCTCTATGAATAAGATCACCTTTGTCTCACCTTTGAACATATATTTTTTTAAAAGATATGATTTGTATTTACCAACACGTCAATTAGTCAAAATAATTTATAATTATTACTTATAAGATGAATCAGAATCCGATTTCTTAATTTTTGGTAGTTATAAAAATAATAAAAGTAATATTTTTTAAAATAAATGTCCAGGATTTAAATAACAATAAAATAACTGCACTGGCCACCAAAATTGTAATAGAGAAATAAGTTGACAACGTTATTCTAATTTCAAATATTTTTCACTGTCAAGAAAATTGCCGCCGATAGTTGAGTTGTATTTTTGGTTTCCAATATATATTTACATTTTAATTGCCACTACACAAGAGTTTCATTTATTACGACCATAGATATTGTTCAATAAATAAACGTTGAGTTTTACAAAAATAATAAATACAATTTTTTCTTTTTAAATTATTGCCCTCATAGTCGAACTCGTAAACTAATGATGAAACACGATAATCTCTTGTCACTTTAATTGATCAATATTATTTATAATAACTTTATTTCTTGTTCTCATTAAAGTAGGTACGCTTTTTGGCTACAACATTTATGCCCTCATTTATGCTCACTGTCATACTATAATATATTTTGTTTTTTATTATTCTTGTTGACAAAATTAATCTTGAACCCCATCTATTCCGTAGCTCCATCGGATCTGCTCATTTTCTAAACTGTTGATCCATTAAATGACTGACTAATTAAGTATTTTATTTAATGATCGTTGATCCCATAGACCATACCCGTTGAAGACGAAAACTCCAAAACTTTGACTATTGAAACGAAATCGTAAAACAAATCCAACAAATACAACTAACCATCAAAATTCAACTACTTTCTTTGTTCAATATTCCATCCAACCGTGCATTATAATAAAACCAGAGAGATCTAACATTTTTTTTTTATTTTTATTCGTCTGACGCAGGTGCTCCACGATAGTGGAATTTATTTTTATGAGAATCGAGACTTTTAGTGGCGATAGATTTCCGATGGAAACAATTTTGTTACCGTCGTTATAGCTTTTTCACTTGTAATTTTATCATCCCTACCTAGATATTATTTATAAAACAAAGTGCTAAGACCTGTCTGTTTGTCTGTCTGTTTCCGATAAACTCATAAACGACTGCGCAGTCGTTTATGAGTTTATCGGAAACAGTTTCATTTTCATGCGGTTTAGGTGTATAATTTATCATCGGAGAAAACTCCGAGCAAAGCCGAGACGGGCCGCTAGTCTATTATATTCCCGTCGGAATTGTCTGAATGAAACTCATTGATATTACAATATATGCAGACCCTAGGCTCCGACTCTAAACGGGTGCTCAAATTTCACTCTAAAAATGGCTTGCCCCAGTCAACTTTGACATTAACTTTAACCTGCGCAAGTCATCACAAAGTAGCCACCATGCCATTTTGTCTGAAACGTCGGCGACGCGCAGGTCAAAGTCATTGTTAAAATTGACTGGCGCAATTAACCCTAAGCGTCTGTTCCAATGTTCAATATTTAATATCAATCGCAGTTGAATATCAGCGACATTGCATCAATATGTATTCCGAAACCAAAGGCAATCAATCGGATAGCATTCCTCTTGTTATTAGTGCAATTATTGTATATAATTTTAGAACGGACGGAACAGACCGATAAACAGACTTTTGCATTTATAATATTACTAAGCTGCGCCCCGGGGCTTCGCTCCCGTGAAAATTTCCAGGTTATATTCTACGCGTGTACCAAATTTCATAACAATCAGTCCAGGAGATATTGCGTGAAGGAGTAACAAACATACACACATACATCCTCAACTTTCGCGTTTATAATATTAGTAGGATCATGAATTCTATGTTTATTCTGATTCATACCTATTCTCATATTCATATTCGTTTATTGATTGACGACCTCGGTGGCGCAGTGGTAAAGTTCTTGCCACTGAACCGAGAGGTCCTGGGTTCGATCCCCGGTCGGGTCATGATGGAAAATGATCTTTTGATCCAGATTGATTGATCCAGATCTATCTATATATGTATTTGTTAAATATAGTATCGTTCAGTTAGTACCCCATAAGTCTCGAACTTACTTTGGGGCTAGCTCAATCTGTGTGATTTGTCCTAATATATTTATTTATTATTTAAATAAATATATTAGGTTGTGTTTTGGGGAAGTTACCCTAACGATGTGATTTTATTTTTTACTAATAAATCAGACCCTATATTTCTTGATAAACTTAACTAAGTATGAATTTAATGGGCTTTGTCAATGAGTATACGCGCGGTACGCTTGCTGACCGGTAAGTGCGAATTGATTTTATTATAATTGCATAGAAATCGCGCTTACTGCGATTTTGATGACTTAACATATTGTACGTGCTCGTGCACCAACTAAGTGTACAATCATGGTCTTATTGTGTAGAATTAGTGTAGAATTATTACATTCAAGTACGACGACAAGCCGCCAATCTGCATGTAACACATTCTCACCGCTATTCATAACGCCAGTTTCTTGTTATTCCCGTTAATTGACTGATAACAGCCCATTCGAGCGTTTGACTGTGCGCCAAATGT
Source organism: Plodia interpunctella (assembly GCF_027563975.2). Lineage (NCBI taxonomy): Eukaryota > Metazoa > Arthropoda > Insecta > Lepidoptera > Pyralidae > Plodia > Plodia interpunctella. The sequence goes on from NC_071317.1 coordinate 6,759,500, forward strand.
GTTGCAAATGTTTTTCTATAGGTATAGCTTTTGCAATGATTCATTGAAAACTGCACTAACATGTGTATATGAATCAACGACCAACCTTCAATTTACTGAACACTGATGTTAAATTCTATCCGTGCTTCTCCCTCTCCAATACTCGTGTGTTTCGAGTTATATTCGTGTCTAAAGCGCCAATGTCCAGATACGACTATGTATGAATTAGATTAATAATGGTGTAATGGTTAAGACGACTGTGAATCAAAAGTTCCCAGGTTAGAATCCTACTCGTGCCACATAAGTTTGTATACATCAAGCGTCACTTGCTTTCGGTGAAGGAAACCTGCACACTAACTGACTATTAACTTGTGTGTGAAATAGAGAAGGCAATGGCAAACCACTCTATTAATAATGCCAAAAAAGTTGTTGTGTGTGTTTCATTCTACGTAATGACCACGAGCCTCAGCCACGAGGAATACAATAAAGAAGATAATTCGAAAATGTAACCGCTCATATGACAAAAGAAAAACAAATAAAAACGGGTTGACTTGTAGATAAAGCCCTTTTGCACCTTATTTATGTAATTTTATGCAAGAATGTTTTAATAAAAATAAAAATAGCGCCCGAAAATGTACTGAATTCAATATAAACTTTCAATGCAGCAAATTACTATAGTAATATCTGTTGAATTTGTCAATTTGGACATCGGCTCTGTTGCTGCACCGACACATGTGAACCTCGCACCCACTCACCTATAATAACAGGTCAAGTATATGGATACCCACTTCTCACTATCCGACCGATGTAACAAACGCTTTAAAAAATTAATGATTTAATAGATAAAAGATTTGTATTGATTTTTTGTTTGGAATGAAACTCAAAAATTACTGGGCCGATGACGATGAAATTTGGCACAGAAATAGATGTCATCTACTAGAGTAACATAGGTTTTTATTGTTAGGTTTTACACAAGCGAAGCTTAGATTATGAAATCGAAGCTTCGCTTGTGTAAAACCTAACAAAACCTAACTTCTAATATATTATTCTAAGCAGGATTAATAGAGAACTTGTATACTCTATTAATCCTGCTTTGAATAATATATCAGAAGTTAAGTTGTGTCAATACCATACGTTAGAAATTTGTTTGCTATGTATTTAAATTAAGGGTCAATAAGCCTCTTGAAAATGAAATACTAAACTTTAACGCTAATAAACTAAAAAATATTTTTAAAATATTGCCTTTTTAATATTAGTCTGAAGTTTTAAACGTAGAGTGGGTGCGGGACTCACAAATCACTAGTGATTTTCGGATATGCTAGTCAGGTTTGGTGATAGTAAACATCAACTGCATATTGCTATTCACTATATTGCGTTGTGGAATTATATTGCATTGGGGTACCTATTATATACATAGACATATTCTGAATGAGAATATATTATATTCATCAAATACAATATCATTTTAGTTAACACTGTTAGTCGTTATTGCCAACAACGGTGTCAGATTTTATCAAATCACCTAAAGGCATCTGACCTGAATTTACCGACATCTAGTGGCAAATATACGCAAACACACACAGGCGAACTAATCTGTCACATTTACGTAAAAAGTTATAAATAGATTGCTGTGGGAATGCTAAGAATGCTATAGAATCCGCGTCACAATTTCATATGTTGGAATATTGCTACCATATTCAGACATATGATGGGTTTTAAATCACTTCCAGCCGAATATTGCATTCTTGTTATGGTGAGGAAAAAAAAAAACTTACGGAACGAAAATCCAAACGAGTTTATTTGCTAGACAAATTTAAAAAAATCCGACTTTCAATATTCATGTCGCTACAACATTTGAATGGCTGAACCGATTTTCAAGAACACTCGGGATAAAAATATCTATGACACTAAACGATAATCGGTTCATCCGTTTGGGAGCTACGATGACACAGACAGATACACAGACAGACACGTTAAAGTTATAACACCCCTCTTTTTGCGTCGATGGTTAAAAATACAAATGTACAAAACTTACATATACATATGGTCGCACTGCACTGGTCGCTTCCATGGAAATCTATACGTCCATACTACGATAATCTATACTATTATTATGAAGCGGTAAGCGTTTGTGAGTTTGTATGTTTGAGGCGTTTAATCTCCGAAACTAACGAACCGACTTCCAAAATTATTTCACCATTAGAAAGGTACATTATCCAAGATTGCTTATAGTCTATATTTTATCTCAAAATTACGACGGGAGCGAAGCCCCGGGCAACATCTAGTAATTTTATAAAGAAAAGAACAAAATACAATTATTTGTATTTTTGTTTGTAATTAATTAACTCGAAGCTACTAGGCGGATTTCCATGAAATTTGACACAGAAATATATGAAACTTTCAGAAGTAACATAAGCTATTTATTACGGTTTTATCCGAGCGAAGCCGGGACAGACCTCTAGTATATAGTAACACTGAATATAACTTCAGTCAAAATTAAATTATAAAAATAGTTACGTGCCGTTACTATAAATTACTTCCTGCCTTATTTCAATGTAAACTACCTTTCCATACATAACTACTTCCTTTTTTCGGAGTCGGTTCAAAAGAAAAAGGTAAAGGTCTAAAAGGAAATAAGACAAATGGTGCCTCCACGGGACGTGCCCGCGTTATTGAGTTACCGTGTTATGATTTAGACGAGTACATTTTGTTACCGTAACAAGGTTGGTTTACACAAGGTTGGTAACAAGTACCGCTTTCAGGAATTCGTGTTTTTATTTTTCCATTTTATACTTATACTCCCGTCCTCATTCGGGACTGTGACTCCGCGAACCCCGGAATGTAAAAAACAAAATATTTTTAGATTCAACTGTCGTGAAAGTTATTTTAACCCATTATATTTTAACACATTAAGCTATTTTTTCATCCTTATGTGATTCCGATGTCGTGAGACCTTGAACCCTGGGGATATCATAAAAACTAAGCTAAAAGTTTTGTAGATTTGGCTCTGATTTGACAATCAGTCGCCTGTCTGGCGTCATCTTTAACTTAAACTTTAATTTTACACTAATGGGATAGATGATTTTTTTTTAATTTGATGACTATTCGAAATCCCTTATGTTATCAGAAACATCAATGAAAAATACCGTAATATTGACAATGCTTGCAAAGATATGAAAAAAAAAATAAAATCTCACATTTTTACACTCGTCTAAACGCTCCATACAAAATGATACTCTAACGTGAACTCGCAATAGAGTAATTATCTTAGTGAAAAGGTAGATTCAGATTCAGATTCATTTATTGCAATGTCACAAGTGGAAATGTTAGGTGTTACATAGATAATAAGTAAGTACAGGTGACGCCCTGCAAGGGCACAGCAAACATTGGGGCAGCTAGATGCCATTTACTTAAATATTTAACATTGTTAATTGTCATGCATTAAATGATTAAAATTATTAAATTATTAAAAATGATTAAAATTAATAAAATGATTAAAATTAATAAAATGAAGGGGAGTCGAAGGTATCACTGATCGATTTGATCTTCAAAGAACTCTGCGATACTGTAATAGCATTTATCCAAAAGAAAAACCTTGAGATGGTTAGTAAATGTGTGTGGTTTTTTAATATTTTTTATTTCATTTGGAATGTGGTTAAATATTTTTATTGCCATATGATGAGGACTAGATCCAATTAATGCCATATTAGTAAGTGGAATTAATAATTTATTTAAATACCGATTGTTTCTTCTGTTGTGATTATCCCTATTAGTATATAATTCACTGTGTTTCCGTACAAATTTGCAGATTTCTAAAATGTAAATAGATGTCAGCGTTAATATTTTATGTTTTTTAAAGTATGGTCGGCAAGATGTCATTTCGTCTATATTTGTAAGAATTCGTATACATTTTTTTTGCAAAACAAATATGTCATTTATGTCACAGGTACGTTTGTTCGACAGCGACCTTAATATTATGTCGTATAAAATAGGATATAATCTCTATTAAGGTAGCTCATATTATGAGTTGTTTCAAAATTGTAATTTATTATGCTGATTGAGTTTACTTTTATAATATTAGTATTATATGAAATGGACTTTCCAACCAACTTTAAATCTTTGTAAATATATATATATATATATAAATTATACTATATAAATTATACTTTGTAAATATATATATATATATATTTTATTATTTCACATATAAAGAACAAATATATATAGTACATAATATAAGAACACTGACAAAAACCACAGAGGTTAGTCCACAGTGAGCATCAACGTCAGCAGTAGTATAAAATATTTTGTATTAATCACTTAACAGTAATATAGGAACCACGTACGTAGACCATTTTAAACAAAACAAGTGCCTAGTAGTAAGCTGCAATCTAACACAATTGTTCGATAAAGTAGGACTTAAGTTTATTTTTAATATTTTTAGGAGTTAATTCATTTTTCACAGAGATGGGTAGTGCGTATTTTATTATTTTATCTCGAGCATATTATATTCATACTTTTCCTTGTCATCTACCCTATTCGCAACACATAACATAAACATCACATTTCGGACAATATGACACGATTCGTTTAAAAACGCTTGCCTTGCCTACACGTATATGTGTCCCTGCAAAATTTATCTTATAAATAAACTCACTGTAGCTCTCTCTATGTACTGTAACTATATAAAAAGGGCATTATATGTTATAGCACCTTTGAATCCGCGCACGTAGGGTCGGCCCAATCAAATTATGTACTGCCGACTCGATTTTGGGGTTAGAAATGGTACGATTTAAAAGATGTGGCGTCAGTATGGTCGTTGTGTATTCGAAGTGCCACTAACTATCTATTTATATATAAATTTAAGGTTCTAAAACGGGGCTCTATTACTAAGACACCGCTATCCAACCTGTATGTCTGTCCGTTTGCAACCAAGCTATATCTCTATATAACTATTACTTGAAATTTACACTGTTGAGATCTTTTATTTGTTAATACAAATACTTCACAATATAATTATTATGAAGTATTTAGCGTCAACAGATAATTTCTGGTAAAAAAAAATTCAGTGTGTGCGTTTTTTTTTGTCATTTTTATATTTAATGCGTGCGCGAGTCCGACTCGCACTTGGCCGGTTTTTATATGTTAGCGAAAACAAAAAATACCAGTCTATAGTATAAGATGTCTTTTTTTGTTTACTTTAATTTGTATAGATTAAATACAAATTAAATGTAATATACGAAACGTTTTCCACAATACAATGTAGAACACAGATTTCAATGGCCTCTGTTTTCAGTATTGTAAATTGTGGCAACTCTGTCCAATATAAAAACGTAGTTCTCGCAAAAACAAACTTATATTTTTGTACTAATTTACCTTAATACAATTATTTCAAATACTACATTTAAAGTATTTAGGTGAAAAAATATTCTCTTATAACTTGGGCCAAATTGAACCTTTGCGATGTTAACGATGACTGACAAACAAACCAAAATAACCAATTGAGGGCTTTATATTCGGAATGTGTGGTCTCCGTTGCCCGAAGAGGTAAGTATTTAGCTTTCATTTGATTTTGCGTTGAAATTATTTTTAAATAAAATAAAAATATGCCGGCCGCTTATCCATCCTCGTGAATTGTAGGAACAATTTACGAGGATGGATAAGTGTTAATCTACGACTGTAATTCTTCTCATAGCGGATGGATTAGAAAACTGCTTCTTCATAGTCGTATTCCTCATGACTGAGGGTCGTGGTCATTACATAGAATGAAACACACGTAACAACTTTCTTGGCATTATTAATGGAGTGGTTTGCCATTGCCTTCTCCATTTCACACACAAGTTAATAATCAACAAGTGTGCAGATTTCCTCACGATGTTTCCTTCACCGGAAGCAAGTGGTGGTCGATGAAAACTACTATATAAGTGTCAGATTAGTATACAAACTCATGTGGCACGAGTAGGATTCGAACCTGGGACCTTTCGATCCACAGGCGGGCGTCTTAACCATTACACCTGTCACTATTAATCTCATTTTCGCCAATACGGCCAATACCAACATACGGCTAAACATGGTCTTCGATTTTGATGATGCTGTATTTTTATTACATAATTGTTTGCGCGCATTAAATCACTTTTTTCATTACCTACGCTAAACTAGTTAAAAATCTATAATCTTCATACGAATTGACCATATGACAATTATATTCCGAACTAGCATTTGCCCACAACATCGTATGTGAGTAAAAATCTGTTTCCCGCGGGTATTTCAGGAAAACTTCACCTACACTGTCCTAGGAACCTACACACCAAATTTCAGCTTTCTACGCCGAGTAGTTTCGGCTGTGCGTCAGTCTGTCAGTCAGTCACTCAGTTACGCAAGAGTTTTATACATATACATACATAGATAAGTATAATTCTACTAGCAAGGTTATAACATAAAATCATCTTTCATAGCTAATGAGATCGATTTATTGGACACTGAGTGAATTCACACGATTAAGTTTATATATTAATGTGTTACAGGATGTAATATTTAAGATGAAATAAATAAATAAATCTGAAAGAACAAAACTTCAAAATATATTTTTTCACTCTTAATTTCTTGTCAAATGAACAAAAAAGTGATTTACTTAATAACAAAAGTAATAACTGTAAACAATACCTAAGCTTCTTAAAATGGAGCTAAAAGTGAACAATAAAGTGCTACAGCTATGTAGATAATAGTGTGGCAAATCCAATATAAATACTGCCAAAGTCTATTGTTTAAAAATCAAGAAGAAATTCGTTTCTGTAAAATACAAGATAGACATAGTGCAAGTTTTCACACTTTAGAGGCGAGATTTAGAATCAAAGCGCTATTTTAAAACAGCTCGCTGAAGGAAGCTGTTCGCTGGTGTCTTTGTGAGCTCAACAACCTACAGCCGTACAGGCGTGAACAATGGTGTTACACTCTGTTTTTACTAGCTTTTGTTTAAATGGTTTAGTTATGTCAGTCCAGTAGTCCAGTAGTTCATAGCTTGTGAAATTACTATTTAATATAAAAATTGACGTGAAAAAGTACCTGTGAAGGTCTAATTTCTGAATTAATGATTTCAATTTGAATTTTGAATTTGAATTCATGCTTTTTAACTAGTTTTTAAAGTAATAATGAGTTAAAAAAATTCTGGAATCGAATTGGAATGTAATCTGAATGAAATGAAATGATTTTTTTTATTACTTTTGAATTAGTTACACATGTCTCGTATGTTTGTCTGTCTGTTATCAAATCTGGTAAACTAAATATAACTTACTTAGAGTTGAAATCCACGTCGCTTCAGTTTGTATGATAATATTGCATTGATAAACATGCCCTGATAGTGCACTCAAGATTCACCCAGGAAGGCTCCTAACGAGGGAACTACTACTGTTTACAGTACGCACGTTTTTTTTGTCACACGTTAAAGATCTCCGTGACGACAGTAAAAACAATAAAACCTTAGTCAAAAACCATTTTTTTGTAAAAACAACCTTATTTACTTTGATTGTTATTTAAATAGATAGCATAGTATATACGTTGTTAGTATAAAACTATACACTACAACAGACCGGATATAGTCCTACAAGATAAATTAAATAAAATAGTATATAAATAAAATAGTATACAAGATAAATTAAATAAAATAGATATAGCAGTCCCAAATACACACAACATTGCCAAAACCATAACTGAAAAAATTAATAAATATACAGATTTAAAGGATGAAATAGCAAGGATATGGAGAGTAGATAAAGTATACATAGTCCCAATAGTCCTATCCTCAACCGGAGTCATTCCCAAACACTTACATCACAGTCTAAAATTGTTAGACCTTCCTCCAAATATTTATATCAGTATGCAAAAAGCTGCAATTTTGAACACATGCAGAATAGTTCGAAAATTCATGCAGTGATGAAGCCGTAGATATCATCTTGGATCCCCAATAGTTATCTACTACTTCACTTGGCTTATGCTCGTGATAGTATCCCTATACCAGCTTTTATAGCTGAGAAAAACTACGAAGGTAAATAATAATAAATATATTAGGACAAATCACACAGATTGAGCTAGCCTCAAAGTAAGTTCGAGACTTGTGTTATGGGATACTAACTCAACGATACTATATTTTATAACATATATATATATAGATAAACATTCAAGACCCGGGCCAATCAGAAAAATATCATTTTCCATCATGACCCGACCGGGGATCGAACCCGGGACCTCTCGGTTCAGAGGCAAGCACTTTACCAATGCGCCACCGAGGTCGTCGAATGCTTTGTCTAAGCGCTGCACATTCGCTTTAACGTAAATAAAAACACTTATCATTAAGTCGTAATTACTATTAAGTTGGGATGTACATCGTACATTGATTTTCGGCGAGACTTTAAATGTACCATAGCGATTTTGATATTGTCTGTACCCAAGTATGCATTGTGGGACAGTTTCCGTTGCCGCGTAACTGCTGTATCTCAAACGACAACACTATGCGAATACGGCTCCTGAGTGCTTACGGTGAATATATAACGGTGCCAAAGAAAAATCGTGCTACTTCCATTTGTAGTGTAAGAATGAATCGAAAAATAAAACAATTTGATCCCACTTCTCACTAATATTAATACGCTTTTGTCCGTGCCTTCAATATATTCCGCTAATAACTTATTACGTCTCCGGTTAAGCAACAGTGTAAGTATTCATGAAAATCATACAAATGACCAGAGTACCTACTTTCAAAATGTTGTTAATCAATGATGTAGACTGATTTGATGATTCATTAACTCTCCTTTAGAAAAATATCCATAAGACGAATCCAAAGAAACGCAATAAATACGTATCTTAATTCCGTACTCCACTGGCTTTCGTAATAAAAATGTACGTAATATTAATTCGGCAACTTTCCCGCGCCGCTTTGTTCTGCCACTGCTGAATAATTTTTTTTATACCCATTAGATTTTGGCAAAATGAGGCCGGTTTATCACAGACGTTTTAGAAAATAGACTTGATCATCTGAAGCAACAAGCTGAACAACACTTATCATCGTTCTTCTGTCTCTCTAGAGTCAGTCAGGGTTGCCCACAGCACTGGATCCGCACCTGGAGGCTTTTGCCCAACCCAATTGAGTTATAACGAATGGAAATACAGTTTGTTGATACATTGTTTGATCTTCCATCATGTGGCCAACTGTCGTGACGTGAAAGAAGTGTAATGAAAAAAAAAACAATATCGAATTCTCTGATCGCTTTCAAAAGAAATTTCAAAATATACAACTTTCAAATATTTCCTACCCGGATGTTTGGTCTATAAAGGAATTGCGTCTATGGTTTCTACTTAAACTGAAACCATTTTTTTAAAACGCCTCGCGTTGTCCTATTTTTGGGTAATAAATATTAAGGTTTTTTTTGTCGGTTTTATGATAGTAATATTTTTGTTTCTATTTAATTTTGTCCTATTTTTCCAGTTATTGCTATTGTAAATTACTTATTTTCGGGTGTAGATATTCCCATTAGAATCCTTAGATAGGTAGGTATACTTAATATAATTAACGGTACCGTAAAAATAAATTTTAAACATAGCTGTTATACAGAAAAACTTGTAAGTTATCCAATCAACTCTGAAGGTAACTTCAGACTGCGCATAAAAACGCAAAGTACATCATTTTGTCTAAACGTCAGCGGCGCGCAGGTTGGTCCAACTCACCCTATATTTGTGCTGCGTCGTGAATGAAAATTAGGCTGAAGTCCAAACATAATGAGATCACATTACAAACCCTTGTTATGTCGGCTGTCGGTCTGTCGTGGTGGATGAATACTTAATCTAATTCAATATTACTTGCAGCTTTATATCGTACGATTTTTATGATATACCTATTTGAGAAAAGTTATTCAGAAAAAAACTTTACTAAAATATATTACACATTATATTTTTAAGAGAAGATAGAAAATCAAATAGATTTTCGGTTTCATTTAAAAAAATATTGATTGAATATAAAACGGTACTTATGGTTTTAACTGTTAAAGCTAGATTGTAGAAAGCTAACTACAAAATTGTCGTGTCACTCGCTCGACATTGAATATGGGTACTAGACGTGTGGTACATTTTTAGTTTGGTAATATTATCTAATATAATTATATAACCCCTCCCGTGGATGGGTGGTTCGCAGAGCGTTTCGACCGCTGCGGTCGCGATGTCATTACAATTTTTCAAATTTTAACAAAGACAAGAATGAGTTTTACTATATGACTTCACATTAATTACTATGTACTGTAGTAATGTTAATTTTATGGATGATTGATTTTGGAAATTACTCCCTCGTCAAGAAAATTGACGGATTGTAATGACCGCGCAGCTGCAGCAGTCGAAACGCTCTGCGAACCACCCGGATACGTATGAGATAGCAGGGGGCTTACCATCATCTCTTAACGCGATCCACTTTACGACCTAAACTGAACTGCATCGCAAATTCGTACCATCGACTTAATTTTTTGTATGAATGCGATTCATTTTAGGTTCCTAAATTGAACTGAGTTGCATTGGAATCGTTCTGTAAAAGTTGATGGTAGGCCCGCAGTTGTCATCATGAGCGAAATCGGTTCGTCATCATCATCGACATCATAAGATATCTAAGGGATAAAAAGCCTCGACAACTGATTCCCAAAAACAGTTGACGTCATGCGGCCAATTGTAAAATTACCTACACCTAAATCGTACCTAATCGTGGTTTATTACAGCTGTGCTTCGAGGCGTCAAATAAGAACGGACAGTGTAAAGCGGCTTACGAGAAATGTCAGATAATCGATAGGTACAATAATTAGTGATTCGAAATCATAATTATTTGATACTTTGATGCGGAAATACAGGAAACTCACGCGGTTCCCATACTTACGCGGCACATACAATATAGCATTTCATGCTTTTGTTTAACATAGTAATTCGTACACAGTGACGACCTCGGTGGCGCGGTGGTAAAGTTCTTGCCATTGAACCGAGAGGTCACGGGTTCGATCCCCGGTCGGGTCATGATGGAAAATGATCTTTTTCTGATTGGCCCGGCTCTTGGATGTTTATCTATATATGTATTTGTTATAAAATATAGTATCGTTGAGTTAGTATCCCATAACACAAGTCTCGAACTTACTTTGGGGCTAGCTCAATCTGTGTGATTCGTCCTAATATATTTATTTATTTTATTTATTTAATAGTATTTATTTTTATTTAATAAATATTTACGCATAAATAAATTGTCGCTTGACAGTTTAGGCATATTTTTAAGCATAATAGTATGTTAACATAACTTTCAAATTATTTTATTTCCCCCGTGTAATATTTAGAATGCTCATTCGCTTCGCTCGCTTGCTTTTGTGATTGGTCAAAAGTAAACTAACAACCTAACCTAACAATTCAGTTTAAAAAGTTAGGGTGAGTTGCACCGTAACATTTGGTGTTGATTTTAACCGGCGCGCTGCTGACATCTAGGCAAAATGGCGTACTTTGCGTTTTTCTACAGCAGCCCACCCTTAAATTACTATGACCAAAAATTCAATGAAGTTTCGGCCAATGTTTCCGTCAAAAACATTTGCCTATTTGAGATGAAAATTAAAAAAAAAAACAGTTTTTTAAACTATAGCAGAAAAATTCGGTTTCGCCCTAAACGCATGATCCCACAGTTTCTGTCGGAGTCAAGGAGATCTGTTGAGATGACTTGAATAAAATAAGATCGAATAAAAACAATGTAACTCAATTAATACTAACTAAAGAACTGATTTACCCCGCTACTGTTGATTGCTACAAAACCTAACGTTAATTGTCTAACAACTACAAAACAGACATAAAGTTGGAACGAACGGTCTTTGGGTGGCACAACCTAAAGGCAGCACAGAAGGGAAGGAGGATCTCTCTCTTAACTTCAAATGTTCCCGGTTACATTCAAACCCGAAACCCAAAATTACCGTTACAAAATAAAAATTCAATACTTATTGAAAATTTGGTAACGGTATGAAGTACGATATACTTGTTATACAACCGGCCGCTGACCTGACGTCAACCCTCTTTGCTAATGTTATTTATCAGCTATTAAGGCTATGAGTCCCTTAGTCGCCTCATACGACATCCACGTGATGAGTCAATTTCGAATAAAGAACGAAGATGCGAGCCAATTTCTCTTCTTTTTTGTAGTTCCATGTGATGTCATTGATGGGACGATGGAAAAAATCATTTAACCGTAGTAGACCTATAAAGGGCGACTTTTTATACATTGTAATATAATTGGTAATAAAACTGCATATTTAAACAAATATAAGCAGAGTATATCTCAACAACAAGACGACATGTGTATTATTTTAAAGAGAGGAACATCAATTTTCTTATTCTAATTGACAATAGTAGTGCAGGATTACAGACAAGGTTTATATAATAGAGTACAAAATAAAACCTTAAAAACGCCCTCTTAATCTTGGACGATAACCAGCATACCATCAACAAATGACTGGTGCTTGCAAGTAGGCAGTGCCTTTGTGAGCATATCAGCAGTCATTTGTTCTGTAGGCAAATACTGACAACTGAATTACTTTATTGTCAATAGCTTCACGAATATAGTGATACTAGTCAAGTTACCATTCAGGAAAGCAGGTTTAATGTCGAGATGATCAATCTTCAGATTTAACTCCACCGCAAGAGACAGCAACATTCTTAAAGAACTATGTCGTACAACTGGAGAGTACGTATCAACGTAGTCAATTCCGAACTTTTGAGTGAACCCGAGTTTGAGTTGAGTGAGTTTTAGTATGGGAAATCGCGAATCTGTTCTATACAAAATTGAATAATTGGAAAAGTACTTAAGTTGTGGAAAATTTATGGATTAGCTGATTTTTTTCGCGATTTCAAGGTTATTTCCATACGTTCAGTACCACCGACAGAGCATGTAGATAAATTAACATCAATGTCACCTTCCCAATCACCTTGTATACTTATGGGTCCACGGAAAATTGTTCTAACTCCATTAGCTCGCTATGAATGTGCACAGCGACAGTTCGACGTTATGATACCAGCTACTGAATGCATTCCGTAATTTAAATGAGTTATGGGACAATAGGATACTTGACAAGGTCAGAGAATTGTAAAAAATATGTAATTTAGGTAAAATAGATTTTAGGATCAGTATGAAAATTCATAGACTGTAACAATGCAGCTGGATCATTATACGAAGATTTAAACTTGGTTGGAAAGTCCATTTTAAAAGTTTGAAATTATAAAAACAAACTCGACCATCATAAAAAACTAAAATTGTATAACAACTTTTATTACGAAGTCATCACCATAAACGTAATATTTAATGTAGCTGTCGAACAAACATTTATTTCTTCGCGAACATTTTCGCACGTTGTGACGTCACTTATTCGTGTCATTTAAATATGGAGCGTTTGGACGAGTCAAAACATGTGTGATTTTATTTTTGTCATATCTTTGAAACTATTGTCAATATCACTGTAATTTTTTCACTGGTGTTTCTAATAATATAAGGACCTTCGAATAGTCATACAAACAAACATTCAACTAGCTACTACTGTTGAGGTGCTGAACTAATCCACGGGCATAACGTTTACTTCCAAAGTAAACTATGGTAATATTCATCTAAAAAAATATTTGTCTGAAGTCCAAGTAGAAAAAATTAATACGTATGTTAAGGTGACGTTATGATAATAATTTCAATCATAACGTCACGTTAACATACATATTATTCAATAGGTGCTTTTTCTGCACATTTTTTATTGTTCCGGCATCATAGCTCCAAGGAAGGAATGCTCGTTAACCGTTTACGACTGTGAGTAGTGTTTGCACGCGATTTTCTTTGTTTTATGATTTGACATTAAACTGAGACGCCGATTTACATATTTTCAGGGTATATCCCCAAGTCCAGGATAAATTGCAGCAAGTAATTATATTGTTCTCAACTAGCTATGAATGTGTTATCTTGAATGTCCCTCTCTTTTGTTAGCAGATAGGCTATGCTTGCGGTCCAACTGATGGCGTGTGGTTACCGCAGCCTATGGAGGCTACAGCATCAGGACAGCATCAGCATCATTACATGTGCGTTGCAGACTTTTAGGCCTAGAGTTTTGCTAACAGTACAATTAGATATTAGCTGTAAAATAAGGACACAGCAAAGGAAGCACTGCTTTGGCGACTGAATTATAACAAATCTTAATAAAAACATAACAGTTTTACCTCGAAATTTCCCTTTGAGCATAGCCCTAGGCGCAGTTAATTCCACATAATACCAGAACCCTTAGCATTAAAGAAGAGAGAGGAAAGACCCACAGACAATAAAAGCCCGTTGCATTTTGCAGAAACTTGACTTCAATATCGCTCAATGCGTAAGCATCGTTGGTTCCGTACCATTTTCATTTGGATCGAAAGATTACAGATCGAACGATTTCTTATCATACGTACTCATGAATCTAATGATCACTCGATCACTCAAACCTCGATTCCCGTATGATTTGGTCTAAAAATCTTATAGAGTCAATGGCGCTTTATAAAAATGGTGCTATTGTGCATAATAACGTAAGTATTTTTGTTCATAATTCCGCGTTGAACACCGCGGGATACAGCTAGCGTAATATAATTGAAAATAAGGGCCACTTTACGGTCGAAGTAATTCCTATAAACCAATGTATCTTAAGGACAGTTTCGGGATAACATTTATTTTCATGGAAGTGACGTGACCGCACGGATCCCCAGCCTCGCCGAGCTACCCACATGAATTAATAATGAGCACTCGATATACTCGGCTCGATTGAATTAAACGCTATACTTTTGAACCGAGTGAAGTTCGCGTCGTATACGAAGACTAGATTCAATCCGAGACTTCTCCCGCGTGAACCCACCGCAACTCTTTTCCTGTATCAAAAGTGGTCTACGTCTTTAACTGTGCTCTCTTTTCTGAAAGCTGTCCAAATCATCTCACTTTATGATTATATAAAATAACTAGATGTTGCCCAGCAGGCCTACCATCAACTTTTACAAAACGATTCCAATGCAACTCAGTTCAATTTAGGAACCTAAAATGAATCGCATTCATACAAAAAATTAAGTCGATGGTACGAATTTGCGATGCAGCTCAGTTGAGGTCGCAAAGTGGATCACGATAAGAGATGATGGTACGCCCCCGGGGCTTCGCTCCCGTAGGAATTTTGAGATAAAATATAGCATATAGCAATCTTGGATAATGATAATGAACCTTTCTAATTGTGAAAAAAATTTTGAAATCGCTTCGGTAGTTTCTGAGATTACCCGCCTTAAACATACATATTCGCTTACTAAAACGCTTACCTATTTAAATTAATAGTATAGATAACATTGGATATTTTATAAGTACATCACGAGCCCGGGGATCCATAGAACTGTAAGGTTTTTTTTCTATTTCATATAATATCTACGATAAATGTAATGTGAGTTTATATGTTCCTCTTCATACTTCCATTCAATCGACATTCGTGAAATGTTGCAAAAATATGATAGATCTCTGAACTGTCCCCGTGAGAAACTGACGCAGGCAAAGCCGCGAGCAAAAGCTAGTTTTCAATAAATAATAATAATAACCAGTATAATAAATTAATTGATTTACCAGCAATCTGAGATTTTATTTGTACGAATTATTCATAAGATGAACATAAAAATAAAATTCTTACATATAAAAAAGGAAGTCCTTAAGTCGCGTCTGTCTGTATGGACACGATTCATCGCGTGAACTCCAAAACCAGACGGATTTTGTACCACCGATTGATATTGTGTGATTCCTGACGAAGTTCAAATGTGAAATTATTATGTTTGTCCTCGTACAAAGCCGGAACGGGGAATGAGTTTTAAATTAACGTAACTTTCAAAATCTTTCTCTTTTCTATTTAATAAAATCATTGAAATTAAATTACTGGATTAACAACATACCTACTTATTCATCTAAAGCGAAAATCACAATACGAGCACCTTTTAAATTATAACCATCGACGGGCAATTTCTCAATCAGCGCATTTGAAAACCTCTGGAAAAAAGATAAAAAAGGAAAGATCACAAAGCGATTCAATCTTCGCTGAAGTGTTTGAACGGATTGACTTAAATCGAGTAGGTACTTCGAGTATTGAAATGTAATTACAATTTACCAGCTTTTGCCCGCGGATTCGCCCGCGTGAATTTCTTTGCGAGAGCGGAGCAGACGCGGTTTTCGCACAAACTTTGCCTCCCTTTTTAGACATTTGAGGTTGATTTCTGTAAGTAGCAGTTGTAGTGTAGCGTATATATGCTTAAATATCCATATCCATTATGCCATAATACAGTCTGTTATTGTTAGTTTTTCGCTGCGAACGGTCGCGAACGGCCGCGAACTTTAGACCTCGCGAATACAATAAATTTTTTGATGAGTTTACAAAATTACGAATATTTCAAAAACGACTTAACCAATTTTGTTGCCCCACTTTAAAAATCCTACATACCTACCTTTTAAATTTCATCAAAATCAGACCAACACGGTTCGAAAGTTATCGCATTACAACATACATACATACATACATACATACATACATACATACATACATACATACATACATACATACATACATACATACATACATACATACATACATACATACATACATACATACATACATACATACATACATACATACATACATACATACATACATACATACATACATACATACATACATACGTACATACATACATACATACATACATACATACATATATACATACATACATATATACATATATACATATATACATACATACATACATATATACATACATACATATATACTTCCATACATACATATAAGTTGATTTGTACACCTCGCTCGCTTCCCTGTTTCGGTTATTATCTTATCGATATTCAAGAACAATTTTCACATTGTGTTTGATATTCGTAAATGTACTATAGCTGATAACAGACGGATAGACAGACCGACGGACAGACAGCGTAGTCTTAGTAGTAATAGGGCCCCGTTTTCTCGTTTGATTATGAAACCCTAAAATAGTGCACACCAAGGTGCGTAACAGTAGGATGCCTTTCATGTAGTGGAAATCCCAACAGCCGCCACACGGCCTCGTTGCTGCTGACATAACGACCGGACTGATACGTTTGTACTTCATCTACGGGATTTGCGTGCTCTGTGCTTCTAAAATTGAAAATAGCTTGATCGCTGCCTTTATTTATGTATTTACAGATATATTTAATCGCACGCACTGAACTGCAAACCTCTACATTGATGTGGGCATTAAACATTTTTGACAAAATAGGCGAATAGGGAACCACCCAACTATTATCAACAGTAGCATAACTACCATTTCGAAGTTTTACAGTTGCCGTTCGACCTCCGTCTGCTGGCGCTCGTCTACGATACATGGGGTATCCGTTTTCATTGTGAACTGTCTCTGAGTGTAATTTGCATGGAAATTTTTTAGTACATCTACCGTCTTTCATGCAAGGGCACTGTGGATTCTCAGGACCGCATGGACCGTGAATCATATTTTTGACAATAATATCATGAAGAACCTTGTCACTGTCTGGATCCGGTATTTCGGCGCTGATAATGTCGTCAATTTGGTTGGGTCTCAACTTGTCTTTCAACCAAAGCAATATGTGGACATGGGGTAATCCACGCTTTTGCCATTCTATGGAATACATATAACACAACACTTCTCCATATATTTTTCCCTTGGTAATAACTGACATTAGTTTTTTAACTTTCAAACGAAAAACTCTTGCAACTATATCATGTCTATCAATTGCACTCTGTCCCGGCATTAATTCGTTGACTATTTCCGGCCAAGCCGGGTTACATGTGAATGTAACGAATAAATCAGGGCGACCATGTGTGCGCACATAAGCAAATGCATCCTGGGTGTATTCGTGTAAATATCTTGGACTATTCACAAATGAGGAGGGTAGAATGGTCATCCTACCTAAATTGTTGGGATTCACATTCGCGTCATTTGCTACAGCATCTTGAAGATGGATGTAATTTTCTGCCCTTAATTTACTCTGATTTAGTGATATATATCGCAATCGTTCGCTTTCAACCTTCACGTACATATCAACATAAAACTGATTGGCTAGTTGTCTGCATCGTGGTATTATATTAAAATCGTCTTCCCGTATCATCATGTTGTAGGCATAAAAATCCATACATGAAACTTTTTTGTTGGGCAAGGAGAGGCCTGATATAGGATTTACTTGTTGTATTTGAAAGTTATACCCTTCCTGTCCTTTGCTAAACATAATTGGATATTGCAAAGCGTCATAAAATTTATGGGTATCAGGGACTCTGGCTAATATATCATTACGGGCGTGCACAACTATATCGCGGGTAGCAAACTGTTCACCTAAAACCATGGCTGCAACTTCATTTATTAGTGGCGTGTTATATCGTCTCTCATGTTCTCCACTGGGCGTACGGTCTGGATGCATCACTAACTTATATTCTTCTCCCGGTAGTCTCTCTAATGCAGTTTTGAAAGTGTTGATAAGGCGATTTTGTTCATGCAGCATTCTTTGAATTTTCAAAACAGTTTCCTTTTCAACCCCTTGAATATTTTGACACCTACGGTCGGCCTCGTTGTCTTCGTCCCCCATAAAATAAACCTGTAAAAATTTATGCTCTTCATTACTCGCTGGAAGCAGAGAACCAATCCTGTGGTAGATTTGTCCTTGTATAGTGAAAGTAGGTGAAAATCCAGGCATTACAACTTCTCTGTCAACACCAAATGAAGTCATTCTAAAGCACGAATTGTATTTTCTTATTTTGTTTAAAAAGCGGCGTGATTCGTCGCAGTCATACAAAAGTAGAGTCTTAAGTGGTTCTTCTGGCACACCAAGTGATGGAAGCGAGATTTTTCCCCCAGAACAACACATACCAGGAGTTTCTTCTTTCCATTTTAGTGCTTCGCAATATCTACATTTTTGATCCATTTTCCCAATTATAACTAATCGGTGGTTGACGTAGTCAATCAGTGGATCATAATCAAACGCGGCATCGTGAAACGCCTGCCACGTGCTACGCGTAAGTGCGCGTCTTCTTTCTGCTTGTCGTTCAGCATTAATGTCTCGCCGCCTTTGTGACTCTTCGTGAGTCTCTGCAGTTATGCGTGACGCGTGACGCTCAGCATCTGAAAGTTGCCGGGCCTGAGTCTGCTCTAAAGTCTCAGTGGCTCTAAGAGACGCGTGACGCTCGGCGTCTAAAAATTGTCGGGTCTGAGTCTGCTCTAATGTTTCGGTTGCCCTAAGAAACGCGTGACGTTCGACATCTAACAGTTGCCGGGTCTGAGTCTGTTCTAAGGTCTCAGTGGCTCTAAGAGATCTGTGACGCTCGGCATCTAAAAGTTGCCGGGTCTGAGTTTGTTCTAAGGTCTCGGTGGCTCTATAAGATGCGTGACGCTCCGCATCTAAGATTTGCCGGACCTGAGCTTGTTCTAGAGTTTCGGACGCTCTAAGAGACGCATGTCGCTCGGCGTCTAAATGCTGTCGGGCTTGAGTCCGTTCTACGGTCTCGGTAGCCCTTGCAGCTGCGTGACGCTCGGCGTCTAAAATCTGCCTTGCTTGAGTCTGCTCTTCAGATTCTTGAGTTCTAGCTACTCTCGCGGCTCGAGCTCTTGAAGAGCTACGCGTTAAATCTGATTTACGCTTGCGAGGCATATCGGAAGAACATAGATAACACAAAATATATAGATGTTGAACAAAAGCAAATTACTTATTCCTATTTAAAAATTTGAAAATTCTATAAATTTTAGAAACAATTGACTGTAATTGTCTGAAAATATTGTTTGAGAAACATTCAACAAATCTATAGAATAATACAACTGCCAAGTAATACGAATAAAAAAAAATGTTTAAGGAATCGGGTTGCATTAATATACTTACATTAAAAATACTTAACTATGTAATTTAGGTAAATAAAGAGAACCTTCGCTAATAACTACTTTTGTCAACAAACTAAGTTGAAAAGAGAAATAAATTACTAATTATTTAAATTGATAGCATCGATCAAAATTGAACTTAATTAGTTCCAAAGCTATTGGAAACAAAAATGAGGTAAAATAGAGTACTTATGATATTGAATTAATAAGAAAGAAATGTGACCTTTTCACTATGTTATTAACACCTAACCTAAAACTATTTCCGAAATTTTCGATAAAGTTTAATTTAAGAAATTACTTAATTATGCAAATTAATTACATTAATCATACGCGAAATAAGAAGTAATTTAAACTGAATATTGTTTTTGTACAATTTATGGAGAAAAAGAAATCATAAACAAAAAAATTCTGAAGAGAAATAAACAGGTACATTTAAAAAAATTAAATCTTATGTAAACCGTAATTATATTAATATACACCTAACCTAAAAGTATTTCCGACAGTGAATAAAATGTTAGCTTTTAAAAACATCAAAATTTTAATAAAAAAATACTTAATCTAATTTTGCACATTAAATACATTCATAGTCATACACAACTAAATATTGTTTTATTGTTCCGCAAGTTACGTTCGTCGCAGCGCAAATTTTAATATTTTCCAAACGTGCGACAACGACGTCTGCCCTCACGTGTCTGCACGTTCGTGTAAGCGTAGTTAGTGATGAGACCTCCCCACCCGCCTCGCTGCAGCGAACGCACAGTCGCGGGCGGGCGTGGCTTGCCCGCGCGCGCCGTGCGCCTGCCGTGCCGCCGCTGCTGCGCTTTCTAAAACTTATTTCCTATTTTTAACCAATTTTGCTACTATGTGTATCATAATTTCTTTGTGTATTTTTCGTTAATGATAAACTGATGTACGTGGTTCATTGTTATGGACTTATGGTAAAAATTACTGTTAAATATTTTTCCTATGCAAATTGTGCCACCCCCGTTAATAATTTTTATTGCAGAGCATTATTTTAGTGTCACGCAAAATATTTAAATAGAATTAAATTTCCCATACAAACTTAGCCACCCCCTTTAACTCCCAATGGGGGTGAATTTCGAAAAACCCTGAAATACGTGTTTCATCATTTGTACTAAAAAGCATTAATTCAAAGTTTCATGCAAAAATGTGCAATAAAAATATTTTTCTCATACAAACTTTGCCACCCCTTTTAACCCTTTTAGGGGTTGAATTTCCAAAAAATAATATGCCTATGTCCTTCTCATGAATGCAAACTATCTACATACCAAATTTCAGCAAAATCGGTTGGATGGTTTAGGCGTGAAAAGGTAACAGACAGACAGACAGACAGAAAGACAGAGTTACTTTCGCATTTATAATATTAGTGTGGATATAATGTTATAATGACCTACTATATCGATATAATTGTACAAAGTCATGTCACAGGCCATTACACTATGCTAAAAATGGTATACAATATTTTATATACTCATAATTATGCCTAGACCCATGCCTTTTCCTGTCAGTATTTTCAACGCAAGTGTACAAAACAGTTCTTATTTGCGTACATGTATAGAAATGAATAAATACACACATATAATAGTGTTATTTATATTGTTAATAATAATAACATGGGAGACAATAATATGTTGTAATTCCAGTGTAAGTTATAATTTACACTATATATTACCTATGTAAAACACGCATCAAAACCCGTTGTGTAATTTTAAAGATCTAAGATATGGACAGGCTGCGGGAAGCGACTTTGTTTTTTCCAGCCAACCTTTGGGTGGAAAGATATACATAGATCTTTCCACCCAAAGGTTGGCTGGAAGAAATTGCATTTGCAATAAGTCCGCCTTTACGCTCATTATGTTATGTTAAGTATGTTAAGTTAAGTTATGTTAAGTACCATGTTGTTATAACTCCTTTGGGAATGGTGCAATAAAGTGTTCATCTAACTATTCTATGACCTGTGAAGTGATACGTGCCTTGATTACTCGACTTGATAAAATTAACTCAACAGTACAGTATTTCTTTAGAATCAGCTGTATATGATTACTGAACAACCGAAGTTGACCTATTACAATACCAAATACATATCATATGCCAATTTGACCACGAAGCGATACGGGCGTCGCGATCCTATGTACTACGTTAATTTGCATATTGATATCATAGATTCTTTCGGGAATAATGTGACTGTAAGTATCAGCTAATTTAGGGTGAGTTGCACCGTCAAATTTGACGTTGATTTTAACGCTTCCCTATTTTTATGCATACATAATATAACATAATACACAAATAATAACAGTTATGCACAATATTAATTTGGCATAATGTTTTAGGCACAATTTTATTGCATATAAGCATAACAGTTTTTAAGCACAATATTCTAAAGCATATTGGCGGCTTATGAGTGGCCCAAGGGCCATCCCGCCACACCCTAACCTACTGCGAAACTATAGCTTTATGCAAATCAAAATTATGGTAAAATACATTAGCCTAAACTATAATTATGCTTATTGAAAAGTATGCCAAAAAACAAGTATGTAAAAATATTATTATGTCAAAAAAAATATATGCCTAATTCGTTATGTTAAATTAAATTAGGATAAAAATTTATGCGAAAAAAAGGGATCCCGATTTTAACCTGCACGCCACTGACGTTTAGATACAATCGCGTACATTATGGTTTTCTGCGTATGTCAAATTTAACTTCAAAGTTGACTAGTTTCATAATGTGTATCAACTTATACGTGAAAAAGCAATGTAGCTGGTTCGTTGCGTTTCAGTCGAAGAGGGTTCGATGTGAGCTTCGAAAACTTTCGACGGTCGATATCGAATAGCAAAGTCGCACTGCAACCTCTGTAAACGTGGATAAAAACTAGTGCGGTCAATTAATTCGACCAGGAGATAGATACTATATAGACAGCTCTCTTCTACTTCGAAATACCGGTTCTTTTACTGACAGTAAAACGCTGCAACATGCAAACAAACGCTGCAACATGCAAACAAACGCTGCAATATGCAAACAAACGCTGCAAGCGAGAGTGTGATAATAACGAAAAATGCACGCATTTGTCATTCGTCGTATTTTGTCAATTATAAATATGAAGAACTAGATATCGCCCCGGGGCTTCGCTCCCATTGGAATTTTAAGATAAAATATAGCCTATAGCAATCTTGAATAATGTACCTTTATAATGGTGAAACTATTTTTGAAATCAGTTCGATAGTTTTGGAGATTATCCGCCTCATACAAACTCACAAACTCAAAAACGTACTTACCTTTTTATAATAATCGTATAGATTGAATAATAAACGATATAGACACAAAACGTTAAGTATTTGCGTGTTGATATCAGAAACTCATCGCAAACATGTACTTACATACATTTTGTTTTTCAGTGACAAAATTAACACGAAAATCCTAATTCTGTAAATACGAAAGTAAGATTATATCTCGTCACACTTTATAATTTTTTATATTTTCAGGTTGACATGTATATCTATGAATTGTTGACTAATGTATACAAAAGGAGTTTCGTGGAGTTCCACTTCGGGATCTGCGATTTAATAAAAAAGGACCACTTCTTTGGCAAACCTTTGAATCAGGGAAGAGCTTTACACGAAACGTGTCCGTTTTCACCTGTAAGAGTGTATTATTAACAGTTATGATGCAATCGTTCTATTCGAGTGTGTTGTTGCTAACACTGGGGTCTGATTTTAAAGGCCTGACACGACATTCACGGCTATCATCATTCATGTGGCACGATTATGATTCGCACCTGAGACTTTTAGATAATTTGCAGGTTGTCAAAATTTCAGGCGAATATTCAAAGCTATAAGATTCATTTTTACGCTTCGAGCAAAAGTGAGTGCGTAAGAGAAAGAGTGAGAGAGAGCACGTTAGTATTGGATGGCCTTTCAGTCAGCTTTATACTCCATTTTGAACTGAGAATGGAGATTTTGGAATATCAACAGTGGTTAGCACGAATATACGTCCTTAAATTAGTGAAAGAATTTAATCAGCAGTTGCCTATTCACAGGCATATTTTTACATCAAATTTCAAATTAATAAATATGTTTTCAAACAGCTACAAACTACAGGCATTTCGAAACGACCACTGCTGAGAAACTTTTATACAGTGTTGGACCGTATCATGCCTGAAGGGCTACCAGTATGGTTGATAACGTAATTATGACATATTTCCAGGGTCCCTACAGCTTCTACAACATGACAGTTCCAGTAGCCAGCATCCCCCTAAGCTTCCCCTTCACCAAGGGTCGGATATACGCCAACATATCGTCAGCGGACTCTGGCGTGCTGATAGGAAGCGGTCACATCAATATGGAGTTGAAACGCTGCAAACCTAAACGTCAATAGAATTCAAAGTACCGTTTTTATAACACGTTTAGTTTGGATGATAATGCATTATTATGATATGCAATACCTGATGGTGCACCTAAAATTGGCTCCCAATTAAGGAATTCCACAACGGTTAAAAGGAAGCGTTATGGTTATCGTAATAAGCAAAACCAGATGGTAAACTAGTACTGTGCTTCTCAACAGATTTCAACACGGACATGTTATTTTTGTTACACGATTACAAGATATATTTATCTGTCTATAGACGACAATAAAAGCATTTTTTTTTTTGGTTGGAGTACGTATCTTTTTTTTATTCTCTCAATTTTGCTCCAATTTTGATGGTTTTAAACACATTTATAAACGAAAAAGTTCAATCGATCGATGCGTATTTGACGATGATTTTTGTGAATGCAGAAACTAAACCTTTAGAAAAAAACTGATGAAGTTAACTTCGATTGCGTGAAAATTGAGTCCCAGAAAAATTATTATTTCACTGGCAACCCTGTCCGGGCGATTGTCACGAAGAGGCACTCCACAAAAATTATGTTTGGCTTAATTATCACTCGGCGCCCGTTTAAACCATTCTGATTTATCGATGGATATTATGAGCACTGCCCAAAAAAATGGAAATTTTTGAGTGAATTTATACCGCAGTTGGAAATCTGTTTGGATTTTTTGTCATGCTGGCTTTTTACAAGCTTTTATTTAGTTTCAACTGTCGCGATATCTGTAAGATAGACGTAAGACAGACAAGACTTGTGTTTGATAGACAAAGATTTATTTCCTTCCAGTTGACCAACAGAGTTGAAGTTTCCCACGTCGCTTCAAGTTCCATGACTATGTATTATTATGATAAGCATGACCTGACGGTGCACCCAAGTTCGGCTCCCAACGAGGGAACTCCCTGCAAGAAATGTAAGCGTGTGGTCCGTAATCAAGGACACGCTCAAATGAAAGGTGCAATAACTGACTGATCAAAAGTATTATACACTACCTGCATTATCTGCACTTTTCAGATCTTACGAGTAGAATGGGTTACCTGATGGAAAGCAAACACCGCAATCCACGGACACCAGCAATATAGGATACGTCGGATATTTTTAGAATATTTTAGCCTCTTTCCTTGGTGACCTCTTAAGCCAATCAGACTATACCTTTGAGGAAAATTAATCGATAATGTGTAGCAGATAACTATGTTTATAATACGTAAGGATATACTTATCTTACGTATTATAAAACATAGTCATCTGCTGCGTCTATATGTTTGCGGTAAACTCAAAAACTACTACACGGATTTTCATACATTTTTCACCAATATAATATAGTAATGATTCTTGAGGAAGGTATGTGTATAATTTACTGTTTTCCCGAGCATAGCCGAGCTGGCTAGCCAACATCCAAAATAAAAATCATAAATATTTTTTCTAAAAATATCGTGGCGCCACAACCTGACCAGCCACCAGAACTGAGGTCTTGCGTGTTCTTTGTTAATATTTCATCATAATAATGGGATGAACTTCACTAAGTTGGAAGAGGCGTCAAAAACACGCCCTATCTTAGGGCGCGTTGCACCATTCAACTTTAACGTTAACTTTAACTTGCGCAGGAAAACGCCACTTTATGCCAACAACGGCGCCACGCAAGTTAGAGTTGACAGTTAGTTATAACGACTCCCTTGGTGGGGTCAACAACGCCATTCGCCATCTGATGTGGTCGGTCAGCCATATCCAAAACTCGTGAAACACAATTGTTAACCGTAGATACTTGTTCGATACGTTACGTACACCATAATTTTTTTATTATAGCAAAAAAATTAAAGGCTTAATTTTAACGACTCTATTAATACATGTGTACACGTAATGTGTGTACACCAAAGTTATTGAGGTTTGCGTTTATCCCAAAATATCAATGAATTTATCGACGTAGTTTGCAACTCCAATTATTCCAATTTATAGTTTATCATGTTCTCTCGCTCTCGCGTGCAATGACCTTGGCATAGGCAAAAAAAAAAAAATTGCCAAAATGTATCAACGAAAATCGACTATGAAGCGTAGTAGTCAGGTAGTACACTTGGTATTATAACCAATTATTATAGATTTGTTTAGATAAATTTCCATTTTTTATGTTTTGACTATGCACATAATAATATTATCAGTAATAAGTACTGATAGCCCCGCCCCATTTTATTTTTTGGCATAATTAAAAATTTATGGTGCTATCAGATAATTTATCAGCGAGTGGTGAAACAGGCTCTTAAGAATAATTTCTTAAAGATATATTTGAACAGTCGTGTTTAGTAGACACCTGAATAAGAAAAAATCTGAAGAATATAATATAAGTAAGCAAAAACATTTTAAAACACAACCTAGACAAAAATAAATTGTCTTAACTTAAATATAATACGAGTACATACATATCAATTGCGTTCAAATTAAATTTCGATTGGATATTGGTGTAGATTTTTTAAATTATATATTAACAAAACCATTAAAATGTGTATGGATGTGCCTATAACAAAATTTTAAAAAAATATCGAAGCCTGGTACCTACTTCTATTTATGAATGAACTAACAGCCCGTCCAGGTATCGCTCGGCAAAATCACAATTAAAAATATTAAAATCAACATTACTTACGTGATTAATGGACTGCCCCACAGCACTGAGACAATATTCAACACTTTGAAGACTGTGATAACAGAGATAATATTTAATATTCTATATATGTTTATTTTTTTAAGAAATAGTACTATTTTTCCAGTCGTAATAGACAAATTATATTAATATAGACCAAGTAGCCACAGAAATTGCCTTGTCTATAATAACAAAAATATTTATATAATCAATAATCACAATAATTAAAATAAAGACTAAAATCAAAATATGCTCAATTAAACCTACCTAAAAATTAACGAATATTTTTCATTTTTATGAAAACATCAGCCTGATTTATTAATATTCTTATTGAGTAGGCTTTCAGGCAGTTTGGATAATAGAAACCTTGACCCTGGCTAGCCTAGGCCTGTCTAGACAGATATAAATAGAGCCTATTTATATATGTGGAGTGAGTCAGTGAAGCAATTTGGGTCCACTTGAGTTTCTCATATTGGTTAATGATCTACCAGCAGTCATCCCGCACTCCAACTGTTTATTGTTTGCTGTCGACCTGAAGCTGTCGCTCAGTATCGAAGAGGCGGCAGACTGCGAGCGATTGCAGGAAGATATTGATAGGATAGTTTTATGGGCTTATGAAAACAAACTAGAATTTAATAAAGCCAAATGTGTAACAATTACTTTCACAAAAACAAATTAAACCCAATCCCCCTTATTAATAAAAACGTTATTCTCTGATTAGCCTCGGAATAGTTATTCTTCGTATTGTCTCGTTCTTTCAATGTCAAATGCTGAAAAGAGAGAGAGGGACAAAAAACAAAGAAAAACTACTCCAAGCCTGATCAGAGAATTAAATGTTTATTAATAAGGCGGATTGAGTATTAATACAGTGTAGGCAATGTTACTATGAAAAAGGTTTTGGAAGTGAAAGATCAAAGAGTTACCGTTAAAGCTAACCTATCGTTCAAAAAGCATATTGAAAACTTAATAAAAAAGTTGCAACAAGTGCATGGGTTCACGAACACTAAAGCCGCCGAGTCTTTGTACAATACCTTAGTCAGAAGCCATCTAGAGAGTAACGCAGCTATATGAGCTCCACATGAAACTAAATATAGTCTCATGCTGGAGCGCATCCAGAATAAATTCGTAAGGTATTTATATATGAGGTTATATGGTGTCTATTCGTACTACCCATTGGTGTATCCTACCCTATTTGTTCTTGGATACACTGAGCTGCGGAGCTGTGAGGAGGGACGTATCATTGACCCTATATATTTAGAAATTACTTCGAGGAACGGCTCATAATCCCGAGTTGCTCTGTTCGCTGAGACTGTGTGTTCCCCAAGGGTACGTGTGGCGCCGTCGCCGGCCGCCGCTGCGGTATGTGCCCTGGGCCCGCACCGGGCTGTTGCGCGAAGCCCGCTGACGCGCGCGATTCATAACCTCAACCAGTAGGTCTACCATCAACTTTTACAGAACGATTCCAATGCAACTCAGTTCAATTTAAGAACATAAAATGAATCGCATTCATACAAAAAATAAGTTGAACGCGTTAAGAGATGATGGTAAGCCCCCTGTTTTGATGTTCTCTGACCGAATTCATAAGAACGGCTTTGTATATTATAAATTAAAATAATAATTAAAGTGGGATGCTTGTCTATCGCATTGGTGAGAACTGTAAAGATAGATTTAAGCTTATGAATGAATAAATGCATAAATTAAAATAAATGTTACGGAAGACAAGAAATTAAGTCGTTGTTCTAAAAATATGGCCTTTCATAATTAAAATGTGTTTAGATGGATTTGTTATACGTATCACACATTCTTTTAACTTAATTTAGAAAATAAGAAAATAAGAATGATATCTTCAAGATAATATTTTTACTATAACACAATTCCCAAGACAGCTATCTCGCTCACAATAAGGTAAACAAACATATTAAATGTGTTTGAGCGAGTTCCCTGTATGTCATAAAGGATGATAGTACACAAATATTTGCAGGCCCTTTATTGCAAAGGGCGATACGATATTCACGTATTATGTTGGCATTTCGAGACGTAATACGTAAAATGAGTGAGAGATATATTTTTATCATAATTAAAAAAAGTATTTTAATTCCGAAATGGTAATAAATACTAAAA
Organism: Plodia interpunctella; assembly: GCF_027563975.2. Lineage (NCBI taxonomy): Eukaryota > Metazoa > Arthropoda > Insecta > Lepidoptera > Pyralidae > Plodia > Plodia interpunctella. The sequence continues at coordinate 6,788,550 of NC_071317.1, forward strand.
TGAAACATGTCAATAAATCATTTATATACATGTTTCATTTTACGTTTGGATAAATAAGAACTAAATGTAAAGAAAATATATATCTAGTTCCTTAATTTCATTCGATAAATTATTATGTACACAATACATTACTATATATAGTGTACTTTATTTGCGGTGTCACTGTGTTATTAATTGTATCAATCGCCTTGGGAATTCTATTTTCGCCTATCAGCTGCCAAATCCCTTAGTCGCCTCGTACGACATCTACAGGAGGGTATGGAATGGTCCTATTCTAAGCATAAATCCATACAAAAAAACAGGCTTAAAAATAGTACTCTAGATTGGCATCTGCGAGTACATACGTACAGGAAACTGTATTACTATGTACCACAGACTTATTGTATAAAACCTAATCACATCTTTTATAAGCGATCTTTTATAAGTATGTTAATTTAGTTTGTTCGTTAATTTCAAGCTTTACCACACCACTTCTTGAAAATTTTCAGACATATAGTTTGAAGTACGGAAAATGACATAGAGTACCATTCACCAGGAAAAAAGAACTGATCCCGTGGGATATTCGGAGGGGAACCACGGGCTGAAACTAGCTTATTATATTGCTGCTAAAAATAAAATATAGTTCGGAGTCCAATTAACTAAGTGCAGTGAAGGTGTCGACCACAATAGAAAGCGTGGTCACGCGATGACGTCGCCGGCTTTTAACCTCATTGAGATAAAGTTAAATAAATAATAAATAAATGGACACTCAACGGGCCACACTAAGTACTAAACTTGTCATTCTAGACATTATTTCATACATAAGAAATTATGTTAACTTACTTTAATTCTCACTCGATATTGGTGGTTCGCAGAGCGTTTCGACCGCTGCGGCCACGCTGTCATTATAATCCGTCAATTTTCTTGAGGAATCATTTGCAAAATCTAACTTACATAAAATTTACATTATAGCAGTACAGATTTTAAAGTCAAATAGTAAAACGAATTCTTGTCTTTGTTAAAATTTGATAAAAAGTGGCGGCCGCAGCGGCCGCAGCGGCCGCAGCGAATCGAATCGCTCTGAGTAACCCCATTATAAAATTTGTGACAATGGTGATATATACTTCCTAACTTTGTGATACACGAATCTTACTAATGTTTTATTTGTTTGTGTGTGTTCGAGATACTTTTACAGCACCACTCATGTGTTAGGCTATTCATTCCCATTCATATATATGACTTCCAAAGCCATGACCTCCGCTCGGCGCCAACTTGTCTGTAGGCGTGAGATCACAATCACACGACCCACTGTACTAGACTTGTCCTGTGACTATTGATTTATATTATTTCCATTGGTGTATGTCATGAGGCAGTGGTGGTCCAGTGATTGAGAAAGAGAGAAGAAATGCCTGCTTATGATCATTAGGTCCAAGGTTCGAATTACACTCGTGCATATTCTCAGCTGTGGTCGTTCCGAAATTCTAGTAGTTGGTTGCTTTGTGAAATATTATTTCTATGTGGTGATACATTTTTTATTCTACCAGCCTGCTGTCCAACTGATGGAAAGTGGTCACCGAAGCCAATGGACGTCTGAATAACAGATTACATGTAAACAAGCATTATAAATGTCACAAAAGTTGAATTATTAAAAGTGAGATGAAAAAAAATCTGGACTCGAGCGGGAATCGGATACACGTCAACGCATAATCTGAGCAGTGCTTATTTCCCTTCAAGGCCATAAAAAAAAATATATTTCCCCCAAGTTACCCCTGCCAGCGTCGCGCGAAGGTCTCCGTTGTTTCTCATGGCGGCACATAAATCTCATAAAACTTGGACTATATCCACGACCTTCTATCAATGTGCCTTTCATGCGGGCTACACTATCGCCGAACTCAGTAACGCCGACGCGAATGAATGTACATAGCGTGGTTTGTGTGAGAGTTTTTTATTGACCTCAATTAAAAACCAGCAATGTATTCCTAAAGTGTCTAAGTTTGGCGAACTGTTAGGCGATAATGTATAGCTGATATAACGCAGTATACATATTTATTGATAATGATAAAAGTCTTATTCATTAATTAGTTTGGTTGAATAATAGTAGACAGAACATGTCTACTAGATGAATATTTTCAACATAGCAAACTAAAACACGTTTTGTTTATTATAATTATTTAAAAGAGATTAAAAATAATTCAATTATTATGAGACATCGGAATTTTTCGATGATAAGTACTTCACTGCAAATCCACTTTGATTTTTCTAATTTATATTAATAATTTTTTGAGCACTAAATAGTAACACTAAATAATAATATATTTGTAAGTAAAGTGGAAACTTGCTGCCTGCGTGTTAGGTAATCACTTGAAATTTACACAGAATATGATTTTTCGTACAAATTGAATTACTAGCACGACCGCGAACAGGAACGCGACCATAAAAATGCCCGATGCGACCTGCTTTTATTCCATTTTGTAATTGAATTACAAATGAACATGTTTCCCTTGTTTTATTAAATACAGTCCCCAAACGTGACACGGTTGCCGCCGTTACAATAAACAAATCGAATTATAATTGTCTTATTATGTTTTTGAATGTTTTGTGATAGCAGAATATTTATATTTTTGAATATAGTATGATGGTATAGAGGCGGTAAAAAAACGCTCGAGGGTGAGTTGCACCAGTCAGCTTTGACGTTAACTTTGGCCTGCGCGTCGTTGACGTTTGGACAAAATGGCGATGAAGTAAATGTCAAAGATGATTGGTGCAACACACATTGGATTTAGCTCCGCGGCGCAGATGGTCACTATAGCCGTCCGGGTTCGATACCCAGCGCGTGCAAATAATTACAAATATTTGTCTGAGGTTCTGGGTGTGTTCCCTATCCTGTGTTTATGTCCATTGGACCCGCGATGTAAGCTTAGTTCTTCATTTGGGCCGTTGATTATCATTCAAAATATTTATGTATCTACGAAAACCGAATAAAACATAAATCTTCAAAGAATCAGGAAATCTCAAAATAAAAGCAAATATAAGTATCAAGCGAAGCTTTCCAATTGTCCGTACAAGGCCAAGAGCTTTCAGATCATCATTAAAAGCTCATTTTCATTCATTCGACTTGCATTAGGGCAGGGCCGGACTTTAATTCTCTTTCACCAACTTTATCAAAAGATGTGTCTACTGAGATTATATATTACAAGCTTTTATTTAATTTGCAATGCATGAGTGTGACTATGTTTTGGAATCTTGGAATTCAATTTTGAAGCAGTTAACTTTAACCGATTGTAATTTTGTATACACACTGAGTTTGGCTGACAATTAACGTTAATAATCAATCCTTGGGCTCTGACGCTCAACGGCTGAGGAAGCCACCGGGAAAACGGTTTGTCAAGAGAATGGATATAACCACTAAAACAAGTTGTTTTCATGTTTTTTAATACGCTATCTTTTCTGAGATGTTGTTAACAACATCCCACATAATGTTACGGCTACAAATATGTTACTAATGCATAAATAACCCACAATTTCAATCAGAACGATAATATAGCCAGCGGCGTTTACAAGAATTTGGAAGCGCGGCAGTGTGTGCGATGGCGAGACAAGACACAAATATCTACTTACTCATTTTATTAGGTATTGTAGACCTATCACGAAACATACAAACACATGACTATCGTCCACATGTTGTCTCTTTTCCCATATCGTGGACGCAGCGTGTAAATAAAAGGGAGAACACGTGCTACCTACGTGTTTTATGTCTCATGGTCCCCTGGTCTTCCCTCACAATTTTCCGAGTTAACACGATAAGAGGTGCAATAAATACTTCCTTTTTGTAACGAATTCCGTCCCACTGGTGAGCAACAGTGCTGAGTGTCTCCTCATACTCCTCCGAAGCCATTTTGCCCGATGCTAAATCCAATCATAGAATTTGTGATGGTGATGATTTCTGATGATGAGATCTGCCGCTTTCAGAAGAAATGGTTCTAATATTTCTTATGAGATAAAAATAAATATTTTGTATATGTATGTCTTTTCATTTTTTTAAAAGGAGGTAAAATTAAAAAAATGTATGTATGTAACTTATAAGCTACTGCAAATGCATATTATGCATCTGCAGTAGCATATATCTTATATACAGAGCCAATGAATGAAAATTAAAATATATATTCAGTAAGCAAGCCTTGGCATGCCAATTTACATGGAACTTGGCTCAAAGACATATTTCCTTGTAGCGTACATATTCGAATTACCAGGCTGACGTAATCCCGCAGAGATAATCCCTCATTTTCCCGCGGGATCCCTTTCATGCGTGTATCCTGATTCGTATCGCCTCCCTGATTATATTATTACTGTAGAAAATGTATTGCTTTAAAATTTTCTTGAAAAACTTCTCCTTGTAATAAAGTTGAATTAAACATGAGTCTTGTTTGGAGACATATAATTATATCATGCTACGCTTTGGGGTTTCATTTCGTCAAACATGTTAGAAAATCCTATTTTAATTCTTAATTTTTTTATTTATTGTTTGTTGCTCTCAAAATGCATTTGAGAACACTTGAAGATAGAGAAATAATAGACACTATACATATACGTGATTAGATCTATGATTCTACGACCTAAGTATATGCATTATAATTTACCCGTGAAATCTGTTCAATAGATTTTGTATGGCCTGGGATTGGAAACGCCATGGCCGTGAAAAGAAAGGAAGATATCTTCTGATCCAGCTGTCTGACGAATGATAAGCCAGACAGACTGATGTGTTCAAAGTATATAAGATTTTTTACAAAATAACACAAGTTTTTAATGATGTCAGAGAGATTCTGTTTCATTGTGAAATGTAAATTGCAAATAAAACACTTGTAATGCTATGTAAAACTGGTATGCAAGTTGATATATATAAACTCACTATTCTATCTGGCCACTACATCGGATACACTCTCAAGAGTCAAGGCCTCTATATGGGTTTGGCCTTTTCTCGTCCAATGTTCGAACTTGATACTAGTAGACTACTAGATGACAGAAATTTTAAAACAATTTTTTAATGATCAAGTTTATTTAGAACAAACATATGAAGTCACAAATACAAATATGTTACGAAAATATTAAAACAAACATATTGAAACATTAATTAAATTTTTAAAATATTAATTTTGATATTTTTCATTTGTTCGTGTTCAACATTACTTTAGTTAAATGTTTACCTTCTCTTCACATTATTGTCCAAACGAAGTCAATATTTTACTTTTTATTTTTTAAACTTCCATATTCCATTGGACTCGCGACAGGTAAGTGCTTACTGTAGACAGAGTAATTTTTTTTTAATGGAATCAATTTTCCTTTAAAAAAAATAAATTTTTATGCATATTAATGAATATTTTAGGGTCTAATCACATAACTACCCTAAAATATTGTTTAATATAAATCACCTTTACAAAGCAGATTTAAAATCGAACAAAACTCGTAACGAATGGCCAGTGTATAGTGTGAAGCCACCCTATAGCTCTTCAAGATTACGAGTACTCTCCATGTTATAGTGTCAAGGTTGACCGCAAGTCGGCTGGTTTCATCAGGAATACATACACGATAAGAAGGTATTTAATATCTGAAGTTTAAGTATACAAAAATACTTTATTGCACATCATAAACAAGATACAATTTTGATCGATACGTCTAGAAAGTAGCTTGCGATAAGGCCTATTACAACAGCTGTTCTATATCTTTCAACCTACCGCGCCCGTCCCGCATTCGCTTGTGTAAAAACATAATAAATTAACTAACTAAACCACACTAAAGCTTTCTCAGGTATCACACGGTCTATGAAAACCGCATGAAAATCCGTGCAGTAGTTTTTGAGTTTCTACATATCCTGACGGATATGTTGAAGGCTGAAGGAGCGATTAGTCTTCCTTTTTTAAAAAAATAAAATATTTTATGGGATCTCGTTGGAAATGTTAAAATAGTTTTGCTAAAAGTTTTCTCACATCATATTGATTTCCCAGTGGAATCGACGCGGGTCCCGGTCGTGTTTTACAAATATTTTCGAGGAAGAAATTGACGTTTATGCCGACTTCTGATATTGTAAATATGAATATACTCCACAGTGTCGCCGAACTCATACGCCGACGCGAATGCGTGAACATTGCGTAATTTGTATGAGAGCTTTTATTCACCGCAATGAAAAAGCAATGTATACAGAATCTGCTAACTGCTATAGAAAATCTTATCTATTTTGTAACCATTTTGAAATCATATAAAGATGATTTGATTTAATTTGAATCCACCAAAGTTTGGCCAACCGTTCGACGACAATCTCCTTCTTCTATTTTGCGTGTCGATGGCAAATCTACGATGGTCTATTGGAAGCTATACAATACTATACATATTCTTTCCAGAACCGAGTCACTTCGATGGCTTCCAGTGTGGAGCCGGCATAACCCATGACGAATAATACTAATAAGAAGACGAAAAAAACATAATCAGTCTTTAAAATTCAAACCTGTTGATTCAAATTAAATTACACACTCATTCCTAACGTTGAGTGGGTTTCATAGCTCGGAATAAAGACGTTTTAACTTTTTCCATGCGCCAAAGAACATTTACATGCAAAAGAAAGTGCTTTAAAAGCGTAGAGAGTAACACCTGTTTTCATTTAGAGAAAGAAAAAACTTGCTTCCCGGAGGTATTTTCTGAATTTTGATGAGCGTCGCTTAGCGTGCGACATACTTGTGTAAAGAATACACATTTTTTTTAATCGTAAATTTACGCTGACTTAGCAAACTGGAACAGCTCAGTTTTTCTGCTGCAGACAAGACCGTGGCGGCGAGGCTGGATGTGGACAGTGGACTCGCATCCAGCTCGACGAATATATGCATGTTTATTACTAACATAGAATTTAAGTTTTTATATTACTTTATTGGCTATGCCTAAAATAAACGCTTTTTTTTCAACTCAGTTTCATTAATAAACGTTTTATTTTCAAAGAGGTTAAGGCTGCAACACAGACTCTATCTATTACCTCTGTAATGTGTGCAATGTATGTCAGTGTCATATTTATTAAAGGTTTTATTAATCTCTCTCGTGGGACTTAATTTACTACAATATTGGCCATCCATTAGATCCGTGTGTATCGCAACCCAGTTCAGTAGTACGTTTGAAGAAATGTTTCAAAACATCTTCTTAACATTCTATGGCTTTTTCAATTTCAAAGTCAAATCGGAAAGCCTAGAACTTCGCTCGTAGGAAACAAAACGTTAAGTGGAAAATAAGATATATCTTCTGAGTGTACAGTCAACAGCACATCAAGTTACCCTGCATGTACCTCTATGGCCGAGTTAATAATGAATTTGTGTAGGTTGATTTGCTGTCGGCTGTAGCGGTTACTTCAACGATTTTGTTTTAGAAATTTACTTCAAAAGCAACATTTTTTATTCTTCTTTATCCTAAATTCCACTTCACTTGGGATCGAGTCTCCTCGTACACGCGCAAGAGAACTCTGCTCCGAGTTTATAGTTTCCCCCTGGATCTCTTTTTGTATATTGGAATACCAGAAGGAGTGTGGCCTAAATTTATAATATAATATTAATAAATTCATTTATTTCAGATTTTCATCCATTTCGTTATAGTAACAATGTTCGTAGCCTAGTGTTAGTAATGAAACAAATAATGAAAATAAAACAGTATAAGGGCAAGTATCAATCACTATCGCTCAATCCCAAGTGAGATTGAGCAGCAGTGACGGACTATACACAGTCCAGCCTGCTTGCAATCATGCTCAGGGCGCCGTTGCTCGCACGCACCCGGCGCACCAGGGATGTGCATCTTTTACACATTGTGGCATAAATAAATAATAACATATATAAATTTATACTTTAAACTAGCCGCCCGAAAAAAAGGCAGCCTTATCGCTTTACCCGAGCGAAGTCGTTATCGCTCGGGTAAAGCGATAAGGCCGCCTTTTGCACAATGTATCTATATCATGACGTCATGCTATGCGTGATAAAACATTTTGTACTTAAGTATAATATGTAATTAATTTGTGCAATTAAGAATTATTGTATTTTATTATCTGTTGGTGAAAACCGCATGAAAATCCGTGCAGTCGTTTTTGTGTTTATCGCAAACAGACAGACAGATGCGGAAGATGACTTAATATTATATATGTTATATGTTTTATAATATGTATAATGAAGCTACCTTTGTTTTTTAATTGGAAGTTACATTTCTATTTTTTGATAACCCCCTATACGAAGAGAAGTGACTGCTAAAGAAATTAGTTGCTAATTGATTTATACAACTTAATAATGCAACGCAACAGTTTAAGTCTCTTTCTACGAATGAATAATTAATTGCAAACAAAGCTGCGAATTCCGAAGCAATTAGTGAAAGTGAACGTTGAACACGCGTCGGGGAATTGGCGATACAAATTAATAATTAAGCTCTTACGGAATGCTAGTAGTTTGTAGCTTTGTTAAATAGTATTTAATTTAGAATATATCGTGAACAAGAGCGTGTGATGATCTAATTTGTGATATTATATAATCCTAATCCTAATTAATATTATTTCTCCGGTTTGAGAGCAAAATTTTATGAAGATCATTTGAGCAGATAAAGCGTGAACAGGTAACAAACAACTACTTACTTTCGCATTTACTAATAATATTCATTAGGATTAATTATTTATGTAAATATATAAATATATTAGGATAAATCACACAGATTTAGCTAGGCCCAAAGTAAGTTAGAGACTTGTGTTATGGGATACTAACTCAACGATACTATATTTTATAACAAATAGGTACACATATTGATAAACATGCAAGACCCGGGCCAATCAGAAAAATATCATTTTCCATCATGACCCGGTTGGGATCGAACCCTATCAGTTTGGTGGCAAGCACTTTACTACTGCGCCACCGAGGTTGTCATAGGTTATGTGAGGCAAAGCAATAACAGCTGTGTGGCATATATCCGTGATTCGTATCATATCCCAGCACGACGAGATGTATTGGCATTCGTCAAACGTAAACTACTTATCGGTATACTAGCGGCATATAAAATTTGACTCGAATATTCAGGGAAATTTCAACTTTATTTACTTTGTCATAGGTAACATTTCAGTTCTTAAAATGTTAAGAAGAAACCTCTGTCATCTTGAGGAAATAAGTCATTGCAAATTTCAATTTTGTGTATAGCAGTTTTCAGTTGAATTTCGGTCTTCGGCCGTGTACATTTAAAATGTGTTGATCAGACGAGCTACTTTTTATTCCTCCCGCAGTTTTGCAAACATTACTTAATTGGGCATACCATTGTTTCTCTCAATAAGTTAGCGCCAGTGTCCAGCGAGGGCCTATTCACGTTCTATCTCTCTCTCTCTCTCTCTTATAATCGCTTTAATCACCTTTTCCTCTCCAGCTTAATGTCAGACCTAATCTTCAATTTATCTATTATCTTTAATTACACACATAACGTGATGCGTCCCTGTTTGAAATAAAATGAAATGATATTTATTAAATAAATAAAACTTCGCTACATTGCTTATACAATTGGTCCCACACTAGGCAACACGCATGTTTGTCTATTGTTTTCTTTTCTTTCTGTTCTAAGCTGTTTATAACTTTTTAATTTACAAAACAAGAATCTGTAATTGGCATTAAGTTTAACCCTGTAACATAAAATGTAATTTTTGTTCAAGTGCTGTTGATTCTTTGATAAATAAATAAAAATAAAAATAAAAAATCTTACCTTAGGGAATGGAGGGAAGGACCCTTAGGGAACAGCCCTATCAATCGAACATAATTGGTATAAGGAAATCATCAATAATATGTTGTCTACTTAGCGCAATCAAATGCGTGCTGTTCCAAGGCGACGCCCAGATCATTATACTCATCATAGTGTATAAGTTCTCATTTCATAAATACTTCTTGAGTGTTCACTGGGCTCTCTGGTATCGTTTACCAAAATACGATCAAATTATATGCCCCAAAATGGTGACAGCACATTAGTATCTAGTCTGCCCCGTCCAAGACGTAGTATCGATGGAGAGATATTCGCAAGATTAAAGTTAGGAAGTGACTGCGCTCTGAACTACTGCTATTTGTGTGTGCCAAATGTGTGTGAAGTTTGTTGTATTTATTGAGTTTTATGTTCTTGGCATATCATTTTAAAAACTAAAATACTTATATGGATTGTTTAGTGTGATTTTTAGGCGCTTAGGCGTGTAAGTTAAGACATACTACATTTTTATTTCAGACCATAAAATCCATACAATTGTTAGTTAGCCTAACACTGACCTAAACAGCTGATGCACCAATATCATTCCCAATGAGGGGCCTACCCTCATTGAGAGACTGGCAGATTGTAAAATCATAGTCGAATCTTCAAAACTATTTTTCTTGTTCGGTGATCTGATAAAAATACACGAAAATTTTAACGTTTACACTTACGAGCCTCCTGTCTTTCGTCAAAATTCTTTGAAAATGCTGTCTTTTCAGCTCTTGCAGTCATACTTGAAAAGTCGCTTCGAAGGATACGGATTAAATGGGAAGGTATGTTTGGGTTAGAAGTCCTATTCTAGAAAATCCGCGAATTTACTGTAAAATCATACGTAATAACTGTGCACAATTAAGTACCAGAATAGTTAAGTGATATTTGGTTAAGTCCGAGGCTTCCAAGGGACAGCCGAGGGATTAACGCCTTAGAGTGTAATCTCATAGCATTTAGATGTTTGAGCACAAAGTGCTTGCAGTGGTTGTCTTTCATTAAATGCTAGTATTTAAGGTCATTTTTGATGAATTCAAACTTGTAAATAATCTCCGCTGTACTTACTGTTGAATTCTCCTAAAAGTAAATATTAGTTCAAACTTTCCAAACTACAACTATTATTAAAATAGCTACGAAAGTAAATCCCTAAAAAGTAAATTTTAATGTATATCGTTGTAGAATAACAAAAGAATTACACGCATGAAATTGTTTACATAACAAAAGATGTATTGAGTAATATTGACGTTAATAAGTTATGTATGTCATTCATCATAAGTTGAAGAAAGGCAATAAAGTGATAAAAAAAGAATATGGATGGATGAAGAGGCGGCTGAAGTAGTAGAAAAAATGGAGAGCATTAGGAATGATATGAAAGTCTTAAAAGTGAATTAACGTCTGACAGACAGACTGTTGTGGAAGTAAAAGACACTATGCACCGACCCTAATTAAAATAAGATTTTGGTAAAGAGAAAGAAGAAGTAAAATGAAGAATTTTTACTTCAAATTTAAAGCAAGAAAATAACATAGCATAATAATGAATTCGTGTGTGTAAAAACTTTAAAGCAGGAAAACCGAATCCAATTTCGGAAGGTTCGCAGCGATTATGTAGATTTGCCGGCAATACAAGCAATTTATTTGGAAACTTGTGCACTACATCACGAAGTTTGGACAATTACCTTGGTCACACACAAACTATAGAGAGTATGGAAAATCAAATCACTTGAATATAGCGATGGTAGTGACCGTTATTGTAAGGTGGCTCGAATCCTAGTCGTGCCACATAAGTACCAACCAAATCGTCTCATATACTGTACGGTAGGTTTCATAGACACCTCTTCTTAACGAGTCTGTTAATATGCATCTGAAAAGTGATAAAGTGCTTGCCTTTGAACAGAGAGGTCCCGGGTTCGATCCCCGGTCGGGTCGTGATGGAAAATGATCTTTTTCTGATTGGCCCGGGTCTTGATTGTCTAATATAATAATTTACATTGACTAAAAGAAACATTTGAGATTCAAATATACTTTTCCATTTCTATTGGAAATTGAAAACGTAAGCTTATATTTTCAATCATTATGATAATGGTACACCGTTACTATCCGTTTATCGTTGTTTTATTTGACAATATTTTGTCCTTTGTTTGTTTGACAACTAAGGATGCCAGAGACCATGCGAAGTGTAGAAAAAAAGTAAGAAATCAATTGGATTGGATCAGAAATCAGGTGTATCTTATGTCATGATTAAGAAGTTTAACTTCTGTACCCTGTGTATTATACTGCAGGGGACTTTAAACTTAGCATGTTTAAGTTATTAACACGTAGTAGAAATTGTGTACCAGCCACTTTCTCTAATGATTCTAAGGACCACAAAAATTTTCTCGTTCAACAACACAAAGTAATCCTGCTTAAACCGAATATTGGGGAAAGCATCGAAAAAACAGATCGTCAACAAGCGAAAGATATCAAAATAGTCCCTAAAAATACATATTCCAGTATTCAACATGGCACGCGTGGAGCGTATTATGACTTACCCTCGAGATAAGGCTTGAACCTCCCCGCTTTTGGGGTAATTTCCCTAAGTACCATTGCAATGTGAATACGTGATTTGATATTGTTGAACGTTTTTTTTAGAATTTTGTTTCTAACGCACTATGTACCCGCGCTCTATGTACCTGCGCGCATCGTCACATTTTTATTAAAAATAATGAGTTATTTTTAATAGATTATGTCAAACAAAATAAAGAATTTTGACAGACAGTTGACTAAATCGAAAACAGTGGCCACCGATTTACGTTTATTCAACTGTGATTTTTTTTGGTATATTTTTATAAATATACCAAAAAATATAGCTATTATTAGCTACAAAGATGATGCCTACTAATCTACAAAGTCGATGCTGATATGGATAACTTCTATCCTATATTTTGCTAAATTAAAAACACTTCAGTTAGAAATCATTCTTTATTACAAAAATATAAATAAATAGGTACTAACTCTATGACCTAAACATACAACCTTACTTTTATGAACATAATAAAATTAACTTAATTTAAGAAAATTGAGTCATAATTTAAAATTCCAAAACGTTGGAAGATCCAAAACGATACGCTTTAAACTTCCTTACCAAAAAAAAAATACACCCTGTCTTTATCAAATGCTTTATAAATAAATACATATGCACATAAAATAACATCATCCATATAGCTTTTGATTTAATATTCAATTATAAAAGTATGCTCTACGTAGTTTATAACTCTTATTAATTTTATGTTACTCATAAAATTTATGATAACAAATAAGTAGGTACCTAACACTATACATAGGAATTCTTTACTTTTACTTGATACTACTTGAAATGCTTTTATAACCCTTTTCAATTCTCAATAATAATTTATTTCTTTATTATAAATATAATTATTATGAATATCTCCTTAATCAAAGTCAAAGTTGAAATACTGATTTCGAATAAATTTTGACCCAAATTCAATCAACATATTCCAAATCAGGTTTCTGATACACTCTCAACTTCTATTACATGTGTGTGCTTCCTTCTCTTATGAATACCATCGAATTCATTATGTATCTCTTCTAATGTCCTGTTTTTGGTTTCTGGCACAAAGAAATATACAAACAATGTACCAAATAAGCAAATAATAGCAAAATACCACAAAGCCCAACCTGGTTGGACTTTAGCCACCAAATTTTGAAACAATTTCGTGACGCCAAATGCTAGAAACCAATGGAATCCAGCAGTTATCGCCGTAGCCCTTCGTCTAACATTTGATGGAAATATTTCTCGAAGCATCAGCCAAGGAATTGGACCTACACCTGATGCGTAAACGCTTACGAACATACATAAACATAATAATGGAACCCAAGTGTTATTCTCTACCAATTGAGAAGCTTTCAAATGATAGTATGTTGCTAATAAACCTAAGCTAATAGCCATAAGCGTGAAAGAGAAAACTAAAAGAACACGCCGTCTGACCTTTTTCAATAACATTGTAGAGAAATAAGTAGATGAAACTAAACAGAATCCAAGAATGATAGCAGCGCTGGGCAAATTCATTGTTACAGTGAATGTGTTGAAAATGTTCTTCGCGTAAAAAAGGACGGGATATATTCCACTCATCTGCTGGAAAATCATGAGTCCGAAAGAGACAACAAGAGCTTTGACTGTTCCTTTTGTGCTAAATAATTCTTTGAAGGTCACTTTTTGTTTGACGTTATTTCTCATACGTTCTTTTAACTCCTTATATTCAGCGTCGACATCGTTGTCAATGCCTCTAAAATATCTCAGAGCTACTTTGGCTTGATTGTATTTTCCCTGAGAGAGGAGATAGGCAGGTGATTCAGGTAAGAATATGAACGCAACGAAGAAAGCTATAGGTATAGTAGTACAGATAACAGAAAGCCAGGTGGCGCTGGGAATCATACCTGTAACAAACAGATCTTAATTTTTCGATGTCATCTGAATTAAATAAAATGCAACCGACAATGGCCTTAGAGTTTCACAACTATTGGCACTGTCTATCAAATAAGGAATGAATACGAGATTGAATCGGTATCATTAATGAACAGACACCATAATATTACCGAAATATTATGCATTCATCTATTTGTGAGGCAGCTGGTCGTAAAATCACAGGCGAGTTTTCAACAATTGAGGTTTCATTTTCCAAGCGGATCCCGGATTTTAAATAATTATAGTCACGAGTGTGACTAGCAGCTTGCTCCGTTATGAGAGAATTGGAACTCACCAACAATATAGCCGAACAGCACTCCACAAGCGAGATGGACGTGGTAGAAGTTGGCCAGGGTTGGCAGCAACTCGTTCTCAGCTATGTCTTCCACGTATGGAGGGATGCCAACGCTGAAGGCTCCTACTGCCACTCCGCCCACGAACCTTCCCACGTAAAGGCCGTACACGTTCGGACTGGAATTAAAAGGCGATATTTATATTTAAAGTAGGAAAGTGGATTCTGGACTAACGCTCTATGGCTGTGACTAGGAAAACGCACAGTCAAGAGAGAGAGTATTAACGAATAAAAGTCTTGACAGCTGAGAGGCGACAAGAGCGATATCATAAGACTTCTGTCTTTGATAACGCTCTTGTCGCCTCTCAGCTGATTTGGTTCTCACAATTTGTTAGCTTGCTTGCTTCTGCAAGCGGCTGGTCTAGAAATTACAACCAAGCATATTAAGAAGACAAAGGCATTCAAAATTCAAATTCAAATCCTGCCTAACACACTCCAACCATCTCGTCTTCCGTCTTCCTCTACTTCTTTTTAATGATAAAGAAAGATAATCAAACACAGTCTAATATAGTATCAATATTGAAGTGTGGGTTATATACCTCGAAGCCACCATAATCCACGACACCACCAGCGGCAAGGCGAGGTAAAGCAGCGTCTTTTTTCTGCCAAAGTGCTCTGATATCAGCCCAGTGGGGACAGCTCCAAACACCGCTCCAAGACACAGCAGTGATGCCGTCCACGATGCGGCCGAGTGGCTTAACTGGAATGAAAAATGTCGATTAGAAAGAGACAAATAGAATTTATTGCGAGGCACACAAATTATATCCATATCCAGACCGATTTCAGCCACAGCGACTTGGTATCTGGCTACTGAGACGAACGTTCGTGAGCTTTCAGGGGACTGACATAACTAATTTTAGCAGTGAAAGTGAAAGTGGCGATCCCGGTCAGTCACACGTCCTAGTTGGACATAGGTCTTAGGTCTGCGTCAGAGGACACAAATTAAGAGAATAATAAAGTATGTGAGCATAACGGCTCATATTGTCTGAGGAAAATTTGTCCATTTATCTGATCAAAACTGAACCATAAGCCGACGTGGCCGAATTATCTAAAAAATAAGTTACGAAGTTCAATTGCGATTATTATGTGTATATGATTGGTGGGGTCGGGGCCGATTCTCGTACGTTCGATCGATTGATGCGTTCAATATCAATCGATCGGACTTTTTCGATTGTGTATTTGATTGAAACCTTCGTTCGAAGCGACTAAGTAATAAAAATCCTTAACACCCGATTGGCAAGAGCAGCATTCCCAAAAAGAGTTAACGTCAAGCAGGTAACCGAAATTTGAACATTTAACGGACTTAACTTTCGCGACGTCACGGTCTCACTGTCGAAAATAAAAACGTGACGCGAGAGAACGAGAGAGAAATATGTTAAATATGTTATTATCTCACCTAATATTATATGCATTAGTGCGCTTCAACTTATACTCCGGGTTACTATAATATTTTATCTGTTCCACGAAAACTAATAACTAACTAAAAAGCTCAACGCCAATTTCTAAAATATAATTAAGGTTTCAACTTAATCTGTCAATATAAATGAATATGAGAGCATTGCACTAATCTCCTTCATCAAGGGCGTATAAATGTTGTAACATTGAGTTATCGAAGTGAATCGGATTGTTCAAAACTTCAAATAAAATCTTTGAAATTTCGAGTAAATATTCGAATTACAATTTAATTATTATCAGCCAGCTCCTTTACCAACGCAAATAAATAAGCACATTGATAAGGGGTGTCCACAGTTTACAGAATCACTCTGAATCTGTCTTTTCGCGATAAATTCAAAAACGGACTTTCGTACGGTTTTCACCAATAGATATAGTGTGATTCCTGAGAAATGTTTTGATCCGAGCCGGAACGGGTCACTAGTCGCTAACTAATCCCAACTAATATTATAAATGCGAAAGTAAGTTTGTTTGTTTGTTACCTTCTTCACACTCTATCTACTCAACCAATTTTCTTGAAATTTAGCATACATGTAATGTTTGAAGTGTGTAGAAGGACATAGGGTTAATTAATTTCCCACGGAAACAGTTATGTTTCCTAGATGTACATTTCATCTAGGAAAAATAACTGTTTCCGTGGGAAATTAATAATTAATTAATGTTACAGGGCTTACTTTGGGGCTAGCTCAATCTGTGTGATTTGTCCTAATAATAATATATATAATATTTAACTCACCACAAGTCGCGGGCGAGAATCGAAGCCATCTGATAACACTGTTTCCACTGGACCCTGGAAAAGATAGATATATCAATTAAATACTTCTTCGAATAAACTACTAACTTGATGGGAAGTGGTCACCGCAGCCAATGAACGCCTGCAACACTAGGCGCGTCACACTCGCCGGTCCTCAATGAACATTTTCACGACCTTTTTAAAGGTCTCCATGTTTTAGACTCTAGGGAAAGCTATAGCAGGGAGCTCATTCCACAGCCTTACGATTTAGTGCAAATTTTATTGTATGCTAACTGTTTTAAGTTTTGTTGATGTAATTATACAATTTACTCACTTCCCTGTAACATAATTACAACAGGATAATATCTTCCCTGTTCTATCGCATAGTTATCTTTTAAAAGTACTCTGTATGTAAATATATATATATATAAAAGGTAGGTACTTTTTAAAGGGCGTTGCCCAGCAGTGGGACATCTGGCTCTTAATAATAAATCATTTTACAATTTTAATTTGTAGATTTTTCGTGATAACAATAGGTATATTTTTAACAAACTGTAATCAACTTTTGCCGTAACTTTAGTGCAAATTTTGAACAGTATTAAATCATGTTGCAGCTGGATATTTTATAGTACTGGCAAACTTTTACTGCATCCAAACCACCTGCACTGCTGCACACATAATACGAGTAAATTTCAACCTTAATTCTTAAGGAATAAGGATTATAATCCAATTTTTATCAACAAGACTAGTCCCAATCTACTTTCGACTCTAATCTGTGTAAAATAAAGTAGAAAATTTATTGGTCTTTAGTTTTTTAGTAAGTCAAAGACATGCGATGGCTGTCGTTTGGTCGGAAAACTTCGGAAAAGTTCGGCAAACTTCGTCGCATGTACGTGGGTTCACTTGCCATGTATTACATACCATATTGTTTAGAATTGGAAGCTCAAGCCAATTAGTAAATGGGTGTTTCAATAGAAAATTTAGTAGAAATTTCGCTGCAAATTTATATATATATATATATATATAAACCAGCGCGGCCGCCGCAGCGGTCGAAATGCTCTGAGAAGTACCCAATTGAGTCGCAAGATTTCACCCGAGCAAACATAGCTTATATACATATGTGCATTACAAGTTAAATAAAAGCTTGTAAACTAGGCCTGTTTATTCAGAGCGTTTAAAAAACCGCAGCGTTCGCCCCTCGAAGCAATAATCCACTCCAGCACTAATGAAATCATTATTTATGGTCGCCGCAGCTCGGTAGAAATTTAACCGTAAGTACTTTATTAATAGGTATTGAATGTGTCGTTCCACCTTCTGTTTTCTGCTCTTTGAGGATATTTTTAAAGGGCAATAACAAAGGCTGTTACGAAATTAATGTAATACAAAATTACTTGAGGTAGTTGGAGATTCTCATAAGCTACTTTTACCGGCAATAGCTACTAACTTAGACTTGTAAATCACCAAGACAGTAAAACGAAACATTTTAGACGAAGCGATAAATATCCTAGGCGAGGGTGAAATGTCGCTTCACTCTCGAGATGTATATCTTTTCACTTCGATCGCGAGGAATTTGTCAACAATTTATGAAATAAGCATTCAAATATTATTGGATGTACGCCTGTTCATCTTGGCTAATTGAATTACTGGCCACTTATAATGATTAGAAGAAGATTTTTCTTTTTTCTCAAGAGCATTTCACTTTAGTTAGATAATTTTTTCAAACAAGAAATTCAAAAACGAAGGTTTTATTTAATGCTCTCAAATGTAAAATTAGGCGGCGTACGTCCAATAATCATGTCAAAATTTACGATTGCGTAAAGTGAAAAATATATTTTCTTACCTCAGTACTAATCAGGTGGGGAAGGGCCGATGAGGACCACGCTATGCAAGCTCCTGCTGCAAAGGCGCCAAGGTTAACTGAAAACAATAATTGTTACTTTACATATTACACATCTCAATATATCTATATCAGGGAAAAAAGTGGTACTTGAGTGAACAGCTTGGTAGGATGAATCGCGCTCGGTCTGAGAATTCTGCATTAAACAACTTTCGCAATTATTGATCATTTTGTGACCAAAAAGAAAACTAAAACTCCAAATGCTTCTGCAGCCAAATTTCTTGAATATTAACGTTGTACATTTTTAACGTCTTACGTATATTCGATCAGAGGGTTACCCCTCTGGCATTTCACTTCGATCCAATCACATTGCACTGTGGTTGTCGTTGCGTCACAATGAACCAATGTGATTGGTTCGCTGCGACTCACTTCAAATCGATTCGATGGTGAGAAGTGAATGCAAACCTGCACTAACCCCTCAGGTCGCGTGTCCTGACGCGAGTTAAACATTTTTTTAACCATCACAAAAAGTGCACAACGCCACTAAAGAAGTTGTCACTTCAAAATATTCTCTTGAGTTCCGAGCTGCAAAAGGTACTTTCAGTTAAATACTAGTCACAGAAGGGACTGGCAGCTTAATGTACCACCTTTTGGATATATTTTGGATATAATTGGTCCCAATAGGGTTTGGCCTTCTGAAAAATCCACCACTCCGCTTTGCATCGTGCATTTGCGTGCTGGGTAGTTTTCTCAAAGATATATTACTGATTTTTAGATCTATTAGTAGCCTTCTCTATTCAAAGTAAGGTCTAACTGTCACTCAGATCAGATAAAATATGTCAAAAAACTCAAATCAATATATTAAAAAAAATATATTTGGCTCACTTATCGCTTTCCATTCTTAACCAAATATATAAATTTAAACCGAGACTTTAGTAGAGATGTCAAATAAATGGAACTTGGGAAATTTCCAACGTATTTTATCTTCAAAACGAATGTAGGGTTCCGTACAAGACGAGGAAAAGTGAACGATACAACATAAACATCGTCTAGTCCTTATTTCTATCTATTGATATCGTTTTACTCAGAATGTGGTACAAAATTTTATTTAAATACTCAGAATGTTTATTAATATCATCTCGAAAAACTAAAAACAAAATTAGAAAACTTTTTTGATGCACCAAATTTTTGCTGTAAGTACCAATCGCCAACTCACATATATTTTTTCTTTATTTCTTAGTGGAAATTTTAAAAAATATATTTTAACAGATTATACCACATTAGATAAATAATTTTAGTGGAAAATATAACTGTTGTCCGACTCTCACTTGGCTTTTACTTGCTACAAAATGTTCCACGGTCCCTAGTCGTGTTCACAGTTATTGCAAGAAATTCGCTTTTACAATTTATAAGATACCTATCAGGTGTTAGTACGCCGTTGACTGCAGTTTTGGTGAATTTCCTATTAATTTCTCATACTCGAAAAGTATGTATGTTTTATCCGAAGAGAGGGCGAAAGATTCAGATTCTAACCCGCGGATGGGAAACTCATAGAAATTTCGTAAGAAAAAATAAACAGCCAATGTGATTTTTTTTAAATCTTAGCAAAGAGTCTCCACCAAAGGCAAGACTCGGCAATGAGAAGAGTTCGAACAGTGGTTGTCACCACCACCATTTTAATCCAAGATTTTCTCCAGAAACTGCAGCGTGGAATTCTTTAAAAAGGACGCGAAAAGATTTATTCAGCGCCGGCAACGCGCGTGTGACACCCCTTGTGTTGCAGACAGACGATAGGCTGCGGTGACCACTTCCCATCAGATGGGCCGCATGCCTGTTTGCTTGATCAGTCAGTAGTATGAAAAGGGTGGGCCTTAATGTTGATGACATTGAGACTAAACAAAGCTCACCTATCCCAGTAGCGATATACTGCGTGGTGATTCCAGATGTGTCCCGCTTGATGTCCGGGACTGTCTCGATTCGCTGCAGGATCTTCGGGACACCATTCCTCACGGGAGGGTCCAGCGGAGGAGCTGGAAGATCCAGGTTCGGCTGTTCAACGTCCGCACTCGACGCGCCCTGGTCTTCCGTCACTGAAACAAGCGATTTATTTATTTTCAACAAGCGTCCTATCCCGGCTTTGCTTGGGTAAAACCATAATAAATTATACAACTAAACTTTCCTCAAAAAACATTATGTGTAAGTGACAACCGTACAAAAATCCGTCCAGTAGATTTGAGTATATCGCGTTCATACAGACAGACCGACAGACACGACAAATCATGTTTGTTGTATGGGAGCCCCCTTGAATATTTATAGCAAATGGTTCACCTGATGGTAAGTGATCACCGTTGCCAAGAAATAACTGCAACACTAGGGTCACCACGCGATCCTAGCGGGCAATTCAAGTGCTTGAGAATTTCCTTACATGGAACTCTTAGAAGTCGATTAAAAATCCACTTGACCTGATCTCCGAGTTATCAGAAGTGATTGTTCGTGTGTTTGTGTTATCTCTATCTCGTAAACAAGGCTAGAAGCGAGGTCATGGAATGTTGTTCCAGTGATATTATGAAACATTGTCTATGGATCTGTAACAGAACATGTATGTTCCTTCCTAATCGTGCATCCAGTCATGTCAGATGCGATGTGACTTACGTCCATTATAGGAAATGTTATCAAACACAATCAACGGAAAATAAACAACTCTTCTTCTTCTCCCTCTCTTCTTTACCACTCTATTTGGTTACTTCCTAAACCATAAAAAGATGGAGCTCAGGGACCGCGCTGATTCTTATTCCTTACGAAATCCCACTAAAGCCACGGCACACGGCTCGGTAACAGGCTTTTTATAATAAAGAATATTTTTCAAATAAATCAACTTTCAATAAACTTTTCAATTGACAAAATCATAAAATTATCCGAACTTGCTAGTTTGATAGTTTCCAGTTTCCACATTTACACAATATCAATTACTAAATTATTTTGTAGCTACTTATAGCCATTGTCAACAACGTTAATGTGCAATAAAACAGGGTAAATATGCACTTAATTACGCAAGTGTTCATAAAAACCAATCAAAGACAATATACTTTCCCGATAAAAAAATATTATTTATCAGCAACACGGTATTTACGTCGACGATCGACGTCCGTTGACAAGCACTTGTAGGTATTAGTTTGAATGTTTTTTTATTAATGTGATAAAATAGTCATTAAAATGTGTAATTTTTTATTATAATATTGGGAATTTAGTCCAAGGCAGGCCTTGGACTAAATGGTCGGCTGAACTTAAAGATTTCGACAAGAGATGAACGGAAAAGACCAACGACAGGGCTACGTGGAAGGGAGTGGGGAGGATTTAGCCCAACAGTGGGACATGTTGCAGCTTAAAAAAGGCCATTTATCCATAAAGTGCTATTTTGTTACCCGAGTTTGAGCGGGGTACCTATGCAACTGCGGGCCCAATAACCCAAGACTTTTTATAGAATTAGTCGATCGGTACTGAATTTTTATACACCCTTAATTGGAATACACATTAGACATCCTATATAGTATTTTTTATTTCCTAGTGGACCCAATATGGATGCAGTGGGTCCACTAAGAAGAATAGGGTCAGCTATTTTCTTTTTGGAATGGATATTCCATAAAAGTAAACCGCTGACCCGCTCTGACTGCAGATTATTCCTCCCATTTTAGGACCATTTTTTCTCTGACATGATTTTCATTAAATACGACAATGAAATCTATCAATAATATATCTCTGCAAAAGATGTGATAATCGGTAGAAAAAAAAAGTTCTTAGTTTATTACCACCAAAAAGAAATTATATTTCAGATATTTTTTCTACATCCCCTTCTACTAAATTACAGTTATCTAATACTAAAGCAGTCAGAGATGGACGGACAGACATGACGATACTAAGGGCTTGTCCACTTCGGAACCATAAAAAGTACATAATGTTCCGTAGTTCACATGAAATTGTGTCTACTGATAGAGTTACCAGTAGACAAAATGTCATCAAAATCTACGCAATGGTTGAGTCGTGATTGATTACAAACATCCAGACATACAATTAATAACTTAAACTAAACATAGACAACACATTGATTATGAAAGGAGAAGAGCATAAAATCGACTACAGCAATTAATAAAAAGTAAAATGTGTAAGCGCATACGCCTATAATTGATTCATGTTTAAACTAAAAAAATACAGAAAATAAAACTTACTTGTACAGTCCTCGTCGTGAGTCCTAAACACGAGCTTCACCCAAAAGTCACGAGACACTATGTCAGCAAGCCACTGGAGACTGAAGACTGGAGACGAAGCTAAATCTCCACAGACACAAACAACAAGCCTATCATTATCAACTTCGGGTCGCTCCAGTCAACCTATACTATTATTTATTACTATTGAGACTATTGAGATGACTATTGTGACATTAATTATATGTAATACTAGCGACCCGTCCGGGCGGCGCTCGCGTTAAACCATAATAAGTACATTCACCTAAACTTTCCACAGGAATCATGCTATCTACTACAAAAACCCGCATGGACCGATTTAAAGATCTAAGGACACACGGATCCTTTTTTTCGCATAATTTATTTTGTCCCTGTTCTTTAGCATACCAGCTTTGACATAAAATATTCTGAAACAATGCTATTCTAAACAAACGAAGCGGTGGTGGTGTAATGGTTAAGACGCCCGCCTGTGGATCGAAAGGTCCTAGGTCGAATCCTACTCGTGCCACATGAGTTTGTATACAAATCTGACTCATGTATAGTAGTTTTCATCGACCACCACTTGCTTCCGGTGAAGGAAAACATCGTGAGGAAACATGCACACTGGTTGATTATTATTCACTTATATGTGTAATGGAGAAGGCAATGGCAAACCATTCCGTTAATAATGCCAAGAAAGTTGTTGTGTGTGTTTCATTCCACGTAATGACCACGACCCTCAGCCATGAGGAATACGACTATAAAGAAGAAGGCAATTTCTTTTTGGCATACGAGTAAATGTGGCGTAATTAACTTTTAGGTTAGGTTAGTTATACTTATAATAGTTATGCGTAAACTTTTATGCTCAAAAATCTTTATACCGTAATATATTATGCTATATTACATTATGACTTAATTTTTTATGCTTATAGAGACCCAAGCAAACAAGTGGCTTTGTTTTACAATTTTTTATTTTACTAAGTAGTAAATGTAGGGATAGTGACGAAAAATGTTGTCCAAAAAATATTAAACGGACACATCCAACTCAAACACACAAAATATCGTGAAGTTATAAAGAAAGTGATATACTTCTTCTTCTTCTTGGCGTGTCGACGGCGAATCGTATTAGTGGAGGCCAATAAGACGCCACCGATACAACAGGATCTGTGGCGTCTGGCAGATCCTGCAGCGTGCAGGAGGTGGGACACGCAGGGCAGACAACATCATCTGTGCCATGATTTGGGGAGTAAGGGATGTGCTACGTACTGCTTGAGTGAAATTCTGTGCCAAGTTCAGTAGTGCCAAGTTAAGTAAACTGTCAAACTAATAGTTAAATTATGTCCCGTACCAAAAATATACTGAACGGATTTTCATTAAATTGGTCACAAATATAGACTACACTTCCAGTAACCTAACAAAGGATCTTCTGTTGCGAAAAAAACAGTTCCACGCGGACGAAGGCAAGGACGGACGCTAGTGTTACAATATTTTTATAAGCATTCGGATTTGTATGTAAATAAGATCCGACCTTAGAAGTCCCCGTGCTTCACCCAGGTGGAGAACTTAGGTGAAGCACGGGTCCGGACCCGAAAAAACTCCGTAACAAAACCAGATACAAAAAAATTCTTGAAAATATTCCATTATCTCTGTCATATTGAGCGGAAAATATTCCTGGTACCAAGAACACGGCGTGTTTTATGTATTTTTATATGAAAACAACATCTAGTATGCGGGGACCGAAAGTAAAATGTTATTTTACCACATATAACAGGAACGGCGGGACATATTGTAGTGTAAATATAGCCGAAAAATTTCCTCAGTTTTGTTTATAACAAATATAAAAATGGAAATATTGCATTGATCTAAAAATCCGATTTAAAAAATTTGACGACCTCGGTGGCGCAGTGGTAAGCCACTGAACCGAGAGGTCCCGGGTTCGATTCCCGGTCGGGTCATATAAGTGATATCGGGTCATATAATGGAAAATGATCTTTTTCTAATTGGCCCGGGTCTTGGATGTTTATCTATCTATATATATATATATTAATTTGTTATAAAATATAGTATCGTTGAGTTAGTATCCCATAACACAAGTCTCGAACATACTTTGGGGCTAGCTCAAACTGCGTGATTTGTCCTAATATATTTATATTTATTTATTTATTGTTTTTAATTGCATTTTGTTTTGTTGAAACAAACATCTGTTGTAAATGTATGTTTCTCTCTCTCTCTCTCATTTTTTTCTTGATTGTTTTCACCGCCATGGAGCGTCGGAGCCCAGGGACCGCCTTTTAACGTTTTATCTTCTACTTCGGTCGTCGACATCCTTAGGTTGTCAGACCATTAGCACGCAAATCATCCTTGACGACATCAACCACCTTTTGTATGGTTATGTATTGTATAAATTATTCAAATACACCTATATATTAAATAGAAAATCTCTTTATTTCTGAGAAGTTGGTCTCCCCTGGTAGATACCCCGTCTGACCTCTAGTAACCTCTGCCTGATAACTCCGAGACGCCACATCACACCACAGAGTAAATTAGGACGGCAATTCAGAATATAAGAATGGAGGGCGTGGTTTAACTTTAGGGTTTGTAAATAAAACATTATTATATAAGTAAATATAACTGACTTTTTTTCACCAACATAGCATTATCTGTGTTGAAGCGGACGAATGAGGCCCGCCTGTGAACCGAAAGTTCCCAGATTCGAATCCTACTTGAGCTACGTTAGTTTATATACCAACCGGATTTTTCCTTGATTTGCTTCCGGTCCGGTTGAACCGGATTTGCTTCCGGTCAAGAAAAACGTCGCTAGCACCTTGTACTCTAATTGATAATACATAATTTTGTGTGTGAAGTTATGTAGAAGGCATTTGGCACGCCGCTTCAATAATATTCCCAAGAACGTCGTTGTGTTTTTCATTCCACTAGACGACCACGACCCTCAGTCATGAGGAATACGACTATAAGAAGAAGCATTTTCTGTATGACCCCTATGGTTTAGATATAAGTCCACAATTGTACTTATAAAAACGTGTTATATGTAAAAAAAAAAAGTTGAAATAAACAAACATAAAAAGCATTATTTTATCAAGATTATGCATTATCATAAGACTGGGCCATCCCGCACACTAGCGCCGTCATTAAATACATTTTTATCAATTTCTTTATTGCGAAAACTAAAAAAATAATCTATACGAATTATGCTACACTAGATAAAAGATTTTACAAATAACACCTAAATGTAGCATAGGTGCAACAAGACTAGGTGAAATTGGTTTTGCAACAATTCGTTATTGTTTTATTTTACGACCTTTATGTTAGGGACCCATAGATAGCTCAATAGGTAACAGTAGCATTTCTAAGAAGGTGAAGTCAGACAGACAGATCGGTTGAAAATCACCGTCGAATGTTGAAAATTTTATGATTCATTTTTGACGCTGACATAAAGGTATCAAAAGTGTGAACTCAATCATGTCACTTGTACATTAAACGTCGAAAAATATAAGAAAGTAGCACAGATATATAAGTGTACAGTGAACAGCAAATCAAGTTACGGGTTTGCAATGAATTTGGGTAGCATGATGTGCTGTTGACGGAATTCAACAGCCTTTCGGTTCTGCTAAGTATTAATCTGTGTTTTCGGCCAGTTACAAAAAAAAATAGTGATCAATTTCAGCCCCTAGTTGTAGAATCAATATATATATACATATATAGCAGCTAATTATCGCTTATTTTCTCTGAAGTGCATTATCTAGCGACACAAATATACTTGGCAATCGGATAAACTGTGACTTGCGCTAATATAAACACAGATAGACTGATAATGAGCCTCCGGGTTTAAGATAAATTGGCGTAAATAACGGAGTTTGCAACTTTTAAACATCCAGATACTATTTAAGGTAAATAAATATACGAAACAATATCTTTGGTTGGTTTCAAATAAAAATAGTAATTATATTTTGAAAAATCTTAAGTATTTAAACTCATCGGCTAAGAAACTTTTGAGCTTTGAGTCGGTCTAGTTTTCGTATAAAATGCGAATGTTCCCTCTCTCATCATCGTCATCCCATCGTCTCCCAACGAGCGCTCACAATCTGATGAGAGAAAGGCAACGGAATCATTGTCAAGTCAAAGCAGAAACTATACCTTCACAGAAACTTTTTCACGTCAAATGAAATCATATAGTACTTATTTCTCAAAAAGCCACAAACTACTAGCATTTCGGTATGAATGTGTGCATTAATTTATTTATGCTTTATTGAGAGTTACGTAACGTCTAGACGCCCAGTGGCCCCGGGTCACAGATATAGATAATTGGCTGAAAGTACGTGTGTTTACACATTATATTTACATAGACTATGCACTGATAAACAGGAAACTAATAACAATCGATTTATCATTTACTCAACTAAGCTTTTGTCGGTGTCATTTTATTGAAACTCGCGCAATGTCTGTTTAGATAATACTAGATGTTGCCCGGGGCTACGCTCCCGTGGGAATTTTGAGATAAAACATAGCCTATAGCAATCTTGGATAATATACCTTTCGAATGGTGAAATAAGTTTTGAAATCTGTTCAGTAGATTCGAAGATTACCCGCCTCAAACATACAAACTCACAAAGTCACACACTCACAAACGCTTACCTCTTTATAATAATAAAAACCTCTTTATACTATTATTAGTATAGATTAGTGGTTTTGCATTTCCCTCTGTCACTCCTCTCCCAACTGAGCTTTTCCAGTTGCATCCTCAACCATTTCTCTCTCACTCTCCCTAGAAAAAATTAGGAATTCCCTATCTGGGTAGTCGTAGGAAGTGAAATAAACACTGGATTTAGCTGGTGTAATGTAGCAAGAATTACGAGATTTACAAATACGAGTATGCTAAGCACGCCCAATCAAACATTGACAGTGATTCATATTTTTTAAAATTTTAACAATACCGCGGGTTTGCCCGCGGGATCGTTGCGTTTAGAAAGTTACAGCTGTTGTGTTCGTGAACACTACCTTATGTTCTTCTCCCCGCCGCCAACGCGCCGAAGTTACTGAATCTTTGCCTGTTAGCTACAAAATAGGTAGGTACTTTTTTAACCCCTGACGCAAAAAGAGGGGTGTTCTAAGTTTGACAGCTAAGTGTGTCTGTCTGTCTGTCTATGTACGTGTCACCGTATCTCATCGACGGGTGAACCGATTTGGATGCGGTTTTTTTTTTATTTGATAGCTAATTTTTATGTGACGGTTCTTTGATATGTTTAGCCGTTCAAAAGTTGTAACGAAATGAATATTGATAGTCGGGGTTATTATTATTTGTCTAACAAATAAGGTTTTTTTTTTATTACCATAAAACAACGCCCGAAAAACCAATTTGAAGTAGGTACTTCTCTCTTTCATCTGAGCGTTCACTTGAAGAACGTTGTATCCAGTCTGCTAGGAAAGCAGACTGGATACAACGTTCCATTTCTGCTCTACGTCATACGGTCTTCGGTATCCTCAATTGTAAGACCATTGGCACGTGTCATCCTTGACGACAGCAAGCCAGCACTTCTTGGTGTTGCCCCTTATGCCACGTCCATGTTGCCTCTATTAACAAGGCAAACATCTTTATTTCAATGTCCGCACGGATAAGGCACTGGCTTTCCTTATGGATGGATAAGGAGAATAATTATTGATCCAGGCATAATGTGGATTGGTTTCAATTATTGCAAGCTAGCTTTTGCCCGCGGTTTCTCCCGCGTAAATTTCCCATGGGATAAGATATTTTTTCAGTATGAAAGGTACGCAATTCACTTTAAACTCTATAGTTTAAACTACATGCATATATGCAAAATTTCAAGAAGATTCGTTGAACATTACTTTCTATAATATTAGTTAGGATTACCATAAGATTCAGCCGACACAGCAGTTAAAAAAACAGGAAAACCCGACAATATCGCAGACCGAGCATCAAACGACTGCCCTATTGGCTCGTCCAATTAATTTAGCTGTTATTTATCTGACTTTCACTATACGATGATAAATGAACGATAGCAAAAGCGAACTTCTCCAATATAATTATCAGTGCAAAACCATTTTTTTTTCTGATATATAGCTGTCGTAAATCGTCTTTAGTTTTTACTTGCTTGAATAAAAAAACACCGTTTATTTGTCAACAATCCCCAATATTCTCGCAGTAAACTTCGCCATTTTCAAGCTACGGGGTTTGGTCCCTTTGCCGGCAGAGCGATTTTTTGCTACTTATTGTTATTATTTCATTATACTACTTTTATTATAATTTGACGTCGTCGGCATCGTAAGCTAGGGTTAAAATGTTTAGCTATCATGTTGATCTTTGTATTTCAGAACTTGTTATCGATACGAATTCCTCGTATACAAGGTGTTTGCTCAATGGTATATAAAGCCGTGACAAGGCCATACCCCGAGAGTCATATAAGTTGTATGGTAATGAAAAAAAAAAATATCTTGTAATATTTTTTTCCATACAAAAATAAAAAAAAAACAATATTTTTTTTTTCTTAAATGACATCACGAATTCTAGAAAAGGACAGCTATACATGGTATACCTATTGCTGTCCTTCTTGACACCACCCGCAAAGCGTCCGTTAAAACACTAACACTTAAATATTAAGATGATATGCCACTATCGTAGATAAATTAAGTCACTATAAAATTGAATTAAAAATTATCATTAAATGTCCAGTGTTAAAGTCAAATCATTTATTCAGACATTAGATTTTTATCGTTACTTTTGCATGTAATATTTTAAATACCACTAATATTATTATTAAGGGTGTTTGTTTCTCAAATACCCAAAATTCACTGGACGGGCAATTCATGAATGAAAGGTAAAATATATCCTGACACATTTTATTTCCGAATTTCCAACAGGAGCTAATCCCTGGACTGCAGCTAATTAAATAATACTTCTCAAGATAACTAATCATGTCATCAATGTAATTTTTTCAGAGAGTTTTACCTCTGAAAAATTACTCTACCACTAGGGCTCCACCCTAACCGCTCCCCACGCGCTCGTTCCCACTTATCTAAGGTACGCAAGCCACATTATCTCGAGACAAAAAACGCGCTCAGCTCGCAGCTAAACGCCGATCGCGCGACAACAGGCCGCAGCTTTATGACGCTCCGTTTTACGCAACCTTTGAGACTCATCAACATTTTTTATAGTTTAAATATGTATGGTTTTTGTACATCTTTTTGTTTAATTTGATTACTTCAAAATATATGCCTATTGGTATTTTTTTACTAACTCACGCCTCCACCAGAACTTGTGTACGTCAGTTCGTTTCCAAATATTCCATTAGTCAGAAAATTATTACACTTAACATTAGGTACTGCATACGTTATAACAAATATTTGCAAATTTACTGTTATAATGTATATAACATTATAACAGTAAATTTGCAAATATCTTCGATCCATTTCCTTTCAAACTTCACAAATCCAACATTTTAAACATCTGTGTATCTTCAGCTTTAAATCCTACTAATATCATAATTGCGAGAGTTTGTGAGGATGTATGTTTTTTACTCTTTCACGCAAAAATTGGATTATTAAGAAATTTAATACACAGGTATATAACCTGAAATAACACATAGGATACTTTTTATCCCGAAATTTCCACGAAAGCGAAGCCCCGGGGCGCAGTTAGTTTTACAAAAACTCCCATTTTAACGGATTCACTTAACCCTTATTGTACTAATTAAAGATGTGACGTTTGGAAAAGTAGGCTTATGAGGGAAATTAGACCGATCTTGACCGTTGTGTGTGTGCGCGTCAAAACAACTTATAGCAGAAGGTGAAAAAGGATATTAGAAATATAAACTAAAACTGAAATAAAAACCGTGTAAGCTTTAGCAAAATCAATACAAGACAGTGACATTTTTTTTCTTTTTGACAGTTCAGTACAGTGTTTTTTTTTACAGTATTTTTTTCCGAAATGCTAGTAGTTTGTAGGTTTGATAAAAATCATTTAATTTAGAACATGATGTGAAAAAAATCCTTTTGAAGGCCTAATTTCTGAATAAATTATTTGATTTTTTTTCTTTTTGACAGTTGATAGAAAAGGGTCGAAACATCAGAAAATCTAAAGAGTTTCCCAGAGTGTGTTTTACTTGCAATATGGCCGCGTGTCTTTTCGATATAAACCATGGATGGAACTATGCTAATTTTCGAGAAAAAAATATTTACTTACGACGTTTTTAATGACATTAATTTTATTTGTGCAATAGATAAAAAGAACATAACAATAACACCAGAAGAAGTTGTTGTACTGTCCATGCACTATACATGCTATTTTATTTATATGTCATTTACAATATCGGTTTAAATTAATTATTTAAAGTTAAACCGCCTGAATTTACCATGGGTACAGTTGTTTTTCCGGGATGAAATGTACCCTATGTCCTTCTCCATACTTTAAATTCAAACAACTTATGTGCAAAATTTCAAAAAGATTGGTTGATTAGATAGAGCGCGAAGAGGAAACAAACAAACTTACTTTCACATTTATAATATTAGTTAGGATTAAATATATTATTCTTCTTTATAATCGGATACATAGTTTTTTGAACTTAATCATTACATAACATACAAACAACATTCAACTTATTTGATAATGTTATCTGTATTCTTTTATCTCGTTAGCTCTCTGGCGCCTTCATTTGCAAAAAAATATATAATAACGGGTCGAATCTAATCATTATTCAGTAACTAGACCTTCACAGGTACTTTTTCACGTCAAATGTTATATTATATAGTAATATCTCATAAAGCTACAAACTACTAGCACTTCGGAACGACCACTGCTCAAATGAAATGCCGAAAGAAACTAATTCAATCATTGCTGGTCGTTGTTGGTTCTTTTCCAATAATATCACAAATATATATATATATATATATATAATATGTTATGATTGTAATCGAGTGCTGATGAATGAAATGAGAAGAAAAATATAATCGAACGGACCAGGGGGCTTACCATCATCTCTTAACGCGATCCACTTTACGACCTAATTGAACTGCATCGCAAATTCGTACCATCGACTTAATTTTTTGTATGAATTCGATTCATTTTAGGTGCCTACATTGAACTGAGTTGCATTGGAATCGTTCTGTAAAAGGTGATGGTAGGCCTGCAGTTCCCTCTGGCAGCACCCGTTCTAGAGTTGACGCATGTCTCCTCACGATCCGGCCCGGTTCATTCAAAACATGTAAAAAATATCATTAGGATTCCGTTTTTAAAGGATAAAGCGGGACTCTAATACTTTGTTTGTTTGTTCATCTATCACCTGGCTGTATCTCATGAATCATGATAGTAAACAATGGTCTAGTTGCTTATGTAACAAATATCAATACAACAACCCAGTTCTTAATTGTAATGCTTTGTTTTGTGCAATGTAATGGCTGTGACCTGTAACAAACATATATTGCAATAATTAAATAAGTTAATTCCATAATAAACTAAAAATTAAAAATTTACCTGAATCCACACTTTATGTTGTTAAACTTTATCGCCATTCTTTTGTATTATAACGTTATGATTCATAACTAGTTTGCCGGTGCAATGGACATGGACGGAGCAGTGCATGACTCACTTGTTTACCGGCTATGAGACGCCTAATAAGTTTTGTGTTTAGGGTAGTTTTGAATACCGTTGGGTGTTGATGATCTGTTCAATTGTCTTAGTGAATTTATATACTTTTTTTTTTTTATTGTTAATCATGTAACTACTGGGGTGGAGGGTTGATATCCTGAGATACAGGTTTTTCCTAGTTTAGGTATCAACCCACCATAACTTTTCGTTCTTTATTGTAATTTTATAATTAGTTGTTTTGTACACTTTCTGTGGTTATGGTGAGAAATAAAGAATTTATTATTATTATTATTATTTGTCTCTCCTTTTGGGATTCACGGCACATAGTCCGGTATTATTATTTGTATTTTTATATTTCACTCAAAATTAATTTTGAGGAGTTTTATTGGATACGCGAGCTCGTAGCCAAACGTAACCAATTGAAAAGAAGAAAGAAATTAAGAGTCTGAAGAAAGAAATTTGCGAACTATACGACAAGTGTTTAGTATAACTGCTTTTTGTAGTAGGCTGAAAGTTAATGGATGTATATCTAATATATTGAGACTAGTGTGTAAGGATGTGGGTATGACACCAGTGGACGAAATTATTATAGGGATAGTTTTAACGATTCCTGCACGCCATTGTGTTTTAATTTCTATTGCTAAATCAGTATATTTGGTCAACTTATCTGTATACGTGGAGCTGAGGTTGTGGGTGTTAGGAACGGCTATATCAATCAGATAAACTGTTTTATTTCGTTTGTCGTGTAATGTTATGTCTGGTCTATTATGATGAATAGTTTTATCTGTTATTATAGTTCTATCCCAATACAATTTATAGTTAGGGGAATCCAAAACAGTTTGAGGTGAATATTTGTAATACGCAGTTTTATCCTTTATTAAATCGTATTTACTTGCGAGATACTGGTGAATAATGGCCGCAACCTGGTCGTGTCGGTGTTTATAATCCGTTTGTGTTATTGATCTACATGCTCCTGTTATGTGTTGGATGGTTTCCGGACTACTGTGGCAATGACGGCAGTTATCATTTTGGGTGTCTTTAATTATGTGCTTCCTATAGTTTTTAGTATCTATGATTTGGTCTTGTATAGCCAACATAAAACCCTCCGTCTCTGGGAACAACTCTCCTCGCTTGAGCCAGGCGTTTGACGCAGCCTTGTCAACATTAGGGTTCATCAAATCGAGGCGATGTCGGCCATGCAGAGATTTTTGGGTCCAAGTATATATTTTCTGTTGTGTTGTGGTGATTATTTCCTTCTTTTGTGGAGACGAGTCTTTCAAATTAAGGGGTGTCAGTCTGTTGTCAGCTTGTATAATTGACGTTATTAAAGGTGATGTTTGTGTATTGTGATAAAAGAACGACCGTAGAGCTGTTATTTGTTTATTATGAAGGTTTTGTATGTCAATAATCCCTCTCCCACCTTCATATTTGGGTAGTGTTAATCTTTGGATACAAGATCTTGGGTGATGTTTCCGGTATTTAGTTAAAAGGGTGTTAATATTCCGTTGTAGGTTCTTCAAATCACTTTGAGACCAGTTAATGATACCAAAGGAGTACGTTAGTATGGGGATAGCAAATGTGTTTATAGCTTTTATTGTATTACGGGCATTTAAATGGGTATTGAAAATTTTATGGAGTCTAGACTGAAAATCACTCGTTAACTTAAATTTGGTTTCTTTTTGGTGAATTTGTTGTGTTTGTTGGTAGCCAAGATATTTGTATCCTACGGTTTGGTCAACTGGGTCTATTTGTTCTTTATTTTGTAGTATGTAAGTATTGTGTTCTATTTTTCCTTTGTATACTGATTGAATTTTGCATTTATCAATTCCAAATTCCATTCGGATATCTGATGAGAATGTTTCTGTTATATGTGCTAAAGTATGTATATCGTCTAATGAACTGGCAAATAGCTTAATGTCGTCCATGTACATTAAATGAGACAAGGTATGATTGACGTTACTGGATTTTATCTCAAAACCTTTATTACTATCCTTAAGGAGGTTGGAGAGTGGGTTTAAGGCCAGGCAGAACCAAAGTGGACTTAGTGCGTCACCTTGAAATATTCCTCTACGTATATTGATAGGTTCAGTCTCAATGGTTATGTTATTATTAGTAAGTACTAGTTTCGTATTCCAGTGTTGCATTATGGATTTCAAAAAGTTGATAACGATAGGATGTATTTTGTAATGTTTAAGAATATAAACTAGCCATGTGTGAGGTACCGTGTCATATGCCTTTTTATAGTCAATAAACATAGAGTAAATACTTCGTTTTCTGGTTAATGCTTGTTTAGTTGCAACGGCATCTATAATTAACTGTTCTTTGCAGCCTCGGCTACCTCTACAACATCCCTTCTGCTCTTCTGAAAGAATATTATTATTTCGGATGTGTGTATAAATGATTTCATTAATACATGATGTAATTATTTTATAAAGGGTCTGTAAACAAGTTATTGGACGATATTTTGCTGGGTTTGTTGGGTCTGTTGCATCTTTAGGTAGCATGTAGGTAATACCTTGGGTCAAATATAATGGTATAGAATCTGGTGATTGTATAAATTGGTTAATATGTGTTAGTAAGAATGGATGTATGAAAGTAAGTTTTTTATACCAGTAGTTATGTATTTTATCGGTTCCAGTAGCTTTCCAATTGTGTGTTTTAGAAATAACCAATTTCAAGGTCTCAATAGGGATATTTTCAAATTCCATGTCTTGTGAAGTTATAGTGTGTTCCTTGTCTTTTTCTATCCAACTATTGTCCTTATGTTCGACCGGATTTGCCCAGATTTTTGACCAAAATGAGTGAAGTGCTTCTGGTTGGGGGGTCTCCTTGGTCACACTGGTTTGTGGTTGTGAAAGTAACCTGTAGAAGCTCTTTTCGTTTGTTGTGAATTGTTTATTCTGTTGTTTTCTTATTGTTGTCTGCCTGTACCTTCGTAGTCGACTAGCTGCTGTATTAATTTTTTGCTTAATGGTATCTAAGAAGTGGGATAATTCTGTGTTCTGATTTTCGTGTTGTGAATGTATAAGATGATCTCGTTTTATTTTTTCTATGTGTTTTTGAAGTTCCCAGCCACGGTTTCCGTTAATATATTCTGTCAATCTTCCTGCTTTAACCCTGAGATCTTTAATTTTTCCTTCTAATCGTTTTTCCCATTTCGGTTTATTATGCTCTAATTTTCGTTTAAATGATGTGTCACTTATTTTTGAACCATTAAGTTTTGCTGAAGTATATGCTGCTGAATAAATAGCAGTCTGCAGTGTTAGAAAATCCGATTCAGTAGTTATATATTTGGGAAGTATATTATTGTTTAGTATTGATACTATAGCTGCAAATTTTTTTGAGGGTCTCTGTTTAGGAATTTGTGGTCGATCTAAGGGATCAGTTTCTATATACTTGTCAAATACAGTTTTAAAAGTTTCATCTAGCAGAGCTTCGGATTCTGATGGCATGTAATAGTTTATTTCTAATGTGTTATGTAACTGGTTTTCTTGTGTAGAGTTTATTAAATGTTCTCTTTGCTCATCATGGGTTGAGATAGAAGTGTTATGAAATAAAGATGGTAGTGTATTAGTCAAGACATTATCATTTGTGTGGAAAGTTGTATGTGAGTTGTGTAGTACAACATCGCGAGCTACTTTATCTCTAATTTCTTGTAATTTCTCATCACTTAAAAGTTTGTTCTTCACTATTACTCTTCGTTGGTCAGCTATTCTTTGTTCCGACACGTGACTAATTTCTGGGTGCTTTGCTATAACTGTTCGGTGTAAACATTGCCTATAACCCGTGATATTTGTTTCGAGCTCAGTTATTGTATAATACGTAGTCATGATGGTTTCATTTACTTCATCTGGCCATCTCATTCGTTGGCTTTCAGTTTGTGATGTAGTTGGTGGCGGGTGTGAGGTGCTGGGTTGTGTATTTGTTAAGTATTGTTCGACTTCGTGGCGTATTTCATTAATTCTCTCATCCGATAATAGCTTTGTACGCGTTATTGCTCTACGTTGATCTCCAACACGCTGTCTACTAACTTGAAACTCTGGAAATTGTTGGCTAAATTTTTCGTATAATGCTGGTAAGTAGTTGCGTTTATTGGTAGTTTCCAAAGAAGTAATAGTTAGATAAGTACGCATTATGAATTCATTCATATCATTGGTCCATTTTTTGCGTATTCGAGGACCAGCTGTGGCGGGTGCAGGTGAATTGGCCAGAGTAGCCTCCCGCACAACATCCCAGCTGGGTTGAAGAGATGACATAGAATTAAGTGAAGTTGGCGAAGGAAGTTCTCTACTCAAATAAGTTGGTGGCGAAGAAGGAAGAGATGGAAAAAGAGATGAAGGTGATGAAGGAGACGATTGTGGATGAGTATCGGCTGTAGTCAATTGTTCGAGGGGAGCCCGCCTGCTCAGCCCCCCGTCGCCAATGGTTCGCATACTGTGGCACTCAGCATCGGCTCCAAGTGCGCCCCGGCGACCCCCGGGCAGCGGCCGCAAATTATACTTCTTCTTATTACTGTTCTCCATATTTATAAATGGGTAAAGGTGGATAGTAGGAGAGGAAAGTTGGGTTCATTGGTTAGGAAATGGCATTGGCTTTGATGACATAAGCTTAAAAGTTCTTCCATAACATGTACGGGTGTACTGTGCACCTATTGGGTTCTGATGATAAAGCCCCCTAGTCCTTATCATTTCCTGTAAGCCCCCCCACCACGACAAGGTGAACCCTCGGGGGGGTTATATATTATTATTATTATTAAACCTGTTTCGCACACCTTGAGGGAGGGAGGATTGAGAGGGACGTACATTTAGCTTTTTTTTTTGTGTGTGACAATTTTCAATAATTTTATTGGAAATACAACTTTTTTATTTATTCATTTAAATTTTGACATTTTGAATAATAATGTAAATTCATCCTCCTAATTTTTAACCTATATTTGTTAATTGACGTCTTTGGAGAAAAGGCTGCGGTGAAGTTTGTTGTGCCGCTTCTTCTTCACCTGCGCTTTGGAAGCCGACAGTAGACTTAGTTTAAGTAATTTTTTGACGTCAATAAGTGATGTATATCATCCTAAATTGAATAAAGAATTTTTAATTTGAAGTAGACAAATATTTATACGAGGTACTCGTATTCTGCGAAGGAGCAGCGCGGTTGATTTGTTAGGTGATATTTTACCTGCAAAAGTTTGTGAGGATGAATGTGTGTATGTTACTCTTTCACGGAAAATGTACTGGACGGATTGATATGAGATTTGGTACACGGATAGAATATAACCTGGAACAACACCTAGGGTACTTTTTATCCCGAGATTTAAAACGGGAGCGTTTTAGCGTCGTTTAACGACTTTATAACGTATTTTTTCCGCGGTTTAGCCCGCGTAAATTTCCCATGGAAACAGTCGAGTACCCTATGTCCTTCTCCATACTTCAGAGTACATGTACGCAAAATTCAAGAAGTTTGGTTGAGTAGATAAAGCGTGAAGAGGTGACAAACAAACAAACGAACGAAGGAACGAACAAACAAACTTACGTTCGCAATTATATTAGTTTGGATTCTGATTTAATAATAAGATTAGATCGAGCTCTCGTAACCCCAAACAAAAGGTATAAATTTAATTATATCGGTGACTTTAAAACCACCTTGCCCGGAGTAAACAATTTGCAGTTAAGCTATTTTTCAATTTAACTTGAGATAGCTTATCGGTTTACTACTGAAGGCGGTTGCTTACCTACGGATTGGATTACAATCAATTTGATTTAAAAACATTTTTATTGGTACAGTGTTTTTTTTTACAGTATTTTTTTCCGAAATGTTTGTAGCTTTGATAAATATCATTTAATTTAGAACATGGTGTGAAAAAGTGCCTGTGAAGGCCTAATTTCTGAATAAATGATTTGATTTTGATTTGATTTGTTCTGAAAACTACTGATGCCGACGACCGTGCAAAGTGGAGACGCAAAAGTAGGAAAGCGGACCCTGGACTCCGACGATCAATGGCTGTGTAAGGAACCGGGATAACGCTCAGATAAGAGAGAGAGTGTTTTTTATTTTGTCTCGGAGATTTTTCTTTAAATGTGTATAAATGTTGACCGCTTGATACGACGCCTTATTTAAAACTATTTTTTAAGGAAAGGTGAAAGGAAGAATAGGTCCAGGGAGACCGAGGAAGAGTTATGCGAGCAACTGAAAGAGAAGGCAGCCGTTGTGTCGTATCGAGACCTTAAAAGCAAAGCCGAGGATAGAGAGGCGTGCCGTATACTCCACCGACCAGAGCTCAAAAGTGTGAAAACAAATGAAATATAATCATTTTATAGCTATCAATTTTCAGCACTTGATCAAAAACTATTCATTGTGATTACACCAGTTAGTTTTGCCACATCTGGTGTCGTTCCTGGGTCATTGTTATCATAACAACGCAATGTCAATCAAACTAAACGTGTGTACGAAATTTCATCTCAATCGGTTGAAGATATCTGCTTCAAACTTGAGTTACAATATTCAACCCGAGAGGGACATATAGCGACATACCCGCTTAGTTGCATTGCAAGTTAAATAAAAACGCTTGTGAAATATTGTCAATAAAGGCTATTATTATGACGTGAAAGTGAAGTGATGCTTGTGGAAATCTAATGTCTAAATAAACCCTTTGTCTTTGTAGTAAAAAGAATTTTCTCTGCTTTGCACTCGTCTTATGAATTCGTAAATGAAAACTAAAGGGACTTGTCTTAGAGTTATTTCCCAACAATATCACGCGCCAGAGAATTCTTCGTAGTATAATTTCAAGTATTAAAATCTATTTTCTGGAACTGACTGACATAATGTTCGTTTTCTAAGAAATCTCAATCCCAACTAATATTATATATGCAAAAGTAAGTTTGTATGTTTGTTTGTTACCTCTTCGCGCATTATATACTGGACGCATTGTTATAAAATTTGGTACACGGGTAGAAAATGACATGGAATACTTTTGATCCTGAATTTCGAGCGGGAGCGAAGACCCAGTTCGCAGCCAGTTATTAATATTTTTTTCTTGAATTTAATTTTAATATACAGATTTGGATTATCGTAATCCTAATTGATATTATAAGTGAGGGCTCCATTGCAATCGATGTTGTTGTGATCGGGCAGCCAATTATAAATTAGAAAAGCGTACTCGATAACGCTTTATGGCTGATGAAGAATCCGGAAATCCGATCAGCTGATAGAGAGAGAGAGAGCTATAAACATTTCCGCTAAGCCCGCCGTGTAACATTCAGAGTAGCCCACGCTATAACGGCTGCTCGCAGATCAATGGGTATTGGAAGCGCAATGCTGGTGATTAGGGAAGTGTAGACGGGACATATGATACACTATTAAAGAAAG
The DNA here is from genome assembly GCF_027563975.2 of Plodia interpunctella. Lineage (NCBI taxonomy): Eukaryota > Metazoa > Arthropoda > Insecta > Lepidoptera > Pyralidae > Plodia > Plodia interpunctella. The sequence goes on from NC_071317.1 coordinate 6,828,316, forward strand.
AAAGAAAAAAACACGCTTATTTATAAAGAAAAAAAAAAACAAAAAATCTTTTTTGTCACGCATTGAATGCAATTAAGTCTCTCTGGCAAAAATAAAAGCTTGTATCAAAAATGGCATTTTTGTAAAAAATGGTATTTTCTTCGTCATATGACATAATGATTTCCGTGGACGAACAAGTCAAATTGCACTTATACTGCTAATTCCATGGTTGGTGCATTTAAGACTGTACAGTAGGCCTACCATCAACTTTTACAGAACGATTCCAATGCAACTCAGTTCAATTTAGGCAACTAAAACGAATCGCATTCATACTAAAAATTAAGTCGATGGTACGAATTTGCGATGCAGTTCAGTTTAGGTCGTAAAGTGGATCGCGTTAAGAGATGGTGGTAAGACCCCTGAAATTTTAAAATTTTAAATTCATTGACACCTTGCAAAATAAATGCTTATCCTAAGGCATGTTAGAGCCAAACGGTGAAACTTAAATCAAACACGACAGTTTACTAGATTTTGTGAGATGAAAAAAACATATCTCTCAATAAAAATGTTTACTTAGTAAAAGTTGATATTTTTTTTAAAAACTTCTCAAAAGTGTATGTAACACATATTAAAAATTTCTACTATTCTGATCTTTGCCCCTTCCACCTCAGCTCAATATATGTTGTCCCAAGGAAATGTGTCACTGTGACAGTAATAATAAAGGGATATGCCTGGGGTCCCACAGGAAATACGTCTAAATAATGTTCTCATGTCTTTGTTCATGTGTGTGTACTGGCTGGGCTTGTAATGAGTATTTTGTATGAGGAGCGCAATGGAACATTGTGTTGAGCTTGTAAGTGGCTAAGTAAGCGTAATCCTCTCATTCTCATCTGAGATTGTTCTCTGTTTCTTCTTCTGACGCAAAGCATCGGAGCCCAGAGTCCACTAGTTTCACCGGGTACTAACTTCCTAATCCTATTCACTCACTAATATTATAAAAGCTAAATTTAGTTTAATTATGTTACCTCTTCGCGATTTGTCTACTCAACCAATCCGGAAAAAAGTATAAAAAAGTATAGTTCCCGTGGGAAATCATAGGCGGAGTCACGGGCAAAAGTTAGTGACTTTGTATTAATATTGGCAAACACAAGTTCGCTTTGGCCAGGAAAGGCCACGGCTGGGGCCCTAGTCACGGTCACGCCCCTCAGTCTCAGCCGTGAGGATAAGGCCTGTGATGATGATTATCAAAATCATTTATTCAGAAAATAGACCTTTACAGGCTCTTTTTCACATCATATTCTAAATTAAATTATATTTACCAAAGCTACAAACTACTAGCATTTCGGAACGACCACTGCTGAAAAGAAATACCGAAAGAAACGCATTCATACAGTGTTGGTCCCTATCATGCCAGAAACACTTACTATTTTTTAAATATACATGTTTGTATAATTTTTTATCAGTAATATAACGGTGTAAGTACACAATAAAGTACATGGTCATAAGGTATACTGAAACATGATTGTGATCGAGTGTGTGTGATTGATATCTTACTATAAATCACTGTGTTTTCTCGTGACTATACTTTCTCTGATAAACTCTGACATTCATTGCATACCTTTATCAGTTCAGGAACAAACTAGTGCAAATATTGTCAATGGGATGCAATTAGTATCAAATATTGCAAATCAAATATTATAATAATATCAAACAAATCGAAGATTGTGCCTAAATATTATTATGCTTAAAAGTTATGCGTAAACTGTAATGCTAAAGTATAGTATGACGTCTCTGTAGCCAAATGGTCACGCCTGACAGCTGCACTAGAGGTACCGGGTTCGGTCCCGGCTCAGGACAAAATGGAATTACGATCTTTTTCATATTGACCTACGTCTTCGATGTTAGTAGGATGTAAATGTCTGTGTGTATTGTTTAAGTACGTACATTTATATAGTATACCATAACACGAGTCTCGAGTCTTACTTTGGGGCTACAGTATGTGTGATTTGTCCATATATATATATATATATATATATATATATATATATATATATATATATAATACCCTAATTACTTTGAACTTATATTTAAATATCCACACTTTATCTAGGCAACCAATCGTCTTGAAATTTTGCATACAGAGAAAAATAAACACGTGGAAAACTCACACAGACAGAGCCGCGGGCAAAAGTTACCTATACGTAGAATCTGAATAAATGCTTCAACTTTCAAAAAAATATTGATGTAACTTTTAAAAAGTAAATCGGAAGCCCTACCACGAGACATACAAACACGTGGCACCTTAAACTAACGTCCACATGCTGTCTCTTTTTCCCATATCGTGTACACAGCGTGTAAAAAAGAGAGCGTGTGGACGCAATGACGTACTAGGTGTTATATGTTTCAAAGTAGCGCCTATAATATAGTAAAACACCTTACTCACTGACAGTAGTTCTCAATCTAAATACAAATATAATCTATGGAGTAAAGTGGAAATATAATCCGCAATTTAACTGTTGGATAAGTTAAATTAATTTCTAGAGCTTTCCGAAGCTTGCTTACCTGACACGACTTGTGAACTTGTAGATTCTGCTGACGATAAACCAATATCTTATCTCGACGATTGAGATACGATTCCGATAGTAGCTCTTATTTACACACAATAAAAATACTATTAAAAAGCCAATGACAAGCGGCAATTACTAATGTTTGTAGAATAGACACTCTGATACAAGTATGTAGATGTTTCTCACAAGTTCTGATTCGTTTTTAGAGGTAAATAATATAATGTTTGTTCGGGTAATAGACTTAATTTTTGATTGGTTATATTTTATGTTCCTTAATAATTTTAACTTGGATTAACACATATTTTATTACGAAATGTTCATTCCTCTGGGAAAAGTTTTTCAGGAAAACTAGCCCTGGAATCAGGATCACCTCATCCTCCACCTCATCATCCTCATGTGGAGGTTGTACGAGGGCGAGTAAGGTGCCCTTAAAAGCTGAAAGACTAAAATAGCATTCCCAAAAATAGTTGACGTTAAAGCAGGCAGCGGTTGTAAATCATAGACAAATTTAAAGGTTAACAATCAAAATACAATCAAAAACACATCGAGTTATCAAAATCAAATCATTTATTTAGAAATTAGGCCTTCACAGACACATTTTCACGTCATATTCTAAGCTACAAACTACTTGTTATCCTGCTTGAACTTCTATGGCACGGTAATAGCAGCTAGTTTGCAATAAATTTGGGAAGGCTGATGAGTTGGCTGTACTGAGAACACGTAAAGATGAAAGAAAGGAGAATATATTAAAAGTACTTCAATTTGAGCAGATCGTAAACTTTACCACAAACATTCCATTAAGTAATTAAGAAAATTTCAAATTTTTAATCAAAACCCAACTTTGTTGTTTGTCTTCAAGATGGCGGCTCAAATGGGCCTACGGCTACGTCGCGGTCTCAACTCCACTTCGTAACATTTTTAACTTTTCGTACAATCAAACAAATTATCAAGTTATCGTTTTGGTCATAAACAATATAAGTAATTAATAAATTCATCAAAAAGCACTTCGGTTTTGTGTTTCAATGTTTTTTTTGCATGAATTTTGCTGTTTTCACCAATAGATGTTTAAGATGTATAAATTATTATGTTTTTACTCGAGCGAACCGGGACTGTCCACCAGTAAACATTTTATGATTATTCTGTAACTAGCCCTTTATCATTAATATCGTTAAAACCTTTGATTTCTATTACATGCCAGATAATAAAGTGAACAATTAGCCGTTACAGGTAAGCGGCCATTTTCAAAATGGCGTCCGCTTTTACACGCCATATTTAATTTTAAGAGTCGAGGACAAAGGATAACAGATGAAGCATATTAACGCCTTAAAATGTTATCATTAAAAACGCGCTCAGTAATACTTAAGGGGACACTCTTTATGTTATTATTTTACTCACTCAAAAGTATTTTTAAAATTTATGTAAAAAGATGTTTCATAGAAATAAGTAGCATGTATTTAATTGCGGGTTAGACAGAGACCACGTTTAACTGCATAGCGAGTATATTGATAGAATTGAGAACAAATAGCGACAGATATCGCCTATAATAGGAATCCCCAGTTAATAGCCCTTTTATCTTTGGAGAGGACACGCAAAGAAGCTCCTTTCCCTTGGTTGCCTTTTACAATCTAAGCGGAAGGAGCAGGTGCTACGATCTATCAGTTGTTCCCAGACTGGCGTTAATTGTTTGTAATACTTTTATGTTCCTTCATTCAGCCTACAAGCAAAACATACGAAAACACCGAATTAAATAAGTTCTAAGCGCAGTAAAATACGCAAAATGCTCATTGAATACGTGCGAATATCTAGCTGTGGCCATCAAAATAAATAAAAATTAACTTATAACTTAGTATGAATGCCGTTAATATTGTTAGACTTTTGAGAAACCTTGAGAAAGCAATTACTATCTATAAATAAATATCCTGCTGAATATAAAGTCATCAATCACCAACAAAATTACTATGAATTCAAAGCAAATAATAAATCTACTTACTGCAATGAAGCCCTAGTAAATTGGATGTAATTATAGGACCAACAAAAAAAAATGCTTGTAACGAATAATAGTATTTTTATTATAGCTTTTCTACTCCATAATTGGATTTTTACGAAATTGAAATGAAATATGGTATATACATTAAAATTTCATAACAATCCGTCCAGTAGATTTTGCGTGAAAGAGTAGTAACAAACATACACAAATACATCCTCTCAAACTTTTGTATTTAATATTAGTAGGATGATTGGAATTGGGTACCCTAAAAGTCAGTAAAATTAAGAACTTTAAGTTTGTTCGAGTGTATTCTTCAAATGTCGCCTCTCTCTTTCAGTCTGATTTTTTTTTATAGTACAAAAAAAAGTTACAAATGAAATGAACGTGGAAGCATCGTCCCTTAAGAAGAAATTTTATGGCATTGCCTTTAATTACTAATTAAGCGCTGACGTCGAGCCATTGTGACAAGGCTGCTCCTGAGCGAAGATACGTTTCTTTTACACGATTTAGTTTTACGAAAAACTCTGAAATTGAATGAAACAGAACTATTTTCTGTTTGTCTCTCTTCCTCATCACCGTTTCCTCATTTCCTATTTTCATAACGGGCAAAAAAAAAACTTTATATCATTCAACATTTTAATTCATTAAAAAAAGGTAGGTACAAATTATTGCAAAAATTATAATTATTGAACATCATACATTTGATATCGCACATATATTAATATACCTACCTAAGTAGGTAGATACAATAATAATTATACTTAGACTAAGAAATTCCTGTAATGTGATGGCAAATATTTCTCTCATATTATAAGTAAACAAGATTTTTCATGAATATGTTAGCAGACACATTACATTTGCTTATTTTGGGATATTAAATACAAATATTTGATACGTTTAAGTAATATTTTGGAGCTCGTAAAAAGTAATTGAGATTATCTATAATGTGTACCTAAGGTTTTTGTTAAGATTTGTTGCCGTGGGTTACCTACTTAACGATACGAATTAAAATTAATTATATTGCCAGTAATGGTATGAAATTAAATTTTTGAAAAGTTATGCAATAAAATTATTAAACTTTTCTTAAAAATAAGAGCAAATGACTTAATATATTTTTACATTATCCGTTTGGAGTCAAAGTGATCACTAGTATCACACTATCTACTTAAAAAAGCGCCGATATATATTTTGTTTTAAATATCCTACAATAAAAATATTAGCAAAAACACAATCAAGAGTTTTAGCTCATAATTTTCTTACAGCAGCTTTCGAAGGAGCCACAGGCAAGTTACTGGGCATCTGATAATACTGCGGCGTCTCATTCAAGGTGGTGGCTCCGATGACTGTTCCACCAGCCACTAGAAGCAACCTCCTTCTTCTATGATGACGCAATAATGAAGGGACGTCTGCGAAACTGCGTTCTCCTCTCCTAGAAAGAAACTTCAATACTAAAATTCTAACATACATACCTCACCTCATTTAAGCATAAATGAGTAACCGATCTTCTATTATTATACCTAGAGTATAAAAGACGAGATTTCAAACAAGCAATTTTTTGCCGGAATAATTTTTTATTTCATTTATATCGGAATCACATCACGGTACATACACACGATGTTGATAAATAAATAACAGTTCTATTTGCCTTGCCTAGGGGCAATTTTCAGTGAAGATATTTTAATGTTTAAGTATGTATCTATACAAATACCAACCTACCTAATTGCATTTTGCGACCTTATCCAAAAATGTTTTGCGACTAATGAAATTTTCTACCCGAGTAGGGTAAACGTAAGATATATAAGATAATTTTTTTTTTAATTTTAGCTGTTGCCCGCAGCTCTGCATAGCAGGTAGCCCATGTTCGATTACGAGCCATTAAATAATATATCTTTTCCAAATTTCGTAAAATCGGTTCAATGCTTTATCTGTGAAAGCGTGACAAACAGAAGTGAAAAATTTGCATTAACTAACTGTTGTTTTTAATTAAATTTGTCTACTTATGCTATGCCATATAGCCGTAAACGTTATGTCCGATGCCTTTAGGCGACTTGAATGAAACCTGACACCGGTGTTAGCAATAACACACTCGAAAAGAAAGAAAGACTAGCATTATGGATGGAAATCTGAAATATAAAATTAATTCCGATTTTTGTTTTTATTTCTAATATTGCCTAAGTCCGCTGAATTGCTGGACAAAAAATAAGTGAGCATTTAACACAGCCCTACTTGTATGGTGAAAACGATTTGGGTTCTTGTAATATATTGTTTTGTCTACAATTATGATTATATGTTGTTGGTTCCCCTTAAAAATCTCTATGTATAGGTATCGTAACATACGTCTGTACAATTAAATTTCTCTAATAATTTTGCTCCTTACCAAAAATTGTTCGGCCACGCGAACGAATTCGCAGGCATCAGCTAATATATAAATAAAAAAAATGATAAAAAAGCAAATTCACGACGTACCTAGCAAAGCCCAGGGCAAGGCGACCATCGGGGCGCCGCCGGACCCCTACGTTGTGGACCTTATTGGAGCAGCACACGCTCAGGGTATACGCATGGTTTGCCTGGAAAAGAAATCACATATACAATATATCAGTTTTACCCATATATATAACATTTCGTATCACGACGAGAGAAAGAACCACCTCGACTGGTGTCAGATTTTATTCAAGTCGCCTAAAGACACCTGACATGACTTTGACGACACCTACCGTGTCTAGTGGCAAATAATCGCAGCAGGTACATACTAGTGAACTTAAACTGTACTGTAACCAATTTACACAAGTTTCCTCACAATGTTTTTCCTTCACCGGAAGAAATTGGTGGTCTATGAAAACTATGATTGATAGACAAACTCATGTGAGTTGTGTAGGATTTGAACCTGGGACCTTTCGATCGCAAGGCGGACACTTAACCACCACTGGTTTACGCGATAGATGAACTAACTTTATGACACAAATTTCATAGAGATACTTAACTTAAATGTTAAATATAACTTATGATTAAATGACAATTTGAATTTTAATGTATGTAAGGGAATATGAACGTTGTATCACTAAATGTTACCTAAAGTATTGTAATTTGTTGTATGGATAGGACATTATTTAATTATTATTTATATGGTAATTCTGACACAATGTATTATTGTTAAAATGGAATAATTGAATTGAATTTTGTCTTGCCACCACCGTCGGTTCAAAAAACACGCACGCTTCGTCTGTATAAATTCAAATTCTTTATTCACTTTAGGCTGATATACTTAATATACACTTCATTGACGTCTAAAAATTACGTCTATAAATGTTCATGTCTTTATTTAAAAAATACCTTTATTAACTCTACTCTACTTTATTTACTATACATAGATTTTAATAACGTAATATATTGTACAGTTAACGTTCTCTTACTACTAGATAGTCTACCAAACAGCGAAAAAATATCGTCCCCTTTACTTAGGTAAGTTTAGTTGCCAAAGTGAACGATGGGTCAGATTATAAAAAAAACATGAAAGGGAAGAAACGTTATTTATGATGCTGTCTAGTGCAGGAGTTTTTGCAGTTTCACAAGTAAGTAACTATATTATTATTTGACGACTTCGATACTAGCTGTCTAGTGCAGGAGTTTTTGGAGTTTCACAAGTAAGTAACTATATTATTATTTGACGACTTCGGAGGCCTGACCGGGGATCGAACCCGACTCGGTTTCTGAACCGAGAGGACTCGGGTTCTAACCCCGGTTGGGTCATGATGGAAAGTGATCTTTTTCTGATTAACCCGGGTCTGGGATGTTTATCTATTGTCTTGTCCGGGTCTTGTATTTGTTATAAAATATAGTGTCGTTAAGTTAGTATCCCATAACACAAGTCTATAACTTACTTTGAGGCTAGCTCAATCTGTGTGATTTGTCCTAATATATTTATTTATCTATATTAATCATATTAAGCTACAAACATACGACCAGACTGATCTATTTATCTCTGTATGTAGTCTTGTCCGGAGCTAACGAATCTAGTTACTGTCCGAGAGCCGGAGTTACGAGCTACAGACAAACACAGTACTACTCACAATAAGTGGTTTAGCTAACATTATGTGCAATGTTTTATCACTATTGGGATAAGATGTGTAAACTAAGTCATACAGACAGAAGGATATAAATAACACCCAACGGCCCACATTAAGCGTAAAGCTTATATCGCGGGTCCGATGGACACAAAAAATGCACGATCACTAGTACAAATATTTGTGTGATTTTACAACCGGCCTACTGCCTAACGTCAGCTCCTTGGTAAAGCTATTGTAGTCTATCAGCTGCCTAGACTGTCCCTTAGACGCCTCGTAGGACAATATGAATATGGAGTGGTCCTATTCTAAGGCGGAACCACGCGCCACAATGCCTCGACATTCTCTATTAACACTTGAAAAGGCGGACTAAAATCCTGAGGCTTTTTTAACTAAGAGATGATGTATCCTTACCTGACTGGAAGGTCTAAGCACGAAGGTGCCATCTGGCTGCCCCAGGAGTACATTCTCTGCCTCGGTCCGGTCTATGTTCATGTAATAAGACTCGTTTTCCACCGGCACTGGCAAAGGACGATCAGCCATGTGCCGCGAGCGATCCTCGCTTTTGCCCGGTGGAGAGGCAGCTTTATCGTCATCTGATTCTTCTGATGGCGTTTCGTGGGTTTCTGAAAAAATAAAATTGTTTCACTGATATCAAAAGCCAAAACCCCTTGAAATGAAAATTATATCAAATGCACGGTCATTCTTTGTTGTCTGTGAATAAAAAGTAATTTTGCGATTTAATATGGCGATCAAAACCTATGACTCCCGTTGACCTGGAATCATGAGATAAGGGCAAGAAATAAGGGTTTACAATACATAAAGGAAAATATCGAAAACAGTGACTTTTGAATTTGAATTGAATTTAGTGGGTACATAAAATATCGAATTTTACGTAACAAGAGTGGAACTCACACTTGACCGAACTTTATTCACTACTGTCTCTATTAAATTCACGCTTCATCTGTTCCATGATAATAACCATAAAATGATGGATCCAGGATAATTTTCTAAAATTCCGTATGTTGGATGTGGAAACGATAATTAGTAAAGGTATTAACTTAGGTATATTTGACACTCTTATTCGACGATATTGATTAAGTAACAATAATGCGAACCCATATACCTATATAATAATAGTCAAAAGCATTACATAGCACCCGTAACTCTTCCAGTCATTAATATAAACTAAACACGCGAAATAAAAACACTTGAACAAGAACAAACATCAAACAAACTGGCAACGTAATACGTTACACAAATAGTTTAATACATAATAGTTTTTATTTTCATTATTAATTTTACAAAGCTGGTATCTGACTCATGTCACATAATTAACTTCTAAACTTAAAGTACCTAGGTAGGTCTGTACAATGTACATTCCGACACTTGCCACCGAATGAAAATATCGTGATGATTTATCAGCTGACGTATACAAATAACAATTTAACAAAAATTGTTCACTTTGATGAGCATTTTCTGTTGAGGTATAAAAATCGAAAATTTAGAACACCTGATGCAAACCTATGATGGTCCAACTATAGTAAATGACGCCTTAACAAAAGTTGTTCAGTCTGATCAGCATTTCCTGTTGATGTATAAAAATCGAAGATCTGGAACACCTGAAGAAGAGTCATAATGGTCGAGCTAAACTATAGGATATATAGTTCAGTCTGATGTACATCTTCTATATGTATCATTATAGGTATCATTACGCTTTATCAGTATAATTAAACTGTAATAATTTTAACTCCTTGTCAAAAATTGTTCCGCCACGCGAACGAAATCGCGGGCATCAGCTAGTACTAAATATGTATCTATACGTATATCTACATATAATGCCGACTACACACTATCGGACTGACACAACTTTTTGTGGAGCCAGCATAAAGTTTCTTGCCGTAATGGAGCGGTTTGACATTACAATCTAGGTAAAACTCCGGTTTTTACTTCACGATTGCTAGTCACGCCTTCGACGCAAAGATAGAGAAGAAGGTCTCCCCTATCATGGGGATTCCAGGAAACCTACCAAAACACGAGCTGCAAGCTTACCTGTGACGACTTCAGTGACGCAGTGCACCAGACGGTAAAGACAGTCCACCGCAGCGTCTCCGAGTCTGAGGAGCAGGTTGTTTACGAGAGGCGCGCCCACTTTTATCCACCAACACATTGTCACTTGATTTCTTCCATTTTATAATCACTTTGTCTTTTTCTGGTATTGTAACGTCACATTTTCACGTTTATGTTAACCATGATTAATAATTTTCTCCAATGTTCATTTCTTGTTTGTCTTAATTAAATAAATCTGGAGTCTGGACACCTTCTTGTGCAAATTTTATTCCAAAGTGACGTTCGGTCGAATGGATATCTTCTAGAGGTACCTGGTCTATATTTTGTTTTTGAATTACGAAATACATGAACGCACGGACATACAGACAAACATCATTATATTTCGACATGTGGCGCCTTGCTCAATATCACTAATTACAATTAATTGACTCTGATCCCTGGTCATGAGTCACATTGTGAGTCAGCGTCTGTCTCCTATATCTATGCTACACGTCTTTATGCTTTACGGGGTAAACAGAACCAAGACTTTAAAAAAGTTTTTGTGGCACATATAGTATCACGACTTTAAATGGGTCGATGAAAACAACTAAAGATCAGATTATAAATAAATGGACAACACTATGGGTCTGATCGACACAAACATAGGCACAACATACCCAGGACCGCAGACTAATATTTGTGATCACAGGTACAAATATTTGTCCTCGCTGGGAATCGAACCCAGGACCTATAGATAGCGGGCGGGCGTGAGGACCACTACGCCATGGAGGTCGTCACCGCGATCGTCGTCGAAACCACCACTTGCTTCCGATGAGAAACCCTGCGCATTGGTGGACAGTTTAGGTTATTAATGTGTTTAGTATGCAACTACTTGCCGCTAGATGGCGGTAGGTAGTCGTAAAAAGTCATGTCAGATGCCTTTAGGCGACTTGAATAAAATCTGACATCAGTGTTAGCAAAAACTCACTCGAATCCCATATGGGGTAGACAGAGCCAAGAATTGGGAAACTCAAAGGACAACTGTACAGCGGACTTATCGATAAAATTTAGGTGCTTCGGAAGATACGGTTGTATTTACGATCGTTAAAATCCGCCAACCCGTGATGGGCCCGCGTGGAGGGTCATGGCCCATACTCCTTATCCATCGATAAGGAAGGCCTGTGTCCCAGCAGTGGGGACGTTTAAATGGCTGATGAGTGCCTGTGAAGCTTTGTAATAAAGTTTTGGATTTGTAATCATATCACTTCTATCGAAAATATTTTTGTTCACTTCTATTTCACTTCGTTCACCACTCTATTAAATTCACACTATCTTCGCACCACAATACAAAATCACTCGTAAAGACGGACAGACTACAGAGGAATAAACAAACACACACAATTGTCTCATAAACTTTTGTTTCATTTCACTTATTATGAATGTGACTTTTATTTTATTTTTTACTACACTTTACCCTGGGTTTCGTAGTGATTGGATAGTATAAGATATCAATTTTATCGATAAACTTTATAATTTTAAGATATTCACGAAGATATTTTATTCTAATATCTAATTTTAATGTAATATTTAATTAAATGCATCATAATGTATTAATAATCTTAAAAGTAATATAGAGTAGAACTGATGGTGAAAAATAATATTGCAGTCACCGGTATAGTTAAGAACAAGCTATTTACTACTTATTATATAAGGGTAAAATTATCATACATATTATAAAAAGATGTCCCCCTGTCGCGTCTGTCTGTATGAACGCGATAAACTTGACTTGTAAGATTTTTGTACGGTTTTCAGCATTAGAAAGTGAGACGAAGATTTTCCTCAGGTTTAAGTTTAAAAAATATTACGGTTTTACGCGAGCAAAGCCGGGACGGGCCGCAAACTATCTATAAATTATTATTTGATAAAGACTTATAATTAATGAAATATGACAGCCAAGCCTTTATAATTTTAACGAGCATAGAGCATGTCACTATACAATTTTTAATTTATATTGTTTTATCCTAGCATTTGTCTTGTTCGTTTTTAAAGGTTATAAAAATTGTCGATAAATATCGAAAACTACACTCGCAAGGCGCATCCCTACACACGTGTAGCGCATGTGACTGTCAGAAAATATAAAATGATAACGACGAACATGTGAAACTGGGAATAGACGGGAACCGGATTATGACTATCGCTCAGGTACAGTCAACCACACGTCATGTTCACAAAGATCTTTATGTCGCGGTAACAAAGACTAATTTCTAATAAATTCGTTTTGAATAGTGTGCTGCAGGATGTACAAAAATAAAATGTATGAAAAAAAAATGTAACATTGCTTGGATAGTCGACAGTCGACCTCATGTGAGTTCAGCATAGACATAGGTATAGGTAATAAAAGTGATTTTCCAATGAATTTGTAAAAACTGACGTGACGTTAGCGGTACACGAAAATTCAGCTAGAACTGAGTGAACCTCAAACACAATTTGTTAAAGTTCTGTGAAAATTTTGACAAATTGAACAAGTTGTGATTTTTTTGGTAATAATTTTTGCTTTATTATTCGGGTTTAATTAAGTAAATTTACTTGAAGGTTTCTCAATTTGGTGATTTTTCATTTTATCGGAATCCATTAGATAAATGTAATCAAAATTTCACTCGTCAACACTTAAAAATTATAAGTTCCGTCAAAATTTTTGTTGCTGTCTTTGACACTCTTTTGTCAAGAATATGTTAAAAAAGAGACAAAATTTTGTTGCTGTGTGGGATCACCTTATGGAATAGTACATAGTACAGACATTACCGACATTAGCTGTTATAAATCTTTTAAATTAACGTCTTTATGCGAATGTGAAAAAAAAAATATTCAAATATTCTCACAGGCCAGCTACTAAAATTAAAATTCTGTTTTGTAACAATAACAAATCCATATAGAACCAGCGATCTCAATTAAACTGTATTATATTATGTGTGTAACATTGTAAGCATATATGATCGAAAAAACTGCGAATGAGCTCCCAGGATATCAGTGATGTGACGAATAATCCTGTTTGGCATTATTTCCGCCACCGCGGGTTACACCGTACATATTTTTTTAAATGTTGCAATTAAAATAATTTCTTTTTCCTATTTTTTTTGTGAATATTAGAGAAATTGAATTAGTCTTTCTAAACATAATGTTATTAATGTATAATCTGAAAACTGAGACAGAAAACCTTCGTCCATCAAATTCATATACATTGGAGTTATTCTCAAAGGTGTGGACTACAGCATATAGGACGATGCATATAATTCATATACGTTAAAGACAAACCTTTCAATGAAAAATCTTGTATCTATTAATTTCTAACGTAATACGAAATAACTCACGTCTAACTTGTATGTAAACTAAACTCTAACAATATAGGTCAGAGAGGTATGACGGCGAATATTTGCGACGTACTTCGGTTTAATTAGAGACTGAACTTGTGACGTGGGGTGTACATACTGTACAGGTGTGGCGTGCGGGCATTGTTCACCTAAATATTAGTGTAGTCCACGGCAAAATTAACTGTCTATATTTTATCTAAATAGAAAATAGGAGGGAAAGAATGATTGGCTACTTAAATTATTCTTGAAGGAAAGGTGAAAAGAAGAAGAGGTCCAGGGAGGTCGAAGGAGCCAACTGAAAGAGAGCGTCGTGTTGTATCGGATACATATATGTAAGTCATATGAGAACCGGATATAATATAAAGCTGTCAATAGGGAAGTGCGGCGTAACTTTTCGTTACTTTACTTGCGCTTAGAAAATAGCAGATGAATTTTTTTTTTTTAGAAAAAAATAGACACAAAAATATTTTTTAAAAATTACCTTGACAGGCACTTTTACACAAATAAAATTTCTAATAGATTAATAGATTTACAATGATCTAGAGCTACGACCGAATGTTGTCTGTAAAACAGAAACTTCAAATCTCTACTTAGACCATGAAGTTGTAGATATTACTGAAAACCGCACTGCTACGAATTTTTTGAAGCAATCTCTTTTTCCATACTCGACCTTTCTTAAGTATTACGAGGTATTTGTACCTTGGATCAAAAAGTTACTGGAGTATTGCTGCCTCCAAAATCAAAATCAAATCATTTATTCAGAAATTAGGCCTTCACAGACACTTTTTCACATCATATTCTAAATTAAATTATGTTTACCAAAGCTACAAACTAGTAGCATTTCGGAACGACCACTGCTGAGAAGAAATACCGAAAGAAACTCATTCAAACAGTGTTGGTCCCTATTATGCCAGAAGGGCTTACCATTTTTTAAATATAAATTTATGTATAATTTTTTATCAGTAAGTATTGTAATGCTTCCTGACAACGGATTTTTTTTAATAATGTAAAATGAAGAAGCATATTTTGAATAGCATGTTCGTAACGGTGTAATAGACTGCCAGCCACCGCGGCTCAATGAAATTACCAAATCCAATAAATCCCGTCACGCATTCGCTGATCATTTCATTATCGCGACTGACGTTGAGTCATACATGATTTATGATGAATTCATTAATTTACATACAAAATCCAAGAAGGTTTTTGCCCCGATTTCTTCTTTACCTGCTCTTTAGAAGTCGGCATTAGACCATAGAATTAGTAGGTACTTTATACGCATACCTACTATAATTCCATACTATATAAAATTTATTGACATCACAAAATTAATGTCAATAAGTGACGTACATCATTCTAAATAATTTTGACTGAACTTAGATTTCAGTTCTTTTCGGCATTTTTTCTAATTTCTCCTCTAAGCTGTGTGTTGTGAAACTCTTACCTCTTCTGAATCCAAAGCGAGTCTCAAACATGCTTCTAATATATCTGAGCAGTGAGTCGTCTCGTCTCTCTGGTCTCTCCTCGATGCTGCAGTAGTCCTTGTTCAGCTGTACTGGCTCCAAGTAGTCTTCTACTGGGAGTTTTGTCTGTAGATGTGAGAATAGAACGTTGAGAGACATTCACCAACATAGCATTTTCATAAGCTTATAAAAATGCGCTGGCCGAAGCAAATATTTTCAAATCCGAAACAATTTAAGCTTATGTTGCAATTAGGATGGTCGACTCGACAAAGAAGAAAAAGCATTGGGCTCTTCTTACTTTCAATGGGCTTATCCTTCCGTAGGGAAGTAACAGATAGAAAAATAACAAGCGTAACTAGTAAAACTTAATTCCTTTGGAAGTGTAACTTGTGAGAAAATTTAGAAATAAAAAAGAAACTAAATCTATAGAAACGTGTGTGGAGGCACTTATTGGTATCAGAATACATAGGATTATTAGAATGAAGGTGCAGAATACTAAAAAGAGCCACATAACTTACAGTTTAAGCTAGTATTTAAGCAATTTTCCTGCTATCATTCAGTAAAATTACTTTTTCTGTTTATTGAATCTTTGTGTTTTTTTATGTAATAAAGTTTTATCAGACAAACACACAAAATTACTTCTACTATAACTAATAATATCTTACTAAATCATACTCACATTTGACGCCTGACGCAAATTGACTTCGATTGGTGTTGGTATATCGCGAACAGAGTCATACATATTTACAACACTATCACTGTTCTCATACAAATGTACATCTGCCTCTTTTTCTACCTTATCAACTTTATTATCTTTAGTTTTGTCTATGTCTTCTTCTACTGAGTCGAGTCTTTTAAAAAAAGGCATTCTAAACGACTGAAATAGCTCTTGTATTTTTACAAGACCAGATTTCATATTATGATGAATTTGACTTTGATTATCTGAATTACCTTCATTTTTATTAACATCGTTGTAACAAAGATCTTCGTAAAAATGATCTTCTGGAAACTTATCGAACTCTTCAGTCGTCGATAAGGTTTTATATTTCGTTCTAGATTCATGTTTCTTATACGTTCTTTGAATGAAAATATTGTTAGTTTTAACTGAATAATATCCACGGTCATCAAAGGTTTCGTTTTTAGAAAATCTTGAAAATATATCAGGGTAATCGTAGCTTAGTCTAAATAATCTTCGAGTCTTCCTACCATTATCCATGGGTAGATAGGATGAATTAGGTTTCTCTAATGTCTGTTGGTGTCTATACAAAAAACTCTTAGCCGGTACCAACCTTTTTAATATATCGTCAATATTCGACATCGATGTCGAAGCTTTCTGTTCTTCTCTAACTTTTTTCGATGGAACAGTTTGATATTGGCATTCAATAGGAAGTTCCATTTCTTTATCGTCTGTTAACTTTGCTAGATATTTATCTGAATCGAGTTTCAAGTCTTGAATGAACGAAATTAATTTCTTAGCGTCAGATTTCGGTCTCCACAGCTTCACGAGTCCCTCGGTGACACCCTGGAAATTATGATGCAAATAGGTTTGGAAGTTGCGTTGGAGGTACACATAACTTATTTTTTTTATTTCTCGAAGGAGTAAAAGTTTTTAAGTCATGTTTGTTGATGGCTTTCGGATTTATTATTTTATTTTTTTACTATAAAATAATGACTGATATTTTGAAATATTTTGATTTTAAGTCATATTAATTAGGATCGTTTCTTGACGCCCCCATAACGTAAATATTTTGGAGTAAAAATCACATGTATTCCATAGTTCTTATGAACTAGCTGTGTATGTCCGCAAACATCTGTAGGCGCCTACATTAGTTAATTAGCAATTATGATCACTACTATTTAAAATATAATTGATTTATGACATTATTACGTACGTTTTGTACATTTAACTTTTTATTTATATATTTTTTTGTATGACAATTTTCAATAATTTTATTGGAAATACATTTTTTTTTTAATTATGCATTCAAATTTTGACATTCTTAATAATGATATAAATTCGTCCTCCTAATTTTTAATATATGTATAAGACCTGTATTTGTTAATTGACGTCCTTGGAGAAAAGGCTGCGGTGAAGTTTGTTGCGCCGCTTCTTCCTCGCCTGCGCTTTGGAAGTCGGCAGTAGACTTAGTTTAAGTAATTTTTTGACGTCAATAAGTGATGTATATATCATGCTAAATTGAATAAATGAAGAATGAAAGCGTAAAATAAAAACTATTTGACTGTGATTTTACAACTGGCCGTCTGCTTGACGTTAACCCTCTGTAAAATGCTATTTTTGCCGATCGAGTATATGGAATGGTCCTATAGACAGGTCCTATACATATAGCCCTGAACGGACTAAACCGTTGGATGATACCTAAAACATTTTAGTGTGCCAGTTAATCGGAATGACACAATTTCACTAATATAGCTACAGTATAGTAGTAATAGTAGCCACAGACAATTTAGCTGTGGCCATAAATAAAATAATATTATTCTTTTATCTATACTTTATTGATTGTTCTTTATTGATGAAAACTGCTCCACCGACAAGAACAAAGTTCTTAAATTAATTGATGATGATGATCTGTGGCTGTGGCAGCGGCTAGCTAGCTTACGTTTAAAATTGGCGAACTTTCCGAATCAGTTGGTTGGATTGATGTTCCACGGGCAAAGAAGGGAAGCAAACAGTGGGGGTCAGACGGTGTGAACTAATAGGTTAAATTAAAAAAGTTTTCCCGTCGGGGCCCCGGATTTATCTTGGATTGGCAGGTTGTTGACGGAACGATATTTTGTTTACGTTGTTTGCTGTTGATGTAAACAAAAATCATGTACCTGTCTCAAGATTAGTAATAAATAAATATATTACAACTAAGTATATTAGGACAAATCATACAGATTGAGCTAGCCCCAAAGTAAGTTCTATACTTGTATTATGGGATACTAACTCAACGATACTATATTTTATATCAAATTAATATATAGATAAACATCCAAGACCTGGGCCAAACACAAAAAGATCATTTTCCATCATGATCCGACCGGGGATCGAACCCCGGACTTCTCGGTTCAGAGACCACTGCGCCACCGAGGTCGTCGTAAAGTGCTTGCCTTGCTTGCGAGTAATGAAAGAAGTATCTAATTAAAAAACTGGAAAAAAAATCTGCAATATTACGATCGATAATACATAGAATACTAGCTTCGCCCCGGGGCTTCGCTCCCGTGGGAATTTCGAGAAAAAAGTAGCCTATGTGTTATTCCATTATATATTTAACCCGTGTAACAAATTTCATAACAATCGGTCCAGTAGATTTTGCGTGAAAGAGTAGCAAACATACACACACAACACACATACATCCTCACAAACTTTTGCAATTATAATATTAAGTAGGATTGCAGAACAATAGCAGCTATCGATAACTCGGCAATTGTAAGTAATAAAACCTTTCATAAAAGTAATAACTCATTTACGCTTATATCGAGCTTCGCAGCGTCACAGACCCAAATGCAACCTGTGAAGATGAGAGAGACTACGAGCAATCGATTTATGTTTAAAAGCTTAGTATAACTTGACGACATAAGCTGGCACTTAACTACGGACGATAGAGCTTTCACAATGTTTAAGTACAGGCACTTTATTATAGCTAACAGAATGACTTCAGCAAATGAAAAAAGATACCCAGAAAGACCTACAGTAGGTGGACTCATTTTTATCATATTATCCAAGATACTTGAATAATACTTAATGGGTCTATGTTTTATTTCTTGATGAAAAATTAAAATGATCTTGACCAATTACGCCACAGTAGTAGATATAGGATTTTAATAGAAACTGATATGCCATCAAAAACATGCTGTAAAAATCACCAAAGGACCTTCTGTCTTAAATTATTACGTAAGTTATTATCATATATCAATATTATAAATCTTTTACGTTTTAAAGAAATAAATAAATATATTAGGACAAATTACACAGATTGAGCTAGCCCCAAAGTAAGTTCTAGACTTGTGTTATGGGATACTAACTCAACGATACTATATTTTATAACAAATACATATATAAATAAACATCCAAGACCCGAGCCAATCAGAAAAAGATCATTTTCCATCATGACCCGACCGAGGATCGAACCCGGGACCTCTCGGTTCAGAGGCAAGCACTTTACCACTGCGCCACCGAGGTCGTCAAAAATAGATCGACTTGACCTTATATACCTAATTATAATAACTAAGTTCACATCTTTCGATCCACGGCTTCTTTTATAGAAAATAGATCTATCATGTATGAATAACAATTGGCCAATCAATAAAATACTATCGAATTAAAAAAATATTTAAATAGATGCCTACTGAAGACTTGATATGAAGATTTATGCGTTTGAGCGTGACATACTAAACCTACTGTTGTTGTATTGCAAATTTATTCCCAGACGGGTTATTTAGAAATCTAAATCTAGAGTAGGTACTTAGTATGTGAATGTACTAGTGAACTTGAGAATTCGTCTGCTTAGTGTTGTCAGTTAATACATACATATCGACAAAAAATCCATTAAATTGTGAGTCAAAACAAATGTGCAATTAGAGATGTATTGTGATACATCTTTAATTCCACTGATGCACCGATTAAGATGCACTAGATCAAAAGTTATGTTTTCCTCTGTCCTATTCAGTCAATAATTTTAAAGAATTTAGTGTAATTATACGAACATATATAGGTACGTTTAAAAAAAATTAACAAAAAAGGAATGACACACATTTTTATCCCGGGAGCGAAGCTCCGGGGCGCAGCTAGTAATATTATAGATGCGAAAATTTGTGAGCATGTATGTTTGTTACTCTTTCATGCAAAATCTATTGAACGGATTGCTGTGAAATTTGGTACCTACACGGGGTAGACTATGTCCTAGAATAACAAATGAATATATACGAATTTTTCTTCTTATTGGCGTGTCGATGGCGAATCATATTAGAGAAGACCAATAAGACACCATCTATATAATTTACTGTCACATTCATAAAATGACCAACAAATCAAAACTAAACTTTATCACGTCACTTTAAAGTTTAAAATAAATTTCAACAGCATGCGCGAATGGCTGTGTCGTATCTTTTAAAAGTAAACCTTATTAAAATGGCGTAAGGTTTAATATTAGTTTGAATAAAAACAAAGTATCTATAGCGTCATTCAAATCCTTCAGCGTGCAGGTGGTGGGACCTGTGTTATATTTATTACTAATACCTACCTGTGTAGGTGTTAGTAATAAATATAACAAACTTCCTAATAAATAATAAATAAATATGAATAAACTTATCGATGTTTTTTCAGTAGTGATTGACCACAACACTAGTGCTACATAAATAAAAAGGCTTTCAGGGAAAATTGTATTGCATTATAGTATTAACCTAAGTTGATAACAAAAAAATTATTTTAAATAAAAACTGTGTCAAATTGTATACCTAATCACATTTAAAATATAGTCAATATATTTTAATGTATTTTTTTGAAACTTATTTTTACTAGTTACAAATGTAATAAATATCATTAGGTACAGACGGACTGAACTCGATCATTTTGAAATGTGACCCGTATTTTAGCTTTTGTTTAAATTAAAAATTATTCCCAGTGGACGAATTGAACAATTGGACTTTCATAATAAACTCGGATAAATATGAAAACAATAATGTTACTTTTATTTATAACTTTTTGTTTTGTGGGATGATAGTGTCCATCCTGTGCATACCCACAGCCAGTGCAAGATGCAAGATATCACACTGTAAACTCAAGTTGTTGCAAATAATCTGTTTTTTACCAACCAAAAAATTAGTTCTTAGAGAATTAAAAATAAAATAAAAATGTATCAGTGTTAGAAATAACACATACGGAAGCTTCCATTCTGACGGTCGCTAGATGCCTTACGTACTCTCTCTCTCCCTCTCTCTCTCTCTCTCTCTCTCAGAAGAAGAAGAAAAATTAGTCCCGAGATCTGACGTTTCAAAGTTGAGGAACGAACCAGGAAAACGCTCAGATCAGAAAGAAAGAAAGGTAATACTTACCATTAGTTTCGTCCCATCAATCTGCTTCTCAATCACCAATTCCACAAATTCCTGGAGATCAGACTTCCTCAGTATCTCCACCAAGCTGTTCACGTCCAGATACTCCACTTTCGAGCTCATTTTCACCGTTATTTATTAATATATAGTTAGTTTTTTTTTAGTTTTTTATTTTGTAATAAAACTTTATGCTTTGGTTTTTAAACATTTTATACATTTAAATTAATTTCATCGAACTACCCAGCTATTCAGATTATAAACAGGAAAGCGGATGTTGGGCTCATGGGCTCCAACACCTTATAGCCGTAAGGAATGCTTTTAGTCGAGAGATAAATTTAGAATACATAAACCAAATTAAAACAGACAGTATTTAGGGAGAATGGGAGATTCTTTTTCGACTTAGATTTTCTTTACAAGGCAGTTGATAATTAAGTTCATTACACTTTGTCGAAAGTAATTAGATTTTCTTTACAAAGCAGGAGTTTCAACGTTGATAACTAATTAACATTAATATAATAACTTGGTTATGTCATCATTCACTAATAGCTAAATCTAAAAAATAATCATTTATTTAATGAAACATGTACAAGCTGATATTGTAATTATTTTTTGTAATATTAATTTTAAATTATGTTAGACTTTAAAAATACTAGGTTCTGAACTTGTCGCAACATTTTTTTTTATAAATTATCTTTCTATGAGTCATGTTTTTTTTTTTACTTTTTCGGTATGTTTCTTTTTTTTTGTATTATTGAACACACTTATTTTTTTCTTATAAAATCGTGAATTTTTTATACGCAGGTTTAACGTTCCGTTAATAAAGCACTGTGTAGTCACTGTATCGAGTCTCTGACTTATCCAAACTGGTAGTCTGGCCTCACAATTGTAAGTAATTAGCCTGGCAGTGAGTGTGTCACGGGTTACCGGGATCTTAACGTTGATTTTGTGACGATTTTATCGGCCATGATCGCCCCCAATCGTAATTATGCAATAATAATTATGCCTAGGTACTATCAGTATACTTAAAAGTAACGTAAGTAAGTAACTAAGTCTACTGCCGACTTCAAAAGCGCAGATGAAGAAGATGCGGTGCAAAAAACTTCACCGCAGCCTTTTCTCCAAAGACATTGTGTTGACATTGTCAGATTATAATTTTACACAATCTTCTTCTTAGCATCGACTTGCCAAATCATATTTTTACCGATACAGCATTAGCTGTGGCGCTATATAGATTCTTCAGCCTGCTCAGGAAGCAAGCCACAGACCTAAAGATACCTCAACTAATCCCTTTCAATTATAACTTCAATAAGTGCCCAAAGGGCGAGCTAATCCTCAGTAATTGGGCGAAACAGTTTTAAGCCGGGATCTGTGTGCTCAGGACTTGAGAACTTAAATACCCACTTGTTAGTACGCTTCAAGAAATTCTGATGGTTCTGATGGGACATGAGAGACGGCAAAGTGCCACTAACTACGTAATACTTTTTCTGAATTTTTCCTGTTTTTCTCTTCTTCTTTTTCTTTATGTGCCTTCATTCATTACGGAATATATTCTGTTATCATACTGAATGTTGGCTCTCAGCACCAAAGCTAATCTGAATAATTGCTCGACTATTTTGACTCCCGTATGTATGTTTAGGATTTGTTTTTTCCAATTTCTTTTTCAGAAACATCTGGTTCTTTTTGAATCTTTCGAAGGAAACCTCAAAAATGATGTCACTTTGCTTTTTCGAGAAAAAGTATGTTTTGTTTTCTCTTTTTCCAAATTTTCAACGCGAGTCACGATTTATTTCTCGCGATTTCATCATACGTGGTACACTCGTATAAGTAGTGAGACATATTATGTGAAGTGATTTTCCCCAGTAGCATAAAAATTTACGAGACCAATAGTATGATTTACGTTTCTTGTTCATTGTATTGAGCCAGTAGTTAGATGACGAATTATTGTTGGTCCAACTGTAATGACATCATTCTTATTTTTCTCCTTTCTTAGGAATCTACCGTATCTACCACAATTGTAAAGCATTATAACTACCATATTTATTTTTTGAATTTGCCTCTTTGCTGCCAGTATTTGCTAATAGCTATTTGGCCATTCTGTAACTCGTCCGCCGTATTCCTTATTCAAATAAAATGACATCACCAATTGACTCCCATTCTGCTACATTCATAAAATGACCAACAAATCAAAATTAAACTTTATCACGTCACATTAAAGTTTAAAATAAATTTCGACAGCATGCGCGAATGGCTGTGTCGGATCTTTTAAAAGTAAACCTTATTAAAATGGCGTAAGGTTTAATATCGGTTTGAATAAAAAAAAAGTATCAACAGGTACGTATAAAGTTGCTAATTGGACCTTTCTGAGTGCACAGTCGGGAATAACTAAAATGTATAAAGGACCAATTAAGAGAGGCGTTGTGAAACTTATAAGGAAACTAAGCCGTGGAAGTTCTTTAATATAGGTTAAATTATAGATATTATTATACCTGCCTCTTCAACCAGTGTGTCCTCCCTACTTTCACCTATGGTGCCGAGTCATACCATGTGCAAGATTGCAGTTGCGCACAGGGCCATGGAACGAGCCATGCTCAGCATCAAATTACAAGATCGAGTTCGCAACCAGAAAACTCAAGACGTGGTCTCCGGAGTCGCGACATTAAAATGGAATTAGGCTGGGCACCTGGCTAGAAGGAATGATAGAACGTGGAGTAAAACTAGGTATGTGTGTGGTAGCTAGGAGAATGGTAACCCAGAACTGAAAAACGGAGCGTAGGACATCCGGCGGCTAGATGGATCGATGATATAAAGGAAATGGCTGGCAACAACTGGATGGGGTTGGCCTAGGACAGAGATGGTTGGCGGAGACGGAAGGAGGCCTATGCAGCAGTGGGTCACGGAGGGCTGCAGATGATCTCAATATAATTATAATAGTGCTTATAACCTAATCACCTTTTATAGGCATTGCAAATGGCGCCTATCATATGAGTATAAATAGATATTTACACCTTATGGTTATTCTGTAAGTATTCACAACGAAATACGGATTAAAAGTTATGTATTATTATTAATGTGAAAGTGTGTCTAGCTGTCCTCCTTCTATTGGGATAAAAACCCAATTCCTTTTTGGAAAGCTTGGCTTTTACCCAAACCTATTTATAAGAGAGGATTTATGTGTAATACTTACATAACAATTTAATATATAGTTTGCTAAAATAAAATAAAAATTAAGTATGAAGAATAAGATACTTTTCAACTGTAAAATATTGTTTATTATTGTCAATTGATTAGCAATTTTATCAGTTTTGACAAATACACGGGCTTTTATCAGATAATAACATTTGATATCATGTGATGTACATCGTTTCGAGTCTTGTAAATTGCTTATCAAACAAAGAAATACATTATACAAAGTATTACAAATTACTGAATTCAATTTTATTGCATTTCTATCATAACAAAAAGGGTTAAACACTATTTTAACTATTACTTATAAAAAAAATTAATTTAAATACTAAGTTTCATCAAATTCTAGCCTTGATATTCAGAAAGTATTATTTCAGTATTTTGACGTGAAGCAACACTATGAAAACACCTTAACATATCACATTTTTTTATAAGTCATATGTAGTTTTAACACTAAGGGTGAGATGCACCGTCATATTTGACGTTGATTAAAAACGGCGCGCCGCTGACGTTTAAACAAAATGGCGTACTTTGCGTTTTTTCTGCACACGTTATAGTTGACGGTACAAACCCACCGTAAAGAGTTAACTTTAAACAAAACATAATTGCTTATAGTCATTTGAACAAATATTAGCTTTTATTCGAAACCGCCGTGAACAAACCAAGATCACAAGTCTTCATCAAAGTCCTAACTGATTCTACACAGCACATCGTAAACCTTATGCGACACCTCAGCTCCCGCGAACGCGATATAACAGCAGTTATGACTGGGATGAACTTTCCCAGGAGTCACCGACAGCTGATGCCTGGCTCTTCCAACGTACAACTGTTCTCCCGAAGCGGTCCGACCACCTGAAATAGCTCCTGGTGGCACGCCTCCATTGGAAGCAGGTACCCATCTTAAATTATCCGGTTTAGCGCACAAAACATCTATGTTCTGAACAGGAATTTCTTTCCCATCATGCATCACTGACGCTGCGTTATGCCTGACAGATAACTTCCCAGGAATCAAGTCTCCGTTGTACCAGGCTCGTATGACCCACAAAGGGCTGCCGTCCCAACCTTCGTGTCCTCCAATCACAGCCCGTCCTGTCAGAGAGCTGGCTGTGGTGGCAGTTGATGGAATCCACTCGTAATCTCCAGAAGTTTCCGCGATTTGGACTTGGTCGACGACTGGTGGGTTGGAAGATTCTCCGTGATATATATAATTGGTGATGTAAGTCGGCTGGTTTTCGCTTGGTGGAGTAGGGACTGGTACCATCATGGTTGCGGGGTAGAAGTAAGGGTATGGTCCTGGAGGTGGTGGGGGGTACGCATGGGGCGGAGGGGGAGGGCCGTGTGGGCCATGATGAGGCGGTGGGGGCGGCCAGTGAGGCGGGGGAGGATAATAAGGAGGAGGATGCAAATGTGGAGGATATTTGTCCATATTTCCCGAATTCCCGAATGCAATGCGCACGTTTAATCGCATAGATTATGTATCGACTGACGTGTGACGGTTGGGTCTTTCGTTTTTGTATGAAATGTAATCTTATCAGGATTATTCATTACTAATCATGAAGTGTATTATCAGTATTGATGAGTGTTCAGGATCTGCGTTCTATGTATTGCTACATATTTTTTTGATGTATATTTTTTGCTTGAGGGGATTTCTTAATTTAAGTAATAATAAATCGTATATAAAAATATTTATTGGAAAAGAAATATATGTAAGTACCGTTCTTGAAATAAATTACTTAATTACAACTTAATATATAAAAAATACAATCTTAAACGATCATGTAAAACTGTACAAAAGATAAATATTAAAATATGATTACAAAATATATCTAAGTAAATTCACAAGTAAGTATTACCACATTACCGCTGACGTTAGATACAATATTATGTACAATCTTACATAACATAATTGAATCTTATAAATACGAATTTTAATTAGTTCATCAGATACATAAATATCAAAAAACAATAATTCAAAATAACAATTTTATTTTTCTTATTAATGTTTTAAGAGTGTGAATATAGAATTTGATGAATGATATGAATGTTTATGTCGATTCATAGACCGTGAAAAAAAACAATAAGCTATTGGGCCTGGACTACGACGCTGTTTGGCTGACGATGCATATAAAAAGCGCACAGATTAAAGATAAATTGTATGAATATAGAAAGTGGTTGAAGAAGTTGTCCAAGATATCTGTCATCCGTGTTATAAGCTTTATTCGTAACACGACAAACTCCATGACACAGGGTCACGATAAGTAGATGGAATTTAGCGCCACCTGTATGACTATTTGTCATGTTTATATTATCCGTACTTTACGCGTGTCCATGAGTAATAAATTAACAATCGAATAATTACGAAATAGCAATCATAACATGACTGTCAATTTTTAGACTGTTGTTAATTTTTAGACCGCGTTTTCGGTCCAAATGTTTTCTCAAATGAAGGATTCGAGGCAAACAAACTGCCTTACTTTTTTATCTTGTTTTGGTGCAATAAAGTGATTAAAAATTACTAACTTTACCATAGGTACCAATTACTTATTTTAATCTCTTATGTTTGTTTCATGCTCTCTCTCTTATCTAAGCGTTTCCCCAGTTCTTTCCTCAACAGCGCATCAGAGCCGGTCCATTCATTTATCTACATTTTCTTCCCATATAAATTATCCTGCGCATGGTCTTAAGCATCCTTAAATACTATTTTCTCGCTTAACATCCTTGACAGAATCAAGCCAGCACGTTTGAAGTTTGCTCTTTCTGCCAGGACCCTATAAGCCTGGAAGGAATTCGTGTTAACTTCATTTAGTATTTACAACATCTATATTTTTTAACGTTGTCAGGCTGTTGTCCACCGCACAACCCCAAATAAAGAGTTTGACAAAAAATAAGTTGACAGGAATTGTAAATAAAACTGGAACATATAGATTACAACAACTACAGGTTGTAATCTATATGTACTAACGTTGACAAGTTATTGTATAGATGTAGTTATGTCAAGACTACTGCTCTGAAGACGCAGCGGTTGCCGTCCATCAGTGCTGGCCACACGAAGCTCTTGATGAGGTCCGACCTCCTCTCCCGAGCCTCGCCCACGGTAAACCTTACGTGCTTCTCGGGGTTCATCACCACTGAAATTTAAAAATACGGTCAATTAATACGTAATGTAATAATTAAATTGGGAACTCCACAACGATTTACTGTGCGGACATGATTTTTGGGTCACATATTTAATGCAATCATGTAATTAGAAGGTACTCCGGTACCTACTAATTCTATTGCAATAAGATCTCTGACAATAATAAAAGCGTGTGTCAAAAAATATTTTTTTGTAAAAAAAAAACTTATTTAGGTTAAATCCAACTAATATTATAATTGTTTTTCTCTTCCGTATTATAAATGGACAACACTCTTAGATAGAACTCTCTTCATGCCATTATCTAGTATTCCCGGATACATTCGGTGTCAGCATAAACAATAAATCTACCAACCAGCCCACAGCCAGGCCCCCTTTGAGAATGTTATTGTTACCTATCTACTGCCAAGGTTATATTTCCGTTACTCTTCGTACGACATCCACGGGAGGACATTGAGTAGTAGGGTGGGGTGATTTTTTTTTTTTTAATCTTGATGTTCCTGTATAATAAATCGATGACCTATTATTAAAGAAGTATTAGTGTAAAATTTCAGCTGGATTAAGAAATGCTTTGAGGTGGCGCATTGACATTGAAGTTTTGAAAAAAAAAGCTAATTAGGATTTCAAAGAGGTATGTATTAAAGATAATTTATAAACTAAATGTGCAAAATTTTTAACTGGAATTAATAAACTAACTAGGAACTCTAAAAAAAAACGTATTTTGAACCAATATTTCCTAATCTTTAAGGAGCCACATCATCTTCTTTCTGGTTAAAAAACTGAGATTTGGTTTCAAAATAAGGCATGTCTTGTCTGGATTTTATTCTGGTACGTATGAAACCATCTCTTGCTTCCGGTCCACAGACAGCTAACGAAGCTTCTGTAACCAGCTTTACGCACCTTTCAACTGCTTGCGTGTGGCAAGGATATTTTTCAATTTGTAGCCAATTCTCGCCTGCAGAATCTTGAAGTATGCTTGAAATTTCTGTTTCGCTATATTTCATTAACAATGGAGGCTCTGTTACCTTCTCTGACGCCCAATCAATCAAATCATAATAATTACATGCTTCGACTCTAAGTTGTGGAAGGTGGAATTCGCGGACTTTCTTTCCTTTAAGTTCTTTTTTGGCCTTTAAAATTCTCCGAAGTGCCAATTCTCTAATATGCGCCGCTTTGTCTTGTAACATTGTTAACAATATATTTTCAGGGTGGGCGAAGAAGGCATTTCGTTGTATAGTTTTCAGAACTATGTTTTTCAGCTCATCTCTTAAATAAAGACATCTTTTGACCATATTATATAAATGAATCGGGCCATATTTGCAAGATGGTTTTGTCTTGATGTCAAACCAAGTTGGTGCATACACTTTCATAATAAAAGTAGCTAGCTCAGTCAGATTTTTCATAGGTTTGTCTGTTCCAACATAAACACGGAGTATTCTATTCGCGCAAGTCAACCACCTGGAATGTGCTAGCTTCCCAGGATCTTTATTTGCTAAACTTGGTGAGACCGTACCAGCTGAAATTGCAGAACACATTTGGTATAGATATTTTTGGTCAGTACTTAGCAAATTAGTGTCTATTTCAGGCAATTCCGAGGAGATAGGTTCAAATGCCTCCACTTTGTAGTCAAGACACTTCTCGAGCATTTTTCCTATGCTGCCAGCAAAAGTGTTAGGGCCTTTTGTCCCGCCGTCGAGATTGGAAAACAAATGGCGAAGTGGCAGTTCGTTGCAATGTAACAAACATACAAACCATTGTAAAGGTCGATTCAGGTGTTTTTCTAATATAGCAATTATGCCATTTTTGTTTCCTGTATTAACAGCAGTGCCATCGCATCCTATCACTACCAAAGACGAACGAAATTCATACTTTTTTTCAAGAAATTCAAGAATATTCTTCTCGATTTTTGCTGCTGTCCCAGAATCAACAGAAATATGACCTAGATATTCAGAATTGGGCTCTGATATGATGGAAATATGCTCTTCTATGATAGTCTTTCTATGCGATACAGTGCTTATTTTATTCACGACTAATGTCTTGTCTTTACGACCATCAAAATAAACTGCTGTTATAGACTTTGAACTACCAAAACATTGCAAAACTCTTCGTGCTTTTTGTCGCTCCCGCCGGATTTTACTTCGGTCTATAACTTGTGCAGAGTTTTCAGTACTAATAATATTCAAATCTAACAGTGCTGAATTTACAATAAATGCTGCAGATCGATCAGACACTCCCGTCCTATCACAAGCGGTTGCAAGATGTTGCAATTTCCTTCTCATCTGTTGAGTTTCTTTACTGACTCGTTTTTGCGTTTCTAGCCTACAAGTCTCGTAATTTTCTTCATCTGTTGAATCAGTAGAGGAACTGCCAGATGTGTAAACTAACGCTGGGATTGATGATGATGTACTTGGGGTAGAAATGGATTTTTTCACAAATTCTTCATATTTCCTTTTCCTGCTTTCGCTTCGCCGCATAGTATTTGTCATCACTTTATCCACCGAACCAATATACATTTTGCGATCATTCCGTTGGTCGTTCAAAAAATCTTCTTCAGCAACAGGCACTTTCGTTGTACATTTGCATACAACTCTTGACAAACATTTACATATTGCAATATCAAACAGCTTTTTGAGGGAATCTTCATAGAATGCTTGCTTTTTTGGTTCACTTCGCAATTTTTTACAACTTTTATATTTATTGTAATAAGTAATCAATCTAGTAACTATTTGTTGATGGCTGATTATAGGAATTGATGCTTTATACCAAATGTTTTTGATGTCAGTAGCTATTTTTTCACATATTTCTTTGACAGAAGGATCTTTTCCATTATTTCGCTCAATCATATCGTTTCTTATCCACAAGTAATATTTAATAACATCACAATATGTTGGCAACATAATACCACTTAGGATACAAGGATCGCCAAACAAAGGACACCGCAAATCTTTTCGTGTTTTAGGCATTTAGGAATTTTGTGATCGCGTTTTCCTTGAAATTTTTCAGTAAAATCACTTGGTGTTCATCAAACTATTAACCAATACTAATGATATTTGAAAAATAAATAATATTGTATGTGCTATTGCAAGACTTTACTGTAGGTGAAAACAGATTTAGATTGTCAAATATAACTCAAATAATTTAAATTCGGGGGTATACGTAAGAAGTAAAAATTCAAAAATTTCAATATCTTTCTTCGCAGTGCGCCACCTGAAAACAATGTCGTAGACTACTAATTTTATGAATGAGTAAAGCTTTCCTATAGGATCAATGACTAATGACACAGGAGATTTAAAAAACAATTTTTTTTTTTTCATTTGTTTCACTCCACCCTATTGAGTAGTCCTATTCTAAGACGGGAGCACACGCCACAATTCCAACACATATTTTCTGGAGTTGCACACTGGTTGACATTTTCAGTTCACTATAGTGTGTACGCGACTAGATGCCGTAAACAAACCAGTAAGTAGTCCCAAAAGCCGCTGAACTGTCAAAAAGATAATCAGACACCAGTGTTAGCAATAACACACTCGAAAAGAAAGAATAAAGACCTGGAGTGAAGTCTGTGTCTATCCTGAGAGGCGGGGAGTTGAGGCTGATGGTCCAGGCGGCGCGGCAGGCGGCCGCCACCAGCGCGTGCAGCGCCCCGCACCCGCCCAGGCACGGGTACTCACGCAGAGTGCTTAACACCTGGAAATTCATTATTGAATCGTAATTTTTTATATACACAAATCTCTAAGATAAGTTCGAGACTTGTGTTATGGGATACTAACTTAAGGGTACTATCCTAGTAATATTATAAATGCGAAAGTTGTAAGGACATAGTAGCGTCATTCGCAAGGAGCGCGAGAAGCAGGTCAAGGCCAAACTCGACCGCAGCCGCCCCATCGCAGATACCTGCAACTCTCTGGTCAGTTGATGCTGTCGTATTCAGTGGTTCGTGTAGCTACGATATTGTTATAGAAGCTACGATAAATGGTAGGTCATTTATAATCCAGATTTACCATTAAGGTTTACCATCTGTCCGGATTTTCTAGGAATAAACCGCAGATCTTCGAAATTAATTCGCAGATTCCTTGTGGCTGAGATTATAATGAGTGTAGATTGTCACCTGGTTGATGACAGTCCTCTCGGCTTCCCCCAGAGGGAAGCTGTGTGCTGTCTCGTGTAGTACTCTAGTAGCAGCGGTCAGCAGCCTGGCAATAGTCGGCTCATTGGTGTTGGAGTCATCAGCTCCGAGCAATGCCTTCACCTCGCTCAGTCGCCGGTCGCGCAGACTGATAGCGGCGCGGAACGACAGCTATGAAATAAATGAGAATAATAAAAATCAACAAATGGTTTAAGTAAGATTTCTAAAAAAAAAAATAAAACGACTTCAATTTTTCTAACACTCAAAAGGGTGAAATTCATAAGCAGGTTTCATCCTAAAGACAAAAATGCTACATGGACCTTGATACCTTGATGAATTGGAAATATTTGTCTGTTACACTTACGGCTAAGCCGGTCTGGGCCGATTTGGATGAAATATTTAAATTTTAGTTTGAAACATATTTAGTTAAAGATCAAGCTAGTAATAATGTTATTACGTAAATGTGATGCACGCAAGCGTTCTACTGTTCGATGAAATATGATTTCCTAACGAAACAGAAAGCCCACCACGAAACATACGAAAACGTAACACGTTACTAATATCCGTATGCTGTCTCTTTTTCCCATATCGTGTAAAAAAAGATACAGAAAACGTGACATGTATGTAAAATAGGTGCCCGTCTATTATTTATAGACGGGAATCGGTATGACAAAGTATATTATCGGGTAGCGGTTAGATGCGAACAGAGAGCGCGCCGGGTTTTCGGCGTACATTTATATTGGTCCTTAACACTAGTGACATCTATAATTTACATTACGAACTAAGTCGATATAATTCAAGGATCTATCGCAAACAAGTTTCTGACATTGTTGCTAGATGGCGCTGTGCTTAACAATGTATTTAATGTTTCTTGGTAGCCCCCCAGGTTTTAAAAAGAATCCTTTAAATTTTAATATGATTTTGGATTAAAAAATGAACTTACAACAACTATGGAGAAGACGATCTTGTACTTGAGATGCGGGGTCTGCCTCAGGGGCTCCAGGGCGGCCAGGGCTGGCAGCGCCTCGTCGGCCGCGCGGGCCCACACCGCCGCATACTGGGACACCAGTTTACTCCTGGAATGTTGTAACAGTTTGTGTGAGTTTGGTTATTAGTACAATAGATGGCGTAATGAATACATTTGTTAAATCGTGCAAGATTTTTTCATTACGGTCTCATGTATTTCTCCTGATCGGCTTCCCTAGGAAAATTATAAAGCTAAACCTAGGTCCAGCCGAAGATAGGCAGGCTACAGGTGTAACCACCTGCGACCGGCTGTATCTGGGTCTATCCGGAATGATAACGGCTGAACCTGGGTCTAGTAGTTAGTGCTCTTCGGTGTTCAGTCATAACACATATATCTATTTACAATCACGATAACCGCATGCCTGTTTGTCTGCTGAATTCGATCTTGTTCAACTTTTTTTTATTTTTTTATTTCACATATAAAGAACAAATATATATAGTACATAATATAAGAACACTGACAAAAACCACAGAGGTTTGTCCACAGTGAGCATCAACGTCAGCAGTAGTATAAAATATTTTGTATTAATCACTTAACAGTAATATAGGAACCACGTACGTAGACCATTTTAAACAAAACAAGTACCTAGTAGTAAGTTGCAATCTAACACAATTGTTCGATAAAGTAGGACTTAAGTTTATTTTTAATATTTTTAGGAGTTAAGTAGTAGTAGTATAACACTGTAAAATGCCGATCTCCTGTAAAATAAAGGCTTCACACTATGGGCAAACAGTTTGCCAAACTTTGGCAGTTGCTTCGTCCATTGCTGGTTTTTTCTTGAGGTAAGAAAAGGTCTTATACAAATTTCGCAGTGTACGTTTATAGGCCGTCGGAGTTCGTAGATAGCGTCGAGAAGCCAGGATATGAGCGCAATATGCCAGCAATGTTATTACATATTACCTTTTTCTAATTGGTATTGGGCACTTATATTATAGTGTGTACAGTTGGTTTTCTAAGTTACCTGTCTGGATGCTGATGAGAATCGTCGCTGTCAGAATGGTAGCCATCGCTAGCCGAGTCGGTGGGTGACCGGGGGGCGACTGGACTGGGGCCAGTGGCCTCGCTCTCGGTCATCTGGGTCAGGACGGCCGCACAGCCGCGGGAGTAGCTCATCAGCACGCCTGCTACCGGCCTGGAATGGAGAAGAATGAATTATGACTTATCATGGTTCTTTTTATAATAGTTTTCTACGTGGTTGTTGGATGGGCATAGGTCCGACATTAGGGCCTTCAAGAAGAGAGTCTATCGCTTTCTCAAAACGTCGACAAGGTATCTGTGTCCCGTTTCAGATTGCCGCTTTGTCCATGGGCTGCGGGTGTTTGCTTGCGGTAGCCAACATGCCCGTTTGCCCACGATGCTATTAAAAAACAGTTTTCTGGAAGAGAAAAAGGACTTTGCTCATCAGTGGGAAATAGGAAACATCCAAAAAAAAATCCATGTTGGGCAAACATCCACGTGATATATTCATACGTGCGTTAAATCAAAATACTTCACGTTATCCATACGCTCCACACTATCGCGGCAATTTGACGGATTCAGTATACATTGCTGGTTTTTTATTGCGGTAAATAAAATCACTACGCAATTTTCGTGCATCCGCGTCGAGATGCATCTGAGATGCGGGCGATAGTGTATAGCAGGCATTAAATGCAATAAATAGGGACGCCGACGAACGTGCAAAGTGAAGGCGAAAAACTGACGCTCAACGGGTCAGGGAGCACGCTCAAATGAGAAAGACAGAGAGAGAGAGAGAGATATATATATATAAATAAAGTTATTTAACATTAGTTACGTTATCCGATCCATGAGGCACTAACTTAAATTTTCGCACGACTGTGATTTAGTGAGCACCGGCTAACAATTACTTTATTGTTATCTTGCACAACGACTTTCTTCGTGGGAAAGATGTTGCGATTTTCACGTAATCAAATTATGTGCCCCAATTGTCGGTCTAATTGAACAATCCCTGATTGCTGGATTTAAGAGATACATGGTTTTATCGCTTGCGACATATTGACATTTGACATTCGACCGCACAACGTACTGCGCTCAAAATTCGCAATTAAAATGCATATATATGGATTCATAAATGAATATATATGGATTCTCATTGATTCTGTTCTGTCCCAACTCATTTTTATCGCGCGATGAAAAAGCGCCCGTTCGAATGAGGCTTTAGACGGGACGAAAAGTGGCTCGCGACCTTTTAAGGTGATTATTGCATTTAAATGTAGCGTTGTGTATTTTAAAAAATCATAATGTATTCATTTACACAAAATAATAACACTAATTTAAACTAAATTATAAAAATATAAAATCAAAAATTCTTAATACTCAATAATTAAGAGCTATTCATAGAAGGCCGCATCGTAAAATTTCTCATATGTTTACTTAAATCGAATTTCTGTATAGAATTTCTTTAGCAGTCAAAGTATACAATACACAATAAACCAAAAAGCCATTATATTAAAGCACACTACTTTCGCTTTACGCTTAGATGGCAAATAAATAAATTACATAGTATAACATCCCCTCCCGCTGTCTATACACATAGAGTACAAAGTCCCTACAAAGGCATCTCGCCCCGGCTTCGCTCGGGTAAAACCATAATAAAAAATAGCCTATGTTTCACAAGGTTTCGCCTATCTCTGGGCGAAATTTCATCAAAATTAGCCCAGTAGTTTTGAATTTATTCATTACAAACAATAATATAAATATTTCCTGTTTATAATGTTAATATGGATGTATTTTTGAATTTGATGTGTGTTATATTTAATAGAAAGAAGGATTCCTGAGGAAGCTTTAGGTATAAAATCTATACTATTATTATAAAGAGGTAAGCGTTTGTGAGTTTGTATGTTTGATGCGGGTAATCTCCGAAAGTACCGAACCGATTTCAAAAATCTTTCACCATTAGAAAGGTACATTGTCCAAGATTGCTATAGGCTATATTCTATTTCAAAATTCCCACAGGAGCGAAGCCCCGGGCAACATCTAGTTTATTATAATTTTGCCCGAACGAAGCCAAAACAGCAGGCCTATCATCAACTTTTACAGAACGATTCCAATGCAACTCAGTTCAATTTAGGAACCTAAAATGAATCGCATTCATACTAAAAATTAAGTCGATGGTACGAATTTGCGATGCAGTTCAGTTTAGGTCGTAAAGTGGAACGCGTTAAGAGATGATGGTAAACCCCCAGTTTTTATTTAATCATTATTTCGACAACCTTTCAAAGTATAACATTATAATATAAACGACTTGTACAAGGTTTCTATTTCATAATATACATCGTTATAAACTTATATAGTGGATACCTACAGGTAGGAAAGCGGACCTTGGGCTCCGACACTCAATGGATGAGGAAGAAGCCGGGAAAATATTTGGATGAGTTCATCAAGTTATCCTAATCCTGACTAATATTATAAATGCGAAAGTAAGTTTTTTGTTACACCGTCACGCTCAATTTACTAAACCAATCTTCCTTATATGGCGCCTTTTGTAAAATTATAATTTTATTCCATTTTATGTAATGTATATTTATTTGTATGCCAATAATAAATTCATTTATATTTATAAATTACGCATAGTCCAAGCCACGGAAAAATTTATACAGTTCATCCCGGAAAATGAACTGATTGAGTGGGAATTCCAAGGCGTTGCCGCGGGCAACAGCTTGTATCCAATAATTGTAAAGACACAAAATAGTATAACCCAAAATTAAGGTCACATCGTAACAAAGAAAACCCACTTTAATAACTATAAAAAATACGCAATGTACTAAAGCCAATACACAATATATTGCACAACGGAACACCATACTACTTTCTCCAAAAACGGTTATATTACAACACGAATAAACACCAAATAATAAAAGCTGTTTTAACGTTATCTCATAACTGACGATAACGTTACGCTAATAAACGGCTTAATTGCTGGTGTGAAGTCTATAAAACAACATTAACAAAACAACAAAAGTATTTTATTTTTCAGTGATCCGCGTTTAATAACAGGCGGGGCCCAGGCTGTGTCTCATGAACAGTGCGAGAGTTGAAATTTTCATATATGTCATATAATAAATACAAAAAAAAACTAAATAAAACAAATGTTTAAATGGGGTTCCATACAACAATAGTGATTTTTGCCTTTTAATATAATTGTGTATAATTACTATATAATAAAAAATTAGACTTGAAAATGTTACTGTGCAAGGCTAATTTTTGAATAAATTATTTGATTTGATTTGATCTACTAATATGCTCTAAAATAATCCTTCTGTTATAAATATTTTTTTATTTATGTATGTGTATGTAAACAACTTCTCAGTGTGAATATAAAACTTACATTATACTTACAATAAAAATAAATTATGAACAATAATAATATAAGGTTCCTTGTCTTTAAACACCGGAATAGTTTTATGAGATCAAATTAGTTCAAAGAAATACTATAGGCATAGTTATAGATAGTTTTTTTTTTTGTGCTGCAGTAGTGTCATTGTATGACTGTGTCGCATGTCAATTGTTTGGCTACACGTTACATTACAACAATCCATTCGGATTCACACACGGAAATCATATGAATCGCGTGATGCTAACTGGCTGATCCATTCCATTTCATAAAAACTATGATCGTTAAAAGTGTTGCAAAAAAACCAGTTATAACTAGAAAATACTATTATTCACACGTGTGAAGTCTCGTCTCGTAAGTTGATCACAATCGTTGATGCCACATTTCTTTCACGCATTCAAAATTGATTGCGCGTCAAGCGGCGCGTCAAGCGCCATCAATTCACGCATTTTTAACTCCCGACGCAAAAAGAGGGGTGTTATAAGTTTGACCACTAAGTGTGTCTGTCTGTCTGTGTACGTGGCACCGTAGCTCATCAACGGGTGAACCGATTTGAATTCAGTTTTTTTTATTTGATAGCTAATTTTTATGTTTAGATATGTTTCATTTAAATCGTTTCAGCCGTTCAAAAGTTGTATCGAAATGAATATTGAAAGTCGGGGGTTTTTTAATTTGTCTAACAAATAAACTATATTGAGGTATTTCTTTCTTATCGAGTGTACTATATTGATAGCAATCGAGCTTGTAATATTTAGCCAACTTGAATACAATCCTGACATCTGATTAAATTGCCTCTTTAGGGACTTATAAAACTTATTAAAATCTACGACGTCCGACTACAAACGATACCTACCTAGCTAGCCTTTGCTAGGTACCTACCTACCTATGTCTTCCTAGACATAAAAGTTAATAAAAGAACTCGACGACGCGAATGCTTGAACATTGCGTATAATTTGTACGAGAGCTTTATTTACAGCACCAAAAAGCGATGTATGCCGATCCCGCCAAATTTTAGCGAACTGATTGGTATAATGATTTTTTAATGATAGACTCAGATAAAAAAATTAGTTAATTTAGTTACTTTTGTTTATTCGATTTTGGTTTTGTGGGATGACAGCACGCTCTCCATTTAAATTTGCATACCCGTGGACGGTGAAACATGTAGGATCAAGTTTTTCTTTTAACACCACATTGTAAAAAAATGTAACCTATGTCTTTGTATATAACCGGTATAATATCCAAACATACTAAAGTTTAATTTCATTATAATGCATTATTTCCTCCTTCATAAAACATATATTTTTATTTTTAAACTTGTTTGTAATAAATTGGCCTCCCTTTGCGATTTTATCAGCATCGTCACATCCTTCTAGGAAATAATGACTAACCAATTATGCTTGATTCGATTCATAAATCAAGTTATTTGGGTGAATGTGAATTCCTCATTTTATCGCATAGAAAATATTAGCATCGTGTACCTATATAGGAACAATGGTTGCGTCGAGAAAGCGGATACAAAAATTTTGGAGATCAATCTAGGTACATGTCCGATTTAATGAAAAGTGCTGCCAACCTTTTGGGCATATATACGAGGCAGCGGTCTTACTCATAAAAAGCCTTTAAATTAAATATTTTTGTTTGCTTTTAATTACCCATTATATGCCATTGCCTACATACATATGTAATGTAATCGTCTCTTTTGCTAACACTGGTGACAAATTCCATTCAAGACGACTAAAGGCATATGATATCACTTTTACGGCTGCTTACCTAGCATCTAGTGTTTACAAGTTTCACGTACCTATGTAGTTAATTATCAAATGCCTATTTCCTTTGTTTATAATGAGCCAATCAAAGGAAAGGGCTAAAAACTGGAGAATCATCTCATTGCCTAGCAATCTATCATTTTCCACCAATAAGCTCATAATATACCTTTCAGAACTCCTGGCTCTGTCCACCCCGTAAAGGTAAATAATTGCAGTAGGTAATAAGAGCAGTTTTTTCACGATTTCACTTAGACTGGGTTGTATTAGTCAACTTTGACTTTAATTTTAACATGTGCGGAAAAGCGCAAAGTACTTACACCGTTTCGTTTAAACGTCAGCGGCGCACATGTTAAAGTTGACTGGTGCAACTCACCCTTCCAATGAGAACCATTGTTTCGTCATTTATTATCGTAGTTACGTAATCCGTAACTTTAATATTAAATTGCGATGAGTCACACGCTCAACAAAGACATTCTAACATTCCAAGAGCATATCTTAATATATAATTGCTTTTAATTGTAAGAATTAATGCAGCTTGTTGTTTATGAAGTAAGTACATAAAAAATTTAAGTTTTTCTGGTTCGAAAAGAAGTTAGTACCTAAAAATTACACTTTATTACATCCGGTAATTCTACTACTAAGTACTCAAACGTTGGTTAATCCTTTACTGGCCATAAATCTTATACAGACGTGATAACGACTAAACTTCTCTTGTGTCTCGTTTAATATCCGATAAGGGGTTACGGAATCCAATTACTTAAATATTGGCTATATCCTACCAGGGCATCAGTTGTACTCCTCAATTATATGACATTTTTTTAAGCTTTCTCAAAATCAAAATCAAAATCAAATCATTTATTCAGAAATTAGGCCTTCACAGGCACTTTTTCACGTCATATTCTAAATTAAATAATGTTTACCAAAGCTACAAACTACTAGCATTTCGGAACGACCACTGCTGAGAAGAAATGCCGAAAGAAACTCATTCAAACAGTGTTGGTCCCTATTATGCCAGAAGGGCTTACCATTTTTTAAATATAAATATAAACTCTCTCATCCGAGTGTTTTTCCAAGTTGATATCACAGCGGCGGAACCCAGAGTCCGTTACCGTTTCTCCTCTACTTACTTCGCACGGTCTTCGGCATGTTTAGTTGTTTAGTTATGACACCATTAACTCGCATATCGTCCTTCTTATCTTATTTTAACACTCTTCGATAAAAATCTGAAACTTCGAGTTAAGTATATGATGAAATTAAAAATTCTTACATATTTTTAATGTCATTTTTGCTACAAGCTTTTATTGTCGTCAGTGATGAGATCTTGTGATATTTAACGCCTGACAAAAAACCCATTTCCGTGCTGTAAACCGTTGTGGAGTTCCTTCGTCGGGAGCCGATCCTGGGTGCACCGTCAGGTCATGCTTGTCATAATAATTACATACATTCTGGAAGTAGAAGAAATCTAACTTGCAAGATTTGATTACAGACCGCTTGTCTGTGGACAGATGAAACTAAAAGCTTGTAATTAAACACTATAACCCCAATTTTGTCAATCATGTCACCAAGCGAACCTCCTTACATATTATTAAAAAAAGTCCCCCTGTCGTATCTGTCTGTATGAACTAACTCAAAAACTACAGGACGGATTTTTGTACGGTTTTCATCAATATGAAGTGTGATTCCTGAGAAAGCTTTATGTGTATAATTTATTATGGTTATACTCAAGTGAGGATACGGGCCGCTAATAATACTGCGTAGACGTTACCCCAGGATGATCAACACATGCCAGAGTTAAGGTGGAATGTTCACGGTGTATGGATAGGTGCCACTTTTTATGGCATAAACTATTTTGTCCTATTATTCTTTGGCATAACGATTTTGGCATACAATATTTTAGCATAATTGGCATACAATTTTTATCATACGGGTAAATTTGGCATAATTAACTTTTAGGTTAGGTTAGTTATGGTTCAAATTGTTATGCGTAAACCTTTATGCGTAAGAACTTCATGCTTAAAAATCATTATGCCATAGATAGAATGCTGTGTTACATTATGGCTTAATTTTTTATGCTTATAGACAGAGACCCTTGTGAATACGTACGGACTAAACGGAAAAAAAAGACCTGTCGAGCAGTAGCTAAATATTACCTTGTATCGCTTAGATCCAATGCGGGATCGCTCCTCTTGATCTGGCCCACGCAAGCCAACACAGCTTTGTCACTTTCCACCCTTGCGGACAGCGAGTCCACCAGGCTGGGCAGTTGTCTCAGAGCTGGTTTGTCCACGATGGTAAGGAGTGACTTGTTGTCAATGAGGCGTCTCTCTACGTCTGCGTGGGACAGCGCCAGGAGGCGTTGGTGAGATGACGACGCTGGGTCTTGGTTCACCGTCACTGACGACTGTGGAACATATTTGATTATTCAGCTATTATTCAGCTATTATTCGGCTATTATTCAGCCATTATTCAGCTATTATTCAGCTATTATTCAGCTATTATTCATCTATTATTCCGCTATTATTCAGCTATTATTCAGATGTTATTGGTCGTTCCGAAATGCTAGTAGGTTGTGCACTTTGGAGAAATACTATATCATTTAAGAGACGTGAACAAGTGCCCGTGAAGGTCTTTTTGAATAAATAAATAAATATATTAGGGCAAATCACACAGATTGAGCTAGCCCTAATGTAAGTTCTAGACTTATGTTATGGGATACTAACTCAACGATACTATATTTTATAACATATACATATAACCGAACGTTGGACGGAGCCTAAAATCTGCTAAAACTTTTTCTTCTCTATTTCGCCGCACAGTTTTCGTCATCCTTACTCGTCAAACCATTGACCTGCACATCATCTTGGACTATGTATCCCAATTATCCAACATTGGACTTGTGGTCAGCTATAATAAGTCAAATTATATGAACCCACGTCCATACGACGAAGAAGACAATAATAAAAATAAACTGTTTGATTTGCTTGTAGACAAATGTTTTTAAAATATTCATGAATTTTTAAACAGTAAATTTTAAATATTTCAACTAATGTTTTAAATGTGCTACTTATATTTGACTAACTAATGACTAAATTAAATTGTGTTTATTTGAAATTAAATTATAAAATGAATTATTGTTGACATAATGTAATCTTGGAAAATAACAATTTTAGAGTTTATAGTGAGTTTTTGCCTCTGAACCGAGAGGTCCCGGGTTCGATCCCCGGTCGGGTCATGATGGAAAATGATCTTTTTCTGATTGGCCCGGGTATTGGATGTTTATCTATATATGTATTTGTTATAAAATATAGTATCGTTGAGTTAGTATCCCGTAACACAAGTCTCGAACTTACTTTGGGGCTAGCTCAATCGGTGTGATTTGTCCTAATATATTTATTTATTTATTTATTATTATTATATGATATTTATGTACCTACATTTGCATGCCATTGTTTGGCAAAATATGTGATACTATTAATTTTAACATATTTCTGTGCCATATTTTGTGCGAATAAATGATAAATAAATAAAAAATAAATACACGTAAATTTCATTAATTTCGGACACCCATAAGTCAGAACTCCAACGTACCAGCTCGTCCAACTTGTGTATAGCCTGTTTGTACACGTCCACATGTCGTTGGAGCTCGTTCTTCATGGCCACGTGTAGGGAGATGAGGGAGCCTGAGGAGTCTGCCGTCAGCCCGTGCGTGCCCAGCCCTGGAATGAAAAAGGATATTTAATGGTATGTTCTATTATTTTTCTTAGCGACTCAACTATATTTGTAAGGATCAATACAGCGCCACCGAAATAGCATTATCTGTGGCATCTTAGAGGTATAGCTTTGGACCTACGGTCCAGTGTGTGGTAGGACACACAGCGGGCAGGACAAAAGTGTGTCATTGTTTGGGAAGAGCGATATCAGAGCTATCTATACCCTCACCTGAATATGTTTTCTTTGCTTTGCCCGACTTGTGTCGATACCGAAATCGTGCGCAGATAATCGAGAGTCACCTTTTCAATTCACCGGGTTTATCATTTATGTTGTGTAGTATTTTTACAATATCTACAAATCACATGAATGCCACACCACGGAAGCAAGACGACCTTGTTACATTTTTCACCATAACTACCAAATGTAATAACAAAATGAAGGCGCCATCTATCAAAACCATCAAATTACGCAATTTAACACAAAGCTATCTCGGATTGCATCTCGTAATCAGGTGATCGGAGGAAGCTGGATTCGAACCTTGGATTCCGAGCCGGAACACGCGTTACATCCACAATTTATCGCTGATGGCTTTTTAAATATTATCCGTCTTTTGACTAATACTTAATTTCCTTGGAAAACAACCAAAAAGATTCACACTTCACAGCCAGTTTGCTCCGAAACAACTGAACCGATTAAGTTAAAAATTGGTAAACATGTGTTAGACTGTCACTCAAAAGACGAACTAGTAACATAAATTAACAAATCACACATCAATATGTGGTTAGCTCAATAGCTAACCCCAAAGTAAGTTCGAGACCCGTATTATGGGATACGACTCAATGAGACAATAATTCTACAACATATACATAAATTATTATATAATCATCAAAAACCCGAGTCAATCTGAAATGATCATTTTACTCTAACCGGAAATCGAACCCGGAACTTCCAGCATAGCAGTCCGGTATGATGGCCACAGAGGTCTTCTATATTTTTTATTTAATTTAGAAATGTGTACTTTTCGAACGCAATATTCATAAAATATTTCCACTTGCAATGGTAATTTAATTTTAAAAAATTAATGATTCTTAAAATTGCACCTCGT
Source organism: Plodia interpunctella (assembly GCF_027563975.2). Classification (NCBI taxonomy): domain Eukaryota; kingdom Metazoa; phylum Arthropoda; class Insecta; order Lepidoptera; family Pyralidae; genus Plodia; species Plodia interpunctella. The sequence continues at coordinate 6,872,240 of NC_071317.1, forward strand.
TATAGTTAATAATAAGTTTAACAGTTTTTCAATTACCGACTTTGTACACAACCATAAATTACAGCCGTCAAAATAATTACATTAATTTTGATACTGATACTAAAATTAACCCGTGCGAAGCGGCTTGTGGCATTTATGTGAAAACAATTTTGTTGCTCATTATAAGACTTTATTATCCGAAAATCATCACCATCACCCGAAGTCAAGATGAGGCGACGACAGGAGAAAGGTTGCGGTTCGAAATGAGGTGCTACCAGTGAACGTTAGTAACGGCTTACGTTATACTACGTGTTTGTTTCGTGGTAGGACTTCTGGTTTTGTAAGGCACAAGTGCGAGAAGGATAGCAATCATTTGAGAGGCCCTTACCCAGCAGTGGGATAAAGAAGGCATTCAATGATGATGATATGATTTCAAGTAAAGATTCTCCTGAGAAGAAAGAATCATGGAAGTTGTAGTGGTCCAATAGTTAAGACCGTCTGCGTGTGACCTAAACAAATTCCAAGTTGGAATAACAACCATGTACTTTAGATGAAACTCCTCTCATCTGCCATCTGTGACCAACCTTTGCCTCTGCTACGTGCTGCCCACTTAACATTCATCACAATTCATAACATATTATTACAGCTACTTCAAACATCTATAAATAACTGAGAGAAAGCCCGCCGCGTGGAGATCATCTTGATAAATGGCGGCGGCTACCATCTCCAATGCCTAATAACTATAATTTATATGTTTCTATGAATTGTTATCATTATTTCTTAGTATTAATATTACGCCTTCTACCTTTAGATGGTAATTAAATCGTGTCAAATTCTTTAATATGACTTGAAAGTAATTGGCATTAAGTAGAAGCTGTGCCCACAGATCTTTATCTAGTGTGCTAGTGCCTCGATATGTTATAATACGCGCTGCATAGTAAAATATTTCAAAGCCATTTTGTAATTGTGCTGATTGATCAATAGCCTCCTTGGTATCCGGAGCAAATGTTGAAGGTAGAAGTCGGTGACATGTGCAACATTAAAAGCTAGCTACTTTCATGACTAAACTGACCCATGCCGGTAATAAATAAATATATTGGGACAAATCACACAGATTGAGCTAGCCCCAAAGTAAGCTCGAGACTTGTGTCTATGCAGATGGTGTGCAAGAGTGTAAGCTACAGGCATGTGCAGATATTTCCGCCATAATGCTCCAAGGCACTCGTCAGTCGAGCTGTCCTGACACTGGCCTGACCCCAAGTTGCTTCCTCAATAGAATACGAAAATGATTCTACTAGCAGTGTACCAATCTTATCATATATACTAATTGTGTCCTGCTAATCAATACATATAATATCTTTAATAAAAAGAAACGTTACCTTGGACTGCGGCATCCAGCTGTCGTCTCCTCGCATCTACAGCCTCCTTGGTATCCGGGGTATAGTGCACCAGGGCGCTCGCCAGTCTGGCTGTCCTGGCGCGCAGGCCAGTCCCCTGGTCGCTGCCGAGGAGCCCGACCAGACGCCAGGCGACTGCTTCGCATTGCACTTCTGGTCGTGGCGACACCTCCAGCGATATTAATCTGGGAATAAAAAGGTTATTACTAAATATACTAAATAAACTTCATCATCATCAAATTGGCTACGGCTGTTAAGGGGTCCACTTGACTCCCTCAAATCAGTAGCCATGTAAGATAACTACTAACTCTTCAATAATTCTCACGGATGCGAAATTCTATAAAATCTGATTATATTTTAAAATGAATCAGGCTATAATTACCTACTCATAGTATCGTTTTCAGTATTGGAAGAAATTTTTCTCAAAATGAGCAATGAACACCTGACATTGTCTCCAGAAGCTTCTAATTAATCTAGCTATTAGTCATTCTAGTCAATAGATCACAATCTAAGTAGCAAACTGTACCATCATAACGGAGGAGCATAATACCCCTGTTCCCACACGCCATTTCCCATATGGCAAAATTAAAAAAATACTAATTAAACTTCTTGTCCATCCGTCTGTGTGACGATGTTGTTAGATCTTCAGAAATTACACGACGAGCAATTTTAAAAGATTGTTTTGCAATTTTTTTATATACATTTACTCCATTACTCTCTCTCTCACATCGCCGGTTGCATTCTCGGCTGTGACTGTGGCACTTGTGCTTTAATTAATGTGATCTTATAAATATTTGTGCCAACAGCGCAATTGTTTAGAAACTGCATCCACCACCATAACTCTACTTCGACTAAAATCAAATATTCCTTTTTGCCTGCGACCAAAACGACTGCAAGGTTTTTAAAACATCAGCTACATTAAATAACAATAAAACCTAGATCACAATCGGTTCAGCGATGCCACGGACTTATACATGCTAAAATCGTCGGGGGTTAAAAAAGGTGTAATTAAACATAGTAAACATTACAACAACTCGATTAATGTAAGCCAAGTGTGAGCCTCGCGGAGTCAGCGGCGCATGGCACGGGGTTCCGTACGGCCGCGCCTGACCTCTGCGGATCAATAACACTTGTCTTCCTTGACTTCTGTTATCATTCACTTTGTATTGGCTATTTTATTGAATATATTTATATATTATACTTTTCATTACTATATTCAGAGAGATATTTGTGCATATTTTGTTCATTTAAATGTATTCATAAAATAATCTAAGTACCTAAATAAAATTAACAGTACACAATACTATTGTTAATGGACATGTTCAATCAATTAATTGCATCTATCGGTTCTCTACACGATGATTTATTAAAGCATCTCACTGACTGGTCCTATATCCCCACGTCCGGTACCTTAAAAGGTTCCCCGTCCCTGACCTCGTATAGTGTTACCCGTAGAATTTGTCGGTGAAAGTATACCGGTCTGGAGATGTGTCGATAGCCGGAGAAAACCGTAAGTAAACATTTTGACGTAACTATAACCACTATGAGTTGACGAGTGACTTAACACGTGGTTAGCTAATATTTGTCGTGTTTAGAAATGGCGTGAAACAGTGCGGTTTGAGATTAATGTGTAAAGGTTTTGATGTTAAGAATATTGACATAGCAGTTGTGTGAATAACACGAGAACCTGGCGTTGTCGGCGTGCATGGGCTTTTGTGGACTCCTCAGCCTATTTTAACTTTTCTTGTAAATATGGCTGTCAGACACAGAATAAATTTCGTATGTTAGTATTTATTAGTAGCGCAACGTGTTCCTGTACTTTAGAATATGCCCACACCAAATACTCTCATGAATACCGTAAGAGGCGACTACCTAAAAAAATATTAAAAAAAGCTATCCCAACGAGGGATCCAGGGCTCCTACACGTATGTTATGTACTTTTATAGAACAAACAATCAATTTACATATACAGTTATTAAGGAGCCTATGCAAACAGTATGATTATATAATTAAACGCTAGTAATCATTGTGACAAAGAAGTGGGAAACATACATACACACTCGAATGATTAGGCAAATATATCCCGGTGTTATAACATTAGTTACGTAATTCGTTGATGATTGTTGCAAACGGAAGACTCATCTGTGAGAGGAAACTAATTATTTGAATTAGATTAGCATAAACAGGAAATTAATAGTATCAACTAATCAATCTTCAAACTTGGCGGCATTTAGCTACGCTTGTATCATCATTGCATCTATATTTTATGTTTGTGAATGTGCGCAGTTCTCAAAGAAATAAAAATCTTATCCATCTATTAATCTCTCTCTAATCCTCGCTTTTATTCGGTTTCATTCGGAGCTGTGACGCCGCGAAGTGCGTGGTCAGCAAAAATAAATATATTTTGAATAATCAGCTGTACTTTACAATCGTCTGCCTGCCCAACGTTAGCATTTTTTTGGCAGTGCTGTTGCCTGTCAGCTGCCAAGTATATGTCTCCCTTAGTCGCCTCATACAATGTTCACGGAAGGTTGGATTGGTTCTATCCTAGGACGAAACTACGTTGAGTTAACAAACGTTTTTGCCACCTTTCTAATCTTCTTCACTTGACAACACTTTACTCAAAAGTGCTAAATAGTTATTACTCAAGTATTTGCTCTCTAATTAACGTGTCTACACTTTCATTCGTTCGTTTTTAAGAATCGCATTGTTTTTGTGACTGAATTGTAAAAAAAAATGTTATAACAGTATGTTACCACAATATTGTTGTTAAGCCCTTCTGGCATGATAGGGACCAACACTGTTTAAATTAGTTTCTTTCGGCATTTCTTCTAAGCAGTGGTCGTTCAATGCTGTTGGTTTGCAGACATACCAAAAAGGTTCAACGATACCTTGCTTATTTTCGTGCTTCTTAGAATATGACGTGAAAAAGTGTCCATCATGTTACCTCTGAAAAAATGATTCATTTTAATCATGTTATTTAACAATTACAAAATTTACATTCTTATTTTTATTTTGCTCCATTTATTCGTGACTTGACAATATAAATATGATTCCAAATAAATAAAGAAGTGGTTTAATCGAAATCACATTATACTGTTTTATAAGCAGCGAAGATCAATAGCACAAATGTTAGGTTTTTCATAAATATTTATGTACCTAAAAAGAAATGCCGTGCTAGCAATAGCGTGGAACGGAACGACGCGCTTCGCTGGGGACAGTGCATCGACTTCTGTGTACAGATTATTATCTTACTAGTGATTGATCGTGTCTTGATCCTTGTATGTATGTCAAATTTCATTAAAATACAATTAAGTCCACTTGTATTTTTATCGCCGTCGCTATTGCTATAAATAACTATTGAAAGTTTCCAATTTTGACCACCGGGTAAACCACAGATTGCAAACCCATCCAATCGCGTTTACGCCACACAACATTCATATTGTTTGACGATAAACCTATGGTTGTTGTTAGGCGCAAACGCGAATCATCATGATTATGAGTGATTTTTTTGCGTGAATTAATTACTTAACAAAAATTCATGTGTGACAAAAAAATCATGTGCATACAGTAAGAAGTTCCCACGCCTGAAGACGTTCCTGAGGACACCATCAGATCATGTAATGTCCACACTAAACGTAAATACAAAATTTCAACTCAATCGATTAAAGACTTCATTTTCATTTAACTGCTTCAAAATGCCAAATGTCGCTTGAGATTTCACTCACGCGAGAATCGATACATGTCTAATCGTAACTCGATACTCCTATCAATAAAAATCAGTTATATTTTTAGGCGGGATGATTGAAGGCTGTTGGCTGTGAAACTGGATTCAAAATGCTTACTCAATCAATATAGATATTTGCTATCTTTGATCTGACTGTCGTCTGCAGTGAATTATAAGTTCATATATGCTCAAAAAATATAGTAACTACTGCAATTTATAAATTAGTATCGAATACCGACATTGAAATAATATTTATTCACAGGCCATGCAACATGTATCTTTATATAACCAAATGTCAATTACATTATAAACAACGGAGTGTTGAGTTGAGTGGATAATTGGACGCACAGAAAACTTAAAAGCTCTCATCACGCAGCTTCAAAGCTGATCTCCGACTTGCGTGCGTCGCGTAACTATTACGCAACTTTTTATAGAATTATCGGAAAGTAAAGTATGTATTAAACAGAGACAAAGCTTTCAAGCAAATCCTTACATTATAAAAGTACTCTGCCGCGTCTGTCTGTTCGCGATAGACTCAAATCTACTGCAGGGATAGCCTGCAGTAGATTTGAGTCTCAGGCGGTTGTCACCGTGATTCATTATAATAGTGTTTCTTCAAAAAGGTTTAGGTGTATAAGTTATTATTTTTACCCGAGCGAAGGCGGGACGGATTACTAGAATTAAATACAGTTCAAGTTCATATATGTTTACGTTGAAACGTTGCACCAGAAAATAGTAAGGGTGAATTACACCTGTCGACTTGACGTTGCTTTAACGTACGCGCCAAAACAAAAACAAAATATGCAAAAAGGGGTACTTTACATTACTTGCTCTTATTAAAGTTAACTTCAAAGATGTATTGTTTCTTTATTTTTTTATTATTATTTAGTAGTCACTAAGCATGCACATTGTAAAAAAGCTTATTACAATCAAACACAGTATTTTTCAAAACAAAATTAAATGAACCGGTGAAATATTTTTTCTTCGAATTACTAAAGAGCTTTGTCTCTATTTATATTTTTACAAAAGAAATTACACAAGGTAAATCTCGCTAACAGCACGTAATGAAGAGTCACCAGATGGGAACATGAGGACATTGAGGCATAAAAGTGTGGTCAGTCATTTCGGTTGACGTTAAATCATTTTGTATGAATAACTTTGGTTTCGAAGCTAATAACTCATATGATATCTGGTAAATTTTAAATGTAAAATTGTTTGATTTATAAATAAACTAGCTTCAGCCCACGGTGTTACCCGTCCGGTGTAAAACCATCCACTTTATCAAGCTCCATTGACTATCAGAAAAAATAAAAATTCTATATCAATAACAATATAGAAAAACATCTAATCCACACTTTAATATTATAAATATGAAAGTGCGTTTGGTTATCCTCCTTTCACGTCAATACAGGACATTGGATTGGGTTGATTTTTGGTGTGGAAAGCTCTTCTATGTGGAATACAGAGTGACATAGGCAAGGCGCAGCAGGCAACTGATAGAAGTATAATTTTTTTAAACGTAATATTTTAAATTTTTACTTGTTCCTTTGTTCAGATGTAGGTAGGTAATTTGTTAGCAACCTATACGAACTAAGTACTTTGTTTTTATTTCCTAAAATGTTTGCTAAAAAACTTGTATACGCAATAATAATGCTTAGATACTAAGATATATATTTTAAAAATTCAGCTATAACGCAGTACATACATATACAACATGACCTCGAAGATACCTGTTTCCTTCTATAAATCTTAAAAGAAAGCGGTTGCCGACCGGACACTTTCGTCGCTTCCCGAAAACAAGTCGCAGAGGAATGTGGACCCCAAGACACGGTGACAGGGGTCAATTTTTAATGACAGTGCTCCTAATTGCTTTTTGTGAAATTTTCGAGCAATTTCGTTTTCGCAAGTCAAGTTTTCGCTTTTGCCTGGAACATTTCGCTATGCGAACTGCATTATATCTAAACGTATATGTTACATTTAAATGTATACAAAAATATACAAAATCTGTACCGAATGTCAATTTGTAACTAGTACTGAATGCCATATTGACATATGAAGAATCCCTTTCAAGTACCTTGAGGGAACATCTCGTTTTTAAGCCATATTTTACACGCTGTCGATGGGCATTAATCACACCAAAACTCACTTTATTTCTAACTAACGCCCCGTCCCGGCTTCGCACGGGTAAAAACATGACAAATTATACATCTAAACCTTGCTCAAGAATCACACTATCAGTGAGAACCGCATGAAAATCCGTGCAGTAATTTTTGGGTTTATCACAAACAGACAGATGCGACAGAGGACTTTGCTTTTAGGAAAGAAAAAGATGGCAATGAAACAATAGTACGTTTGCGTGTAAATAAGGTCTTATTTTCTAGAAAAGCTAGCAGCTAGGGTAGCAAAATATGCTGCTGACTGTATGTGAGATGGTTGAATAACTCATGTGAGGACAATCACTTGGGTTATGAGAGCATGTACAAGCGTAGTCATGCGTTATCCATAGTAAAAACATCTCCACGCCTCGATTATATCGAAATTGTACACCTCTGCATTGTCTTTATATTGTTACGAGTGGTGTTGCGAATCGAGCATAATTTCTCAGATGATATTTTATATTTTTATCTCCTTCATCCTGCGGCTCTACAATCCTTCTTCTTGGTCAAGACCAAGACCTCTTTCAATATCTCCTTCCCTTTCGCTCTGTCTTTGACCTCCCGGCGCCATGTTGTTTTCTTACCTAGTTTCTTCAGGTCAATCTTTCTTGGTCTATTTATCTATAAGTTTTTTAACCCCGACACAAAAAGAGGGGTATTATAAATTCGACCGGTGTGTCTGTCTGTCTGTCTGTGTACGTGGCACCATAGCTCAACAACGGGTGAACCGATTTGGATGCAGTATTTTTATTTGATAGCTAATTTTTATGCGGTGGTTCTTAGATATGTTTGACCAAAATCGGTCTAGCCGTTCAAAAGTTGTAGTGAAATGAATATTAACTTATTTGTACGATTTAAACACAGTTCAATCGAGTGATGCGCTCTCTTCGATCTTGTTTAAGGGCCATTATTTTTTATTTGACACATTACATGTAAAGGCTACAAAAACCGAATTTTGTAACATAATAATTGAATGCCTTAATCTCAACCTTCATTCACAAAAGTGAATTATAATTGCCGAGGAAGAGCGTGCGTCCGGAACCGAGCGCTCTTGTTTGTTATTATTTTATATTTGAATGTTTATGTTGCTGTGTTTCATGCTTCGTAGCTTTCGTCCTCCATATGAAAACGTTAAATTATTTGCATTGCAATCTTCGCTAATACAACTAGTATCATTTAGTTTGTGTCTAACGAAGTATAGTCGGCAAACATCGGTCACCGGTACAGTCAATAGGACATCATATTACCCTGCATGAACCTCTATTGCGGGGTAATAACGGCGAGTCTACAATTAATTTGGGTAGGATGTGCTATTGACTGTACAGTCTGCCACAGAGAAATCTGACTACCTAAGAGATGATGTTCAAATCGCGGGGGGTCAGATTTCTATCAGATTACTCGATTTTTTTGAGAAAGCGATAGACTCTTTTCTTAAAGCCCCATGTCTAAACTATAAGTAAACACCACTGAAGGAAGTTTAATGCAACACAGGAAGAAGTTACGATCTCATCAACGCCACTGGAAGAAGTTGAAGGCAGCACTTCAATAGGTCTTTGGGAGAGTCCTACGACCAACAGTGGAATTCAGAAACAATGTAATGCTTGAAATCGAAGGAATTCTAGGTTCGAATCCTACTCGTGTCACATGAGTTTGTATACCAATCTGACTCATGTGTAGTAGTTTTCGTCGACCACCACTTGCTTCCGGTGAAGGAAAACATCGTGAGGAAACCTGCACACTGGTTGATTGTCAACTTGTGTGTGCAATGGAGAAGGCAATGACAATCCTCTCCATTAATAGTGCCAAGAAAGTCGTTATGTGTATTTCATTCCACGTAATGACCACGACCCTCTGCCATAAGGAATACGACTGTGAAGATTATTCAGAAACTTGACCTTCACAGGTAATTTTTAACTTCAAATAGTTTAACTTGCTCAGCCTGTATGAAAATGTTCTATGGCGGTATAACTAACCTGTTCAGAAGCGTCTCGATCAAGTGCGCTGAATGTGGCAGCGCCTCCACCATGAGATCGATGGGCAGTTCAGCCGCCACGCTCTGCAGCACGCCTGGACCGAGCCGCGACAGCACCGCAGCGGCTTCCCTGAACTGTCGCCCTTCAGCCAACAGCAGCACCCGACGCAGGGCGAGACGAGGAGAGGTATATGTGTTCTTCTCCCTCTCTCGCTCGCGTCTGATCCGCTCGCGGTTCTCGTTCATGCTTGAGAGCTGCATGGTGCGGTGCTAGCCCATCGTTTTTGTGGTAAAATGGTGTTGATCCGAAGGTTGGTGTCTGAAATGGATAAAACATCAAGTAAATTTCTGAGCATTGTAGATATGACTCGCGAAAGGAATCATTTATAGATGTTGAGTTGAGTTGATCATGTTCTCGGCAGTAAACCATTGAGGAGTTCCCTCGATTGGAACCGATCCCGGTTTACCATCAAATCTTGCTTACCAAAATAGTGTAGAGCATGGTAGTAAGCCTTTACTCCTACTTTTTATTATTGACTGTGAGCAATTCCCTCATTGGGAGCTAATTTTAGTGATACGTTGCAAGATAATGATTGTTGGAAAAAAAAATCAAAATACACATGAACCTTTGATGAAACAACCTCATGTCTATCAGGCTTCCAAAATCGCACAGGAACCCCGTTGCGTAACCATAACAAAACAAAATGAATCTACTTTTTCCCCAAATTCCAGCGAACAGTTATCTACATAAAAAGTCAGTATTGACTCAGAGGACGGTGATCTACCTTCATTAATGGTGACGACAGGTGGTGACATCGACTAGCACCTCCTCCAGTGAGGAGCTGAAGCGATTGGAGTTTATTGTCATGTTATGTAATGATTCTATGCTCAAAAAATAATGCTTCTTTACACTGTCTTGCTTTTATGTGTATGTATTATCTTGTGTATGTGTAATTAATTAATAAAATATAGTGTGCCAGCTGCTTCACTTCGCTCCATTTTTTTCTTGCTCTATGTGTAATGTTGATGACAGGAGGTGGTCGTTTATGAAATCACAGTTGAATTTTCAAAATGTTTACGTTTAGTATTTTTTGAACTCACTCGCTATAAAAAGTTTTGTGTTAAATTCCGTTAATATATTTGATATATACTAATACCCTTTACAAAGAAATTTCCGCACGCCTGGTCGATGTCTCTTGGGACCCAAGGGCTGGTTATTATTTTGGCCAACGTTTGAGTTTGGCCATACAAATTACCGCACGACGACGGCGATTTAGTGTCATTTTTTTATTTAAATTAATTTAGTATTTATTATTTTAGTTTTAATTTTTAATTTTAACTTATAGTACATATGTTGTACAATATACATATAAAAAGTTTGCAGTTATTTTTGCGTTTATTTTGTTGACAAAATATAACCTGTTTAGAATTTGCAAAGTGAATACAGTACGTACTCTTCATAATACAGTACGTACTCTTCATAATACAGCATGTATTCCATACTAATATTATAAAGAGAAAATATTTGTATTTTTATTGTAATGAATGAAATGAAAACTCAGTAACAACTGTTTTTAAGATTTAACACGAACGAAGCCGGGGCGAACCGCTAGTTTTGTCGTAAAATCGCTAGCCGCTTATCTAGTAGACCGCAGAATATCCAAAGCAATGTAACTGTATCTATTATAACGATTTGGCGAATTCCAATGTCGATTTGTCGACTTCGGCTCCATAACCGTTAAACACTATTGTTTGAATCCATCTGCCAACCCTACTATGATTTAGACACCTAACTTGGTCATTCAGCTTCTTGTAATAACTTTATTTTATGTACAAAAAATCATAAGTATATAACATAACATGCGTCGGACTCATGTTTTTTTTTTTCGTGATTATTGCATTTTGTTTGAAGAAGTTATTTTTGTTAACCCGCTGATTTCTCGATTTAAGAGCTTAATTAAAAATAAGTTTTTGTTAGTAACTTTTTACTACTGTTAAGAACAATTTCACTGAAGGAGCTCCTTAGAATTAATAGGAATTAAAGGATTGTGCTGCATAGAGATGCTGCAAAGACATTCCATGTTCTCTCAGACAACACGGAGAATTTCTGTAATGGAATAATTTCTGCAAAACTCATTCCAAGCCCATTACCGCTAAGTAAAAGCCCATAAACAATGGCTACACTTGTCTGTCCGTTACTCTCCCAGAGAGGTAGCGGGTCTGTGTAGAATTCGTAACTTACTGTAAGATGATAACTGGATGTAAGTCTGTATGTAGATGACATAGCGCGGTGTGTACATGACACAAACCTAGTTTTTTGTTTATGAAATGACTTTACGTACTTAAGATAAATGGTTGAAAAATATTGAATTGTACGCCAGTCAGTGTGAAACTGTGAAATAATAAACACATGAACCATAAAAATGGTTAATAAGCCTTGGTTATTTTGATATATTATTGTATTGTATTTTGTACGCAAAAATTACTTGAGTAATAATAGCGTTTCGGAAGGTAAACACTAGATAGTTTAGAAATCTCGACACTAGAGTGTGGTCTAGAAATACTGGGGTATTATTTAATATGTGTCTAGAAATATTGCAATCGTGCAAGAAGAAAACTTATAGTATGCACTATTGAACCTTCCAAATTCGTCTCAAAAGCAAAAAGCGCGTACCACATTAACATAACCCATTCGACCATCCGTTTATAAATATTTTAGAATTTTATACAAATTTAGAATATTGTGTAAAATTTCAAAAACTAAGTACCAATGGTTACCATTCGTTCGGTACCTTCCAACCTTCAAGATATAGATTACCTAAATACATTTTTAAATATCCAAATTTTTGACGGGAAGTCGATAGCTACCGGTGAGGTCGAATCATAAAGGCCTAATGGCAACTGAAAGACCTGTCGCCACAGATAATGCTGTATCAATACCGGCGGTAGACTTAGCTTAAAGTAAATGTTTGACGTCAATAAGTGCTGTACATCATAAGTTGCATAAAGACATTTAAATTTGAGCCAAGTCGAGAGGCTAAAATGAAGAATGGGGACAATTTTCAAGAGACTACCGTGTGCACTGGGCTTTAGCTCGTGATAATGAGGTGGCAGATGAGATGATATGCATTTTTCTCGCGTTACGAGTGTATATGGTGCAGCGGAACGAATCAACAGTACATTTAACTGTCGCACTTGTTTGTGTTTTTGTTTTTGTTTTGTCATCAGTCGAAAGTAGAACTTGCTGTAACAATGACTGCAGAATAATGACGGAGCCACTTGATTTACTTCGTTCCAATATAAGTGGACAACACTCAACGGCCCACACCATACTTGTATTTGCCAGAACCGCAGACAAACAATTGCCCACGCTGGGAATCGAACTTGGGACCTCCAGATAGGGGAGAGGCCTGATGTATACCACGGAAATCGTTTTAACTTAACCCATTTTAGATGAGATCATGAAAAAACAATGCCATAAACGTGCCTACTCTTTCTCTCTCTGTCTTCTGAGCTGTGATGCCTCGAAGCCCGGAGTCAGCGTAAAAAAAACTTAAAATATTGAGGTTTCGACTGTGATTTTACAACTGGCCTGCATCGCCAATCCTCATTGGGAATGCGTATGTTGGCTAACAGCAGCTTGACCTAGGCTATGGCGCCTACAACTACATCTGCAGATATGAAACTGAACTAATGTCATCATTCGGCTTGGATTGATAATTGATGATCGTCGTTTTTGTTATTTGTCAACAAAAGTAGTTTGTAGCTTGTGAGAAGTAACTATAAATATAAAAACTGACGAGAAAAAGTGCCTGTGAAGGTATAATTTCTGAATAAATGATTTAAATTTGAATTTGAGCAGCTGATCGGTCTTCCTTTTGGGATTTGCTGTATTATATGTGTGAAAAATTGTACAGTAATCAGAAAAATACCCTTTATCTTCTTGTATCTCAAGCTTATCTATGTATTTTCTTAATTAACAACCGCGAAAATGAAATGAACGATGAATGAATGAATGAAAGCGCAATCGCAATTTTCCATTCGCGCAGAGACCACAGATGTTTCCCACAGATATAGTATATCACAATCGCGTTATGGGAATCATATTAAATGCCGATTTGCAATGGTGTCTGTCGCAATCTTCACTGTACTTCTAATTAAGCCCTAATTACGAGAATTGCCAAATCTACGCGAGATTTTTGTCTCTTGCATTACACTCAGACATATATAAGACCTACTCGTATATTTGTTAATTGACGTCCTTGGAGAAAAGGCTGCGGTGAAGTTTGTTGCGCTGCTTCTTCTTTACCTGCGCTTTGGAAGCCGGCAGTAGACTTTAAGTAATCTTTTGACGTCAATAAGTGATGTATATCATCCTAAATTGAATAAAGAATTTTGAATTTGAAATTGAGACACAGTTCCGTAACACGACAAATGAAAACCGCTTTTAAAAAAACTGCAACCTGTTAATATTTTATCTGGGTAATAAATTAATCCTTACATATTATAAAACACAGTCTTCTGCCGCGTCTGTCTATCTATCTGTTCGCGATAAACTCAAAATCTACTGCACGGATTTTCGTGCAGTTTTCACTAATAGATAGTGTGATTTCTAAAGAAGGTTTAGGTGTATGAATCTACTGTATTGTGTACAGTAGATTAGAAGGGTCGCTAGTAAATAATAAATAAATCCACCTTTTTGCATAGTATCCTCATTACTGAGGGTCGTGTTCCTTATGTGTTCCGCTATTCGGATCTATGCACTGAATTTTGACCAAATCAAAGGTACATAATAAAACATCGTGTACAGCAGAACTACCGAAAATGTTCTACCGAATGACACATAAACAAACCTGAGGAACTACTCAGACTCATAAAACAACTCTCTCGGCCAAGTGGGATCGTCACCAGACCACATCAGACCATAGAAGACATTTTGTCGAAAGCACATGAAGACTTTCGAGTTTCGATGTAGACTTTTCCATACGCGCTAGGCGTTTCTACTAGACAAGTTCAAATTGCAATATCGAATCGTAGTGCCTTCTACTCGTATATAGAAGGGAAATTCTCTTGATTTTATTTCAAACGGTCGCAGGTTCGTATCGTGTACCTCTGAATCTAACCGGTTCAATTGTCGTTGAAAAAACACATCCTGAGGATCCTCTTCACGCTATAGACAGAAAAAAATATAATTTATCTTTAGATCTTTCATTTTGCTACAAAAATACTTAATAGAAATACACGAGCATAAACGAGACAGAACTAATAATCTTGTCCCTCTTTGAGTGCCCGGTTTTACAACGTCCAATCTGCCGCTTTGTATGAGATGGGATGAAGCTGTATGGGATCGTTCTATCTCATTTGACTACGCTAAGTCGTTATTTTTAGTGTTCTTTGACTTGCACGCTTCTAGATGTCCCGAGATCATATGCAAAGATTATATAATACTTAGCAGTAACTTAGGATTAGACAATGATGATCAGTTCTTTACTTCTTTACTCAGACACAAACCAGAAAACTTCATCCACAATGTACATTGTTTATAATCTTTTTCTTGCCAACGTGGACGTAACCCTGACCGCGGGTAGAAAGTAAGGAAACCCGTCGCAGTTTCCACACAGTTGAACTGTGTCAGCGAGGTGGCTATATCTGATGGCTATTTCTAGACACGCTTTTCTTGACATCTATAAATCTTTCTAAATAAATATTAGATTGGGCAAATATTATATTCTCTCAGATTATCGTTGGTTGACTGGAAGAGCTTTTGTGTATTTCCTATATTTTCTTCTTGGTCTATATAGTACCTACTTTAAAATGATGTATTCTTAATATAACAAAGATCAGAAGTGTAGCCGCTACATGCTTCGTAAAAATATTTATATTAACTTCAAAAGAGAACTTTCGCTTTGCTATATTGATAAATATTTTAACGTTTCTCAGCACACATCTTTCATCATAAAAATGGTAATTGTCAACCGAATGACGACATCAAATGCGAAGAATACTCATTAAAAGGCCAATTTTCCTTTCATCTGGCTGTCGAGTGCTATCTGCCATCTAACTAGCTGAGTTCCGCGTCTTTCTCCGCATTGTGTGAGCAATTACTATGGCCAATTATCTTGGATTGTATCGGCCGTTCCGTATGTTTATCGTTTTTGTCATATAACTCTTCGTCTATCCCGGTCCTGGGTAAATCCCGAATACGTGACTTCTATTCAAGCCGGGATGATACATAACACATGCACCCAGGTGAAACCACCTAGGTCTAGCCAGATAAACTTAAGTCTAGCCGCATTTCGGGGTGTAACCATAACATACATAAAACTTCAAAACTTCTGTAGATGATTGAGATAGTCAGCCCAAAGCCGAAACTGCTCAGTAAGAATTTATTTTTACTGCGAAATGTATTTTTTTTATACATACTGTAATTTCTAATACGGAACCTTAATTATAAAAACTAGCATTTGTCCGGTTTTAAAGATTTAAATTCAATCAAAAATAATACAATACTTATATCAAATGTGGGTGCTACAAGGGAGTAAAAGTTGATTAATATAGTAAAGGGATAATTACCGCCTATTTTAACGTTGTCAAAATTAAATATGTGACAATAATGTGGTTTATAGCCCAATATAAATAATGCCTCCATCGCGTTGCCGTCGACTGATCAACTCTGAACACAGGAGAAATTGTATGAAGTTTCGACGTCGTTCACGTACTTCGCAACTTCATACAATTTCTACATCTAATGTCAAAACCTATAGAAAACAACGGAGCACGACTGAGCAATGGGGCAATGGCTCTTAATCGCTTATCCAAAAGATATATATAAAAGAAAATGTCTGAAGGGCCGGCAGGGAATATCACCACCTTGTGATAAAAAATCGAAAGTGATAAAATATTTCTGATAAAGGGTCATTCGATCCTCTATTCCAGCTATAAGAGAAGCTTATCATAATTTGTCAAGCGTGAGAAATTTTTGTTTACCATTTCAGTAGTTGCTCTCTAACAATGTATGGATTCTTTATTAGAATAATGAACAGAATTACAGAATTTGCTTGTGATGATAACTCACGTCAAGGATTTATATATACGTCAAGGATTTATATATACACTGTTAGAGAAGCCATGCATTTAGAGTGTAACTAACGCTTCACCGGTTCATAATTTTTGAACTTATTAATTTACTAGCTGTTGCCGCTAGTTTCGCCCGCGAAGTTTTTATTAATGACTTAATGACCCGAGGTCAAATATAGGCTATATTTGACCTCGGATTATTAACTGTATATCTTTATCAAATTTCATCAAAATCGGTCCAAGGATTTAGTTTGACAGTCACAAAGAAAGACAGACAGACAGTTGTATTTATAATATTAAATATCACATTTTACTTTCTTCATTACACTGCAAAAATTAATAAAACTTACCAAAAAAAAAATTAGAAAAAAATATCCAAAGAAATCCGACACCACAACACAACACAACACGAGGATAACCCGGGTTAGCGTAACAACGGAGCGCGCGAGCGTGCGTGCGTCGCGCGCGTCGAGTTCGCGAGAAATGGCCTAACGTGAGGAGACGGGGATGGGAGACGGTGAGAAAGTATAAGGTCAGCGTTTGCGAAATTGAACCAAGAAATAAATATTTGTACTATGTTCAACGGTTCAAATTCAAATTAATATAAAGTGATTTTCAATCTTCCCTATTCATCGCCAACTGCCAAATATTTAAACCCAAGTAGGTACTAACAGGTGGAGAATAGAATTCAATCACAATTTAATCATGTTACTCCACTAGTATCCCTCTTTTCATAATACACTAGATGTTGCCCGGGGCTTCGCTCCCGTGGGAATTTTGAAATAAAATATAGCCTATAGCAATCTTGGATAATATACCTTTCTAATGGTGATATAATTTTTGAAATCGGCTCGGTAGTTTCGGAGATAACCCGCCTCAAACATACAAACTCACAAACGTTTACCTCTTTATAATAATAGTATAGATAGATATAGTATCATGTCGTTATTCCTTACGAGGTAGACACAGCCTACAGTTGAGAAACTCGAAGACTCTTTTCATATTCTTCCAAATCATAATATTACGTATTATAATTGCGGGACTCTTGAAGATTTTGTTAACATAGAGCTGAAGCCAAACATTTTAATTGCTGGCTCGCTCTAGCATATCACCGTCCGTCAACAGGTGTGTTCTAGCTATCTCCAAGACTCTGGGGTGATTTACTGCGCAGGCGCACAGGTTGTCTGGGCTGCCTTTGGAATGGTGGTCGTAGACAACATTTAAGTACCACAGTGACGCGCGTGGTCAACATGTCAGCCATGATCATGGGTTCGATTCCCAGTGCGGGACAATATTTAAATTTATATTTTTTAACGTTGTTATGTAATATGTGTTGTCTGATATTGAATAACTGTTCAATATCAGACAACACAAATTTAGTTACTTAAACTTTATTTAACATGGTAGAAAGTGTTTCACTACCACTCAACATTCAGGAAAAAATTTATAGCTACAGAACTAATTAATTAATTATCCACATAAACACATATACTAAACAGGATTCCATTGTTTTTCCAAATTTATCTATTTTATGATAAATTTGGAAAAACACATATGTACAACAAACATTTAAATAAATAAATATTTGTTTTTAACATAATTATCTAAGAATTATTTATACAGCGTGATTTTGTATTTATTGGCAATATTTTGTCAGCATGCTCAGTCGCTGACACTGAACAAGTACGGGAGCTACTGCGACAACGCGAAAAAAAATCAGCTGATTACATACACTTTCCTCAAAATCAAAATCAAATCATTTATTCAGAAATGAGGCCTTTACAGGCACTATTTCACGTCATATTCTAAATTAAATGATATTTACCATAGCTACAAACTACTAGCAAGTTTTATCGCTCAAGTTAGGTATTTGATTTTTGTACATTCTTTTTCCGCGATAAAGTTGCTCCCAATTCCCCACACGAAAAGTTATTCAGTGTCTTGGACTATGTAGACGAAATGTTGCCAATGAATACAAAATCATTCATCATAATTCAAAATATGTTCTGCAAAATTACCTGCGAAGTAAATGTATTATTTTCTTACTTATATTTCCTATTTAAAAACCAAAAAAACTTTTTCGATGGTTTGATTATATAGAAAGATCATTATTATTGTATATACAGCTTAGGCTCACCTGTAGGCGGCAAAGAAAATTCTGGTCCTCTGATTTGTTTCTCATTAGTTCCTTCGAGAACTGTCTCGATACACACTTTTCATCAGCAGAAATAAACCCCAGTTGCAAAAAGAGGATTCTTTAAATATCCGTTTCTGAGTATAAAAAAATCAGGATGATCATCGTATTCGTTATAGGTCATATCCTACCCATATTATTTTTTATGAAAACAAATTATAATTACATCATAAATTAATGTTTAAATTTCATATTATTATTTTATTAATTTAGTCTACAGTACAACTTTGTGGAACTGATTTACAAAAAACCGTAAACAATTTGTTCGAAACATACTTTTGAAACTGAAATGCATTTTATTATATAATACATATATAAGACCACGATACCATAAATTTTGAAATTATAGTAATAAATAATATAAATATTTCATTATTAGATAACATTTTATGTGTTATCTCTTAAGAAACCATAAATTACGCAACATTTTAACACAAATGATCCAAAAACATTTAGTAGACCGACTGCACCATTATGATATAACTGTCTGTGTAATCATCATTTATAAATCAAGGTAGTCAAAATGTGTTAACACCCAAATTACCTTTTTATTATGAAGACGAACAATCATACGATGTCCGAGTTATGTGAGTAAGTACTCGTTACTATAAAATTAACACCATGTGGCGTGTGGACCGGCTCGAGAATCTGACCACTAGGTACCTACATATCAAACAGCTGTTAGGCAACAAAAGCATTCCCAAAAAGGGTTGACCTGACGTCAACCCCCAATTCAGATGGCCTACAAATCATAGCCAAATCTTCAAAATATAATGATAGTTTTTTACGGCGTCACATCTCAGAATCTAACCGGGTACAAGCGAAGATGACTATCGAGCAGTTATCAAGAGTCCAAGCAATTTCTGCAAATTCAGAAACTAAACGTTCACAGGCACTTTTTCGCATAAAATTTTATACTTAATAGTATTTTTCAAGAAGCTCCTAACTACTGGCATATCGGAACGACCACTGCTGAGAAGAAATGCCGAAAGAAACTCATTGAAGCAGCGTCGGTCTCCACCATGCCAGAAGGGTGAATCATTATTGTTGCAGCATATTTTTTTCTCAGTATAACACCATCATCACATAGCGGTCAAACTCCACCAAAGCTGTCAAAAGTTTATATAAGGCGCTACAATACACTAGCGCCACGCTCACATTTAAAGCTCTTTAAATGTGAGCGTGGCAGCTTGTCCAGATGTCCAAAATTAGCGTTTGTGAATGAAATATGTCTTGCCTAATAGAGATTATTTTCTGGATTTTGATGAAAAAAATATATAACCGTATAAGGCCAGGTTTTTGAAATATATTGTTTTGTAGGTTATGTCACCATCGACCTTAATATTTCTGTCAAGGAGGCTTTATTGTGGCTGCATTTCATTGTAAAGCTATGGCTTATTATTAATATCAATTTATAAAAAGCAAAAACAATAAGACTTGATAATATTGAAAATCTGTTAAATCATTATGTCAAGAAAAATATTATAAATGTAATATTCACAAAAAATATTTTAAGGCTGTCAACACTGGGACGACAACAAATGGCGAGTCCTTTAAAATCAAATAGGTATCATAATAGCTATTTTTAATTAGGATCACAGGTTTACCTAGCTTCGTTAAAAGTTATTCATATGTTGATCATTTATTAATAAATATTTTATGATGTTTGGTATAGCCGCCGTTTATAGACGCTTTTAAAACCTTGACCTAACAATCTGCCATAGCTCTTTATGAATTCCATGTGGGTATTTCTTCATTTTAACCGATTAGGTCACACGACGCCGATATTATTTTTGTAGAAAGTATTATAGTTTTCGTTATAGTTATTATAGCTACACCAAGGGAGCGCATTCCCAGGATGCCGCTATTACTCTATTGAATATTTTATCAACCCATAGTGTCCCACGGCTGGGCAAAAGCCTATTATTTCGGCATTACTGCAATTATTTTATCTCACATCTAAATCATACTATACTGCTCTATGAGAAAGAGAAAAAGGTACCTACTTAGCAGACGTTATAAAGTAATTAAGTTACATTACATCGCTCGCATACGATTATGCGCAAGCGCAATGTGTTCATGTTAATATTGTATATTATTTTGCCGAGGTCACAACCACTCTTACCAACAATAGTTATATCATTAAAATGCTTTAATTTGTAATTTTATTTAACATTTTTATGCGTAATTAATCCGTATAACCTTAGTTAATTTAATTTTACTGTGTAATTACCAGAAAAGAGGAGGTAAAATAAAATTAATAAATAACAAACTATCCCAGCACCCAGTTTGTAAAAGAAAATTGTATAGTCCCATCTGTTTTCTCTTATGAATGTAGATTTTCACAACCATAACATGTAAAACGTATGGTAAACTAAAGCGCAGTATGCATTACGACTGCAGGCGAAAGCGAGCGCTTTCTGCTGATGCACAATGTGCAGCGAAATGCACTTGGAATATGCTAGAATAAATTATCCCAACTAATATTATAAATGCGAAAGTAAGTTGGTTACCTCTTCACGCTTTAACTACTTGAAAAGACACACACATAAACATAACTACTTGAAAAGTTACACAACCAAACTACTTGAAAAGTCTCAAATTCAAATTAAAATACTCACACATATAGTTAACATACGGAGAAGGACATAGGTTACTTTTAATTCCAGGAAAAAGTATATTTACCGTGGACAATTCACGCAGGCGAACTCGCATCTAAAAGCTAGAAAATATAATGTACCTATAACGATCCTTATCCTTTACACAGAACACAAACAAATCACACAGATTGAATCCTTCATTGGCCCCAAAGTAATTTCGAGATTATTGTTATAAAAAATCTATACTAAAAAACGATAACGACGTTGCACAATCAAATTTGACGTTAACTTTTACCGGCGCAGAAAAAAATGGCAAAATACGCCATTCTGTCTATCGTTAGCGGCGCGCCGGTTAAAGTCAAGTTGACAGTGCAACGCACTCTATTTGTCTTTATGAGATCTTTAAAAGCATTACGGTCGAGATATCGGTATGATATACTGAGAAACATAAAACTGGTGCACTATCCTTAGTCGTAAAATTTGTACACAGCATAGACAATGCAAAATGTCTAAAGTTCAAAGTCAGTGAACCCGCGCAGAAATCGGACAGCGCCATCTAGCGCTTCCCACCGTTGCGTAATAAAGCTATCGTGCATCCTGCCATACATGGTAAGAAAGTTTAGGTAATGAATGCGTCTAAAAACATAGTACAACAAAAAAAGTAGGCAATCAATTCTACGTCTTCAGAGGGTAGTGGCGGGAGACGTTGTTGATGAAGTCAACATTCAAAGTCACGATCTAGTAGTATTTTTACATCAGCGATAATTTAAAAGTGACTAAATAAATGTAATAACTTCTTCAAAGAATATATGTATAAAGAGCTAGCCAACCAATGAAATTTCTTTCTTTCTTTTTTTCATGCAAATAAGTAACGTTGTTTCCTATCCGGCAAATAAAAACCAAATTGTAGGTACCTACTTACATTTTGCAAGTGTTTGCGTTATCTAAATTGGTACATACATTTTTCTACCATCAAATGATATGAATTAATTCAACAGTTAAGGTACATTTTTCCCTTATACCATGACAGAATCCCAGACAGTTTTGACGGTCAGAGTAATTGAAAAGAACTTGTTTGATTATATAACCGTGAATGTTATTGACAGTCGATTCTAATTAAAATAAATCTTTATTCGCTAGTAAAAGTTATTGTTGGTTTTATGTTTCATTGTCTTCTATACTTTCACTGAGAACACTGTCGCTTGATAAATTAAACTACAATTTTCTGGTACATATGTACTATTTTTTCATAAATAATAATATAATATACAGCGTTTGTTAAATTGACGTATACGAATTAAAAGCTCCGTTGCGGCACTATATTTTTAACGTCACTACACTAGTGTCGAAAATGAAGAATTTAAACGTTGAAGAACACAGATTTGTGTAAAAAGCTTGTTAGATTGGACATACAAATCTTTGAAACTAGCGGTCATATTTGAAAAAATATTGTATATAACAGCCACATTCAAAGGGAAAGATATAGACTAGTAGAATCCTGAAATTTAAAGAAAGCGAAGCCGAGGACTCCTGCCAGCTATGTTTGTAAAGATAAATAATATTCTGATTTGTCGG
Organism: Plodia interpunctella; assembly: GCF_027563975.2. Taxonomy (NCBI): domain Eukaryota; kingdom Metazoa; phylum Arthropoda; class Insecta; order Lepidoptera; family Pyralidae; genus Plodia; species Plodia interpunctella. Next base: position 6,894,917 of record NC_071317.1, read on the forward strand.
ACGCTGGGAACCAAGTAACAGGGTAAGTTAAATTAAAAGCTTTTTTTTTCTCAATATAAGTATATACTTTATTTATTTATGTATGTACACAACAATCTTAAAGTAATAATTATTTTACATTAAACTACAACTAAAATAAAAAAGAATTAATCGATCAAAATAACAAACTATTCAAAAAAGGAAAAGAATTATCAAAACTTGAAATATTTTTTCGTTATAGTATAACTATCGCAGCTGATGGCTAGGCTGCACTAGTTTCTAATCGTGGTGTCTGTGTGTCTGGTGTCACGTTACTCGTGAACAGGAAGCTGTCACCTCAGTGTTACTGATCGGGCAACGAACTTTCTTACATTCTTTTTCTTATTAATTATATCATTTATTTCTTACGTTATTGCCACAGTAGCATAGACCTTCCTATCGCCTTCTAAAGATCTCACCTGCAGAATAATTATATTTTGTAAAATTCAAAGGTCGCCCGTCCCACAAATTGTCGAACGTTCGCAAGTTGTAACCTTTGGTAATGTTTTAAGAGCCCGGTAATGTTTTTACACCTGGGAACCATTTGTGTAGATTTTTCTGCTGTGGTTATTTTTGATACGTAAAGATATATTTTCATTGCTTTCTTCCTGTCACGATGCATCACAAAGTTTTAATTCACACTGATTGACTGTTTATCAATCAATCTATCAGTTTTGTTATAACACTTTTATTCCAAAATTCCTATATTAAAATCTTACCATATAAAGTTACTAACAACACTTTCGATAAGAAGAAGAAAGTCCCATCCATCGCTTACCACTAAACTAACCACTTATCTGACCAAAGTAATTATTTTTGTCATCACTGTCAGATCCACTTACAAATATAATCTATTTCCAAACACATTAGCGTCTGTCTGATTGTCTGTCTGTGTGATCATCTTGCGCGCATTATCTCCGGAATGCCAGTGAAGCACGAATTGGCCTGTGTCGGCTTTCTCGACCAAGTTCATGATATCCTAAAACTATCGTTCGTTTTACACATATCCCTCTCTCATTCTCACATGTTCTGGCTTTCATGCGCGATCTGAAAGGCTTCGAAACCCCGAGTCGGCGTTTAAATTTGGAACATGCGACTGTGATTTAATTACTGGCCGCATGTCTGACGTCATCACTCTTTGGGGTTATAGTTATTGCCATAGTCTCAATATATAAGTCTGTGGTTATTGCCTATCAGCTAGTTACTTCAGTCACTTGTTAATTCCTTCTAATTATTATTATGGTAACTGACATAAGCTTCAAGTCAAGGCGCTTGACCTGTCCGCCTCAAGTTATCATCACGAATCAATCAGGCTTTCACCATATTCTAATGAGTGTCGCTTTCTCATTGTTACGTCGATGATGTGTATGTATATTGTGACGTATGTTGAGTAATGACTGGGTCGGTGCCCATGTTAAAATGGATTAAAGGTCGCATAAGTTTACAATGAAGCGGTGGTGGTGTAATGGTTAAGACCCCCGCCTGTGGATCGAAAGGTCCCAGATTCGAATCCTACTCGTGCCACATCAGTTTGTATACCAATCTGACTCATGTATAGTAGTTTTTATCGACAACCACTTGCTTCCGGTGAAGGAAAAACATCGTGAGGAAACCTGCACACTTTTTGATTATAAACTTGTGTGTGAAATGGCAATGGCAAACCACTCCATTAATAATGCCAAGAAATTTGTTACGTATGTTTCATTCCATGTAATGACCACGACCCTATGAGGAATACGACTTTGAAGAAGAGAAGTTTACAATTAAGAAGTGGAGAAGAAAAATAATGAAAGGGGTCTCTTGGCTCAGACACTTAAGTTAGTGAGAGAATTCATGTATGAGGTAATAACCATGAAGAGTTCAGTCCCGAGATCCACTCTTGCTGGGAAATTAGGCATATATTTTTATATATACGTAATTTCCCACAACAGGATCTCGTGGTTTATAAATATTACAACCTTTTATTTCACTTGCAATATATGTTAATGTATGTTTGAAAAACAGCTATTTTCGGGTGCAATATCGCAATCAACTTTTGAAGCAGACATCTTTAACCGATTGAACAGAAATGTTGTAAGCATGCACGTCTATAGACAAACAGTTCATTACTGGCGATGGGCATAAAACTTAAACAGAAATTGACTGAGTGGCAATCGGTATAAGTAGGTTACTGTAATATTTCGCTCAGTTCTCAAATCGCACCTGTTCAAGCGACAAAAGGTCGCAATCAACACATCACAGTGCCGATAGCCGTCAATTACAGCTTCAACGACATAATGGCACTTTCTCAGCAGATAATTGCCGATAAATGCCGATCTTCGCCGATGGCCGAGACGATACCATTTCGAGTTCGCACGCACTTTCTTAATGACATATTTGTCATTAGTAATAGATAGGTACCTGTCAGATTTTACCGTATGGTCAACAGAAAAATCACCATCCTCGCGAGTCTTTTTAGCTGCAAGTCCGGGTTACCGTAAGACATAAATCTTACAATTTTAGCCTGACATCAACCCTAAGTACATAAATTATATAAATTATATTAACTAAGTCCCATTAATGTTAGTTATGTGTTCAAAGCGCTTTATTTGTCTTGCGTTTAATGCAACAATTACGTTTTCGCTTATGAAGTTAAACAGACTGGCTATTTAAATAGATTGATCATCACAAAAACACGTCTCCGAACCACAAGCCGCTACTCCGTGCTGTTATGTATGATGACCACACATGTCCAGCAATCGCATACATTTCGATGATGCAGCATAATTTGCCGCAGGTCCGTTGGTCAATCATTGGGACACATTCGATGACACGCTATTTGTGGGATCGTGACTGTATTCAGTCTTGACATCAATACATAATGGTTTTGCGTTTAGTCTGTAAACACGAAATTGTATTAATATTAGTTAAAATGTTCGCTTTATGTCAGTGGTCTACCTCTAAGCATCATCTCCCTTCTAACGGGTCTACTGGAAGAGATCTCTTGTGATATAAGAAGCACCCTAGTAATTTTATCATGTAATCTAAAAAATATATAAGTTTCATCTGTACATAAATAAATAATACTGTACGATTGATGGTACGTCATTAATACAATTTTAAAAAATACAAACAATTCAACATAACTTTTTGTTCGCGATGTAGTACCATTGATCATTATTGAAGTTTGTTGCGCCGCTTCTTCTTCACGTATGTGCCTTGGAGTCCGCAGTTACTCCATACAACGAAAATTTCTCCCAAAGAAACAAGTTACACTCAAAATCATATGACGAGAAGAAGGACAAGGATAAAGAGAAAGAAAAATAACGGAAGAATACGGAAGGAAATTTTATTATGTGACCAAGACCTGGATGAGTTTGATGAATTATCGTAATGGACTTCAAAATCAATGATTATTTCCTGCACGGATATGATTTATGAATGAGCGAACTCAAGAGCGTTGGAAAGCTCGACGTTCTACCTGTTACCTTTCGGACGCCACCCTTTCACGTTGCGTCAGCGGTCAACAGATTAACATCTGGGTATAATTTAATTTGCTGTCAATTATATTTTATTTTGCGTTGCGTTTATATTAGGTACTGTACCTAAATACTGATTATGCTTGGTTTAAAATGGCCGTTTTTATATCACTGTTACACCCAAGTACGTTAACGTTATCGTACGATACACAGTTTCTTATTATTATTGTTATTCGTCCAGCTCTTCTCCTAGTTTATTCAGGGTTGAACACACACACTGTATGCCGTAGGACACACGGTTGACAACTATAGTTAGTTATAGTTCTAGGGTCGTGGTTATTGCGTGGAATGAAACACACACAACAACTTTCTTGGCATTATTAATGGAGTGGTTTGCCATTGCTATCTCCATTTCACACACAAGGTTATAAGAATCAACCAGTGTGCAGGTTTCCTCACGATGTTTTCCTTCACCGGAAGCAAGTGGTGGACGATGAAAACTACTATACATGAATCAGATTGGTATACAAACTCATGTGGCACGAGTAGGATTCGAACCTGGGACCTTTCGATCCACAGGCGGGCGTCTTAACCATTACACCACCACGACTAGTTATATTGATGTACTAGCTATCCCCAGCGGTATCTAAATGCAAAAATTATTTATGTGTTCTTTCTAGTCACAAGTGAACAAAAGAAAGACATTTATTTGCAAAAGATGATACCATAAAACTTTACGACAATTTACCATCACATAATGCAGCAACTAATATATCTAATGTTAAACAATTTTATAGAGCGTGTTAGTAAGGCACTTTAGAAAACGAAACTCGACAACAGACGACATTGTGAACTATGGAAATGACTATATACGGCATACACTTGACCGCCGCGCCGGTCGGATGTGCCACAAGCCCAGAAAGCCCACGCCCAGAAGTGGGCTAACCAATAAAATTTAAATAATCGCCATCTTAACTATTGATAATAAATAAGTGAAAGTCTATCGCTTGGTGGAAACAGGAGATTGTGTCGCACAAGGCATAAGCGGAGCTGGAAATAGACAATCCATACTTCCATACTTATATTATAAATATAAAAGTGTGTTCGTTTGTTTATGTATTTGTTTGTCCTTTAAAACGTATTAACATTGTCACGTCAAAACAGAGCAATGACTTAATATCATGTTTTCTGTGAATATAGATTGTGGAAAGTGACAGAGTCGCGGTAACTACTAGTAAAATATGAAGTATAAAAATAAAGTACTTTTAAAAGGTCTTTTGTACACCATTATTTTTGCACAGGTTTGTTTTTTAACAAATATTTTGAAACTAAAAATGATTAGTAATCCATATCTAACGTTCGTAAGTACATAAAAAAGTTATAATTATATACTTAATTATTACTTATTTTATATACTTATATTAAATAACAAATCTTAACTTAATTTTCGACTTATATCTCAAGAATTATATCTCAAAAAATGTCATCATAAAAACGCTACCTTACGCCACTCGCGCCACAGTACACTCGTCACAAATTCTATCTCCTAACCCCTCCCCATAAGGTCGACATTACGACCACTTTCGCTTTTGTCTCGACTTCCCAAGTTTTTTACATGCATCTTCGGGTGCCGAAGATAAATCAAACGTTCCAATAGTTTTTATTACTGTTCGTGAATCGATGCTTATCATATCACGATTAAGTGTTTGTTTGTTTTGTGTTTTAGAAGTTAAGATTGTATTTGTAATAACTTTATCTGCATTATTCGATCAACCTTACGTTACTTCATTGAATTTATAAATGTTTCCTCGATTTCACCCCCATTTTTCAGAATGCTGGCTTACGCTTGTATAAGTTTTGTTATAACCACTAACTAAATAAGCAGTATACAATTTCCCGTTCTCAATGTAGGGCAGAAATTGGGATAACGTGTGGTTTCCGCCTTAGAATAGGACCACCCATACTCTATGAATGTCTTACGATATGTCTAAGGTATAAGAACTGCATTACAGCTAATGTGCTACAACACCATTCCCAAACAGGGTTGACGTCAGGCAGGAGACCAGTCGTCGAATCAGAACCAAATCTTAAAATATAAAAACTCATATTCCTCCATTTATTTGCTATTCTTTTACGTATTCAGATTAAGATATTATTCGTAATCGCCTATACCCCCTGGGTTATCGGCGTTACATCCGCGAATGTAACCAGGAGCACGCGGGGATGAGAAAGTAGGATAGAAAATGAGATACAACAACAATTCCTCGTCCCTTTCCGTTGTGGTGTTGTGGTATTGATATAACTTATTGTCTGATATTCTTTAACAAAATGCATTATCTACCATATTTTTTTTTTATTTATATTTAAATCGTCAGTCTTTCAATCACAAAACCATTATCAGAGAATGTGTAGATTTGTTACTCATAAAGACACAAAAGCATTGAGATGAATTGTTGAAATATTATGCCTTTTGTCCAAGATTTCGTTACATCGGATGATTGACAGTGTAATTACGCGAAAGACATCAAAATTGTATGAAATGATTAAAATATTTTATTAGAAAACGCCGTGTCTTTGTATATAATTATATCGTGGGAATAAATATTTATTAGTTTTAATTTAAATAGTGTATCCGCAAAATGCTTCGTCAGAAAGTTTGTTAATCTAACAGGCCACCGCGCATCACACCTGTCTCACTAGTTGCCATCATGCTGGCTGCATTGCCGCGCTGTATGGCGATGAAGATTCTTTGAGACTGATACGATACAGAACGCCTATCATTTAGCCTTTCTGATACCCTGATGACGACCTAATTCTCTTATAAATCGTGGGAATCATAGCTACCGAAGGAGATTCTTTTATATGATGAATAGTCAAGACCACTATCAGCCACATAAGATTCTGAATACTTACCTAATTTCATCTTCTTCCCACGTGTTTATGGAATAACTCTGCCATTGTTTTCCTGAAATTGTACAACATGGTGTTCTTTATAAAGGACGTGAATATTTCAGGATCCTACAGACGTTAGGTATTGTGGGCGTGCCACGCTACGGTGACCACATCCCATCGGGCGGACCGCATGCCTGCATGAATGTTTAGTACTTAGTATAAAAACAACTGATTAGTTGCTGTAAACAATTTGACTTACTTAGACCTCCTATAATGGATGTCTGTTAAACATGGAATTTTCACATGATTATGTAATACTATGAACCCAACATACATACGTACTAAATGAAACTTCATAAGTCACAACTATTAATCATTATCATTATATAGTATAAAACAAAGTCGCTGTCTGTCTGTCCCAATCTGCGCTTAAATCTTTAAAACTACGCAACGGATTTTGGTGCGGGATTAGTGTTTCAAGAGGAAGGTTTATATGTATATAAAATGCATAGTATTGCACGGGGCCAGGACATTTATTATAATGAACTCAACTGCCTTCATGATTAGGTTGTGGGTCCAATGAGATAAAATAAAGCACAGAGCCGTTTACCTGCGGCTAATACAATATAATACAATAATACTTACAGCACAAATGAGATACGTACACTATACATAATGTATAAATTGAAAAACTCCGACGTCACATTACTAAATTAAAATATGCATATTGTCTGTCCAAAACAGGTTGCAATTTAGCAAATATGTTAATTATAATTAGCAACCTAGTTTCCAAATTCTGACGAGATCGAAAGTCAACGACAGTCACTATTTCAGATTAACATCGCCATATGAAACAGTATATTAATTGACTTCTCTATTTAATTCGATAGTTACGTACATTTATAAGAAAGAAGGAGACGCAACATGTCTTGATGATTGCAGAACCGATTTCAATAGAACTAAATATTATTAAGACTTGTTTCACCACTTTCTGAAAAAATATAATATTGTAATCTCACAGATACTCTAGATGCTTGATAAATCTGCCAAAAGTGATTGCCCAGTTAATAACACTTGTGAAAAACAAATTTTAAAGCTATCTATTTGATTTGTTAAATTTGGTGTATCTCGTACTTTATCGCAAGCAGTAAAACAGGCGCTTACAATTTTAATCAAATGGATATTCTTTTTTTGGACTGTAATAATATAAAGATCGCAAAAATGCTTAACAATAATAATAACAATAACTATGCATTGAAATAAGAACCTTCCATTTTTGAAGTCGGTTAAACGACTTGACGCCGCGCATGCGCGTCCCAAATCAATACACGCCGCCATTGGTCACACAGTATCCAAAATGCAGGCCAAAATGCATGTTTTTCTCCTGTTTGTCTGCTTTTACCATGTACAAGCGAATTTGGAAGGTCCATTTTTATTTTTCGGTCCGAAATCTTTGGAGAAGTACAAGCGTCCAGCCCTTAGTCCTCTAGAGCAGGATGACTTGATGAAAGTGTACGGGGAACAGGCCGCGATTGTGGTGTTCAATAACCAGGATGCCGTGCCGCTGTCCAGTGGATACTTCCCACGGCTGAGGAAGATGCTGGAAGGCCAGACAATGCTGGTCCTGCCACAGGACTTCTTGGACGTGCATCCGGATTATATTAGCAATGAGACTCAGGTAAGGATTTTCGCTTCTTATTGAATTACAAGCTTTACCTTTAAGCTTCACCTTTCCTATCCCGTCTCTCTGTCGTTCTGTTTGTTATCAAATTTACTTACCGCTTGTCTTACAGAGGAGTTGAAATGTTTACTGTCGCTTCAGTTTCCATGGCAATAACGCATTACAATAATGTTAAACGTGACTTGAGGGAGCATCGGTCCCAACGCGAGAAATCCTCAACGGTTTACAATACGGACACGTTTTTTTTATGCTTAACGACAATGAAAGCTTTTTAATTATAACATTATCATAAAGTTTATTATTCAATCGTTATATTCATTGAAAGTCAGGAGATCGCATTATGTTATATCTAACCCAACTAAAAACTCAAAAATTGTCGTCATCTCATTTCTGATTTGCATATAAATCAGAAAGAAGTATTTGCAATTGGAACATAGATTTTTAATTAAAGGTTTAATCACAAAAATAATCTGTCGTCCGAAGATTAATGAACTGCATTCACAAAAAAAATTACTCTTGTGTTTATGAGTTTGATTACATTTATTGTTATTGGTTTATTCTCTACTATCAGCCTGTCCCGGTTTCGCTCGGGTATTTTATAGGCATATCCTACCCTATATAATCTAAGATCCTACCATAAATAGAATTATTATAATACAATGTTTATTATTTATTTTGATTTGTTCTAATTGTTATTGATTGATTCTGCTCTCTAGCTATTGTCTTCCTTGTTTTCCTAGGTAAAAAATTGTTCAATTCCATTGTCAATTTATAAAAATAAAAATATTTTTAATTACCTATTGTAATCGCCCCGCAATGTTAGCGAGTATGTTGTGTAAATATGAAACGATCAATGGACTACCTATTATTATAAACGGCCAAGAAATTAAGATACTGTGTTTGAAACTTTGTGTACTATGTGGTTTTCATACATCACTTGGTTGATACAACTAAACGTAGCCTTCGTGGTTTGTAACTCTTGGTTCACTTCTCTATCTACCCCTGAAGGTATAAAGACGTGACATCAATGTATGCTTCTGGTCTCTGGTCAAGGACATCTGTATAAAACATGTAAGTACTCCAAGTCGTAAAATCATAACTGAACCGTCGAAATATGCAATGTGTATAAATTTTCGTGAAACCTGGGCTTGGGTACGTGAAGCTCCGTGAAGACGTGAAGACGCGGAAATGAGAGAAAGGTATAGCGAAAATTGCATAAAATCTGACATCAGTGTAAGCATAACACACTCGATATGACGATGATAATTGTGATTCCAGGTGCTGACGCTACAAGGGCCGTGGTCGGAGCGAGACGCGCAGATGACCGAGACTTTCGCGCGGCTCCAGGACATTTATGGACCTGGGAAAGTGCTTGGGATATTAGGTGATTCCATTTCTCAGTAACTAGCTACGCTCCGCGGTGTTTCTCGCAGTATATCATTCATTGTAATTATTTAAATGTTATTTATTAATTTTATAAAAATACTTGATGTTTCGTACGGCCTACATAAGATTGCCTGACGTAATATGCTTGGCAATGCAGAGGATCAACTGTTTGCTATACACAAACAACGAAACACAAATGGCATTTTGTTTAATATTACCTCTTGTTGTTTTATCTACTTAACTAATCTAAGTTAATTAATCTAAATTATGATTTCCTTTGGGAAACGCTTTCGTCGAAGATATGTAATGTTTTCTTTTTCTTCAATAAAGGGAACTCAATGTCACATAGCCAAGCCTACGACGAGCCGTGGGCCCGGGTGAAGCGACAGCTGACTGAGAGCTCCAGCCCCTCTACGACCACGGAAGATGATAGGCCAGCCAAGTCACTGCCTACATTCGCTCTCTACAACGCAACTGGTGAGAATAAAATTATGTTTCAAATCGACTAGACACATTTACAGTAGCTTTATGTCGGTTGGCGTACCGCAGGGTCGCGTTCTAGGCCCAACACCATTTATGCATCTGAGCATAGGCATAAGAGTAGTAGTAAATATTATCATTGACTTTCTCGAAAAACCTAGAAATATATAATACAACACAACCCTGCACATATAACAAAACATTCAGTTACCAACATCAACAATAAGTTGTACGCGCAAAAGGCGGTCTTATCGCTGTGAACATTTTCTTCCAGGCCTTTGCAGATAAAAGAATAAGAGCAACCATATTACAATATTACTTACTTCTGTAGTTCAATTTTCTTCTCCGTGTGGAGGTGAATGTGCAACAACATTTGGTCTCACACAGTTATTACTTGTTAGAACGTGAAATACTAATTTGTGCCTTCAGGTCAGCCGGGGAAAAACGCCCTTCTGTATTCCTCGTCTTGGCCCGAGCTGCGCTGGAAGAACGGCTCGGTGATGGTGTTCGACACGCCGGTGGGAGTCGCCACCGTCAAGCCCACCAGGTTATACACCAATCTGGTGGTAAGATTCGCTGATGGAGACTCTAGGGATAAGGTGAGGTTTTACTACTATCCATAGAATTTAATAAAAGTATTACTTAGTTTACATTATCCAAGGTGAAAGTTACCGGAAAGCGTTTGTATGGATAATGAGGTGCTGTTATGCCGTCTTAACTCAGTGCGAAATCAATGCCCACGTAAGAAGAACATTTTTCTAAAAAAAATTACCCATCATCCAACTCCAACACGTATAATCGTGAAATAAATGAGTAACGAACGTGCTACCTACCTGCTACCTTGTTCCTTTACCTGCTTAAAAAATATTAAGCCTTATTGTAACTGCTTTTAAACTGCCGATTTCAAACCGCTGCCGCTACAGCTACAAATATTAGTTTATACATAAAGTTAAATATAGAAAATACCTTTAAAAATAATTATATTGGCTGAAGACCTTGTGTAAACCAACCTTATTTATTTATGTTCAAGTTCATAATCCGAAATATGACACATAGCAATTATTCATGGAATATCAGTACATCGATGCTGCTTAGATCTAAAGAAACCTTCGGATAGTAATGAAGAAATTACAGAAACGATCACATCTTCCAGATCACCCTCGAGTTCAGCTTCAAAGAAGCAGCTGGTTGGTGGACGGCCGTCGGGGTGGACGTCAAGTTCGGGCTGGAGAGTACCGGCATCAGCCTCAAGGCGCCGGCTGCTCCGGACGCGCCCACTGCTGTTCTCGGCAGGTCGTATCACTGTTCACTGCCGCTGGTGTATACCTCTGAAGAAGCCACGCTCACTTTGTCTGATGTTAAAGTAAGTAACGTTGAAGTAAGCCCAGAAAGGTACTTTTATTTTGTTGACATGGTTCATCACCATTAAACTTTGTGGATGCCATAAAATACTAAGTATTAAATACAAGCTTTATTTACTTTCCTCAAATCTGTTAAGAAGTTGGATAGCAACGACGTCAGTAACGTCTGTGGAATGTCTGAAAGAGTTGAGAGTGCGTTGAGAGTTCTATTTTCTTTCTTTATTTCATTTGTCTATTGCTGACAAATGAAATAAAGAAAGAAAATAGAAATATTCTCTTGTGGTCGAGAATAGAAAATCTCGACAACACGAGAGTTTTATCATTTGGTGCATCATAATTAAATTAAAGAACTTTAACTTTCAGATGCAGCCGTATATGGACAGCACCAATGAGTTTGATGATTCCTTCGACTGCATAGGATTCACCACCGTACCTATTTGGTAAGTCTGAACTATAAATTGTTCTCTATACTGTATTACTTGTATAACTATTCCTATTTTACATAACAAATAAACCTTAAAAGTAAAGTATATCACCTGAACTGTCACAAAGAATATTTTTTTTCTAAAACATTATCTTCTAACTGAAAATGTGACTACTTTCAGGTCTGGCCTAATGGTTTCCTTCATAATGCTGATCGGTTTGGGCATCTCAATCTCCATGATCTGGGACATCAAGACCATGGACCGCTTCGAGAACACCCGCGGCAAGCAGCTCACTATCACCGTCAATGAGTGAAACAACATTACCATCCATATTATTTGGTTCAACTTGTTTACATTCATGAGAAACGTCATCATTTCTTTATTTTTTTACCTTTATCGTCGTTTAGTGTTTTTTGTATTCATTCAACTCGAATCATTAACTAGGAAAGAAATAAATATGTCTACAATGCTGTATTTGAAATGATAGATGGATTGGTAATGAATGATAACGGCATTAGATTAATTGTAGGTTTTGGAACACGCGGAGACTTTCCAAATTAATCAATAACGACATATCATCAATAGTATTCTGATATGACAGATAAAAATATTATTATATACAAGGTTATTTGTACAACACCATTTATCTAGCAAAACTGGGTACCTATCATATAGTTTGCCAATATCAGCTATTTAAATCGGTGCTGGTGTTTTACAAGTAATAATGAATCAATCAACAGCACATTGAGCTATCCAAAACCATACAACGGTTTAATTTTTTCAAATTTCAATTCGTAGATATTTCCATTGCACAGTTTTCATGCAGGGACTTGAGGTGCGGTTCTACATCATGAGCTAGCCCTCAATAATTATACGAATAATGAAATCCAAGATCCAAGACAATATGAAAAGAATCATTTGCAATCTGACTGATGGGGGAATCCCAAACCATGCTCAGAAGGCATTGATATTTATTTATCGTTGTAAATAAGTGATGATATTGTGTATGATATATTCAGTTAAAGGTGTAGATATTTAAGACCTGTTTAGATCGGATGTTCAAAATAAAAAAATACATATCACTGAGCTTTATTTTATCTCGAAAAGATCCAAGCCCCGGGGCGTAGCTAGTTAAAATTAAAACAAACTATTATAACAAACATAATTTATTGTACATTTGGTATAATAACAGCACCTAAATGGAATGAGTATTGCTTACATTACTAAAATGGACATTTACAATGAAAGCTATTTTTCACAATTTCATTAATCAGTCTTTGCATCTTTCTAAATGCACTTGCATTCTATGTTTTTGTGAGAAGCACACATATGTATGAACAAACAAGAATACAATAATTCAGACAATTTTAGCCTAAGGGTATGACAGAATACCTATATGCGTAGAAGTGTTTATAACTTCGCATAGAATTTAACTAAGGCACCATCTTACCACTTTTTGTGTATATAGTTATTTTGTAACACTCTGTATAGCGGAATCATTCATAATTCATTGATTCTCAAAAGCTAAACTTACATAGAACATTTTTAGCCTGCTTCAATTTATTTGTCGAGGTATTATTAACATTGGTATGCTTAACAACACTACTATTATCGTAGCAGTAGCTGACATCCGCACACTTGAAGATGGGTTCAGAGACCGGGAGAAGAAGGAAGTTTCTGAAATAAATATAATGATCATTTTAATTAACAAAACATAAATGGCCCATTAATAACAAATATGGACGTCTTTGCAACCCTTTGCGACTAATGAAGAAACAAAAATACACACAGATGAAAGAAAGAGAGAGGAGTAGATAAATTGTTCATTCAAAAAGTACTTACTTTTCGTTTCGTTGGGGTCGGTGACCCCACACTGTCTGTACGAGGTGGTCTTCTTGCGCTTGGTGTCAACGAACCCTGGGATGAAGATGCTGGGGGATTCCAGACGACCTGATGCCAACAACCTGAAAAACAAATTAGATGAAAAATGCTTCAATGAGCTTAATGCAACCCCAGCTTCGTACGAGTGCAATATTATGCATACATATAAACCTTCCTTTTGAAATATCGCAAATATACCGCAAAGTGCAAAAGTGCCATTTAAAGCTGTTATAAATTTTAAATATCTAAGTAATCAAAAACAACAGAAAGTTTACAAATTCACTTGACGGAACAGCCTCTTTAATATCCATTCTAGGATGTTCTGTAGATTTTTTTCTTCGCGATTCGCCTCTGGTGTTACAATTTGTGAGGACCAGCATATGAAAAGTAACAAAACTTACTTAGTGAAATCCAGTTCTAGCCGGTTCGCCTGCGGTCCGCTGAAGTGCAACAACACTTGGAGACATGCGCCGGAGTGTAATGCTTTAGTTCTTCTTGAGTCCACTCCCACCATCCACTCGGGCACGCCCATCACGCGACGGACTTCTGACAAGAACTGGCCCCTGAAATAATCAGACTTTGTTAAGTGTTTCTTCGATATCGTTCAAGTCGAAGCTTTATAAATTATACAATATATCTTAACGAACGGTTTTTGATGTTGAAGGAGGAAGATCTGACCGATTAAAAGAAGATAATAAGACAGATCTCTTACAAAACGAATCTGGGCGGCTTGTTGATGTTAAAAGTCTTGACAATGTCCTTGTCGGGCTCGATGTTGGCGCACGCGAAGCGCTCGGCGCTGCGCTCGGGCCCGAAGATAACGACCGCGCGCCCCATCGCCGACACCCGGCCCTCCAGCGGCAGGTTGCTGTCCACGAACATCTGTCGGTCGCCGCCGATGTCTGCATTGGAAACATTTATTTAATTTCTACTGTCCTAATGTTTGTTTGTAATAAAATCTGCAAGTTAAAATTCACTTGCATTAAACAACACAGAAACGGACACAACACAAGCAGACAAACATTTATAATCACAAGTTTGCCTACGCTGGAAATTTAACCCAGATAGCGGACTGGCGTAGTGACCATTACGCCACGGAGGTCGTCAATATGTTTCAGTCTTGATGCTAGAATTATATAAATTTACATTTTGTGTAATATTTAACTTACTTATGGTCCCTAATCTTGCAGTGAGGTCTCCTACATCACATCGTAGGGGATTGTCCGCACCACACTCTTGGTTGTAAAGGTCATGCTAGAAAACAAAACATTGTAATTAATCATGATATACTCGTAATGATGACCATATTCTGACGTAATCAACGAAATAGTTGAACAAATTTTTGTCATAGATGCGAGTGAAGAATCCATGCAAACGATCTTGTACTAAAATCTACCTATGGCAAAATGTGATATCCGTTATTTCACTTTAACTTTCTAGAGTTTATACACTCACATTTAGCGGATCAGCCAATTGTGTAAAGTAGGGGTTCCACCGGTAACCGGCCGCTACGCATCGCGTGTTGGTCACCTTCACTGCAGCGTCCACGCCGACCGGGTTGACGAAGACGTTCCAATTGTGGTTCATTGTCTGGAAATTGATGAACATCTCTCAGTTTATTAAGTATTCCAAATTATCAATGACAAAAAACTGAACTATAATTAGAAAGAAGAATGGGTACCTTACTTATATTACAGGTACCATGCGCAGTCAAAATTCTGATTTAATTGACTGGCATAGAATTTCTTATGGCATTAAGTTCATCTTTTGTTAAATTAAAGTTGTGCAATATAGTTTACATACTTCAATAATTTCCTAAACAAAGACAGATATATAAATTCATTTATATATTGGTTACATAATGGAGACAATCGATTACTAAGCACTAGTCTTCTAAAGTTCAATTACACGAACTAAAATGCAAAGCTTTGAGAGACGTAGGAAGACTTTTTATGGTTTAAATGAAGATACTCACAAGATTTCGATCCCTAACTCCAGGGTGCCTCAATTTGACTTCAATAACAGTGTCACTGGCGCTGCCGTCATTGTGTATCAGCTGAGTCATTCTGATGTACCCATACGCAAAGCCGCCAGGGTGGTGGAATGACGCGATGCCTCGGATCTCCCGGGCTTCTGAGGGGCTGTAGCCGCGCTCGACGGAGGAGCAGGCGAAGCGACGATCTTTGCTCTAGAAACGAAAAAGAATGTGCCTACTAATATTATTATTTATAACACATAACGTACAGTATTAATACAGATCTTATGTACCTATCCATACGTGCGTGTTTAATGCGTTAATGAATTGCGAATGTTTAAAATGACAGATTGAGAATGTTTGCAATGTGGTCTAACGGCAGATGAACTTTGCCATACCACATTGCAAACATTTTGAAATCAATTCACGACTAACCTTCTTATGCAACACAACAGAGCGCCCTATAATGCTGTAGGGCCCGTACAGGGAGACCTGTGTCTCGTTGTAAGCAGCCTCGTAACTCTTGAAGTCGTCCAGTAGACCGTACTTGCTGCCGAGGTCGCCGAGCTCGTACTGGTCTGCTGTTCCTAAAATAGTCACACGAATATTTATTTTGTTCTCTTCCCTTCTTTTGAGCGCTTCGCGTGCGCCAACATCTAGCCCGACAAGGACATCGTCAAGACTTTTAACATCAACAAGCCGCCCAGATTCGATATTTGGGAAGGTGTGCTAAGAGCATACTTAATTCTCTCAAGGCCTGGTTAGGTCCCTTGATTGGGCCATTTTTGCGTGAGGAATCTGCACTGCTGCTTAGTTTCGCCAGCCCAGCTCCTTTAGGAAGCGGAGCACCGCACTGGTGACCTCACTCATGTCCCTAAGTTTCTTGGGAATTCTTTCTTGTTGATGTATGGCCATGACACTTCAGAAGGAGGTGGCTTGCAGTTTCATCAACCTCCATGTTTGCTCTGCATAGTAGAAGCCTACAGCAGTTCTGTATAGTACATCGCCTTTTTTCTAAGCTAAGAAATAGCAAATAAGTCTCGTAGATGGCACTACACTGTCACTGACACTACAACATGGCCGATATGTTATTGATTGTCACACATATTGCCTCATATATCGAGAAAGCAAGAGCAGAAAATTAACCAAAGATAGATGGGAGCCAAGACCTTAGATATAGGAATATGTATATAGGATATAGGAATCTAGAATTCTTCTAACATTAGAATGTCGTTTGACCTACCTTTAGTTGGCAGTGGACTGAGCAACTTATTAACATTGAAAGGATTGAAAGCGTCATAAAGTGTAGTCTTCTCGCAAGGAAACTCCAATTCTCTTTCAACTGGCACCTGTAACAATGACAAATATTTTAGATTGTGGATACAGACATTTTATTACAAAATTCATCTACTTACACTATAAAGATCAAGGCACTAGTTATCCGTTCTCAAATGATTAACTACCCTTTTTTTTTTCCACGAGGACTATGTTCTGCCGTAAACCTATATGGACATTACTAAACAGCCTGCACTAAGCAGCTTCTTAATTATCGTATTTCCTCTTCACGGAACTTGTCACAATATTCACTTACCACATGTATCTTATAGTTCTTGACGTCATTCAGGCCGTCGAGCATGACCTGGACGTTGGTGAGGTCGTACTCGGACTGCTGCGTCAGCTCCAGTCTGCCGGAGAGCGCCGTCGGCTCGCCGTTACCGAACCAGTCGCGGACCACGGCTTTGCGGCGGTTGAGGCTGCCCACGCTGAAAATGTTTATTTATTTATTAAACAATTGTTATTGTTATTTTTGACAAATCATCATCGTTTTAATGAAGCGAGTTGCGAAGTTAGGTATTATTTTTATAGTACTTAACGATTTTTTTTTCTATTGTACTGTAAAAACAATACATACTTATAAAAAAATGGTGAACAGAATGCTAAAAGTATTAATACTCGTCTTGGCGGGTGCACTACTGCCCCAGATCTCCCAGTTAATAAGAAAAATAAAGTACAAAAAGCAATTTGTCAATGCTGGTGTCATTTCAGATTGAATTTGAAAATTGTAGCAATATAGTAACAAGTCTAGCCAAAATTTATTATCAAATGTAACTTTAATTTCCAACGTGAATGTCATAAAAATGGTCATCGATAAACTGAAAACGACATAATTTTAAAATTAAGTGTTCTCTCTCACAAGTGCCTAAAAGAACTTACACAGAACAAGCCATCCTCTCTCCCCTGGCGACCGGCCCGTGGTCATCATAAATGACCAGCGACTTCCTCATGATGGAGAACTTTCCCGCCAGAGCTATGACGGTATCCGTGAACAGTCTGCGCGTGAGTCGAGCGCTGTTTGCCTTCTTACCGGCCACGGCCAGCATGCCGTGTCTGTAGCATATGAAAGATCAAAATAAGATCAAAATATATTTAGCACGACCGAGATAGTTAATATACCTTCACAATATATTTTAAAGAGAGACATGTAAAGATTATTTATATGGATCAGGTAGCCCAGTACTGACTGCTCTATCAAATTTATTGTTAAAAAACCCACAGCGAAATGACATTTGGAAATCTTCAGTACAAATCTTAATATTTGTATGGATAGTATGAATGGTGTACGCTAATATAAACCGCATTCCAGAAACTTGTCAGCACCGAGGCAGCAAGCAGTCAGAAATAAAATCCGTACAAAAATTATCGAACCTTGTGGTAAAATCCCCAACTCTGCAAAGACCTTCCAATCCCGGCTTGCAGTAATCATCAGGATGCCTAGTATCAATGTCTATGCCATGTGGCTCGTACACCTTGCCAGCGCTGAGGCACCTTGCCGTCCAATTGTAGAAGTCAGCGCCTGGAGGTTTGTCGTGGATGGCCCAGCGGTGTTCGAAGGTGTTGTTCACATTTGAACCGTCGGCGTGGATCTGTTGACAATTAACGACAAGTAAGAAAAAATAAATACTCAATACTCAATACTCAATACTCAATACTTTATTGCGAACCATAAAGTACATAAGATCACAACAATACATTTTAGAACATTTATGGAAATTAGTGAAGGTTGCAAGGTCAACCCTAAAATGGAAGGTATTAAATAAAGGTAAGTATGAATGCCCAGCTAATTAACATGATCGAATATTACAAACCATGCTCTCGATGATAATCGTGGTGTCTTCCCAGTGCTTGTTCATGGGCTGCCTTAATATGACCCTGCTGACGATGGGGTACCGGAAGATGACCTCAGCTGAGGTTAGCTGCACCTGGTAGTCGGTGCCGTACTGGTAGGGGAGGATCGTGCCGCACAGCTCACGTTTCGATCGCCTGAAAATATGCATATAACAAACAATTGTAAACATTGTAGTAGCTTTCTTTCTTTGTATTAATCTTTGTCGACAATTTTTGTTTCACTTTGATTTGATTGCCTTTTAGTAGTAACTTTTGGATGCCCGTAAGCGGTGTAATGATTTCTTGGGCGTCCATTCAGCCACACCTCTTTTGTAGTTTCATAGATAGCGTTTTACTAAATTGATTCAACCTTGGCACAGTTACAATTGTCAATCGGCTTTCCTACATCTTCTAAAAACAAATAATGTACCAGACAAGGAATGTGGCGGAGACTGACAAGCTGTACTGACCCCACATAGAATGGGATATGGGTAGGCGTATTATGATGATGGGTCCATACCTAACCAACGCTAGTCCCCGATGCACCACACTATGTACCCCCTGAAGAGGCAGGAAGACGTCCCAGTAGGACCCGCTCAGTTCGTTAGCCAACCCTGGCAGCAAGTACTTGTGATTGAGGTACTCTGTCCGGTCCTTGTACTTCCCCAGGAGGTCTCCCACGGGATACTGGTCTTGGGTTCCAAGGCCTGAAAGACAAATTGTATTACATTACACTCCATAACATGACGTAAGGTTTCGTCTAGAATTGGACCAACCCATATCCGTGGATGTCGTACGAGGCGACTAAGGGACATATAACGCTGTCGACTGTAATCGTAAACCACATTGTAAGTGATGGACAGCAATAGCGTTAACCCAGGGAGGGTTGACGGCAAGCTGGTGGCTGGTTGTAAAATCACAGCCGCATCTTCATAATTTTAAATACTACTACATACTATCCATACAAATAATGACGACACAAACACATCCCCGAACGAAAACGAGATACACGAAAATGAGAGATAAATAAAACTCTCCATTCTTTTGAAAATAAACGCCTTTTGAAGTATGATTTCATTTGATGAAATAGAGTTCGCGCTTTTTATAATTTGGTTGTTCAAAAGCTGTAGTTGTTGGTTGTATTTTGTTACAATAAAGTTTATTTTCCTTTGAATATGAGTTTGTAAACCTTATTTATGACTTACTACGCTAAGTTTATGTTTCCGTTTTTTATAAATTTAAACAACATCACTCCTTCAAAACTTCTAAATTTGATAAAGAGTTTACTATAACCGATAAATAAACTAAAAAACTCGAGTAGATAAATTTAAATGTATGAAACACTCCTAAAAAATCGGTTATTCTTCACCAACTAATGAGCCCCGAATAAGATAAAATTAGTGCTACTTTATTTTAGCGATTTGAATTTTGTGTAACTGTTTAGTACATAAGGGTAAGATATAATCATGCAATACGTGTAATAAGTATGCACGTTTCCATCTACGACAATGGTGTCGAGTATCGCTGGCGCACGGCCAGCGATCAAGGCTGAGTTGTGAGATGCGTCATGATGAGAGTTCCGATTGAGGTGTGATGTCGGCCAGAAGCGGACCCTGGCACGCTCTAGTAGTATTCATAAAATGATAAGTATGACAGAAAGGAGGTCTGTATACCATTCTCTGTGGACATGTTCACATATATTTTCCTGCGGTTCTGAGTACGAGCATGAGAATATGTTCTGTAAATAAAACAATTTTAAATAAAATCTCGTTACACATAGATCAACAAAAATTATTTTTCCAAACCTTTAAAAAACCAAAAAACCAACATTTTATTCTTATAAATTATATAGCTACATCTACGTACGATAGTTCCACACACAAATTTTCCGCTATCATAAACTACAATGTTTACGCCAATGCAAGAATAGGCAACTATTTTCTCTTGGCCCTCGTCACAGCGTCCGGAATTTTGTTTGTTGCCGGTTGTTAGTAGTAGTAGTGTCAGTCTTCAAACCTACTGTAACCATATTTACTAATACTGAGTTCCGATGTCGGAATGTAATTCCAGTTTAATGCTCGGTTTAGTTAATACTTTTTTTTAGACATTTTCATAGTAAGTACGTAAATAATACATGAATGACATGCTCAAGTGATGAATCACTTGAGCATTTTGATTTCACATTAGTCTTTTGAAGAATCTTACCTGAAGGTGACCGATTAAAAGTTTAATCTTAGTAGTACTTAGTAAAGCTCACGAAACCCAGATCATCTCTCTCATTTCCTCTTATTCCCTCTCTTTCGAATAAGGAATCTCTTACCTGGAGGTGGCACATTTTGAAGCTCAATCTTCGTTGGGTTATACAAGTCTCCCGTTGTATTACAGATGTCGTTGATACGACTGGCGTCCAGAAGCCTCGGGGGTAGTTCTCTGATGTTGTACTGGAGCATGGAGCTGACAAACCGCAGGTTGGACTCGTAGTCCTCGTCAGAGGAGCCCAGTTTGAAGTCAGCCCAGGTCGGGTCGAATGGGGAACGCTGGGAGAAGTCGATTGTGCCTTTGATTCCGTCCATGTTTATAATCGTCCTAATGAAAAATGATAGTTATGACTATTTTCGAGACAATTAAGTGCATCTGGATCTATATAGAAAGCGGTGGTGGTGTAATGGTTAAGACTAATGGTATGGGAAGATCGAAAGGTCCCTGGTTCGAATCCTACTCGTGCCACATGAGTTTGTATACCAATCTGACTCATGTATAGTAGTTTTCATAGACCACCACTTGCTTCCGGTGAAGGAAAACATCGTGAGGAAACCTGCACAATGGTTGATTATTATTAACTTGTGTGTGAAATGGAGAAGGCAATGGCAAACCACCCCATTAATAATGCCAAGAAAGTTGTTGTGTGTGTTTCATTCCACGTAATGACCACGACCCTCAGCCATGAGGAATACGACTATGAAGAAGTGGAACATAGCAAAATTAAAATTTGGTTTGATGGTTGGAAGTATAGGGAACACTTAAGGTAATTTCCGGAAATTCAAATAAAGATTTTTTACGTTGAACTTTCGCGAACGCGATTGTTAATTTTTAAAAGAAAAAGAATGACAATTTTATCAATTTGCATAGTTCTTTAGAACTATTATTTAATGATCGCTTATTTCGATACATGTGAATCATTTTATCTACACGACCGCTACAAATACACACCGCGTATCAAACTGTACCACATTGATTGAACACGAATAAGATTACAATTATCTACATCTACCAATTCCTTAGAAACAAATCAAACAGATGTTAAAATGACTAGTTATACTTAGTTTTCCACTTACTTTGTACTCCTTGGATCCATCGGCCTCAACTTGGCACAAGCTAGGAAGCTATCAGAATGCCGATGATCATATATCACAACATACAAACTACGCTTCGTCACCTCCATGTCACTTCTCAACACGTTCAACACTTCATTCTTGTACAACGTCTTCACTTTTTTTATTTTTCCATCAGTTGCTACCTTCACAAGCCCAAGACGAGCATCTAAATCGCCTACACTCATTCCATCTCCACTATTATCAGGATCAAAAACTAATTGTAGAATATTGCAATTATCTTCATGGTTGCCTCTGTCCGAATCGAAAATATCCGTCACAAATAGCTTCCATTTATGCTCAGTCAGTTGCACTTTATCGGGTATAGCTTTAATATGATATAAATCTGCTTGAATATAAGAATCGGCTTCATCAAATTCAGGAGCTATCAACCACCTAAAGTGTAAAGTTCCTGCTATAGGCGACGTAAATTTAACCATAGCATGTTTCTCATACTGCATTTCTGTTGACAGAATAGAAGCGCATATAACTCTATCTCTTTCTGCAGTTTCGAATACTATACTTTTCCCCCAGAGTCCATTTATTCCAGTTAGGCTATTTCTGCTTTCAAATTCCGCATGGTCTTTTCCTGGGATTATGAGATAACCTAATTCTTCTGTGAGATCTATCAGTTCCCTTCCAAGATTGGCTTCAGAGCATCGTGTTTCAGAGATATCCCTGTAGTCGACTGGAAACTCGTGTACGGTCCATCGCCAGACGCCGTCAGGGTACTGCAGGGTCGGCTTCAGGTTGGTTCTGATGCTGATGAGGGTCTCGTTCTTCTGCGAGAACTCGATCTCTCCATGGAGCCCATGTTGGGATATGTACGCTCGCAGTACTAGACAGTTTGTCGCCTCTGCGCAATAGAGAAACAAATTGGATATTATTTACTTACAGGAGAAACATTATATACTACTCTTAGATTTATCACTATCAGCCATTTGGGCTAGTATCTGAAGGTAAAGATATCAGAATGGCTAAGTAACACAAATACATATATCAAAGAGACTACGTATCTAGATCGTCTTTATATCAATATAACTAAGTAGCAAAATGATTAAACTTCAAAATGCATTAGTAGAAAAATGTCCCATGTTACTTTGACTTAATGTTAATTTCTTAACTGGCCCTAAGTACTTATATTTGGTTAAATTAAGTATTCTTATTTTCTTACATCATAAATTTTAAGTAGAAGATAAAACCTTGAAGCAACATTTTGAAAACATTATAAAATGGCCCACCTACTTCATTGAGATTTTAGATATATAATATTTTATATTAAAATAGAATATAATTCAGATATGATGTTGATAAAATATCAAATCACATCACTTATTTCGGACTAAAATAAACCAGTACAGATACACATACGTACGTTTTGCATTGGATTTTATTCCCGATTTGAAAATAAATATGTATCTAATCATAACTTTGTTTTTCTTTCATAAACAATATAATTATCATTATGATTACTTAGTATAAAACAAAGTCGCTTCCCGTTCTGTTCCTATGTATGCTTAGATCTTTAAAACTGCGATTAAAATTCCTTAGGTTGAAGTGTTTTTACACTGTATTATTGGTTTCAGCTGAGTGAAGCCGGGACAAACCGCTAGTCGAATCATAAGAGAAACTTTATACTTTTGACTATTATTTAATATACCACAGATTAAAAACTTAACAGTGCTCTTTTTACTAATAAACAAATATAAACAATACTATTTTATGAATATTGAAACCGAAAGTTACAACACTACTTCTTTAAGGAAGTTCAGTATATGACCTTGAAATAAGTTTCACTTTGGCTTAACTATAACTTAGCTCATTGAAAATATCCAATGTCACATAATCACTGTTCAAGTCATACTTTTAGAAACCCGTAATGAAGTTACGACACTTTAAGTAACACTTATAACTTAAATATAACTTGAAGAACTCACCAGTTAACAAAACTAATAGAAGAATAAACTTTGGTATAACGTGACTAAATTTGATGTTCATTTTTACAATTTATCTTCATTTATTTAAGTTATATTTCGATAAGTCGTGTTCGACTCATGTTGGTTGAAGTTTCACTGTTGGAACAAAGTGAAAGGCTCGAGAACTTAGCGAGTGAGACGGCGATAGTGTATGAAAGAGATAGAAGAGTGACGTCATAAGGTTACACCGGTTTGAATACGCGAATTTGTGATTGTAGTTATTATTATTCCAATTTAGCTTTTATTTTGATGATTCATTCTCTATCAGACGACGTGATACCCAAAATACTATAACAAGCACCATGGTGAACTATATAAGGTTCCTCAACCCATAAATCGGTCTCCTTCATCCTCACGTTTTCATGGTTGTATTCAGGGTTGTAACACCGCGAAGCTCGGACTTCGGTCATTAGAAATACTCGTACCTAAACGACCGTTTTACAAAATCTATTTCTTCATGGCTTAGTATGACATCCACGGCAGGATTTATTTATTTATCTTTATTGAGGCAAAAAACAGTCAGGTACATAATAGTGAAGAATAGGAGAATATGGAGTGGTCCTGTTCTAGGGCGGAACCACACACCCAGACATTAGACACGTGAAACTTCCTGTCTAACTGGTTAACCGATGATTGCTCCTTATTTACAACAAAAGATTGTTATGAGTTTCACAACTTTTTTGCTGAAAATGAGGAAAAGTCAACTCGTTTAAGTTTAATCGGCAAACCATATTCTGTATATTGTCCACTGTGAACGTGCCTTGGTGTGGATTACTCGACCTATTTCAGCGGTCAGCTGAGTCAGAAGACAAAAATAATCGTAACGAGGCGGGTGGTGTTAGCTATGTCGTTATCCCGATTTAGATAATGTTTTGGCACAGAATTCTTGTTTTAAAGGCAAAAGCCGGAGAGTTGAGGATGAACTCGAATAGGAATCGAACTTTGCCAAATTCTGTACAAATGTTGGACTTACCGCCACATGGCATTCCCTACCAATAAACCATTAGACCAAACAGATATATACCATTTTCATTACTTTTCAATTTAGTTAAAAAGTTTGTAATATTACCAACTTTTTAAAACTAAACTGAAAAGTAATGAAAAAGGATACAAGAAACAATATAAATAAAAGCCGTTAATATTTATCCGATTCTGTGACTTTACATCATTAGGAAGCTGTGGTATAATGGTGGGATAATAGTACTAGTTAACCATCCTCGTAGTTGATAATAGACTTTACGTTATTAAGTAATTTGTATCTGCTATTTTGATTTTGTTTAATTTATTCTACAGTCATACAGATTTCAAGCTAAACACTGATCGAGATGAATATATCCCTAGTTAGTTGATAGTTTCTGGAAAAGAAGTAAGTAGTCCAAGACGCATTTAAAACAAATAACTCAAAGTTATTGATGAAGATGAATCATAAAATAAAACCTGTTGATGAAATAAATGTTTGAAAATCTATTTTAAAAAAGTTGTTATAATTGTATCGACATCAACCCAACTGTTTTTTTAACTACGCCCAATAATAACTTGAGCATTTCAAAAACCAAAATAAATGGCCGCAGAATTTTTTATAGTCTGTATTTTGTGTCCCCTGAGCCATTTGTTGCCGACCACGCCGAAACCTGTCTAAATCATCCCGCGATATCCGCGGATATCAGCTAAAAACTAAAACTGTCCAGGTGAGCGAGCTATTTTTATCACACAGAAGAAACGGCTGAGTCCACTAGCAGACCATTTCGTACTGCTACGAATTCCTCGGGAAGATATCTTATTTGTCGAACTAAATATGGAATCGTGTGCAGTGACCAGTGGGGGGAAGAGGAGGGGAGAAACTCCTGGATGTTCGGGAGGGAAAGCAACGTCGGAGTCAGGGTGGGACTGCCGAGCGGTACAGTCTCGTCTTCGTCGATCGTCCAACACAGAACACAATGGTAAGTGAAGTGAAGTGACAGTGATCTGAGGAAGTGAAGTGGCGGTTTTGATGAAGAACAATGAGACGGTTCCGATCGAAACGCGTCAGACTTAGGATATGGTGGAGAAAGTGGTGATTAGTGAAGAAATCGCTATGATGATGCAAATACGTTTGATTTTGTGGACGGTGGTCATTACAATCGTGATGTAAAAGAACAGAAAATCAGTCATACTAGTCCCGATTTGAAATCTTTTACCGAAGTGGTCCCGATGTCGCTCTCATTAATGGAATCAAATCAAACTGCATACAAAAGTGAAGTAAAGTTGCAACTAAATCTAATTCGAAAATCTAAAAATCATACATTAAATGAAACGAAAATAAGTTATTCCAAACAAATTTCAGGTATTAGCAACAACGAAGACAAACCAGAATTACTTTTTGAAAATTTCAACTAAAAATAACTTGCTGTGTTATTTATTACTTATTATTGGTAAAAATAATGAATTCATTTAAGAGAATCAATAATAAAATTTTAAAAAATACAAAATAAACATACCAGCGATGGAATGGAATCCTTACCACAATCAGTAACATATAAACAAGTTAATAAATAATTTGTCTTTGATAATAAAGACAAATCGTTGGCTGAAGAAATGGGGGCACAAAATGAAGATCTATAAATAAATAAATCACGTAACAGTTGGCGGGATGTAAACGAACGCCGGATTGTGCGCTAAAAATAGTGGCGCCTGCGCAGGCTGCCACGCCTTAGCTGGAAACAAGTGATGAAATGCTCCAAATTGGAGAGACTGAAATAGAATGGGTGTTCGATAATGTGAAACGATTTGCTGAAAAAACTTTTTGTTAATTTGCTGTGATGTAGTTAAATAAACGATGAAACAATTAGTATAGACGCAGGAGTAGGCTACATAGATAACAATAAAGTAAATCCGGAAACTAGTACTTTAAATAACATCATTAATTAAATAACATAAATAATCTTGAAGATTAATCTTGAAGATCAAAACACGTAAGATCAATTTTCATTCCAACAAATAAAGCAAGAAAAAATACTTCAATGGAAACTTCCATACTTTCAGAAAACAAAAATTAATGTTTCCATAACTAAAACCTATCGAATATAGAACGTCTATCCAGTGAAATGGAAATACGAGAAAGTCAATCTAATTCATAATACGGTGATGATCATAAAATATCAAGAATTAAAAAATAAACACATTGTACAATAGTAACAGGAACAAGAATCGATAACAAGCGCTCAGTATTTAGAGAATGTACGCCTAAAACAATTTATTAAACAAAATTTTTAGAACCCCGATCACGCTGGTCCTAACCTCAACCCTTTTGTCTTCCAGGCGGATAAGGACAAGAAGGTAAAGAAGAAGAAGGCGAAGGAAGACGCACCAGCAGAAGAGGCCCCGGCTGCGGCGCCCGCTGCGCCCGCGTCTGGTGGTGGAAGCGAGAGGCAGTCCTCTCGTGGAAGCCGCAAGGCCAAGCGCACCGGCTCCAATGTCTTCTCTATGTTCTCACAGAAACAGGTCGCCGAATTCAAGGAGGTGAGAGATTTAATGGTTTAAAAGTTTTTAAAAGTTATCAATAACCAAAATCTCGTAAAAAATACTTTTATGGAATACTCACTTATCTCTAAAAATAAGGTGTAGTGTTACCATACTGTAGAATGTTAGTTAATTTGTTTACATAATCCGACAACAAATATTATATCTTTCAATAGGAAATTATTCAAACTCCTCTGACATGTCATCTTGAGATCAAAGCTATTCTTCGATCACAGAATTGGGTTAATAATTGCCCCATTGTTCATACTTCACGGAACGGTGTTATTGTGTCACTGTTTAGCTCGTGGCCATCCGATGTTTTGTAAACTTGGCTTGTTTTCTGAATACTGACGGTTGCAATGTGTCGCAGGCCTTCCAACTGATGGATCACGACAAGGACGGCATCATCGGCAAGAACGACCTGCGCGCCACCTTCGACTCGCTCGGCAGGCTCGCCTCCGAGAAGGAGCTCGACGAGATGGTGAACGAGGCCCCCGGCCCCATCAACTTCACGCAGCTCCTCACTCTGTTCGCGGGCCGCATGTCCGGCGGCTCCGACGAGGATGACGTCGTCATCAGCGCCTTCAAGACCTTCGACGACGAAGGCAAGATCGACTCCGAGAGGCTGAGGCACGCGCTCATGACCTGGGGAGACAAGTTCTCCGCCGAGGAGGTCGACGAGGCGTACGACCAGATGGACATCGACGACAAAGGCTTCATCGACACCACCAAGCTCATCACCATGCTCACGGCCAGCGGCGAAGAAGAAGAAGGCGGTGAAGCCGCGTAAATTCCACCGTTTACTTTAAGGTCTGAAGCAATGAAGTCACCAGCAGTCGCCCCCCGACCAGGGTCCACGGTCTCAACACCAAAACCGTTTTTATTTTAATTTATATAATTTATTGTTTCCATTTTTTAATTTATATATAATGAAAATATAGTTCTACTATTACCAACTCGTGTAGTACTATCCCCGACAACGTGAAATGTGACCCGCAAGACATAATATATTTTGTAAAGAATACTATGTATTCACTTTTAATAAAGGTTAAATCAAGTCTGATTATACTTAAATGTGGCGCTGAGGCCATCACAACATGATTTTTTTACACATAACTACATCAATCACCTTGTTATACAAACCCCTGTTACATAATATTCTTAGATTTCAAGAAAATGTGAGGCGAGAAATTCTAACTCTTACGTCACAACATAACATTTATCTAAAACTTATGTAGTTACTATCAATTTTGATAGATCTGTGAAACCTACGACTTTCTGAGCACACATCATAATGCCACACCGTTTTCGTTTAGATATTAGATGTTGATAACAACATGAGTAAGTCACAATATTAACAAACTCACTTTACCCATAGCGATCATATCTCATCAATTTAAGGGATGACATTGTAGCGAATAAATCTCACATAAATAATTTATGTGATCTCATCTCAGACTCATAAACAGATGAACACATTCGGCACGATGTGCCATATCTTGGCACATCGTGCCGAATTCTTTCGTTGATATTTGATATCCGGTTCTTAAAATAAGTCGAATTTTCACACACACATCGGCTATTTGGACACACGCCACGAAATTCAAAACTGGCAAAAGCTTTGATTTTTTTCAATAAATAAATAGAACATCTAATAATATCTATTCTTGTGGAGTGTAGTTCCGCCCTTGAATATGACCACTCCTTCATATGCTCTGGATGTCGTATGAGGCGACTAAGGGATACACGAACTTAGGAGTTGAAAGTCAATAACAGCATTCCCAAGGGATCACTGCAGAATCTTCAAAATTTCAAAGTTTACTTTTGCAAACTCTAGGCCTGTAAAGATAATATCTATTCCAACACTACTAGGTACGTTTAATAAATGATTTCACTACAATCTACTAAAGGCTAGCTGTGCCCAATGGCATCAATCATGGAATATTGGAATTCTCGATAACCTTCCTCATGAACAGGGCAAATTATATGTATGTGTGACAAACAGACTGAAAAGTGAACCGTCAGAGAAAATATAAATTGAAAAGGAACATCGAAATTCAAAATTGATCCCTGTAGTAAGTAAGAAATGGAGTCTTTGTAATGATTGCCGATAGAACCACCCTAAGGACTAAGCAAGCACTACAGCCTCTGGGCTGTTGATTGTACATTTTATTTTTCTTTGCTGAAATGAAAAAAAAAATCATTCATGTCATTTCGACAGTGACGTTTATTTGGCATTTGACTTGACATACTACCTACCTACTTAGTAAATGTAAACTTTGTGAAAAAGTACTATTCGACTGATTCTGATTGTTATTTTCTCGTAAAAATGAGCGCCGAAGTCGCTCAGAATCCTAGTAGAAACTTTAAATACTCCTTTCCAACATGTAGCAACGAGGATATCCTGTTCAAACTGGAAATACCTGTAGAAATCCCTTACGCCGGCTGTACAAGAGAGCTGGTACAGAGGGTCATCAATATGTTCCATATTCCTGTATATTTGGAAGATGGTAAGGCATAATTAGGGTTTGAAAGCATTCTGGAACATGCGAATATCTCTATATTTATGTAAATTGCTTCAGGAGTGACTAGAAATAAAAAGTTAATAAAAAGTGCCTTTAATAAAAAGTTGGAATGCTTATTACCTCCCCCTTGTTACATTAATTATTTAGCCTTGTATTAGCTAGAATAGTATCACATTCTAATTAGTGTGCGTCCGAATGTTCGACTTCGACATTAAAATCCAGTTTCTTTAAAAAGTCAGCTGAAACTTGCAGACAATCAAAACTAGTTTTATTTATGCATTTATAGTCTCTAACATTTTCATAGTTTCGGTAAAACACTAATTTGAATGACTCAAGTATAAATTTCAGACTTAAATGAAAAACTAGCAGATTTTGTAACATCAGAAACAAAAAACTTCCACAATGAAAGAGATGCAAAACTGATCAACCAGTTGAAGAATAGTGAGCTGAATGTGGACGGGATTGTCAAGAACTGGGAGAGGATGTTTAAGGAGAATGTCATGGAGTTTGCAGAACAGAAGGGGACCTCCGATGAAGAGGTACTTATTTTATAAAACATTTAACACTTTAACTTCTTAAATGCATGAATTCCTAAGAATGAAAACACACAGGTGTTTTCATTCTTAGGAATTCATTTATTGTTAATGAGAATATAAGTTCTTCTTCATCTGCAACTTAGTTTTAAGTAAATTTTTGATGTCCATAAGTGATGTATATGTATGTCATTCATCTATTTTATAATAAATGCATTGACTCATCAACATATGCTATTTATATAAATTCTGACACCCAACACTTACAAGAAACATAAAGATTTACATTTCCAGTTAATATTGAGTTCATATTACGCATCTTAATTTCAGGTATTTGCAGCAGCGTATCACAAACTGGTCCACTCGCCTGCTCTGGAGACCATACTGCAAGTGGAGAATTCATACGCCAAGACAGTGTCCAGCATGCTGAAGAACATGGATGAGGATGTCCAGAAGATTACTGAGAGGTGATGCTGCTCTCATTCAACACATTGAATGTTGCCATAAATACCTAAAAATGAAAAACACATACAGTACATTTTCAGCAGTTGAAATGTCTGCAGATTTATCCTGCGAATGTTATTAATAAAATTATCTCATTATCCGCCTATAGTATAACAATTGTTGATCCATTGTCTTGATTCTCTGCTATCAACTGGGAGAATAGTAGGATGTGAATCTGGAAACCTTTGATCACAGGCCAGCACTGGGCCTTCACTGCTTCTTTATTTCTACTTAGTGAAATACTTTGCCCAACTAGACAGCAAGCGGAAATGGAAGAGAATATGCGTCTGCTGAACAGCACAGTGACAGAAGATGACATCAACGAGCTGGCGGCGCGGCACTTCGAGGAGCAGTCGCTGGTGAGCGGCCGCTGGGGCTCGCAGCTCGACGCGCTGCGGCAGACGCAGCGCAGCCAACACCGCGCCTGGCTCATGGCCAGCCTCGACCACTACTCCAACACCACCGGGTATACCAATACATTTCTTTCCATTATGCCATCATATTGTTTAATGCAATAAAAATCATTATTCTATGAAATGAGGAATGCTAAAAGTATATTCTCAGCAGCAACTCCCCGCTGAGCCCGCTGGATGCGCGGCAGCTGCAGCCGGCCGCGGCCGCGCGTCCGCCGCCGCCGCCGCCGCCGCGGCTGGAGGAGAGCTTCACCATCCACCTCGGCTCGCAGCTGAAGCAGACGCACAACGTCAGGATCGTCGCCATGGACCTGCTGGACCTCTGCAGGCTGCAGCCCGACAAGTCACTCATTTATTTATTATAAAAACTTCACACACAACTTTGCACTAGTCGCTTAAAATAAAAATCGAAAAGCCAATTATAGGTTCCCACTAATAAAAGCAAGCAATGGAAGTAAACAGTTTTTGAACATCTACAAATTTAGCACAAACTTCACCATATCCGCATTAGAGCCAAGATCCGCGGTTACATTTATATATTTTGCAATTTAAAAAACGATAATTATCTTAAAAAGAATGAATTAGATAATCGACGTCTAATGGATACAGCGCTTGAGTTTATTCTATCAAAGTCAGGATCCCTCACCAATGCAGTGCACTGCTCGCACGCAAGGGGTAGGTATTTTTGCAGTATTTTGTGGAAACAACAGGAAAATGAATAAGCGCAGTAGATCTGTACATTTTCGTAGGTACTTTAAATGAGTTAAGACCCAAGATCGACAATCAATAGTGCCTATAATAACTTTGTGCAGATAGACGATTTCAGCAATTTTACGTCGCTTTTCAAGAGGCAATAAGTGTTGCTTAATGCAAAGATCATTATAAATACTACTGTCATAAACATCTCCCGTCCGATTACACAGAAAACGAATAAATTTCTTCTGTATGCCCTCAATTCGGGATTTATATGTTTCATATTGGGGACTCCAAATTTGGGAAGCATATTCCAGATTACTCAGAACAAATATGCAATAAAGTATTTTAAGAGTTTTAATTGCGGAAAACTCTCTGGAGATTTATTATTTATTTATTATTATTTATACGCTTTATGAAGCCCAATGCGTGCATTGGGCTTCATAAAGCGTATAAATTGTAGCTAAAGCGTACCGTGGTACGCTTTAGCTACAATACTGTCAATATGTTGATTGAATATTAGCTTAGAATCGTGAAGCACTCCCAAATCTCGAATCCCTCTTTAAGTTTTTATCCTAATAATTGATAGTCGTAGATGATTGATTTACGTTTACGACTAAAAGTGACTACACTACATTTTGATGGGTTAAGGTATAGAAGATTTAATGAGCAGTTTTCTTGTAGTCTCAAAAGATCAGACTGTAAAGACTCAACATCAGTTAATGATGATGCAGTAGTAAATATTTTCATATCATCTGCAAAACACAGGATTTTTGAGTGTTTAAGGTGATGATCGATGTCGTTTATGAAGATTACAAATAACAAGGGGCCAAGAAGAGAACCTTGGGGTACGCCGCTGGGTATAGGAACCCAGCTAGATATATAGTTATTCACTACTACAGCTTGTGAGCGGTTATCAACATAAGACGCGAACCATCTTAAAGGTCACCACTAATGGCGATATCAAGAAGTTTTTGCAATAATAGTTTATGTTGAATTCTATCAAACGCTTTGCTGTAATCAGTTTAAACGACATCAACCTGATTTCCTTTATCCATTGCATCAGTAAGGTAAAAATTTAATAGCGACAAGTTGGAAACTGTGGAGCGTCTACTCAAAAACCCATGCTGTGCGGGAGTGAAAGATTGTTTAAGGGCAAGATCCTTACACGTAACATTAAAATCTCCTCTTGTCTGTCTGTATGTACGTGATCGACTAAAAAACTACATACCGGACGGATTTTTGTACGGTTTGGACTAATAGATAACTTGATTCGTGTGGAAGGTTTAGGTGTAGGATTGATCCTGACGTGCCCCCGCAGCCCCGCAGAAGACATGCGCCGCCTGCAGACCTCGCTGGGGCTGTACTCGTCGCAGCTGTCGGGCGCCGTGCTGCTGAGCGCGGGGCCGCCGGCCGCGCTGCAGCGCGCCGCCGCCGCCGCGCCCGAACACCACTTCGCGTCGCTCGATCTACAGCTCAAGGAAATCGCCGAGAAGGTTAAGGAGCCGGTCAGTCATTTTTTTTCAGCTGTAATATTATGTTAAAACGAAGACCTTTTTCATCACTTTCAGATTGTAATCTGACAGATAAAATAACTTCCTAAACAGCTTTTTTATTCTCCTCCTCTACCCCAAATTGAATTTTGATTTTTTTTATTGCTCGATAAATCTACCTTGCACAAGCACAATTTTTAACGCTATCTGCTCGATGTGTTATAAATAGACATTATTGATGTCAAAAAATTACTTAAAACTAAGTCCACCTTCAAATTCATTAATTGTATCAACCTAGTATAAGTATGGATATAAAATATAGATATAAAAAAAATCCCGTTTTCAATGTTAATTTTATTTTACATTGCACGTCAGGCGGAAAAACGCAACGAGCAGCGTTCGAAAGACGCCCGTCGCTCGCGGCACGCGCTGCAGACGGGCGACGTATTCGTGACGCGCCACAGCAACCTCGCAGACGTCCATGTCGTGTTCCACCTCGTGGCTGATGAAGACGGTAATACCTCGGCTTCAGCCCACTAAATATTAAAACTATGAATGATATTAAAATTATTTATGGAACACAACTGTTGATTACTAATTTTTTTTTTAATTTTTCATACATTAAATAATAAAGTAATTTTACAATTGTTGTAAAACTATTTGACAGCCGCCAGCGGCGACGTCAGAGTTTTCACAAAATAAATATAAATATATTAGGACAAATCACACAGATTGAGCTAGCCCCAAAGTAAGTTCGAGACTTGTGTTATGGGATACTAACTCAACGATACTATATTTTATAACAAATACATATATAGATTAACATCCAAGACCCGGGCCAATCAGAAAAAGATCATTTTTCCATCATGACCCGACCGGGGATCGAACCCGGGACCTCTCGGTTCAGTCGCTAGAACCTTACCACTGCGCCACCGAGGTCGTCAAAATAAATGAAACACGTCTTTCTTTTTTTCTTATCGAGTCATTTAGCAATGAATTGACACACAATGGTGTCAGATTTTATTCAAGTCGCTTAACCCGTCGATCCTGAGGAATCGAAACACCAAAGTCAAAAAGCGTGCCTAATAATCTTTAATCAGAACAAAGAATTGAGTAATTGATAAAACTGATGAATTAAAGTGTCACTTGAATATTTAGATACTTTTATACATTTTATTGTTTACAAAGTCGAGTACTCAACATTATTGCATTGAAAATAAATGAATATGTGTATTCTGTCAGCGCTGGCGGGCGACATCTCGTCCCGGCACGCGGTGATCCTGGGGCTGCGCAACATCCTGAAGGCGGCCTGCGCACACGACGTCACCACCATCTCCCTGCCGCTGCTGCTCAGGCACGACCTGTCGGAGGTCAGTTATTGTATTTGTAGCCGAGTTTTCTAGGCATCCGGGGCTGCGAAGCCGCGAAATCTGCGGTCGGCGAAAACATTAATTACCGTCCGCCTGACTTCCTTGGGAATACTATTGATGTCAGGACGGACAAGGTTATGTGTCCCTTAGTGGACATACAGAGTTTAATTTCATTTATTTATGTCCATAAATAATTGTGTTGAAATGTGTGTAACGCATATATTCTAGATATTTAATAAATACACGCTTTTTCTTCAACACCAAATTATA
The DNA here is from genome assembly GCF_027563975.2 of Plodia interpunctella. Classification (NCBI taxonomy): domain Eukaryota; kingdom Metazoa; phylum Arthropoda; class Insecta; order Lepidoptera; family Pyralidae; genus Plodia; species Plodia interpunctella. The sequence goes on from NC_071317.1 coordinate 6,930,285, forward strand.
TGATTTACGACATGATTTGATTTAACGCAGAATCGGATAGAAACAAAGGATATAAAAGGTATACAAACACAATTTCCCAGGAAACCACAGCGGCGTGGTGCGCGCGACGCGCGGAGCTCGTGCTGAAGTGCGTGAAGGGGTTCGTGCTCGAGGCCTTCGGGTGGGGCGGCGCTAGACCCGCCACGCTGCAGGTAATCAGGCGGCGCTAGACCCGCCACGCTGCAGGTAATCAGGCGGCGCTAGACCCGCCACGCTGCAGGTAATCAGGCGGCGCTAGACCCGCCACGCTGCAGGTAATCAGGCGGCGCTAGACCCGCCACGCTGCAGGTAATCAGGCGGCGCTAGACCCGCCACGCTGCAGGTAATCAGGCGGCGCTAGACCCGCCACGCTGCAGGTAATCAGGCGGCGCTAGACCCGCCACGCTGCAGGTAATCAGGCGGCGCTAGACCCGCCACGCTGCAGGTAATCAGGCGGCGCTAGACCCGCCACGCTGCAGGTAATCAGGCGGCGCTAGACCCGCCACGCTGCAGGTAATCAGGCGGCGCTAGACCCGCCACGCTGCAGGTAATCAGGCGGCGCTAGACCCGCCACGCTGCAGGTAATCAGGCGGCGCTAGACCCGCCACGCTGCAGGTAATCAGGCGGCGCTAGACCCGCCACGCTGCAGGTAATCAGGCGGCGCTAGACCCGCCACGCTGCAGGTAATCAGGCGGCGCTAGACCCGCCACGCTGCAGGTAATCAGGCGGCGCTAGACCCGCCACGCTGCAGGTAATCAGGCGGCGCTAGACCCGCCACGCTGCAGGTAATCAGGCGGCGCTAGACCCGCCACGCTGCAGGTAATCAGGCGGCGCTAGACCCGCCACGCTGCAGGTAATCAGGCGGCGCTAGACCCGCCACGCTGCAGGTAATCAGGCGGCGCTAGACCCGCCACGCTGCAGGTAATCAGGCGGCGCTAGACCCGCCACGCTGCAGGTAATCAGGCGGCGCTAGACCCGCCACGCTGCAGGTAATCAGGCGGCGCTAGACCCGCCACGCTGCAGGTAATCAGCCGGCGCTAGACCCGCCACGCTGCAGGTAATCAGCCGGCGCTAGACCCGCCACGCTGCAGGTAATCAGCCGGCGCTAGACCCGCCACGCTGCAGGTAATCAGCCGGCGCTAGACCCGCCACGCTGCAGGTAATCAGCCGGCGCTAGACCCGCCACGCTGCAGGTAATCACAACGGCTTCCATCCACAAGCGATATACGACAATGATTGATTCCATCCATCATCATCATCTTGATATCGGCCAAGTGTCGGTAACCGGCCATAATGTGCAGGTGGCGGCGCCCCCCAACACGCAGCCGCAGGTGTTCGCGCAGCTGGCGCAGCTGCTGCCCACCATCTTCAGAGTCTCCGCTCCGGTCAAGGCCAAACAACCCGCGGCTCAATGACGTTATTGTCGACCGTCGATGACTAAGACGAAGAGAGCTATATAAACGGCGGACGAGTGTAACCAAATGAGATAAGATTTCCAAACAACTTTCTGTCTGGCTTCTTGTGTTTGTACATCTCTTTCTTGTATGTGCGAAATGGAAGATATAACGGGGTCCATAGCATTCTTTGTCTACTGTTAGATGAGATACTAGACATAAATCTACATACCCCCGTCGTATCTTTCACGCTCATTATTTTACTAATACATAGAATTAACACATAGAAGTGTGTTGTCGTCGCGTCGCAATACCGCCTTGTGATTGGCTGACTGGCTCTCACTGCGTTTTGCAACCTCACGTTACGGCCTCTATTAGTATTTCTGAGGGATTTCAACGAGAATAAAATGTAGGTTGGTCTATTAAATATAGGATCAAAATGAAATAACTGAAATTCTATCACATATTTATTTAAAAAATTAAAACTAATCATATAATCAAAATAGCGAATTCAAACCTTATCTATATTCATTCATTTGATGCCTGTCAATATTTATATCTAAAATACGTTAAAATTGTTGCAACAACATTATTTGTCTTTTGTTCCCATTCACTAAAATATATCATCGCAATACTTGTGCTATTTGCACCACAAGGTAAAACATAATATGTACTCTATACATTATTATAATAAACATAGGAAACGTCAGACAGAATTACAAAATAATAAATTGTAAGAATAATTAAAAAATATAAACCACGACGGCCACGCACTCAAATACCCGAGACTTGTGAGACATTCGTGTTATAATTAATAAGCGATTGAAACACAACATGCTTAATATAATGAAATTGTGTACGATTTTATACCAACTGCCCAATAAGATAGTAGTTTCTGTGTGTGACTATCAAATATATTTAATCGTCTTCGCAGACTTGCGAAATCTATCCATTTTGCTTGGCAATTGGTCACAGATCCAATAACTAATACACGAATTGGCAAATTTGGGCGCACAGTGACGAAGTCATGGAATAATAACCTCAAAAAACTGAAAATGAATGAATCATAAAGAAACATATTGCCCTTCGCCTGATGTTATTATTCCAAGACCATCTCAATATTAAAATATTTTTAAGAGCCTCTGTTATGATATTATACACCAATAAGCGTCATACATTTGCTAAGTAATAAGACTAAACAAGTCAATTAATGCAAAAATATTTCAATATCATGATATCGTAATTGTTCTAAGATATGAGTCTGTTCATCATTGGAGAAATCATCACATGATTGTCTCTTATTGCACGATGAACCATAGATAAGTTACATTAAAATTGGGTATATTAAAAATTTTGGAAAATATATCCATAAAAGTTATCTTATTACAAAACAATAAACACTCCGGGAGCCCTTCACCCACGCAAAATTATAAGTTACTGACAACTAGAAAATGCCATTCAAGCACCATGAAGCACATCTTAATATGGGAGGGTAATCATTTTAGCAAATGTTAAGCTAAACACTTAGACATCGTTTTGTAGTAAGACAAGTTTATTGCGAAGCTTAAGAAAAATCTGTTATAAAATATGAATTGTTAAATTCCATTTTTATAAACATTGCTTTATGCTTTAAAGTACTTCATAAAGTTACTTTTGTACTGATAAACTAATGCTTACGCGTCAAATATAAGTTGGCATGAAGAAAATGAAATCAATAAAGAAGATTCAAAAATATCTAACTTCGAATGTAGTGTACAAGTACAGTTATAATGTTATTAGGTCCTAAACACATCAAAATCTAAAATTTTGATGCAATGCAAAGTCATCCATGTTTATTTCATACAGAAATCCGATATCAAGACTTGTCTATGTAGGAGAGAGAACATTTTGAATGCCAACTTATATTTGATAAGTAATACATTCCAATACTTAAAACAAAAAAGCGCTGAGTTGCATAAACTGTATTTGTAATGAATGCAACATAATTAGTTTTGACACTACGAACGAGTTTCTGCAACTAAGCGCAAGAAAAAAATTAATTAAATCATGATAATAATAAGAACTAAAATGGAACACAAGCTAAAGCTATCTAAAAACGATTGTACTAAAATACTTCAGTGTATTCGTGATATTTGGGAACTAAAAAATGAGAACTATAGGCTATTTGACTAAGATTTGTAAATATTTCTGTAATAGCAAATATAATAAATGAAACATGAAAATAGTAGCCAACGACAGGCTTGTAGCAAGAACTTTGTTCGTCACTACATTCCATAAATGCCAAAGGATAATAATTACATATTTTTATAATGTTCTAAACTTTAAATCTTTATACAAAGAATTCAAACCTTTATTTTCAAACATGTATCTATTTTAACATGATTTTGTGTTTAAGACCTTGTCAAGTAGCCTATTGTCTCTACCAGTAGTATGAATTTATTATCAATCTCGATAGCGCCTTTATGCACCTGAAAACAAAATGGCGGATGTTGAAATTCGAAGCGTATTTTTTTGTTTTATTTAGGTAGTATATTAATTTATATCCCACAGACAAACTATACTAATTGAATATGTATATATAAGTGAACCGTCTTTTATTTATCTACTTGCTTGCCTTCTCGGAATGATATGTGCTTTATGGAAATTTCAAGAAGATTGTTTGAACAGATACAGCGTAAAGAGGTAACAAACAAACTTACTTTCTTATTTATAATATGAGATTTATTAACATTCGCCTTAGCAGCTTCAAAATTTTCTACGCACCTTATAAAATAATTTGTACTTTGTACTGAACCAAGCGCGCCTCGGCACCTTTTACCTCTTGCCTCGTGCGTTTCTCTTCGTTTCTGAAAATTACTATTTATCAGATATATGTAGGATATTTTTATCTGAATAATTTACTATCTGATATACTGATCATAAATTAGGTACGTTAGGAAACACATTCATAATGTTAAAGAACAAATATTCAATTGCTATCATTGTTTCTGAATTTTGTCTGTTTTTTATGCAATAAAACAATATCTTCATAATTCATAAGGAAACTAGCAGGCTGGCCATGTTTCGCTCGGGTAAAAATATTATACACCTAACCCTTCTTCAGGAATCACACTATATATTGGTGAAAATCGCATGAAAATTGGAGCAGTAGTTTTTGAGTGTATCGCGAACGACAGAGAGACGTGGCAGAGCAGATAGAACCTATAAATTAATTAAATTTATTTCGCCGTTACTTAGAGGTTGTCATTTTCAAAAATAAAGAAACCACAGTCAATTTCTGAACTTATGGAAATATGTCTAAGGACGTGTCGTCGTGCATTACCGTAGATTGGCCGCGCTCGCTTGCCCAGCTCTGTGGGACATTACCAACATTACCAAACATTACTTCAGTACTGTTGTTTTATATACGGTATACAAGATAAATCCTGCATACTGGCACTGGCCTTCTTTATAGTTGATTGTTTGAAATTATTGCATAAGAAAACAAGAGACAGAAAAACGCTAGCAACGACAGACTTATCCCATGGAGGGATCTCTCCCAGATGTATTCTATAATTTATTCTCAATTCATTCAATAAGCCCAACATCTAAACTTGGCCTTCGAGTTTTACACCTGTAGGTTCCGTCACCTCCTAAAGCACGAAGACGTGATACACAGATCAAAACCTCGAAACTCGACCGAAGCAAAGCGAACAATAAACTCACCCTTGACCGGGCTCACTGCAGCCGTCTTCCTCTTGCGAGAAGCGGGCGCGGCTGCTGCACTCGCGGACTGCAACATACGTTTTAAAACAATTAGTTTATTGAGATTAATTCATACTTCGTAAATATGAAAGATGTGTGATCTCTGATCTGTATTAATTATTCACAAAAGTCACAGCCCTCGATTTAGCTCCCAATGAGTATGGTGTGTGTGATTTCAGGTGGCTTTATTCTCTTCTTCACGTTTTAATTTTTATTTATTTCGTGGTGGTAATAAATAAGTTTGAATAATATTTGGTTTATTTTCATCAAAATTCAACAATGTACTGTGAAGATTGTTTACTTATTAGAACTCGTAAGAAAATTAACTTCTTTACACTGCTACATGTGTAGACTTTTTGACAAAGTTACCTGCTTCCCGCTAGCTGACGTCCTGCCCTTCTGGTTCTTCGTTTCCTTAGCGGCAGCCACGTCACCGTTCCTCGTCTTCCTCACTTTACTGGGAACTTCTTCCTCGGACGTAGACTTCCTTTTCCTCTTCACTTCTGCTTTGCTAGCGCCGCGAGTTGGTCTTGACTATAAAAAACAAGTCTTTTAATTTATTTATTTTCTTGTAAGCCCGAATTGATTGAGTGATCGGAAAATAGTACATATAACATGTTATAGAGATCAATATTGTTAAATGAGATGGTTTCTTTAAGCGTTTCTACTCAGCAGTAGTCGTACCGAAATGCTAATAGTTTATAACTTACTCATAATTTTGAAAATTGACGTAATTTATTACGTCAATTTTCAAAAATGTCTAAGTTGTATTACTGCCGCTAGATGGTGGTAGTCGTAAGTCATGGAAAGTACAACTAAATATAAAATCTAACGCCAGTGTAACTATCAGTACATAATCTTTAAGAAATAAATATGTGTAAATTACCTCGACCTCGGGCTCAGCTTTCCTCCCCCTAGTTTTCTTCTCCTGCGCCGGTTCACTCGCTTTCCCCCTCTTTCCTCTCGGCGAGACGCTCGTATTACTCACTTGTACTTCACTCTTGTCCGCCTTTTGTCCTCTCTTTTGTGCAACTTTTTCTTTTTGTGCTGTTTCAATTTTCCTTCCCCTAGTTTGCGCAGGTTTCTGTTCCTTATCTTCGGTTTTTCGACCCCTTTTTGGAGATTCTTCATCCTCCGTCTTAGTATTTCGTCCCTTTCTTGTAGGTTTGGACTGAGATTCTTGAGTATTTCGGCCCCTTTTTGGCGACACTATATTTTCATCAGTTTTTGTATTTCGCCCCCTCCTAGTAGCAACAGATTTTTGTTCTACAACTTCAGCTTTTTTACCCCTCTTTTGTGCTACCGGTTTCACATCTTCTACTTGTTTACCCCTTCTTTGCGGTGTAACCTTTTCTTCAACAACTTTTTCTGTTTTCTTTCCCCGTTTTGGCGCTTCAGTTTCCTCTTCAACCGTATCGCTCTTTTTGCCGCGTGTGAGTCTTGCGCCTGTCTTCTTAATTTCAGCATTGACTTCAGCCTTTTTACCTCTAGTTTTGACTGGTTTGTCTTTAACACTTTCCTGTTTTTTACTTGTCTTTGGTACTTTAGTCTTTTCTACTGCGACTTCAGCAGTCTTACGATTTCTAGTCGCGCGAATAGATTCTTTAGGTGATTCAGTCTTTTGCTCAACAGATTCAGTAGGAGCCGTAGTTTTTCTTGAACGTCTTTGTTTTACCGGGATTTCCTCGGCGGTTTTTGTAGTAGAAACTTTAGCTTTGGCTGCCGGCTTCATTTTCGGCGAAGGTTTGCTCACGACTAAACTGACTTTCTTCCCTCTCGTCCTTTTTGGTGACTTGGGTTTTTCAACATCAGCCACCGACTCTATTTCAGCAAGTTTTTTTCTACGAGTGGTCCTTCTTTCTTCTTTCTTAGGACTTGGGGATTTCACTTGGTCTTTGTTAGGTTTTGGGCTCAGAACTGGGCTCTTTTTAGTGATGACTAAAGTCGCACGTTTCTTCGATGCAAAGTCGTTTTTGTTGCGAGTAGCTCTTGTGTGCTTTGGTGATATAATTATTGTTTTCTTTGGTGAAACTTGTGCTTTTTTCGGTGATACCAGAGCAGACACCTTGCCGCGTGTCTTTTTGGGTGACGTAACAACTATTTTCACTTGCGGTGTATCTGCCTTCGCCTTTGTACTACGTCTTGATGTTTGTAATATTGGTGCTTCGACTACTGTTGTCGTGAACCTAAAATAGATGAGAAATATGATTATTGTGTGTACAATTTCTAATGAAGATAAGATGCGACACGTCGCTGGATTGTAAAGGGTAATTTTTAAAACGATATGCATTTATTTATGCAATAAGTTAACACTAAAACAAATTGAACAACGAAGAAAAGATGTAAGGAAACAGTGTAGCATACTAACCCTTGTGAATTATCCAGAGCTATGGGCGATACTCTGCCTAACTCCGCCATCACGACTGTAGCCTTCCCCTTCACCGGTGTAGAATGAACCAACGCACGTTTCTTTATCGGCAACAATCTTCCAGAGTTTATGCCACTAGTGCTTGCCGCATTTGAACCACGAGAAACTCGAGAATTTTCCCTTGAATCCACCAACGAACGCTTTTTTATAGGCAAAGTATGCGCACTATAATTCTCAGCGGTGGACCTTTTCCTTGGATTATCTGCTATAGTGCTGTTCCGAACGCGAGAAGTACGAATAGGAGCATGCCCTTCCACAGTGTCTGTGGCCAATTTCAACAATTCGCGATTTTTTTTCTGGATACGTTTCTCCAACTCTTTTTGAATCCATTCTTCTGGTTTTGCTATTATCTCATCTATGGAAACGTGTAAGGAGCGCCGACGAATTTTACGTGGCTTCGCGTTCTTTTTAGTGAAAGTTCTAGAATATACTGCTTTGATGGACGGCTTGCCGATTAGCCGATCGAATAGGACTTCGCTGTCCCTATAAGAATGATTGGATTCGTTGAATAACTCCTCGATTCCGCTGACATCAGCCGCATTTTCTCGCTGTTTCTCTTGTCTGAACATTTTCTTCACGCCCCGCACATCGCTCAAGTCATTTCGCGGCGAATTCTTTCGTAAAAGCTTTTTAACGCCCGATACATTACGCAGATCATTCACGGGACTGCTCGGTACGAATAGCTGTTTCACGCCTCTAACATCTCTCAGATCATTTTTAAGAGATTTCCTCTTCTTCTGCGATTGAAACAGGGACTTCACTCCAGTCACCCGCCGCAAATCATTCTTAGGCGACGCCACAAATACTTCTTTAACTCTGACATCACTCAGTCGATTCTTCGGAGACCTCGCGAATACATTTTTTACCCCGGACACGCGAGTCAAATCATTCTTAACAGAGCGTCGCGCGCGCGGTGTTCTTAACAACCCTTTAACGCCTTTGACGTTACGCAAATCATTTTCTGGAGTGTCTTTTCTGAATAATCTTTTGATGCCTGTCAAATTGGGACTGTTATTGGGAGTTCCCAGAGGACTGACGAACACTTCAGGCGTATAAGAATCACTTTCATTCAATATAGAGTTGTCAGGCGTCCGTCCTAACGCGACTGTGTTTCTCGTCGGCCTCTTAACTGACACCATGTCATCATCATCAAATAATTGCTTGCGCGAGAATTCTGTCATGCTTTGTGACAATTTTCGCTTCACTGGACTGTTGAATAGCTGTTTGACAATATCAGATTCGTTCAAATCGTCAATTATGGATCGTTTCGACTGCGGTTTCTTAGCCGTTGAGTGTTTATTTTTAACCGCTTCTTGCACTAACTTCACGCCACTTTTCGGCGTGACAATGTCCTCTTCTGGCGGTGGCGCGCTTTCCACAGTCTCATCGGATTCTCTGCTCAATCTCGAAGCAGTTTTTCTCGCGCCAAAGTTAAAAGATTTAGATTTGAGCGACACGCGACCTTTCTTAGACTTCGGAAGTATTCCTCCAATCGTCTTTCTTTTCAGCAACGCTTTTCCTTTTTTCGTTGACCTTAGCGAGGTCAATGAACTCTGGCTAGAATTTAGAAGACTCTGTATACTCAAAACTGGAGTACCAACTTCCACTGGGCTGTGTCTATTCTCAGGGGTACTAAATCCATCATTTGTGGGACTAATAGATAATTTACTACGAGTTGGACGGACACTTGTGCTAGCTTTGGGGCTTATTGTAGGAGACTTGAAGCTTTGAGATTTGGTCTTGCGAGTCCTATTAGCAGAAGTCGACTTCGGACTTAATATAGGTGAATTTGGACTCCCTAAGGATCTGGTCCTACGATTCGAAGTCTTTGACTTTTGGCTTGGTACAGGCGACCTCGAACCCATAGATTTAGTCTTGCGAGTTACACTTATATTAGTCTTAGGGCTTAGTATCGGTGATTTAGGGCTTACAGACTTAGTCTTGCGTGTTTCTAGGCTTACATTAGACTTGGGGCTTGTAATAGGCGATTTAGTAGACTTGGACCCGCCAGAATTGTTCGACTTCGGACTTGAGTCACTCGATGGAGATTTCCTCATAGATACGCTTATAGTCTTTGGACTTATTATAGGAGATTTCGAAATCGAAGTAGATTTTGTAGCCCTGCTAGCTCGTTTAGAAGATTTCGGGGAATCGTCGTCAGAAACGGTTGAAATAAGCAGTAAATCACTATCATTTATTCTCGAGCGACTGCGCGAAGCGCGGGATACTCTCGTACTATTAACCGATATATGTCTCTGAGTATTTTCTGGTGTAGACAAAGATTTAGATCTTCTAGAAGAGCCACGTGATACTTGAGAAGTGTTTTTAGAGTTATTAGTGGATATATTAGGGCTGGACAGAGATCTTTTCGAACCCCTTGTTTTCTTAGCGATGTAAGGAGTACTGGAAGTGAGCAATGATGGATCTATAGTGGATCTAGTTTTTCTCCCAGTACTGTTCTGTGGCGTGCCAAATGTGTCAGTGCTTTTCGTTGACCTCATAGAGTTGTACACGGAACTTCCCGATTGATTCGAATCGACTGATACTAAATCGACTATGGAATAAGATTCAATGTTATTCTGAAGCGATTGCGGACTCAATGTGCGAGTTTTGTACGCAGATGCGATTGTGTTGTAACTGTCGTCTGATAGAGATTTTGTCGTTCTTTGGGAATAGCGGGAATTCCCAGGAGATTCCAAAGCCTTTTGGACGATCTCGCTCACTCTTGACGATTTTCTCGGCTTTGATGTCTCAGGGGTCAACGTCCGAATGGAAGTTTGAGGTTCAGATATGGAAGTGCCCAATGTTCTTTCGAGTATTTTGCTGCTTCGAGAATGAATGGATTTTCTTGGGGACGGCGATGGGGAGTTTACACTAGAGTCGTAGTGTAGAGTAACGTCTGTGTCTGATTGGCTGTTTTTTGTGACGTCACTGAGTAAGAACACGTCTTGAGATTGCTCGCTCTCGAGATTGCTGAGGTCAAATTTGATGGACTCTGTCTTGCGAGCTGATTTCTTTGGGTCTTTGAGCGCGGATTTTTTGGGGGAAGGTAAAAGCGGGGAGCGCTGGGAGGAGCGTTGGGAGGAGCGGGAGGAGAGGGCGGGGGAGTAGTATGTGTTGTCGGAGGACTGAGAGAGATTACAATCGCTCAGTTCTACTAGCGCCACCTGAAACAATGATATCTTGAGTAATATTGAAATCTTATGTTTTTATGTAATAAAATAAAAAATTACATCACATCAGACTAGAAACTAGGTGATGCCCGCTACTTCGTTTACGTGGCCGAACAATTTTTGGTAAGGATTTCCTATAGTTTAGCTGTACCATCATTATTTTCCATCCGGTGTTCCAGATCTTCGATTTTTATATCTTAACAGAAAATGCTCATCAGGCTAAACAACTTTTGTTATGGCGTAATTTCTATATTTGCTATATTTTAGATATACCATCATTGCCCAGGCTTAATAGCTATATAACAAAAAAGTTTCATTCAAATCCGTCCAGTAGTTCCGAAGATTAGCGTGTACAAACAGACATACAAATAGTTTTTTTTTCATATTCTTTCTCTGTTACTATGACTCTATCTCCTAATTTCGTTTTTATGTAAATATATTCAATGTACAGGATTCTTTTTCTACTGTTTTATTATATGTATTGATGTTCGCCACGTGATCGAACAAAACAAGAGCGAAAAGCAGAGATAAAATATCTCCTTGATAAATTGAAACTCACGTCATTGGTGACATTCTGCGCACGAGACGGTCTTCCCCTGGATCTTCTTCCCGAATTGGAGAGTGATGTCAGCGACGTGGCCGGGGTGGATTGTGACGTCACAGTCGAAGTGCGAGACAGCGGCCGCGGCGTCTGGATTAAAAATAAATGTTGAGGCTTAAGGTCTGTTTCACCACTTTTTGATTAAACATCATAAGTAGCCTGTCACACTTCAGCTCTCCATCTCCACAACAAATAGAAAATAGGAAAAAACATGTAAAATAATAGTATGGATTGGAAGAACATATTGCTGAAAATTAAGTATTATTTATCTCTAATCTTTGTGTGTTCCTGGCTGCGTTCGGCGCTGTGACGCCACGAAGCGATGGGTCAGAGTAGATAATAGTCTTAAAATTTGGTTTTACAACCGGCCGCCTGCCTGACGTCAACCATCCTTAGAAATGTTATTATTACAGCTACTTAGGCTATGATTCCCTTGGCTGCCTTACAATGCAATATGACTTAAAATGAAGTATTCAATATTGCAACAATTACGGTAGCGGGTGACACACGAGGCGTGCGCTTCTTGACGACGAGAGTGGGCTGACCCGGACTCGCGCACTTCTTGGGCGTGTGCCGCGTCATCAGCAAGATGGCGGCTTGCTTCGTGTGGTCTGCGGGGATACGACACAAATATTACTAATGACGAACTAGCTTGTTAGTATCCAATAATAGAACAAGGTTGAGAATAGGGTGGAACAGAATAAAATAGAACGCTTTAAATATTGAAATTTGACAAACATTGGGACAGGAGAAACCAAATAAAAACTAGTATAATGTTAATTGATTGGTAGATACTGACCGACGAGGGCGGGCGCGGGCAGCTTGCGCGGTCGCTTGCGGGACTCGATCCACAGAATGGCCTTGGTGGCGCTCGGCCGCGGCTGCTCCGGGGCTAGCTGTTGTTATTGTTCATTGTGACTATACTGATTCACTCATGTTCAAAACGATTGCCGCGACCATCTATTCCGACTTCCAAAAGAAAAAAACTAAAACAGCACTACTATTGATTTGAAATTTTCGATATGTTTTATTTAATGTCTTTAAACGAAAATAAACATTCATTCGATAGTTTTCATTCCTTGACTTTCCAGAAAATCTCCGGAAACTCTCTGGGGAAAAATACATGGGATGAAATCCAGAATCCAGAGGACGTCGTCCCATGATCCGACCTGATTCGCTCGACACTGAAAATCAAAGTCGACGCCATTCGACCGACAGAATATAGATCCGAATGATACAAAACGTAGTGCATAAGGAGTCCCATAAAGGTCACGACCCTCAGCAATGAGGATACTATGCGAACAGGACACTACACTGCAAGTATTTTTTGACGCAAAGTAGTAAGTAGTAATTTTTTTCTCATGAGTCGTAACATGTAACTATCTTCACAATTCTTATAGCTAAATTTTGTTATAAAAAATCTTAAAGTGTGATTTAAACCAATATTGGAATTATTACAGGATACTTCCTAACTAAAGTAAAAGAACACACTAATTAGGCCACCGTCTTTGGTTTAGTCAACTGTGAATCCATTGTGTAATGGAAAGCTATCTAGTGTCTTCTTTATTTATCATAATATTTCTTCTTTTGTACTAAGAATTAACAGAAATTGATAAAATGTGGTGTTATAAAATGGTGGAGTTAGTGTGAATTACCTGTAAACTAGCATTCCTCTGGCTAGGTCTCCCTCCGGACTTGCGAATGGACTCAGGTTCACTACTCACAGACGAGTCCAGCTCGCTGTCATTGTTGGAAGACCGGGAACGTTTGTTGGATGCATTCTGTCGGACTGGTGTTGCTTGACCTGGTAATAATAACTCGTAATTCTTAATATCGATTAGTCATTTCTGACAGCATAGTTATATTTTTTGTAATTAATGTGCCTATATCAGATTACTAATTTCTTGTGTGATAATTAAGTAGTAACATGATTTTTATACAAACCTTAATACTTCATTAGTCATTTAGGGAGGTAGATTTTTCAACAAAAAAGTAGTCTATATTTGAACAGGGTTTTTAACGACATGCGTTTTAAATTTCAACAAAATCAGTCCAGCGATTTAACTACAGACAGACTTTCGTATTTAAAATTTTAGTATAGATGTATGGATATAAGTAGTAGGAATGTGGAGGCAATTCAATGTTTCTTTCTGTATAGGTCGTGGAGTAGAGAGAGATAGTAGAGAGTGTCAGACCGTGTTCGGGGCGTCGCTGCGGCTGCACGACGGCCACCTGTCGCGCGGGCGCAGTCGCGGGCGCGGACACGCGCGCATGCGCGAGGTTGCGTCGCGCGCACGCGGCGCTGCGTCGGCGCGGGCTGCGCGTGCGCGTGCGCGTGCGCTCCGGCAGCCACAGGGCTGCGGACGGACACTGTTACTAACTCTCATTCGCGACTCATGTAGCACTTTTCGTGTCATATTCCACATTGAATCTACGAAATTTCGTTTCGGAACGACCGCTGCTTAAAAAAATACTAAAAAAACTCATTTGAACAATGTCAGGCCTAAGAGCGAGTAAAATGGTCAACGATAACAAAAAACTGAGTTAAATCATAACCAAGATTTTATAGATCTTTCTTCTCAAAACTCAAAAACAGCACAAATTTAAACCAAATTTCTTAAGGGTAATCTGAAACTATACTGAGTATGCCCAATACGCATCTATGTCACAACTAGTAACAGGTTGGTGTGTAACATAGGCCAACCCACCAGGCTGCGGTGCGAGGGGCCTGTCAGCGTGCGGGTCGCTGTAGTCCCAGCGCAGCGCGCGGCCGCCGATGCCGATGGTGTCGCCGTGTCTCAGCGCAGCCACGCTCACCGCACTGCCGTTCACCAACGTCTCGCCGGTACTCACATTACGGACTACCGTCTGTAAAGATATCTTCATGTAAAAAGCTCAACTTATAAAATATCAAGCTTTTGTAGAGGTTATTTATTTATTTTATTTCACACTAAGTAGTTAACTAAACTGAGTTTGCCTCTAACATTGTTCACAAAACTGTTAAAGAATTACTTATGTAGCAATTTATTTTTTGGTGTAGAAATGAATAACCTATCTGTGATAAAATGATACAAAAACAATAACTTTCAATTATTTTTCAAGGTAGGTAGCCTACCTGATTAGCATGAACCACAACTGTGGCATGATGTGGGCTGACAGTAGGCAGCATGATACGGATGTCGCATGCGGGGTCGCTGCCCAGCGTCGCGAGTCCCTCTGGCAGCGGGTAGCGCTTCACGTCGCGCCCCAGACGGTCCAGCACCACTAGCTGGCCGCCTGACATTGCTGATGAGATAAAATTATTTTTAAAAAATAATAGATAAAAATTTGCTGTTTGCTCAATGAAGAATTATGTAGAATTTAATGTGCTATATTTAAACAATTCTAAAATATTCATATGCATATACCTATAAACATTTTGCAGTAAAAAAACAAGGGGAAAAGACAAGACCAAACTAATGCTAACTACATCCATTCTATGATATTCCTACCGGATTTATTTCGTGTGTAACAACTTGGTTCAACATATTGCATCATTCTACAGATTCTAGTTAACTCACAAGATACCAAAAAATATTATTGACTGAGCGAGCAAAGCGAGTGAGGTCTCCGTTTCAGCTTGGCCAAAAGTGCTTTAGTATGGCTGTGTGTTCTCCTCTAGAGGTCGCATCTCTAAACCGATTCCCGTGAATTTTTCGGAGCAGGTTCGAAAAACTTATGCACTTTTAGAATTTTTTTGAAAATGACGGAGTTGGCACAAATGGCCTAAGCGCCTTTGGAATTGATGGCTCTTACGACTATTTTGTGTTTGTAGTTACAACGAAATAACAAAGGAATTTCATTTTCTATTATGACATACACATAAGACATAATAGACGGATATTTTCATCAGCGTTGTCAAAAGATGTCCAGTTCGTTTACAAAGAGATAATGTAATGACTGATTGACTTGAGCGTCTAGAGTTCGAATCCCGCTGGAAGGCGACCTCTTTTTAGTTCACAATAGGTATTTTTATTTTTACGAACGCCATTTCGAAGTTATTTTAAAAATTTTTTTCTTACTTTTTACTCGAGGCAAAAATACATTTTTTGTATGTATGTTTGTTTGTTTGTGACGTAATAACTTTCTAACCGTTGGTCTGATTTTGATGAAATTTAAACGGTCAATAGATTTTTAAGTTCGTGGGGTATCAAAATCGGTTAAGTCGTTTTCGAAATATTCACAATTTTGAAAAATCTCATCAAAATTTATTGTATTCGCGAGATCTACGTTCGCGGCGACACTAGTCATTTCCCGCCACTTTGTGAAACAAGGTTATGTTGTTTTGATCGAGTTCTGATATACGATATGTGACGATGCTATCAGCCTGTTATCAACTTTTACACAAATAACATACATAACATTGTAAATTTATCTACATAAATTATCAATAATGCTAAAGTTATAAAAAAAATGCTTTTACTCACTGTTGTCAAGTCTTCCTTCAAGGTTCGAAAATTAATGTCCAAAACATACTCAGAAATATACTGAAATATTACAGAATCTCACTTCCATAAAATAGCACAACACATAATGATTAAGTACATAAAAATAATTTTTACTATAACATTAATTAAATCACAAATTCACAAACAAGATCTTAATCAATCAAACGAAAACGAACGAACAAAAAATATCATGGCGTCGCTATTTTTGGCAGTGTATCCAACATTATAAAAAAACCATACAAACAAAATGGCAGCGATAGGGAGAGAGGTAGGTATAGTCGACTCAACTCAAATCGAGCAAGAACCATAGATTATAATCATATTAGTGTAAGAACTACAGACTATCTATGCTCTGCCTAGCTCAGTTGGACATATAGTAGTAGTTTCTTTTTTTTTTTTAATTTCATGGCTCCATCGTTCGCCAAAACGATGATATTGCCAACGTCAAGGTTGATATTGACACTCAATACAAAAGACTTGGCTGTATGGGCTAGTACCCTTTGCCTCCTCAATAAAATGAGGGAATAAACAAAAAAAAATTGAGATTGACACGGTATATAATATGTTATAATGATATATGAAACTTAGTGCATTGCATTTGCATGGTGGCTCATACTCAACTCATGGTGCATGTGCATTTGACTTTTGATTAATTGATGATAGATACATGTAACAATGACCAAATCATCGTTTTGGCGAACGATGGAGCCATGAAATTAAAAAAAAGATTTATTTATTGCACTGCACTTGTTTGATATAGGTAAACTAATATATTTTTTGTATATTCTACATACAATATGAAATGCATGACATAATTTGCTGCACAATCAAAGAAAAGAAACAAACAAAAGATACCGAGCCGGTCCTGTCCTGTGGGAATTAAGATGGACTTAAATAATTCTCAGAACCAAAGTTATTGGTTTGTTGTTCGTGAGGACCAGAGCAATGTCATTTTTAGTACGAATAATGTCATACAGAATCCACAAAGTAAGTATATTTGTTAAGTGTGCAAAAAGCTAATAGGTTTAAGTTGGTCGATTTTCGATGATTTATTTGTTTCCAAAACCTGCTTTCCGTGATCACTAGCTCCTGGTGTGTGTTTAGCCCCCATATAATTTTCGGAATAAAAAGTACCTTATAATTGTGTATTATTCCAAGATAAAAAATAATCATTCTTGCTCTCACATATTGTTTACTTGTTCTCTTTTTATTTATATAATATTTTTATTACTTCAGTTGCAGGACATGAAACCAGGTATATTGTTGATACAAGTGATAACCACCAGTACATACAACTACACAAGCCTGAAATAGTTGAGCCCAATGTAGAGCCCGAAGAAACTCCTGCTCCAGTTGACATTGACAACTTTTGGGACAGACACAAGGTCCAGTTGTTACTCTCCTTGTGGCGAGATGACCGTTTCAAAGATACCAACAACAAGGACAAGACTATGTGGGACCAGGTGGCTGCAGTAGTGGGTATCAATGAAGTTGAATGTATAAGAAAATATAAAAGCTTGAGGCGCACCTATGCAAGATTGTTGAAGAAAGCAAGATTAGGTGAAAATGTCAAATGGATTCACTATAACATCTGTGATGAAATTTTTAAAGATTGCAAAACATTGTCTCCATCTGCCCTTGGGCCCTGGGAAGACAAAAAGATAAGGAGGCTGCTTGCACTCTATATAGAAAATCTCCACAGATTTCGGGACAGAGATTGCTTCCAAAGGGACATATGGAAGGAGATAGCATCTGCATTAAACACAAGTGAATATAATTGTTACCAAAAGTTTAGAAACCTAAAGAGAAGGTATTTTTCTTGGTTGGACAAGAAAGGGAATACTGGAAGGCAAATTAAATGGCCTTACCTCCAATACTTTGAGAGAATATTTTATGATTATGAACCTTCTATATATTCCTGGGATAGCAACAAGATCAAGCAGTTAATTGACACTTACTGCCAGATTGCATATAAATTTAGGAGTCCTAACTTCAGGAAAAAAGAACTATGGAAGGAAATAGGAGAAATAGTTGGAAAGAAAGCTAGTGATTGTGATAGAAAGTTCCGAAACCTGAAGCAAACTTATTTTCGATTGAAGATGAGGGCTGACACTGGCAGACCTGTGACAAAATGGAAGTACTATAAGGATTTCGAAACATTATACAATATGAAAAGTAGTAGAAATGGTGCACCATTCACCAGATTTCAAGATGAAGATTATGTGATACAAATGTTGACATTTATAATTGATAATATAGAAAAGTTTAAATGTTCAAAGAGGAAACGGAAGTACTTTTGGAGGCTCATAGGCCCAAAACTGGGATTGACAGCAGATGAGTGCGACCGTAAATTTAGAAACCTCAAGCAAACCTACATCAGACTGCGAGAACAAAAAGACCAGAGTGGAAAGTTAAATAAATGGCCATATTATTCTTACTTTGATAAGATATTTGAAGATTGGTCAGCAGAGCAACCAATCTATAATACCGTGGATGGTAGAAGTGGGGATTTTGATAACCACACCATATCAGAAATAAGAAAGGTGATGCGTGATATGCAGGACAGACATAATGGAGACAAGTTTAACAAGCTGGTTCAAGCTATGCAAGACTCCAATGATATTCAAAGAGAGAGGAATATAATTCTGAAAGCTCTTCTGGACAGAAGATGAAAGAAATGTGTTCAGTTTATGATTATTTTTTAATATAAAAGTGGCAGAACAGATTTTTTTATATTCTCGCCATAGAAACTAGACTTTGACCCGATTTGACTTTGGATCCCCAGACCATTTAGCTCAGATCAGATCATCCACAAAATCAATCACCAAACTAAGATGTACAACTAAGTCGCGCGAGGTCCTGTGACGGTGTTCAAAGGCGCGCGCGACATTTTTAGCCGGGGAGGTATAACGGAGTCTAGCCGAAGATATGAAACGATTTGCTACCTAATAGGCTGTACCTAGATCTAGCCGAAGATAAGCTACACCTACATGTAATGTGGACCGGCTGCACTGGGTATAGCCAAAAATAAATAGGCTACAACTAGGTCTACCCGGAATG
The DNA here is from genome assembly GCF_027563975.2 of Plodia interpunctella. Taxonomy (NCBI): domain Eukaryota; kingdom Metazoa; phylum Arthropoda; class Insecta; order Lepidoptera; family Pyralidae; genus Plodia; species Plodia interpunctella. The sequence goes on from NC_071317.1 coordinate 6,949,190, forward strand.
ATAACTGCTATAGGTAGGCATAGCAAGTTTAGCCATAGTAACATTGGTACCTACTTAAACTCATTCGTTCGACAGACCCGTGAGTTGGGGTTGGTCCCGCCGTCTTGACGCTTACGTTTTTGGTGTATCTCAGTCGTTCCACTAAAATATCCCGTTCCCAATATTTAATCAGAGATTAGTACCTACGTAATAAAGATCGGGTCTAAAAAACAAAGGGCGCGTAATGTGGAACGAGTGAACATAATTTACGCGCTCTTGATCCCTGTCCTCTTTTCTTCATCTTTGAGATCCATTGATGGATGTTTTTGCACTTATGTCCACGTCATGTAATCCATGATCCCTGACTTTATGAAATATCAATGGGCGACACATGCAATCTCCTGACATAGCAGCATTATAATAAGTGTTGTGTCGGGGGTGGTTATAAGTATGAAATAAAAATAGTATGAAGTTTAGAAATGTTTTATTACCGTTCTTATGCTTTTAAATGTATATGTACAAACAAACTATATTAGATTATCAGTTTTCATTCTGAAATGAGAAATCATTAGCAAATTCAATTATATGTCGACCGGCTACTGCTACAAAAGTGATCAATGTCTTAAAAGTACACTGATTATGCTTAGTCTTAACTTAAAAATACGTCTGTATGAATTTACTTAAATATTACATTTGACATCCATAACACTATACCACAGTAAGGAATGGAAAAAAAATTTTAGACAAAAAAAATAGTGAAATATTCACGCGATCTCACTAACCACATAGGATTAAGTCTGAAAAATACCTCGACCGTGGGTCGTACAAAACGTAAGACCGGATATCACGAAAAGTCACTCGTTCACGCTCTCAATCACTCGATCGATATAACGCTAACCTAGGCTGAATTACCACACTATGTAGTTACGACTAAGTGCTCGGGGCCGACCGCCGCCGGGAGCCCACCCGCGTCATGTCTCCAAATGTCACACCATTTGTATACGAAACTACCTTTGATTATTAATTTTTAACTTCGAGATCATAAAAACAATGTTCGCTTGACATAGAAATAGATGATATATTCACTATTTGTAACGAGTTTTCGAAGCCTCTTTTGTAAAAACAAATCGACTTAGAAAAGAGTAAATTTGAAAATAGAGATAGAAATTTGGAGAATAGGACACGCGTGAGAAATAGATGTTGTTCTCCCGGAGTCAGTCTTGAAGAGGTCGGCCGGCGGGCGGCAGGCGGCTCACTTCTTGGCGTTCTTCTTCGGCGACGGGGCTTTGCCTTTGGCGTTGTTTGACATTTTCGCCTTCTTGCCCTTGGGCTCGCCTTCCTCGTCATCCTCATCCTGTCAATATTAACATTTTTATTGTCATTTATATGATGTGATATTTCCTGAAAATTATACAGAGAAATATAACTTTATAGATGCATAATCTGTATATACTAAATAAACCATAAAAACTGAATGTCACAAATACACGCAAGCCACAACAAGCAAAAAATTATATATACAAAATAATAAGTTCTTTACATACATGCGCTGTTGCTTGCAAACATGTGACTAGCAGACAATATAACAATAAAAGTATAAAAATATAAGGTAAGACAATATCTCCATTCTACATGAATAACTAGGAATTAATTTATAGATTTACTCTATTTAACGTAAATATATACGTGAATGATTTATCTATGATTTTTAGAGAATCAATATGGACACATGGACGGACAGTCCATGTACTTATTCAACATTTTGGTAAAATTGTTGTGAATTTAACATTTTTCAAATTCAACATTATAAATTCAGGATGCTAAATTCAGTAACTTTAGGTCTCTCTTCAGTAAGTTTGTCACGTCTTATAGAAAACATGATAGCTATCAGAAGGTAAAGGGCGAAATGAAATACAGAAAACCAACAGCCAATGTTTTTTGAACTATCATCAATTTGGAAAAATAAATTTTGGTTTTACATCTCAGCCCAGTTTAACAAATATGACAGTTATTGTGAAGTTATCGCTAAGAACACTTACAACGATATTTTTGCAGGAGTTGATGGAAATGCTATTTTTGAACTGCAATTTAATAGGTACTGAAAAATGGGGACAGACCAACTTTCACTATGCTGACATATAAACTAAGATTTATAAAATCTGTGGTCAACTGAGAACTGTCATATTTTATGGCAAAACTGGGTATTTAGGTCCTTTTCCCTCTGTTGAGCGTCATCGGAAGGAACCCTGCGCTTTGCATACATAACAATCATGTTACTCCAATTAGGAGTCTATTTCACACATGACATGAAAAGCGCGAAAGTTTCGAAAAATACTTTATTAGTTGAAGGTTTTCAGTACCTCATTCGTCTTGCGCTTGCCTGCAGACGGTTTCCTTTTATTTTCATCGTCCTGCAAATTATTATCTACTGTATCACAAGGGCATTAACCTATATTCAAATAGTCGCCTTAGTTCATGGCTTTAATCCTTGTCTTCTAAGACCAGCCTAGCTCAGATATAAAGTTTCCAGAACACACATTTCCATAGAGTAAATTCACATAGATTAATAGAAGTCATTTAGTACATAAAGTCTGTTCATTATTCCTGCTTATGATATTTGCCAACTCTCATTAGATATACAAATCATGCTCGTCTTAAATTCAAAAAATATTATTATGCTAACAAATGTATGTACTGAAATGAACATATGAAAATACTTAATTAGGAAAAATGTCTAGTGACCCACAAGTTTCCTGTGCATTGCGGTGCCCTGATGTCACTATTGTTGCCTATCAGCTGCTTAGACTTTGTGTCCCTTAGTGGCCTCGTATGACTTTCATGGGAAAAAATGGTTGTTTTATTCTAGGGCAGACCATACGCCACTATTCGTTATTTTACAGTAAACAAGCCTTAATAAAACTGACCTTGAACTGAGAGTCATCACCTTCTTCCTCATCCAACATTTCCTCTTCCATTTCCTCCATTTCTTCAAACTCATCGACCAGAGCCCCCAGCAGGTGCTGGCCAATCAGATGCACTGGTCCTGATCCCTATATAAATCATCTCATGTAGTCATATAATATCACTAGTTTGTGAGGTATACCACAGTAGACATACGGTCAGACAAATGCCTCATACGCATCATAAGCGAGCAGAGAGACGTCAAAACGACGTCACTCACCCGTCAAATGTGTAAAACACATGGTAAGAATTTATCATCATTAGATAAAAATATCGACAGCCCAATGATGGCTTGCATACTAATATTACAAATGATGCAAGAATAATATTCAATAATGTTCGTAAATTTGCCATCAACATCTAAAGAAGTTTCCTCATACTCCATTGGATGATATGGAGTGATCCTATAATAGGGTGGAAAGCACTCACTGGGTGATCCTTTTCAATACACATATTATTTTGAAATGCTGAGTCTAAATAATAGTTACTAGCAGCAACTATAAGTAGATAATTCTTACCTGTACAAGTGTGAAAGTGACTGGTGCATCGGGGAATTCAATATCAAGGCGCGCGTGCCTCGTCTCGCCGACCTTGAGGACGGCTACTGGGATCTTCACTGAGTCCTGTAGAGACATTGTCTCTACCTGCAAAACATTAAAAGGATTACTAATTAATGTTTAAATCATAAATTGTAATTTGCTATACAAAGTGGAACTCTATACTTTATTATTATAGATAAATTTAGGGTTTGTTCGAGGGCACACACCTGTCAATGTGTTCACATGGTATTTATTTATCATCATTCAAATAATGCAAGTAGCCATTCTATTAGTGTTGCTACAATATTGTATTGAGACAAAACAAAGACTGATATACTTTCCTTAAAAATAAAGTTGTTACTCATCACTATTATTATGTTTGTAGATAAGAATCAAAGATCCATTGTTTCTTTTCATAAGTATAAAAATAAAGCCTACCATCACCACAATATTGCCATCAATGATCCCTACTTTGCTATATTGAAAATTTGCTAACTTGTCTTTTTATGATGGATTGATTTGATTGGGTTGATATACTACTATGACTGCTGTACATTATAATGTTTTAGCACAACTACTGCCAATATAGAAGAAAATGTGTTACGATTCCCGCAATTAGCAATGACTGACCTGTACGACATTGAGTTCATCGGGCTTGGCCTCTGGTCCTAATAACGCTTGGCGTATGAGGAGTTTGTTGGTGCGCGGGTACTCCGCTTTCGCCTCGGGGTCCCATGTCTCGGATTGGTGTGACGCCGACAAGGTAGCACCTGAAACACCACAATATTACGAATCAATGCCCGGCCGGCAACACCCAATGCGTTCGTTATTTGTCACTCATCATAACCTCAAATTTATGAACTTAGCAACACTTTGCACAAGGTTTGAAGTATTTAGCACTATTAGGTATCCTAGTTTTAATCTTAACGCTGAAGATTACTCGAGATAAACAGATACATGTATCACAATGATAATAAAAAAAACAACTTCGGACGCTTGACGCCTTACATTCGAATTACGCGCCCTTGCGCCATACTTTCGCACGTTTCCTTTTCGACCACATTTTTGCAAAATCAATAGCTACCCACGCTGTAACTTAGGACTATTTTTAGGTACTTTCACGGTAATATTCGATAAGCAAAATTGTCGAATTAGCTTGAACATAGATGAAAATGGCGGCAAGTGTAATACAAACTCGAGATAATATTTACACTATTGGCAATTTACGTTATAAGAATTAAGTACAAGGATCCAAAATCTTAAACAGGTAAAGTTAATTTAACTTACACCAAGGAAAATAGTAAATATGCCGCAACGCAAATGAAAATGGCGAGTGCCGGGTGTCAAAGCTGACGCTAATTCAATATTGTTTTCGGGAACAAAGTACAATTCACTTTACACAAATAAAAGCAAACTAAAAATATTCATTAAATAAAGTTTCGTACTAACCATAAAAATATTCGTCAGACATGATGATTTCACTAATTTATTGAGATTGAGGCGACACGTTCACATGCGATGCCGGTGCACACAAATCTGGAGATGAGTATTGCCAACAACAGATTTGAAGTTGCAATGCAAATAAACTAATTTTTGCTTGACATTGACACTATGACCCACTTGTGTATATAAAAATTATTTATTTCTCTTTGAAAAATACTGGGACATTTTGGGGTAAAAGAACAATAAAACGTTTTTGAATTTTTTGAGAATGCAAGGAAATAGTGAAAACATATGCACTAAACAAAATAAACCGAAAACGATAGCCATCAAAATTTTCTTAGTAGACTGTGACTACCTGTGTAATGGAAAACTATAATATTTTGTGTAAAATAATTTGGAAAGAGCATTTTTTTGTTTTCCCTTATAAATAAAAGGAATTCGTAAAAATGTGATGGTGGCGCTAGTGTGCAGTAATATATAACCATAGATATAAAAGAAATATCACCATTAAAATGGCCTGCATTGTCTGTGCATCTCCTAAATTCGAGGGAAATGAAATAAAGTGGCGCATGGAAACATTATACAGAGTATAGACAATCGACTTTTATTTTCTTAGGAATCTTACACATTTGTCAAAATTTTTATCACGTTGTGTTTAAGAGGATGCATGATCGTCGGCAAGCGCCACCGCCATGAGTGCATTGTTATCATTTTTTTTTCACTAACATAATGTTCTTATATCTGTTTTTTTTATTAGCGAAAACTTAAAATTTATCTTACAAATTATTCTAACTGGATAAAGGATTTTATTAGACAGTACCTATTATAGTTATTTATGGGTTCAGTCACCACATAAAATATATCTATAAAAATCGCAGTAAGGAAAGACTTGGCTTGGTTATACCTAGATAGAGATTTTATCACTTTTTATAGAGCTTAATCGAAACTTGGCTAGTGTTATACAAATTTTTTTGTCGGGATATCACTTCTTTTTTCAGAAAGCAGTTTCAGTAGATGATTTCATTTCATCTCAAACTTTGACCTTGACCTTGACTTTCGACTTTTATTTTATTTCATTTATTTTTTTGATTTTTTCATTTAAATTCATACTCATTTATTTTATTTGTTAAATAAGTGTACATGTACAAGAGGTCCATCACACTGAATAACTTTTGTTAAGGCGACGTTTCCATCAGAGGAAGTATCATCCCACATCACGCTGAATAAATTTTGCAAAGGCAGTATGTTGATATATATAATTGCACGGCTTTCGCTTTCTCATCAAGATCACCAAATAGTCTAGATCTTCGATATTCCTATATTAGACATTATACCCTATCCCTGTACCAAATTTCGTCTTAGCTACTGAGAATTACCAGATCTATTTTGATGATCAGTGAGCGAGTGAATCATGGATTATATCATGCATAAATCTATGAAAAATTTCTTAAATCACGATCATCTTGTTTTGTAAATAAATAGTAAGTTATCGATATGTTTCAATGATTTATTATTATTTTAAACCTAAACAAGTATCTGACTTTGATGGAAATAAATAGTCACAGTTTATACTTCCACGGTTTTTCATTTTGAGTACTTTTAGATCATGTTTAAATTTTAAAACCTCCTCAGACTTAGAATAATCAGTAAAATATATAGATGAAAAATAATCTGGGGTGGATGTTTTGCCTATAGATTTACTAATAACATTATCTTTTGCTTCATATGAGAGAATTGAAATTTTAAGTTGCATGTTCTCATAGTGGAGCTGCCCATAAGACTTAATATCTTTAAGATTTTTTTTTCTATTTTGAGATATTTTTGATAATGCGAGTAACTTATTTATCAATCTATCTAGAGTTTCTTGATTTTCTTGTAGCAAGGAGATAATATTTTCACACATCTGTAACATTTCGGAAAATCAATGAAGTATTATTGTTAAGCTTTACTTTTGTTGTAATTATATCAGAATAATAAATGGTACTAGTTAGTGAATTATATTACTAACTTTTTCAGTTTGTGACTGTAACAGGCATATTTTATTTTTTAAACATTTCTTAGCATAACTTATCTTCATGTATTTCCTACAAATATTGAAGATCACTTCATCCTTAATCTTCACTTGTTGATACAAATCTAAATTATTAACTTCTGGCTAGAATAAAACAGACGACATTAAGGAGAGTAAAGCGCTCACTTTATAATTTGTCATGCAGCTAGACAGCAGATGTACAAAAGAAATAAAAATAATAAAGACACACATGATTTTTTAACAAATTGGAATAACTACTACTTACTAAAATACAGCCACATTGAAAAATAAGTAGACGCCTTTAGGTAGGTTTGTAGGAGTAATCATAAAATTCTAACTAATTAAAAACGGATATTTCATGTTAGGTATGTTTATACATAGTTAGATAAATACCTTTTTGATATGGTAAATACTGATGTTCTTTGGCGTTAAATCTCCATTTGGTAAAAATGGTTTGGTGGAATACTTCTTCAATTCTCGAAGTAGGTATTCCTTTTCTTTAAAATGTATTTCTCTAAAAGCAACAAAATTATCAAAAATACTTATATGTGACCATAATTATGTAACTTTTTTAATTTTTTTAAACTTATATATTTGTAACCACCTTTCATCGTCGATTTCTTGTTTCAAGTTTCTGTTCGTTAATTGCACAGATTTTAATTCTAAATTCAGTTTTTCTTTCTCATCGGAAATAATTTTTATTGCCACATCCTGATTTTCTAAACGTTTATTTAGATATTCGACGTTTTCTCTAAGAAGTTGAACCTCAAAAATTAATTTTGATTTCTCGTCCAAATATTGTTCTTTATATTTCAAAGAGGATTTCAGTGAAGTTTTAGATACGATACGTCTCAAATTCATTTAAAATTATTAAAATATATAGAATAAAATTACGAATAAAAATAGTTAAAAATATTACATGAAAAATACGTCCCAAAATATATGTCATATTGTCATGAAAGCTTCATGCTATGTTTATGATTGATTGGGTGTCATTCAAATAAGGTTTTAATATTTTAATAATAGATTAATAGATTATATTTAGAAGGGCCCCACGCGCGCTATCTCTGATAACCCCATAGTTATATGAACATAAAGTTCACACATGTAAAGTTATTATATTTGTGCATGTTCATATATCTGTGGATAAACCCCATGACAAACCCACATATATAAAAATATTACATTGTAATCTTCTTATATCTATGGGCAAATCCGAGCAGAGATCTTCGATGCATATGTAGGTAATGTTCTTATGAATGTGGATGACATGGATTTAGTAAATAATTCGTACAACGGAGTACCTACTAATTCCATGGTGGACGCAAGTACACGAGGAGACCGACTCCAAGTAAGTAGACACGTTAATTTTGTCACCGTTCCCACCTGACATAAGCCACGACTTTGAAGTCGTTTTCATTAATATATTCTAGTTGGTATGTAATCTCCGCTAGGAGTAATATCCCAGATATAAAGAAAGAAAGAAAGAAAGAAATCATTTATTCGGCAAACACATAAAATCCAAACATACAAAAGAGTAACAAATAAATATCGAATAAAATATGTAAGCCGAAATGGCGACCAGCTCAGCATGGTGCCAAGGTATCAAGCCAAGGCGCTGATTTTCAGCTGGAACCAAGTACAAAAGTAGGTATGGTGGCAAAATAAACAAGTTAATATGTACGGAAACAGAAACAAACAAAAACAAACAACAGCAAAACAATAGGATTAAACATATGACTTAGGAAAAAATGTAAAAAAAGGAATAAGGATAAATTACATGGAAGTTATGGAAAATATATATATATATAAAGTATAAATATGAACCTAAAAATAATTCAATGTATTGCCCTCAATTTGCCGCAATAAAGTAAACTCTTTGATGCGCTTACGGAATATTGTGACAGATGACAAATTACGAAGAGGGGGAGGTAAATTGTTCCAGATTTTGGCTGCGGCATACTTGAAACTACCTTTAAAAGCTGTTAATTTGTGACTCTGAACAATGAGAAGGCCAAGACGAGATCTAGAAGACCAGTTTAGCTTTTCTAATAAATATAGGGGTTTACGGTATTTAACAATTCCAAAGAGGAGAGTAGATAGATGAATGTAGCGGCGTGACGACATGTTTAGCATTTTTGCAGAATTGATGAAGGGTGATACATGTTGTCGCGGTGGAATGTTAAAGCAATATCTTGCACAAGCATTTTGAACTTTTTGAATGAGTGCCTTAGTTTTTGCTAAAAGTCGCGGTCCATAAACAGAGTCAACGTAATTAAATTTTGACAAAATTAATGATTCAGTAAGATTTATACGAAGTTTGAGGCAAAGATAATCTCTTATTTTGTATAAAAGTTTTAAACGGTAAAAGCAGTTACGGGAAATTTCTACTATGTATGAATGAAAACGAAGTTCAGAGTCCATCAACAGACCTAGATTACGAGCTTCTGAAGTAGAAGTAATAGACTGTCCATTTATGTATAATTGTGGCGATTGAGATTGAATTTCATTTAATTGGTGCTGAGTGCCTAGTATCATATACTTGGATTTATTTGGGTTTAAGTGGAGGAAATTCAGTTTAGACCATTGGTTCAACCGGTCAAGATCATTGTTTAATTTTGTAACGGCTGAGTTAACACTATCTGGTTTGCATGATATATATAATTGAAGATCGTCAGCATACATATGAAATTTAGCATGTTTTATAGAGTAAGATATGTCTAACATGTAAAGAATGAACAACACAGGTCCAAGGATGGAGCCTTGCGGGACTCCCCTTTTTACTGGGGATGAAGACGAAACCATGGGAGATCCGTTACTTTTGTAGATTTTGACATATTGAGAACGGTCACACAGGTAGCTTCGAAACCACTCGAGAGTAGACGCTTCGAAACCATAAGAAGATAGCTTGTGAAGTAAGAGAGGTATATCAATGCTATCAAAGGCACGAGAAAAGTCAAGAAGAACAAGAAAAGTGCCCATTCCATTATCTTGGGCTTCTAAGATATTACTCGTAACGTCGAGCAAGGCTGTGGCTGTACTATGTTTCTTTCTGAATCCTGACTGTGCTTCTGGGAGAATTTGATTGGTCTCCAGAAATTCAGTTAATTGTAAATGCACTACCTTTTCTAGTATTTTAGAAAGAATTGAAAGGATACTTATTGGGCGAAGATCATTTACGGTGAGAGGGTTTGAATTTTTTGGTAGAGGTCTGACAATTGCAGTTTTCCAGGTATCCGGAAAGATAGAAGTAGATATAGATTCATTGATGATGAGGGTAATAGATTCAAGAGAATAGGGTAGGGTTAGTAAGATCATGTCTAGGGAAATCTGATCAACTCCTTGAGCATTTGATTTAAGATTATGTACTATTTGAGAGATGATTTCAGAACTAACAGATTTAAGTTTGAAAGTAGCGTCTGTTTTAGGTATGTTATTATAAGACGAAGGATTCGATGGATGCAAAACAATATTAGGAGAGGGGTTAAGAAAGTGTTTGTTTATTTCTTCAGGAGAGGAAATGTGATTGGGTAAATCGTTTTCATGTTTGGGTGGCAAGACATTGGATTTAAGGTTTTTCCACAAAATTTTAGGATTATCTAGGTTCTTGTTGATATAAAACTCAAAATATGCTTTTTTTTCCCTTTCAATAGCAGAAGTCACATAGTTTCTTAGTTTTTTGTAATATTCAAGATGGTTATCTTTCCTAGTTTTATAATATCTTTTGTGGGCTTCATTTCTAAGTTTAAACATTAACTTTATATTGTCGGTTATCCAAGGATAATAACGATCTCTAATAACAATTGATTTTAATGGTGCATGTTTATCAAATAGTTGAAGTATAGTGTTATTGAAAGTAGATACCATCTCATTAACGTTATCTGCATCTTTAATAGAATCCCAAGGAACAAGTTTCAAGTCTTGTTCAAATAAGGTAGTATCTATGTCTTTTATAGGTCTATAGGAAATATGTTTGGGACATGGTTTATCTTTTTTAAAATTTAACTCACATGTTATCAGAGCATGGTTGCTCAATTTGCTGCCAATAACGTCAATTGTCACATCTCTAACTCGAGCGTCAGTGCAGATGACGTCAATAAGAGTGGCACTATGATCGGTAAAATGGGTTGGTGATTTCACAACTTGTTCTAGATTGAGAAGCTCAATTAATTCTAACAATTTTGCAGATTCAGGAGATGTTTTATCCAAAAGGTTTATGTTAAAGTCCCCGAGGAGGATAATGTTATCATAATTTACGAAATACTGAAGCGATTCTGTTAAAGCCTCTAAGAACACCCCATAATTGGACCGAGGCGGTCTATAGGCAGTGCCAATAACTACCTTTTTACCTTTGATATTCAATTTTATCCACATTTGTTCTACTTGAGGACATGCAGGAAAATCACAATTCCTAACATATATTCCCTTACGGATATAGAAAGCAAGGCCACCACCGACCCCATTACATATATTTTTAGGACGAGGGACACTGCGAAGCGTATAACCTGGGATAATAGGAGCCTTACTATTATCATCAATGTGTAACCACGTTTCATTTATTGCAAGAATGTCAATTTGATGTTGAGTAGCTGCCAATATTAATTCATCATGGTGAGTGCCTAAAGTGCCTGGATTGTAGAGACCAACTTTAAAGTATTTGTTGTACATCATAAACTTAAGTATATCGCGTGAATATAATTATTGTTATAAGAACAATATTGATTAAGTTTGTGAGTAAGAAAATTCAACGGCGGATTAAAAACTCCAGGCAGTTTTGAGATGTATGAGTAGTATGAAAAGTGGCTAGACATTGCGATTGCTGTATAAATTATACGTACAAAACATCGAGTATATGGAAATACATATATAAGTAAGATTATAAAGGTAGTCAAAGAATATAATATTATGTTGAGAGACATCAGACTAAGGGATATAGGGAGAGAGAGTAAATTGACATAATAATGAGATATACAAGAAAAATACATAGTGCCTTTGCCATACAAATCAATAAGAAATTGACTTTTGCTTATATGTACGACTAAAAAAGAAATAATAATTTTTTGATATATAGGGCGTAATGTAATGTTACACTTATGTACTAGATAACATATTAAAAAAATTATAATAAGAAAATAAGTAAAATTCACAGTAATTGACTTAACATTGAATATTGCACAAAAGTTAAATGTGTGAAACAATATGTCTGTATATGCATGGATTGACAGTTTAGAGATGGGATTAAGGTGTAAATAGTAATTTAAAGATTTTAATGTATTTTTGAACGCTACCTTAATTGATAATTTTATACTGACACAAATCTGGCGAGCTAACAAAATTAAGAACAAAAAATTTTTGTTATGTCAGTTTCAGTACGTATACGATAGCGAGAAGATCCGTGTTCCTTGCGCACGAAGATATTTCCGTCCCGAGTCCATACGTATTTCCACTGTAAACGTGAAGCTTCTGCACGGGCCTGATAGAAGAGTTGTCGGTTGGTGCGGGTAAGTCGCTCGTTGATATAGATGGGAGAAGTGGTCGAGAAGTCTAAAGCTGCCGTAGAGAGCCCTCGGCGTACTCGTGCTGCATTCAACAGCTGATCGCGGAGGACACGGCGTGCCAGCTTCACGACGAGAGGCCGTGGACGCTTGCTGTCACTGTCCTGCTGTAGGGGCCTCGCCGGCTTAACGGGTCCCGCGCGTTCGACGCTTACTATGTCTCGCTCTTCCAGAGAGATGCCCAGTTTTGATGATAAAGTAATGGCCATGTGAATACCTAGTTCGTTCGGATATTCAGGTATACCTGCTATTTCTATATCGTTGTTTAAGAGCTGCTGATCGCGATCATTGATGTCTAGTTTCAAGGTAGCAATTGTTTGTTCTAAATTTAAAATTTCACTGGATGTAGGGGCTGGCATGTCGGCTGGGGATTCTCGCTGCAACCGCGCACCGGCTTCGATAGCTTCCACACGCAAGAAGAGCTCGTCGATACGCTGGTTGCAGTTTCCAATTGCAGCAGTGAAGGCACTTCTCAATTCGCGGATTTCAGTACGAGTGGCCTGCATTTCTTCCCGATTTAGACGTATCTCAGATAATATCGTTTCTAATGTGTGTTGCTCAGTAGGTATAGGGGGCGCCATAGGTGGTGTAATTTGTTGATTTTTATTGCTCTTAAATTGGGTAGTATTAGCTATGGGCCTGTTGATGTTTCGAGTAGGTACTATAGGAGAATGAATCGATCCATCATGCTCATCTGTAAGGGTTTGTGGCGTCGCAGGTGAATTACCAGACTTAAGACCTTTATTGTTAATACATTTAATACATTTCCAGTTCTTTTTATGCTCAGATGACATGGTATTGAAAAATCGTTTTTCGCTTACATTAGCACAAGTTAAGTCATAGTATTTAGAACAGAAAAAACATTTAAGATATTGTCTACTTTCAATTTTAAATAAGCAACTTCCGCAAATTATTGAGGGCGCCATCTTGCGCAGAATGCCCGTATTATTTTGGAAGTAATGATGTCACCCAAATATGGTGAAAGTAGTAAGAGTCACTAAATATAGATGTCGGTACTGGTCCCGTAAATAATAGACGGAGACGCGATAATTTAAAAATTAACGAAGCGTTGAACCACAATTTGTCCACTTTTTGATAAATATCGAAATGCCACACAGTATGAATGTTCACCAGATAAAAACTAATAGCTTGAAAGGTAAATGTTGTAAGCACTGCACCGTTTAATATAAAAAAAATAAAAATGTTTGTATACAGTCAACAGGGGCACCACACTTTTTATTAATTACACTGATACAGTTATTGTTTTACTAGGATAACACTTGCACAGCTTTTTAGTGATATACAGCAAATGTTTATAATGATTACACGGCAAAAGGTGTGTAGTTTATATTTTTTACAAATTAAAATATACAGAGCCGATGTTGTTTAGACTAGTAGCGCCATCTCCTGTGCGCCAAAGTTTTTATATCTGTGAGTGAGAGACTTTTCTGTGTATGTGATATTTGAGGTGATTTTTGTGATATTGTGGGATAATGGCACAGGATAATGATAACATTAGTGAATACTGCAATAGCTTATCGTTAAATTATTTTTGCAAATGTGAAGGGACCTTAACTTTTATACAACGTACAACACAGACATGCCATAGCCAAAATATGAATGTCACAATGTCACTCACTCTGGTTGGTTTGGTTAATGCCTGCTTGGTTGTAATTGGATAGTTTGATTATTTATGGCATTGTATTGGTTAGAATGTAAATTTTTGATTGGCGAAATCCTAGATTGATTCCAAATATAAACCAATCAAATTATTTGAAAGTATGTCAAATTTCTGACAATGACAATATGACCAGCCATCTCGTTTCTAATCTTGACGTAAATTAATTGACACAAAAATTGTCAAAATACCGTATAAAAACATAATTGCCTTTTACTCCATTGTTTCTTTTGTGTTTTTCCCGTGTTCCCCAGGTTTGTTTTCACCATTATATTAAATTTATTGTTTTTATAACGTGGCGTGTGGGATACCAGCAAGTTTCACCAGGATATTGGCTGTGGACGACTTTATGTGCTACTAGTTCTTGACCTTATGGCACTGATGCCTCGATGTTTTAGATTGTGTAACGAAGCCAAAAACTGCAATACAAAGCATGCCAAGTTTCGCGTTATCGTGCGCTAGCACTCAGTTTCCTATTAGGAACAACTGTGTCGTCAATACTGTCGCGGGCTGTCAAATTTACCAATTCTGGTCTCAATTTGGTCAACGCGGAAGTCCTGTTTAGAATTTAGTGCAATAAGTGTTTGAACGTGTGATTGCGTTGTTTTTCCAGGTCAGCTAACTCTCCGTTTTTATGATCGGTCGTCGCGAGTCCGACCTAGTGCACACCTGTGCAAACAGTCCACGGTAGATATTATCGTACAATGCGAATATCATAGTAGTGTGAGTGTAGTGAAGAGTGAATTGCACCCTCCATGCTATAATCTATGGTACAATGAGTGAGGAGATCCAGCAGGATGCGAGCAAGAAGGTCGCATCCGGGATCGAGGAGGCAGCCGCGCCGGACGCCGATTGCGAGGGAGGGCATGTGGATGTGTCCACTAATGTGTCACAATCACAGCTCACACAGGTTAGTTAATCTGTAAACAAAAACCATTACATATGACAAATGATCAAACCTTATGACAAAATGGTTGGCTTGTTGGTAAATATTTTCTATATTCTTTTGACCTGTAAAGCTAGTGTAATGGGGTCTCATACTATATTATAATAAAAATGTTATATATCACAGTCATCAAGCCAAAGGGTGTATGAACAAAAGTAAAACTTATACACCTGTGACTTGAAGCCCACAACAAGTTCATACATAGATGATTGGGTTAACATGTGGTCATTCGACCTATGTAGATATAAGTTTATTTAGTCTTCTATAAAAGCATTTTAACATAAACATAGAGGACTGTATGTAATACTTTCAGATGACAGCAAGCTCATTGCCCGCAACAGAGAACAGTAACAACGCTAAATGGTCATGTGAAGTCTGCACATATGAAAACTACCCTCTCTCCCGCAAGGTATAGAGTAACTTTATTTCATATCATTGGTTGTTGCACCTGCCTGTAGCAACACAGTGTATATCTCAATTTTGCCCGGTTGCTATTCAGCCATTGAGCGTCAGTGTGGATCCACCTACTTTTTTGTCTCCATTTCTTAATGTTCACCATTTAGATTGTTCTCAGATTTTGTAAGCTATTTTACATGCATGACATACTGAACGCACAAGTTTTAGCACTACTTTGTAATACAATACAACCTTAATTTAAGATGACAATGAGTTAAGTCCTTGTACAGAATGTCAAGTTACCTGGTATGCAATTCTATTCCAAGCTAATTTGCAAAGATTTGTAGTTGATACTGTTGTATACTGAACTTTGCAAATGTATTCTTGCACAAGTTTTTGCTGTGGCCAGGTGAATGACCTTGTGGTTTTTGCAGGCGGTTGAAGGCTCAAGGTTTTGTCTAGAATTAGTAATCACTATCTGCGTTGAGACTATTGAAAGATGTCACACTGAGTTTCTAAACAAATATATTAACATGGTTTCCTTATTTTTAAATTTGGCAAAGAATAGTTGTGGCTCTACTTTGTGAATAAAAATTTATGTAAATCTGGTTTCTATTATAACACATCATTTAATGAAAATAAATATTAATATCATTATTTTTGAGAATCACAGTTTATTTGGTTTCAGCTCTATGAATTTTAATACAGAAAACTATATTTGATTATACTTACCTATTATTAAAATTCTAATATTACATAGTTAAAATATACAACAAACAATTATCAAATAAAATGAGATGAGATTAATATTTTTCCCAAGCCTGCCCTATATTTGCCCTCGCTCATATAATGCGGCCTATATACTATCGGCATACATTGATGGTTTTTCATTGTCGTAAATAAAAGCTCTCCTAATAACTATGATGTCGGCATCTGTCAGAGTTCGGCGAGAGTGTCTAGCCGGCATTACATCTGCATGTTTGTTTGTTTGCAGTGCACAATGTGCCGCAGTGCGAAACCTCTGCTCAATGAAGATATTTTTAAGCTACAAGACGGCGCCAGCGCGCTCCCTGTGCAGGAAGTGTGTGGTGAGTTGCTATTCGTACTTTCCATACTAATATTGTAAATACGGAAATCTAACTGCCTTTTTGTTTGTAATGCTTTCACTATTAAACATATAAAAATATATAAAAAAAACGTTGTTCTCCTGTAACATACAAAAACAATAAAATAAAAAAATTACATGCATTATGTGTCCACAGTAGCACAAACTGCTAAGCCGATTTTCATGAAATTTGGAATAGATAGTTCACAAAACTTTGGTATATCTTGTTAGCAGGCGCGGACGTAGCCGATCGTATGAAATCGCTGCGGATATCGTCCCCTCAGGGCCAGGCCAGCGCCTCTTCGGCTAACAAATGGTCTTGTTCGGTGAGCATGCGCAACTATGTATGTCTGTTCACACTCGCCGAATCATCTCGTCACATCCCAGCCTTTATAATGTCACCTATCTAATAGGTTGCTGATATTTTTAAAAATAACCTTGTTTGAGTAATTAATTTATCCTAATTAATATAATAAAAAGTAAGTTTGTTTATTTGTTACATTTTCACGGTCTATCCATTCAACCAATCTTCTTGAAATTTTGCATACATATAGTTTTAAGTGTGGAGAAGGAAATAGCGTACCTTTTATCCCGGAAAAATAACTGTTCCCGTGGGAAAATTACGCGCGAATATTTTCTATGGCCACCTTCCAAGATATATGTAAAGTGGACAATAAAGTGAGGCATTGTCTGCAGCGCTCCATGCGACTAGTACATGTGCTGTCCGCGAAGACCCACCGCGTTCCTTTTACAATGAAAAAAAAACAAAATGCCGATTTCTTCAATTAAAATTTATTTATTTACTTTACTTATTCTTATAGTACAACAATGATAGAGAATGGATACTAGAAAGTAAGGACGGTGGTCTGGCAGTGGTGTACAGTGAGATGCGAATGTAACTGTAGTGTTGCGTTGTGTCAGGTGTGCACGTACGAGAACTGGCCGAAGGCGCTGAAGTGCGCGATGTGTGGCGCCAGCGCCGCGCCGCTCGCCGACCACGCGCTGGGTGAGACAGCTTGTCATATATCTCTTCCTCGCGTGCCTGCCCACACCACGTCGCTAAAGAATTACGCCTGCCAGACGTTAACCCTTTTATTGACTATTAGCCGTCAATTGGCTGTGATAACCATAGCCGTAATTCTGTGACTGTCTCGGGAGAAAGTTGACGCCAGGCTAGGTAGCCAGCCTGCCTCGGCAGCCAGCTGCCCAGCTGGCTGCCGCACGAAGCAAAAGTAGAAAAGAAACGCCTTATTGCCATATCTCTAAGAAAAGTTGCGTGACGATACGCGTTGCTGTGGCAAATGGGTGGGGAAGTGGTTTTACCAAAACAAGATAAACCCTGTTCCTTAATGTGATGTCTGCACAAATAGATACATCGGGTCGTTGTCTACAGGTATAAATGAAATCTGCCCGGGGCAGACGCAGCCGAGTGAGGAGGCGCGGCGCTGCAAGCGGCGCGCCAATAATGTGGACTGGCTGTGGCTGCAGGCCTGTCTCGGTAACATCATACAGAATTGTTTCATCAAAACTAACATCCATCCATCCATACTCATATTATAATAGCAAAAGTCTTTTTGTCTGGCTTTCACGGCTAAACCTTAAACGAAATTGATCGACACAAATTTTAAATAATATTAATTATGTCGACGCACTTAGGATTCGACAAATCCTAAGTTTAAAACTAATTTTTAATAGTATTTGTATAAAATGTGTTTTTGTGTTATAATAGTCTAAATAATAATATCCTTGGAATTAAACCCCAACTAAAGATAACAAACGTAGCTGTAGTGGACTTTGTTGCCGTGGTCCGATCGCAGAGTTCTAAATAAGTGATATCTATGGTCTCCGTTGAGAAGCATTCTATTTGAATATGATATTTTTTATAGTACAATTTTTCATGGTTGAGGGTCGTGGTCATTACATGGAACGAAACACATATAACGATTTTTTTGGCATTATTAAGGAGGAGTGGCTTGCTATTGCCTTCTCGATTTCGCACGCAATTTAATAATCGGCCAGTGTACAAGTTTCCTTACGGCGTTTTCCTTTATCGTAAGCGAGTCGAGGTTGATGAAAATTATTATATACATTAGTCAGCGGGCGCTTCACTGTCTGTACACAGGGTTACTGGTATCTAACGTATAACCTTCCAAAGGCGCATAAGGATTAACATCTTTTTGTGTTACGACTTTTGTTTAAACGTAAATACAAAAATACGTACAAGAAATAAATAAAAGGTGAGTGTACTGTAGGCGTGGTGGAAGGCAGCGCCCACAGCGTGGAGCAGTACCTGGCAGCAGACGGAGACCCCGCGCGTGCGCTGTCTGCGCGTGAGGTGGCGCTGCTCGACCGCGCCTCCGCCTTCGACTGCGGCCACACGCTCGTGCATCTCGCCATACGGTCTGATCTCATTCTTAAACATTTACATTTACCATGTACTCACAAAATAATTTCTTTAAATTTCCTTTGCCGACTCTACTCAAATGAGTAACAATTTTGTACACTCCTCAGTGAGCCAACTTTAAAATAGATTTTGCATGATGACGTTACAATTTGCTCTTATTGTGTACATGTTACAATTTTAGTTATGTATTTAAAAAAATCATAGCACTATTTATTCGTTATTGATTTCATAGTAGAAATTTTAAGACAATTTGACCAAAACTCTTCCAATTTGTTTTGCATAATCAACAGAAATATTCAAATGCAAACAGATTAATAAAATAAATGAATAAATTCCGTCCCCATGCAGGTTCCAAAGACAAGACATCCTCTCCACGCTGCTGTCGCGGATATCGGGCGGCGGGCCCGGGCTCAAGAGGTCGCCATCCTACGTCGGTATGATATTTTCCTTCGTTAAGTGAAACGTCATAATCATCTGTGCTGCGACGTTAAATAATGTGTGAACAGACAAAAAATACTTTATTTATTTAATATAGCGTGTATTGTATATTAAAGACGGAGATGTAGTCGAGGGCATTAAACACTATAGCATTTTCGACTGATACACAATGCTTTATGCATCATCTATTTACTCTAATGTTAAAACAACGAGAATAAAATACAGTTTTCTATGCAGCGCCGGACCTGGCGACTGCGATCCGCCGCCACATGGCCAGCTGTATCCGCCACAAGAAGGGCAACTTCCCGTGTCGGTACATCAACGAGTTCTGCACCTTCTCCTTGCCCGCAGGTAACGGAAACATTCTTGCTTGTCCCATGTGTTATTTGTACTTTATGCCCGCCTATGCACTACCGGGAAACAGCTTGCCGATTTTTGGCCGTGTAGATATTTTTCCGTGTAGTAAAAATGCTCACATAGAAACTACGCAATGTCCGTTCTTTCGCGCATTTATCTGAGTGCGCCTAGTGCATAGCCGACAATTTATAGGAATTCGAGAAGAAATGTATCTTATATGCTATGCCAGTTTATATTCTACGTGTGTAACAAATTTCAGTAAATTCTGTGAATTTTGTACTAATAACAAAAATATACTAATGAAATAATGTTCTGTAATTTATAAAATTCAACAGAGATTTTACGTCTAGCCGCCTGGCTGACGTTAACCCTCTTTGGCAATGCTGTTATTGCCACAATAAGTGTTTTCAAAGATATTATCTGTAAATCATAACAGCGAATGTTTTTTTTTTAACGAAATAATTGTTTTGATGTAGAAATAGAAGAGCTCCCAGCCGCGATACAAGAGCAGCTGTTCTCGGAGCTGCTGGACCGCGACGCGCAGCACACGCTGGAGACAGATCTGCCGCTCATCAACTGGTCGCACGAGATCACTCTCACACTCGGTAATATAGCTATGGATTGCTTTGTATCATCATTTGTCTTCCACTAGCGACCCGCCCCGGCTTCGTAGACATGCCATACGTTATAAACTTTCATTTCGAATGACTCTAAGCTTTGCAGTTAAGTTACGAAGAATTGCAGCTCGACCTGACGCTAGGATATGTATAATGTATATACCTAAAATTTGAGGTTGACTGGCATATAATGTTTTTAGCAGTTTAAATAAGTTTGTTATAATTATATATCAATATATATTTACTAGATTATGTTATAAAATTAAGCACAAGAGTGCTACTTATGTCAAATCAAATATATACATATATTGTTAAGCTACAAAAATGCATCGCGGCACATATTTCGCCCTTTACGATAAATTGAAATTTGTGGAGTGCAGTGTACACTGTACAGGGGTAGTACTTGACTGGGTGACTTAGTAACCAACTCGTCAAGTACTGTATGGTTTGGTTCTGATTTGTCAAGCCATGCAAAAATTGTTCCAGTCTCATTTGTGTATCGATTTGTCAAACCAAAAAATTAATATGATGCTGTTTTGTGAACATATTAGCAAGTTGTGACTCGTCTCTCGTACGTGCCATTTAATACGGGGCGTTCGGACGAGTTCATGAATGATTTTATTTCTACCATATCTTCGAAAGCATCGTCACTATCACAGTAACTGTGCAGGGTCGCGGCTGTACGCGCTGTGGAACCGGTCGGCGGGCGACTGCCTGCCCGACGCGCTGAGCCAGGCTGCGTACGGCGTCTTCGACCGCAACAACGCGCTGCGCGCTGCGCTCGCCGCCTCGCTGCACGACGCGCAGCGCAGGTGATACGCTCACTCTCTCTCTCTCTCTCACACTCTCTCTCACACTCGACCACTTTGACGACGGACGGTTTTAACCACCGGGCTTCGTCGTACGAAGCTACTAAGGACTCACAATTGTAACAGCTGAAAGGCAATAGCTTTCCCAAAAAGGGTAGACGCCAGACAGGTGGCGTGTAAAAAACTATTAATTTTGAAGATTTAGCTATATATTTAAATTTATCTTTTATTATACATGTTCTGGTGCGTCCCAGTTTCGAATGTAATCACGAAGACGAAAGAGAAAGATAAATAGCTAATTGTACCGTTTGGTATTTAACAAGAATGAGCGCAAAGCTTTACTTATTAGAAATACATGATAGAGAATGTGTTTCCGTCCCTTGATCAGCTTCTACGAGCGCTGGCAGGCGTGGGAGCGCTGGCAGGCGGCGCTGCTGCAGTACGCGCCGGAGGAGACGCAGCTGCGCGCGGAGTGGGCGCGGCTGACGGCGGCTGCAGCGCGGCCGGGCGCTGCGTTACATCAGCTGCATGTGTTCGCGCTCGCGCACGTGCTGCGTCGGCCCATCCTCGTCTACGGGGTCGACAGGGTCGACTCCTTCCGGGGGGAGCCGCTGGGGTTCGCCAGGTTTCAAGGTCAGTCAGCCTTCTCACGCTTGACAGACGAGGAAGGTGCCGGGAAAACATGGCTGTCGTCCCCCGATATGAAAAAACAACAGACAGTTGCAAAACCACTATTAAGCTGAGTTGTAGCTATCAAAAAAGCCTTGTCAATCAAGACCTTCACAGACATAATTTCTCCTAATTACGGAATTTCACAAACAGTGCTCGACCGACCTATCACGCCAAAAAGGCTTACCCGTTATTGTTTTTTTACATTATTTTTTTCTAGTAATATAACAAAGTACATAAGATTTGTGTTTACCAGTAGTTTGTAGCTTGCGAGAAATTACTATTTAATATAAAAATTGCCTGTGAAGGTCTAATTTCTGAATAAATGATTCGAATTGAAATTATGTTTAAAAATATACAAAATCATTAAGATTGTATGTAACGCTGACGAGAGTGTTTGTCGGCAGGCATCTACCTGCCGCTGCTGTGGGAGCCGTCGTTCTGCTCCAAGTCGCCGCTGTGTCTCGGCTACACGAGGGGCCACTTCTCCGCGCTCGTCTCCTTGGACTACCACAGACATACATACATCTGCCGGTACGTCTCAGTGGTGAAAAATAGACGCCCAGAGCCCAATAATGCCAAGTCTTGGCCATCTTTACATGTCAGACCATTGGCACGCATAATCTCTTTGACGTCATCAAGCGTCTCTTACCAGAACCTCTGCCTAGCTAAACTAAAAAGAAAGAATCCAAGCCAGTCAAAATAATGTGTAATGGTTTGTTATTATTTTTAGAGAACAACAAGAAGAGAACGAAGAATGTATATTCCTGCCGCTGAGCGACTCTGACGGCAAACTGTTGCCTGTGCACTTTCTCACGTGTGAGGAGGTGAGATTGCTTTCCGTGTGACTAGCTCCCATAATATGTGCGGCTATGGTTTCTCCCACTGCACTCGGGCTCCCTTCATGACCACTTCTGATAAAACTTGAGTGGTTCGGTTCTTGCATGAAATGATTTAGTAACCTGTGGCTTAAGATTTACCATCGACACTCAAAGAAGAAGATAGCAATATCTTTATATATCTAAAACTGTGCAAACCTGAGAAAGATCTGGTATTATAATTACTCTTCTACCTATATTCTGGAATTACTAAAAAGTCGTCAATGTAGCTAACACTCCGTTTTAAAAAATTATTTATTTTGAAAAGTTACATAACCATTTTTTAACACGAAAGAGCAACATTTCATTCCATATACGACTCGATATTTAAGAAATACTTAATTATTCCTTATTAAATTTTGAAATCAATCTATCAGTAGGCTGAGTATAAATAAATAAATATATTAGGACAAATTACACAGATTGAGCTAGCCTCAAAGTAAGTTCGAGACTTGTGTTATGGGATACTACCTCAACGATACTATATTTTATAACCAGAAAAAGATAATTTTCCATCATGACCCGACCGGGGATCGAACCCGGGACCTCGGACTGTATGGATCGAAGGAAGTAGCAATTGACCTCTTATTAATTGTTGAACATGGTAACACCGTGAACCAGATGGTGGACGCGGAGGGCGTGGTGCGGCGCTGGGTGTCCGCCTGCGTCACGCGCGGCGGCGTCTTGACCGCGCGGCTGCAGCTTGGTCCGCGGCCGCTGCTGCAGGCGCAGCTGCTGGAGGAGTGGCTCAACCACTACCGCCGACACGCGTATGTCTCTACATAATACCTAACTCACTTGTGTCTCGTCCTGGCGTACTCGTGGAAAGGACGGATGTGACAGACAGGAATCTGTCACGCTTTGACAGTAACTTAAAAGCGAAATTTAAAATTGTTAATGACCCGAGGTCAAACATAAGGTAATAATCATTTTCGCTATATGAAACTTTTTATGTTTCCAGCCAGCAAGTCCGCGGCCCTCATCCGCCGCGGCTGCGCGCCGACCTCTCCAGCGACCCCGACACTGACATCGACTGATACACACACATACAATACTATACATACCTCACACTCACCACATAAACCCATGGCACAATTGCTCCGTCGTGCTCCGCAGCGACGACAAACGTTGCCGCGTTGTTTCACGCGTGTTTTGACACTGACGTTCAAAGACGTACGTCAAAATTCCATTTTTGCATTGATCCGTCGACGGAAGTCAATCCGCAACAGAGGACGACGGATCAATGTGGCCAGACCCTAACCGCAGGATACCACTCAAGGTTTCACATGATGCAGGATCAATGCTTAGGATCTAGGGTTCCATAGTTGGCGCCACTGTCGAGCGAGGGCCTACTCACTAGCACTACGACAGCGCACAACACAAACGTTCAAATTTGCCTTAGAAATTAACCTCATTCGACACCAACGCCTCTAGCGGTGAATTCACTAGTATTAACCCTCAAGAGCAATCGTTACAATAGTTAACGTCATTCAAGATCCCAAGATCCCACGCCTTGTATCAAGTTGAAATAGATTTAGCATCAAATTGGCAATTTGGTCAACCGTTTAACAGTTATGTGGAAACTAACCGCTCACCCGCCACAGAGGATTTTGGGTGTTATTCTATATATGTTGACCCACAACTAACAAGTGCACATACAACCATACACTGTTTTACTACCACTATATCATCTGACAAAATAATAATTATAACGCAATAAAAAATGTTCTTTTTAAGAAAATGATTGAAGAAACCTATGATAAAATTCTCCAGTTCAAACTGTTGAGACTGAAGCAGCTATATTGTGATACCAGCTTCGAGCTGCGAACGTTTGTTTTAAGATATTAATTGAAATCTCTTTATATTAACTTGTACCTGGGTGGGTTTACTCCCGGGCATAGGTCGGGCGCAAACGTTTCCGTCCGGCGTAAACCCAGCTCTGCTGCGTACATGAAGCTATAGGTAAAACTGGAGACAATACTCCCAAGAACTTTTTCATCCAAAGTACATGTATTGCTATCCCTTTCGTCAGTAGCCCAACCTCCCTTGCGCACTGAAAAGTATAAATAACATATTTTACCTATGTATATATCATAAACCTAGTCGGGCTACCGATCAAAGAGATAGCAATATAATTATGTACCTTGCATCAAAAAGTTCTGTGGAAACTCCAGTCATATTTATAGCGTCATGGCTGGAGCCTTAAGTTAAATAACCCGACTGCCGAAAAAATATGTCCTATGTTATCAGAAACTGGAATATTCATCGATATATCACACGGCAGTACTTATTTTTATTACATAAATCAACCGTAACAAATGTACAGGTACATCCCCTCGTTTAGTAATATAATATAATTTATGTGTTAAAATATCTTGTCTTTTTCACGTTTGTTTTTTTGCGAAAGCCATAAGCTGTTGAACCTTGTGGCTCGGTCAAAATACATTTTCAGCAAGCATAGAGTCTTATGCAGATTTGCTACTGAAGTTTTTGGGTTGTATAATGTTTTATTTTCCGTTTTCAAGACAAGACAATGTTTTCAAAATAATAAATCCTAGTTGTTAAGTAAGGCTCGCTCATGCGTTTAGTTACAATAGTGAAATTACTAATTAGTATCACTAATTGAATCGCAATAACGACGTTAATCGGATAGGAGCGTCACACATCGCATGCGTTTCCAATGTTTTGACATTGACAGCTAAAGGATGTGGGCATGGTGTGTGCAATGTAACTAGAAATATTTTAGTTTAGAAAATTCGCATTTTGATTGCTCTCAAAATGCGTCTTGACCTCAGCCAATCGCATTAGAAAAAATATACTATTTCATCTATGAATTTACAATGATATCGATTTATAAAACTTAGTTATGATTGGAGTGGTAAACAAAAAAAGGGAGGTAATTTTGTACAAAATTACAATAGCACATTATGTGTCAAGTAGATCTGATGAACATGAATTAGTTTAGATTTCTGTGATGTCGCTCTATTGATAAATAAAAAAAAGTTTAAGACAATCTACACGGCCGAAGTCAGAGCTGGTCGCTAATATGTGTAGAATTAAATTCTCTAGCTGCCAATGCTTAGCAAATGTGCAATATTAACAAATGTTTTGAAACAATAGATAAAAATAAGTGTTATTTTGGCTAGTCTAACACTATGCACGATTGTGTATCGCTTGCTGAGTGTTTAAAATTCTAATGACAGCCTTAACTCAAACGCAATAAGGTCCAATCCGCTAGTTTGCGCTAGCATATTTTTAGTCGTAATTTTTGTGTGTGTATTTGGTTTCGCATAGACAATAATTTGCCACGTGTCGCTAGAGTGAGTGAGTGTGTATAGCCCTTTAGGTCGACTTATAGCTATATAGGGTACAATATATAAATCTCTCACCAAGATGTTGATCAATACACGAGCTATTCGCGATCTTTTTAAGGTACTATATCTACCTAATAAATAATGATATTTTAATGCATTTTTACAGTACTCTTCATCTCTGCTTATTTACTTTTCAGTTGTGTTCGCTTTTCTTATAAAAGTTTATTTCTTTGCCTCTGAAGATCGCGCGTAGTCTGACCATACTCGCCGATGTCACTAGTTGTTAATTGCAAACAAGTGCAAATGTTATGCTGCCTTCTCACATGACGCGCCACGTTTAAGCCTCGTTTACACTACGCAACTTTGAGCTCATTTCCCACTCGGTGTAATTTACACGACGTATTCTTACACTTGTGACAATAAATGAGTAAGACCATTGCTGACCGTTAATATTTTGTGTAAATGAGGCTTTGAAAAATGCATTAGAGCTATTAGTTAAAAATATGTGTCCAGGAGCTTTCTTGGAGAAACGGGGAGATAGATCCAGACATGGTATGTTTGGGGTTCAGCCTGTAGTCATACAAATTCATCATTGCACATAGTTGTTATATAATTATAAAGATCATGTGAAACACAAACGCATTATATTTTACTAACACACATACATGTCTGGATAGTTATATATTTCAACGGCAGTTGATGGTGAAAACAAAAAAAAGTAAAACACTCAAAGAAAATATAATATTAAATAGAGTCCAAGCTTAATACGATCACACATTCTGTTTACAAGTTTACGTCCGACCGAATTTCGTTCCATTTCGACCAATTTGCACTACGGGTTGTTTTCAATTTTTCTATCGATAGACATTTATCAATTTTTACATTACTTGAGCGGTATAACAAGCTTGGGCTCTACTGTAACAAACTGTGTAAAGCTATATATAGAGACTACAAGATTTTATGAGTTACGTCACTGTACAGAGAGTATAAGGTTATAATATTTATTATAGTTTGGTTACATGTAAATAATACTAAATTGGTTTGCAATTCTAGATGTATAGATATCCGCTTAGCGTAAATAGACGACTTTCTCGCCTTCGTCTAAAGGTTTCAAATTCGCAGTTCGCTGTATGTTTATATTACGGATTGCAAGTTCGGGGGGCAACTGTGTTTATTTAAAATATTTGTTAAAATCGCAAAACCACTAAATACATTGATTGTTTTTCTGTTGACATTATTTTTTCACAATATTGTTAGTATTCGTGTTAGTAATAGTGTACGCAATAGGCATCAACATCGATGTCACTTTGGAAAAATTGTAGAGAGTAGTAAGACAGCACGTCGCGACGCGTCTACTGCGGCCTCTATTAAAACAGAAAAAAAATTGAGACTCGTAATTATCTAATCACCAAAGCACAGTTGCCTACGGGACTAAAAAAGACTTATTACTGAAATGTAAAGTTAAATTGTGGAAAAGATTCGTGTCAGGGACTCGCTAGGGATTTATTGAATCGTTCAAAAGTTTGTTTACTGATGTAAATAGTGATCCGTCATAGCTACACTATGAGACAGATTCGTTTTAACCACGTTACATTAAAAACTATATACTTAAATACCTACTAATTTTAATCAATAAAGCACTTATTTTATGAAGCTGTTCTATTTTTGTTTTATTTTTTCCATCATCAAGGCTGTATGGTATGTATTTTAATACATTCGACTTTCATAGCAATACGCAAAACGTATCGAGACAATTTTTTCGGGGAGGGCTTGAGGTTAGTCTGTGGCTGTGGCTTGGGGATCAGAGTTTATCTCTGTGGTTTATCTCGAATATTTTTTTTAGGTGCACTATCTAGATTGACTTCTGTGTGCATTACACTTCGCAGAGTCGTGCGTGTCGTGTCGTGTCACAAACATTGAGAATAAAAGAGTTTGGTCATACCAACGGGTCATAAACAGAAACCGAGGTGTATTTTTTGTGGGTCCTTTTTCTAGAAAAGATATATTCTGAATTTTACCAAGTATTCTTCCGCCCCCCGAAGGAAATTAAATACAATACTGATTTCACATATCTTATTCAACAGTCAAGAATCACTATATTAAAGTACTTTAAAATAGTGTTTAAATAAGGGTGTGAGTGGCGAGCGTAAGAACTAGATGAATAGTTGAGCCGTAACAAATGTAATCATATTTATTATTAATTTATAGCTGTTAGTAGTTATTCAAATAGTACCTATGGTTAATTAGTAGGTACAACTCGACGAAGTACCTACTAATTCCATGTATGGTATACACAAGTTCATGTGAAACACAGATATATGAACATTACTGTTCTGAAATCTGTGATGTGAAATTAGACACAGCTATAGATAGTATTATTTTGAGTATTTTGATAGTAAAATATTGAATTTTATAAATATACAGCCACATTGAAGGTAAATGAAATGAACTACTATTATAAACCTATTTCTAGAAAAAAAAAATATTCAAGGCTCTGCGCTGTGACTGCGAAAAGCCGAGAAATCTTTCAAGCAGAAAATTAAACAATAGTTTCGAACGCGCCCGCATTTGCCGTAGTCGTGGCTGTCTTTAGTGATGTATTGCATGTACGCGGTTTCGAACGTACTTGGCGAATGACAGCTGCTTGCTTGAAGTTGCAGCTTGCGCCGATTATTGAAAATAATTTAAAAGTACATAATTCTGTGAGATTTTCTGAGTTAAATCTACAGACAAACATAGGGAAAAGTGTTTGTGAAACGTTCAAGTGCTTAGTGATGGTGATAAGAGAGTCTTGCTCTTGATACAAGTGCGTTTGCTGTTTGGTCAACGAAGTTCTGCGAGCAAGTGGAACAAAATGGGTGAGTACACCGGCAAATGCATTTGAATTGTTCCTCAAATATTAGCTGTAGAAAAAAAAACACAAAGAAAGAAAGCAGGTCAAAAAATATGCTAAGATGCTATTTTCTGATTGGAATCCCACTGCCGCTCGCTTTCCTATTATTGGTGCAGTTATCGATTTTTCTCATGCGTCCCTTGCCTCGTAAGGAGGTTAAAACATTAGTTCTGTGGTTATAATTACGTTTAACTACCAGTTAATTACTGTCCAGTGCTTGAACTTGATTTACTTTTATATGTTTTTAATTTTACAAATGTGTTTCTTTAGCCTTGTTCATTTAAAATGATGACGATAAATTTTTATCGTCATTATTTTGGATTAAAATGCACGAAATCAAATCAATGAAGTTGTTGTGAATAGGATTTAATATCCATAGCGACCCACATTGTTTTCAATATTTTAGTAATACTTTAATCAAGGGTAATACATGTCTGAAAATGAAACTAAGAATACCAATCAGATAAAAACCGGCTGTGATAGCTGTGGAGCAGTAGGTATGTGGCAAAGTAATTAGCACCATTATACCAGCTTACATCTACAGAGTCTAAACACTTAGTCCTTGGCTCAACTTACTGAACATTGTTAGCATCATTATCAACTGACTTTATTATTTATTACACTATTATCACTAAAGTTTACATCTTACCAAAATGAATACCATAATATCTGGTTGTCCGTGAAATGCAAATATTATGCACACATTCAACTGCTGAATTTTAACAACCAATTGTATGTTACACAAAAACTGTAGAACTGTGTCTCATAATTCTGTTATTTTATTTAATTCTCATAATTCTCATAAATCTGTGTCAGTCATAATTTATCAACATGACCTATGATTTGCAATATTTAGTAGGTATTGAATGATTTTAATTACAACATCTATCATTTCATATAGACACTAGCTAAAAAAATGTCAATTTACTTATTTATTATTATGTACACAAATGAAAAATTTACTGAAAACTGTATATACAGTAAGAACAAGTTCAAAGGTTCTACTTATTTCAAAAGAAATCTCTTTCATTAAATTTATGTTCCTTGCATCTTCATTAGTATTTTAATTCTATAATAGTATTTTAACATTATTAAAAATATATTAATAGTAGGCACCTTTTTATATATAGCCTGTATTTTATATACCAAAATTAAAAGT
This sequence comes from Plodia interpunctella, assembly GCF_027563975.2. Taxonomy (NCBI): domain Eukaryota; kingdom Metazoa; phylum Arthropoda; class Insecta; order Lepidoptera; family Pyralidae; genus Plodia; species Plodia interpunctella. The sequence continues at coordinate 6,979,362 of NC_071317.1, forward strand.
ACCTTCATGTTACAAAAGCATACTTTTTGATATTTTTACGAATACAAATTTCTTTTCCGTGCACTACTGATAAGTTGTCATTAAAATGCAACATACTGTGACATTGGAGTTTATCATCAGTGTGGAGTGTTTTCGCACATACATAATTAGCTAGTGGAGATAATTGTTTCCATTTGTGCGTCACTATCTGATAACTAGCATAATATTACCCTGTTATGTGGCACAGTACTGTACTAAATTCGACAATGGTTGAAATGGAAGGTACATTTGTCCAACAGTGGGACATATATCATCTTCATATAGAAACGGTATATAAATATAAGCATAGTCTAAAAAAAGTACAATTACCACAGAAATCATAATGTTACACATGAATAAACTCAAAAGACGATTTTCATGTAAGTTTGCACTGAGATAGACTAGACCATCAGGAGCAAAATTAGGTAACTTTTATTTATCATGGACATAGTTGCAATAGAATTTGTTTCAAAAGCATTTTATCAGCTCATTTTGAAGCACCTAATAATATGTACAGTACAATAAATGGGTGTCATTGCAGCAAAATAGTTGCAGTTCCCTAACAAGTACAATTGGGTCATGTAAATTAATGCAAGCAGCACTGGTGCACGCCCACCACCCATCAAAACTTCTGCATCCAAACTTGCTAGTATTAAAACTACAGTATTGCAATTATGCGATGGAAGAGTTGTACTCGTCGCAGCTAGTAAGTACATAAATAATTGATCAAAAAAAAATTAAAACAGGCAGTAGCTCACCCATATCTAATGCTAAATAATAAATATTTGAAACATTCCAGTTTAAATTGTAGTATTGTCTTTGGCCAACAGAGACAATAACGTATTTGTGCCCAAACAAACTCATTCACTGGTCTCTGAGCGTGACCTTGTGTTTTGTACTTTGTTTCTGATGTTATCTTTGTCACATTACTGGCGGTATGTACTTGACGCTAAGTTTTTAAGATTTCGCATGACTTCCGCATATACGAATTATCATAAATCAATTCGAGCAAAGAGCCCGCCTTTTAGTTCCCAAAGGTATAAGACGTGATACTACTGTCAAGGAACTAGTCATTCTAAGACTTTTGTCTTACCCCCTCACATTTGGAATTAGTCGTCGCTTCTAGGAATTTAGAAGTATCTAATATTCGCATTTATAATATTAGTATGGAATGGATGGGAAAATCACACTTTCACAACTAAACCCCTGAACCGAGTTTCATGAAATTTCCTATTCTCATAGTTATATATACGAGTTCAAACATGCGGCTACATTTTTTCAAATTACTACCACCAATGACCAGATATGGGCTTTGAAAAGACACCCTGTACATTTTGCTGCAAGCTAGCGCAGCGCGCAGCGCGTTCGTAAGCTAGCGCAGAAAGCGGGGCTCTACCACGCTATTACTATTTTATTACTATAACTAGTATTGTTGCTAGTACAATTTTATTACTTTCTGGTCCAGGTCAGGATCTTGTTTATCTGTTGCCCACGACTCCGTCAGCGTGGGCCTCTAAATTTATTGCGCTGACGCCTAGGCTACGTCCTTTCCACGGTCCAACTCCATACGAGCTTGGTTGTATAAGCTACTGGTCGGTAGCGAGGTTCGGCCACGTCGCCGTGCCGCGTGGCCGGCAGCCGGTGGAGCGGCACTGAGTCCGGTGTCGGTGTCGATATCGGGTGCGCCGCTCCGGTTACAGACACGTACAGCCGGGAACAAAATCTTTGGAGATCTCGCAGTAGTATACCTGTATTATTCTAAAAGAAGAAGAAGGATACCTGGATAATGGGAATTTGGCACCGGCAATCACAGCGTACCTATGGAGGGATAAAAATAGAATTCTTCATTCGGATTGATCGATATCATCTTTGGTCCCACTTAGTATATAAAACCCACATTTGTTAATTGACGTATTTGAAAAGGCTGCTGTGAAGTTTGTTGTCCCGAACAAATTTGACTTATTTTTTTCATTGATACATGTTTTACGTGTTCCACTAGGATCCTCTATGTCAATGCCCCAAAGGATCGAAAAGCTTGCTCTGCTCTGCCACTATGATCCCCAAAGGAGTCCTTCACGTCCGATTTTGTTAAAGTTTCGCGTTGCCAAAAGACGCCAGCGTCTTTTGGCAACGCGAAAGTCAAGATAAGCAGATAAGCAGCCTATATCCAGATATAGGCTGCTTATCTTCTCAACAAATGTAAAGTAGAAGAGGGGCTGTTGGGGATAATTTTATATTTGAGTGTCAATAATGAATCTAAAATGTATGCCATATTGCAAATGCAAAGAATATATTTGCAGCGTTTTATGTACAAGGACGAATGTTTCATTCGATAAAGAAGTTCGTACTGATAACAGAATGTTGATAACTCGAACATACCGCCGATAACACCTAAGAATTAGTTTTCTTCAGCAACATTATTGCAATCGAAACTTGCAGAAAGCGTCAATACATCAAGCAACAGCCAGCATCTGTACAATGTCTAGATTGCCTGATTTCCGAATGAAGATTTAAAGAGTTACGAATTTTCGGATAAACTAATCGATATGATCACCGACCAGATCGCCTACAGGAAGCTGTATAATAAAGTACACAAATAACAAACATCCAAAATGCGGAGATGAAGACAACGTATCTGTCTTCTACGACAATATGAAGAACTGTGCCAATGACTGTACACAGCACTACTTCGACCTTCGTCACGAAAGAACGGACAAGACAAGAAAGTGTACAGTTATCGCGTTACTCGGCTGGGATACGGGGAAATCTAACGCGACGATCCCTGGATGGGCCCGGCTCATGGCGATACGTGCTGGTATTTCTACGAAACTTTATCTAAGTAAGTTCCCGAATAGATATGGAATAGAATGCGCTTTTGTCGTATAAAAATATTCTCAATTCTTTTGCACCAACGGCCGGTTCTCGACCTTGCCGCTCCAAGCGGGAGCTTAGACCGAAATCGTGAACCGGCCGTAAATGCAGCTTCTGGATGAAGGTTATTGAAAACAACAGAACAAATTATCTCATTTCCATGGCGATAAATGTCGGAATCAAATTCTTTGAATTTTTTTCATGTAAACTTCAAACGAACTGTTTCAGGTTTACATCAAAAAATATCGAATAGGATAAGTTGAAATATTGTAATCTGAACTGAACCTAGTGAGACCAACCAAGGGAGGAGGAACCTTTGTTATTAATATTTGAAAGTTATAAGATGACCTAAATATTATGCAATAGAAAATGAAAACTGGAAATTTATTAAGAAGTCACTAAGCCATACCCAAGTGGTGTTAGTTACAAACTTACTGTTACTATTATCCATAACTTATCTGTAGTGTAAGCAACGATAAAGCACGCGACAATTCGCTAGTTAGTGCGCCGTTTGTAACTGTTATCCCATCATGAGATCATGATCCATCGATTATAGACGCGCGACGTGTCGTGTCAACGGTACCGGCGATATGAATATAAATGTATTTATTCAAACTTATGAAAATGGTGCGGGCTCCGACGCTCAGTGGTTGAAAATATACCGAGAAACGCTCAGATAAGAGAGAGAGAGAGATGATAAACACAATAGCAAAATTTTATTGAAAACTTAAATTACTTTGTGCAAAATAATGCCCATGTCGTGTTTTTTTTTGCTTCTGACTGCAAATCCAAAAAAGCGGGATAGTAAATTCTGGAGTCCGAAATCGGGATCTGCCAAAATTTGGGACGTCTAGTACCGCTGGTCACCTCTCATCACATGTCCCACGCATTCGGTATTCACTTTTCCTTTCAAAATCTCGTAACATCAAAACGGGGTTCATTGGGTGAGCCAGCCGGTTGTAATTAGTAATTTGGATAGATTCCAGTCGGATGCAGGTGAAGGCGAGCCGGAGTTTATGTACAGTCGATATCAAGTCAATTATGTACGGATCTTATTGCGGTGTAATACCGGCGATTTTGCATGGAATTTGGGTTGGTTGATGTGTTGTGTATACTTACCGGTTTGCGAAGATTGTTATTCGCTTGATTGGGTTTTGATGCAGTGAGTTTTGTTTATGGTCACAGCTGGATGATTGAAAACAAAGAGTGGTTTCGTTTAACAGAAAATATTTACTTCAATTAACTTAAGTGATAGATATATAGTATAGTAAGTACCAGAGTTCTTGAGTTCTATGGTATCTAGAAGATTCCCAAAATCCACAAAGCTTAGGGCACATACATCATTATACACAGTTAATAAGAGTGAGTGAGAATTATTTCTTATAGAAGAAGATTTCTTATTATAGAAGAATTATAATATAATAGAAGAATTATTTTTAGAGACATTTTAGAGATGTAAACGCTGACTCAAATCAACCGCATGAAAACACTTCAGAAGATTTGCTATCGAATTTTCAAATTTGTAAAGAGTCGCCAAGTTACGTTTAGTTACGTGTCGTATGGCTTATAATAGCTTCGTTATTATATTGAAGGTCAGTAGTGTCTACCAGCTGCTCACACACACTATTGAAATATAGCCGAATGCCTTGTTTGACACGAGTAGTGATTAGTGAGTCAATGTTGTCGAGATAATTTATCCCATTTGTATTGGGTCCGGAAAAAGTTTATGATAAAGAAAATTAGTAACTGAATATTGTCATGTTTTAAAGAACGCTTGTTCGTGTCCCGAATTAGCAAGATATAAAAAGCAAATCTAATATTTCAGCATTATGATCCAGTCACGCTCGCTGAAAAAGTTGTGTTGAAAAATAAAGTGATGGTCACGATGTCGACTAAGACGCCTAATACTCCGAACTTGAGATAGTCTCTAACCGGATCAGGATAAAAAAATGCTCGTTCTTTCGGACTAAACCAGATACAAGAGTTGTGTCCTCTTCCTAATCAAATTGTTCCTTTCTAAAATCTATCTAAGTACATTTTTTGCATTGTGTGTGATTTAGGATCTATCTTAAGAGCGATAGCGGTAATATAAACTTAATGTTCCATTAATCAAGTGAGCTGGCTCTTAAGTGCGAACTACGGTTGCTGGATAACGTGGTATCTGACACAGTAGTTCCTAGCTCGCGATAACTGTAGTGCGACCGGGACGCAACGGGAGACAACCGCAGACACCTACCTTGATTGGACAATCACAAAACTTTGATTCTAATCGACGTTGAGATTGTAGTGAGATAAGTCCAAAGTCCTCTACCAATGTATACTCGACGACCTCGGTGGCGAAGTGGTAAAGTGCTTGCCTCTGAACCGAGAGGTCCCGGGTTCGATCCCCGGTCGGGTCATGATGGAAAATGATCTTTTTCTGATTGGCCCGGGTCTTGGATGTTTATCTATATATGTATTTGTTATAAAATATAGTATCGTTGAGTTAGTATCCCGTAACACAAGTCTCGAACTTACTTTGGGGCTAGCTCAATCGGTGTGATTTGTCCTAATAGATTTATTTTTTTATTTATTTATTTTTTTATACTCATCAGAATGTACAGATGTAGACTCATCTCAATATTTGTCAACTAAACGCAAATTCATCCTTTATATATTGACAAGCTGCAATTTTCGAAATTCGATCCCCAGAGCGTAACGCTTTCTTAAAAAGTCTACAACATATCAGTGACTATTATAAACCTTGGTATTCACGGCATGCTGTGTTTGCTTTGCCAAACCGAATATGTGTCAATCTACTATGCTATCTTCTTGGCGTATCAATGCTTTGCATCGACTTATTTAAATTGTCTCCGAAAAGCATTCTGCCATTTTAACAGCCTGATCGGTGGCCGCCATCAGGTCATCCTCGGTACAGATGTTTGGGCATAGGATGCAGGATAACAAATGCTTCATTGTTTGGTGAAAGTCGCCGCTTAGCTTAAAATCTCCACCTGGTCTGTTATGTTTTAACAAATACTAATAATTTGCCACCGGGACGTAATGGGACAGCACAGACACTAACTATTAAAGTGGACTAAAATAAAATTGGTACCAGCATTCCTTGAATAGCGGGGCGGGACATTCATGTGCAACGCTAAATTAATTACTAATGGACATACACATGTCTAGTCGCGCTATATACGGAGTTTCCGGGAGCGCCGACCTGTCCTCCAATCAAATATCGTTGGATATGCTGTATCAAGACTTTCAGGTTGGGAAAAAGTTGAAAGTAATTTTAAATGTAGACTGAAATTGAAACCGTGTCGACTTAATCAATAACCCAAGACAGATTAAAAGCTGTATTTTTTTATAACCAAATATTACGCTCCTCATGTTTCGTTCTAAATGGTAGATGTCACAATCGAAGCGTCCGAGAGGAACTAATCTATCATTTTACATGATGATTCATCGATATTGATTAGAGTATACACAATGGTTTCTTCGCCTGTTCCATCCTCGCCGTTGTAGATGCGGTGATCTCAAATTCTAACTAGCGGTCCACACTAGTAGCTTCAGGAAATATAATCAACCTCACTTCATCGTCTCTTCAACTCTCAACACTATGTCTATTAGGTTTATGTGTGCGCAAATGTGTCTTCCTTTTCCTCCATTTCCTGTAAGTCCTCCATTGCCAACCAAATCTTTAGTAACATTTCAACACAATCCATCGATCTCTAAATACACATGGGGAACCATTTAACATAGCTTATTTGTCACGATGATCATTAAAATTGTGGACAATTAAGATTTTAACAACAAAAGAAATTAGATGAGTTTCCGTACACGAATTTATAACCATAACTAACCATAACCAAAACAGTTACATAATATTTAGCACTCAACTGACACAGTTCTAGAAACAACAGGTTCGCAGTAACACCTACATTTGGAAGCCAGTTACCGCCCAATTCGGCGATTCTTACTTGATGATTGAGCAACGGATGATGCAAACGAAACATTCCTCGTAACGCGAGTGAAGACGAAATCGAAATTTCAGGAAAGGAATTTGAACATGAACACGCAAGTGTTGATTTCTTGTTATGGTTGTTGGCAATTTTTTCTGCCTGTACTTATTCGTTGGTCGATTTATAAAGCAAGTGGAATAACTATATAGAGAGAGTCAATTTCACCTTATTGTTCATACCAAACCAGCATTATATTACCACTGATACTGCAATAATATTGCAATCACTTCTTATTGAGTTTTCATTTCGTTGAGTCGCTTTGCTTTCAAGATTTCCAAGTTTTAGCTTTATACTTACTAACTCTAGAATATAGTATTTTATTGGAAGACATTATTCAAAAGTTCCAATTTTCCGGGCCCAACATGCTCAAACACCGGGACTTAAGACTTAGACAATAAAAGCGCTAGAGAATGCTTTTAAAGTTTTGAACTGTTCCGTTCCAAAGTTTGTTGAAGCTATATCAGCTAGCGTAACACAATCTGGCTGATAGCTTTCTCAAAGCCTGGTTGCGCAAACACAGCGACAACCTGCCGTCCCCGGCTCGCCACGCTCCACCGCGCTCTGGGAAGGCGCTCTTTTTGCCCGCTTTCCAAATAAATGCAAGTCAGGCTTGTTAATCTTCTAAAAGGAGGAAGGTGACTGACTGACTGAGCGGTTGACCATTTATTGTTGTACTTTATCTTCATCAACTGCATTGTCTGTAACGATCTCGTACTAACAACATAATACCATTTATTATTTCCATGTGATTTTCCTGTATCTAGTTTACCTTCAATTAATATATATATATTTGTTATATTTAAGACCGGTCTTTACATTATTTTGTAAGTATTGAATAATTTCGAGATTTTTAGAAAGAAAGTGTAAAAATAGTTAGTACCTGTGATAGTAGTTCCCTGTTTGCCTTCCGGTTTTAGAGAGTACGTTTGTAAATGGTAATGTCAGAGCCATTTCAGAATTCCATTGTTTTCCAAAACACATGTTTCCATTGTCATGTAACCGTCGAGGTTATTTTGAGTCGTCGCCTGTCACAATAACTTTTATTGATAGTTGCCACATACGAAAACTATGTCAAAGATAACAAAACTTGTATTCGTTTTAATAGAAACCTATATCGATAAACAACTTCAAACCAGCTCTTGGCCTTGACAGCGATCACTATAATCTACTAAAACATTCGAATTTTAATTCGATGCTAGTGACTGCAAAAAGTTTTCATGGGTTCATTGACCATAATCGCATGCTGATGATTCCATAGCGTATGTATAGGAAGTGAAGCTTTATTTATAGAGATTGCGGCGTGCGGTGCGCCGGCGACGGCGAGGGGCGCCAGTGCTGCCCCGCGAGCTGCCACGGCCGGTGCTCTTCACAATCTCACGCGCGTTGAATTCGTTTCGAGTGCCTGTGATAATTTCGATAACGCTATACCAACCGGAGACGGCCATACGCCGGTCGACGCCGATCCACTGTTTTCGCGCTGACGAAACGTTTAGATCGATTCGGGTGTGAATTTTGGATGTTCGTAATCGCATTATCCCTGTGTTAGTGCTAATTAGTAGTGAGATGAGGCCGAAGGAGGAAGCGGACGCGAAGGTCCAATCTGGGACTTTTATACTGTCCGAGAAAATTGACGACTCCAAGTCGAAGAGAAGTGAAAAGGAGATCAAGAAAGAGATGAAGAGGCTCGAGAAGGAGAAACAGGAGCGGGAGAAACGGGAAAGGAAGGCGCGGGAGAAGGAAAAGGAGCGGGAAAAGCAGGCGAAGAAAGGTGAGGAGGCCCTGAATTGCGACACGGCTTAACTTATCGCAACCAGCGTTATCGTGATGTCATCTATGTTAGCTCGTCTCGACAGAGTTGGTTATGCCCGTTCACATGGGCATAATGAATTTTCGGCGGTTCTTAAATAGTATTCACACGGATGGAGCATTGTTGCGGTTACATCATTAGCGACCTTGATGATACGTCATTTATTAAATATGCGATTTGCCCATGATTTGCTTGAGTTCATGTAATCTGTTTTTATTTCTAATTTGACTTTATAAATTTAAATTATTACTGATTGTCTACGAAATCTTTGTCTGCTGTCACTTATTATAAATAACTTAAATGTGTTACTATGGACATTTTGATTACTTTACTTAATACGTAATTCTCGAATTCTCGTTTATCTATATATGTATTTATTATAAAATATAGTATCGTTGAGTTTGTATCCTATAACACAAGTCTCGAACTTACTTTGGGGCTAGCTCAATCTGTGTGATTTGTCCTAATGTATTTTATTATTTATTGTACGTAGCAGTAAAAATATATTCTTGATTTCACGTATAAATCTTAGGCTCTACAGTCTAGTCAAAGCTCAGAGTGGAGGTATTCAAATTATTGCGAATTCAAAATGAAGTCACGTATCACACTCCCGTTACATGATAATATTTGTGGAGGTGAATCAGGTTTTATATTTGATCTTACGAAACGCTAGTAAGTCTCGTTCAATTGAGGAATATCTCGAATAACTGAGGAAATCTCGTTAAATTTTTATTTTGTTATTGAAATAAAAGAACATGTTTTATTAAGATTGTTTAGTTTTGTTGCATTAGAAGGGGAGTCACCACACTGTACTTCGTTCGTTTACCTTTTTATTCTTAGAATTGGAATTTCTTAAAATACGCTTCTTGAAACCGGCGACATTTGGCACCGGCGTGGTTCACACCTTAGAATATTATGCCTGTAATTAATTCAAGCAATTTCTCGTAGTTCTTCCTCGGCTTCCTTGTAGCTTGTGCTTTCATTGTAGCTTTAATCAACACAAATATCATGTCTCGACCTCTCAACAAAACATAAACTTAAGATTTAACATTCACATGGTAATATTATTATTTCACTTTCTCTATTCATCGACTAGAATATAATCTATCTCAACTCTTTCATCATGCATCACAGTACAAAAAGCACAAAATTTTATGGGGGATTGTATCCTTTTGACATGAGATAAATTTTCGAGATCATCATTTTGCCCAATTTGGGGGTCGTATCAATTCTGCTCAACGGAATGCTTGCCATAATATATCGATGAGTGAAACCTCATCAATCATACGCGTGCATTTTGAGTATCACTCGATTCGCAAATCGTTTCGCTAGATATGTCTCGAAGGTTGCCCAATATCACGATATCTCGCGGTCGTCACCAGCTATCGCGAATTATTTCTGAATATTACATTCCTTGGACGGATTAGTTCTACAAATAACAGGCGTCATAGGATGACGTCTAATATCCACATCTTGTGTCAATAGTCAATTGTTTACATAGATGACATGTTGTTTTACCTTCTCGATTCACTAGTTTACGAATGTCTTAGTGTAAAATGATCAAAACCAATATTTTTAAACCTACAGTAGTCCTGAGTCCCGATCCTCAAATTTGTGTTAGAGGAAGCGGAGAACAAATATTGTTTTAATACTCATTTATTTTTTTGTCGATTCCATGCCTAATCGATTAGATTAGCGCAAAAGATAAATTTTATTATTGTTTAAGCCATTAGTCTAATGATGATTGTGTTTGCTTTGGAATTAAAACTCTTGTACAGGATTTATTAGAACCAGTTTCACCTAGTTTCAAAATACCATAAATATGATTCCCAGTACATCTATGTACGTACATTAATATAATTAATCTGCGCTTGCCGCTGAGTCACGAGTGTACAATTACTTTTTGTAATATTGTATCATTTGTAATTTAAATTCGTTCTGTCACAACATGTAATTTTACAATCATTGATATAATAAAATGCAAGACTCTTTCAGCCAGATCAGTTCTAGGGAATTGCGTGTTTCGCAGAGACAAGTGGACGGTTCTGTGTAACTCCACTGATTTACATACAAAGTCGCCGGTGTCACGAATTCTGCTTGTATAAATGATCAGACCGCGGAGAAATTGCTTTGTCCACGCTGTTGCTTTATTTGGTTAGTCAAAGCAAACTGCTTTCGTGTATAGTGGATGATATTATATCGAATGCAATTTAAAACATTGTTTCTGGTCTACCTACAGTCAGCAGTAGCGACATCGGCCACTGTACCTGTCTGCTTCCTGTGTAAGCAGTTCTTTGCTTTCATGCGAGGTGAAATGTGTCGAGTCGTTTGACGCCTGCCCCTCCCCGGAGCTTTTCCAATTAGCGCTTTGTACGTTATCTGGGTTACACTAGTTCTTTATTTTTGAAGTTTGCTCTCCATTTCAAACATACGATGGTGTCACGTTCTTTGCTGTTTCGCCACATATATTTAAAACAAAGGGTTATGTTTTAAATATATGTTGCAAAACAGTCTTTGCATTGTTTTCTGAAAGTGATCTCTTTAGATTTCTTATGACAATACGTAATTGTTGTACCTTTTTAATTTTTACATGGTTAATTTTTATGTTTAATTTTTATGGGTCTTTCACACATAATTAGATATCTTGTGCCAGGGAGAGATTTCAAGTGTAATTTGTCTGTACCACAATGAAGTCAAACACATCATGTTCATTCTGAGATGTCTCGCGTGATGCCTCGTCAGAGTCCACCGAGTCCGAAATCGATATCTGAAGACCACTGTTGCAAAACGAAATATGAATATTTATTGTTATTCATTTATGCATAAGTTACGTTACGTTAAGTTAGAATGAGGGATCATTCTAGCACGTAAAGCAGTTTTGTTTATCTTGTTTCTTGTATTTGGTATAATATATTTTGGTCTTTGAGCATATCATCTATGTTCTTCTACGTGATATAAATAGAAGACACTCCTAATGTTTGTTGGTATGAGTCATGTTATATCCATTAATATAATGTATGTTAATGATCATAATACGTTTATATAAACACTGTGTTTTATTATTTACTACCGGCCCTTTCTGGCTTCCCTCCTGTAAAAACATAATATACACTTAAACCTTCCTCTGGAATCACACTATCTATTGGAGAAAACCGCATAAAAATCCATGCATTAGTTTTTGAGTTTATCGTGAACAGACAGACAGACGCGGCAGTGGACTTTGTTTTATAATATGTAAGGATTATATAGGTACTTGTCCCTTAATCTGGAATTGGAGTTCTCACAAATCTTCAACTCAACTAATCTATCAAACTTTATTTGAGCAACTATTGGATTTTTTATACTAACAATAAGGGTGGCAGTATATTTCCACACATACTGATGGCTCAATAAATGTGTCACATGCCGACTAACTTGGTTTCGTATTGTGCTAGTGGTTTAATTTGTTAAAAGCCGTTTTTTAAATTTATAATAAGCCATGTAAAATAACAATGACAAGATCCATAAACATGGTATCTAATGAGTACTCCGCCTCGCCATTTGCTCTGACTGACGTGACGTGAACAATAACTGCACATGTGATAATGGTATCATCGCCAGATGCTTCACTTGCAGACTAGTGACACATTTATTGAGCCATCAGTGTGTGTGGAAATATACTGCCACCCTTATTGTTAGTATAAAAAAACCAATAGTTGCACAAATAAAGTTTGATCTATCAAACTTTATTTGTGCAACTATTGGTTTTCTCCCACTCAACTAATCTATTAGTTGAGTTGAAGATTTGTGAGAACTCCAATTCCAGATTAAGGGACAAGTACCTATATAATCCTTACATATTATAAAACAAAGTCCATTGTCGCGTCTGTCTGTTTGTTCGCGATAAACTCAAAAACGAATGCATGGATTTTCATGCAAGTTTCGTATTGTGTTATTGGACCTCCGAACGTGTTACGGATGTGGTGTCCGCCGATATAGTTAAAGGACAGGACTTGCCCTTGTACAAACCTTGAACATTAAGTTACGATTCAATTACTAGTTTATGTTTTGAATGTGAACCATTCACATTGTTTTAGAAATTACACCCAAATGTTGCCTCTTTTACAATTAAAATTAATTCATTGCCATTACGAGCTCTCTTCGCTTCACTAGCTCGCGACCCTGCCCTTCCTTCGTCCGTTCGTTCCCTGTGGGTCACCTTTGTATAACATTACTTCTTGATTTCGTGTCACATGTGCGGTGGTGGACTGCCTGGTACAGCTATTGTGTCACTTCGAATAAGTTGCAACCGTTGTTATCGTGTGTAGCTGCCTGCTTACGACGTCAATCTGCACTGCGTGCAGTCATAAAACGTTAAGCTCAAAGTATGTAAGCTCACGTGACTTCAAAATTACCCTGACCACTTGCCTGCGTTAGCTCTAATCTTGGGAGGTCAATAGTTTTCCTTAAGTCATACAGCAAACTCTTTAATATTACTTGATTTTAGTCAAATTTTTAGTAACTGTAATTTGGGATTGAAATGAGGAAAACTCATCGATATCGTAAATGTCTGTACTATCGCAATTCCCTATTGGCCTATTCACCGATGAATGCACAAATCGAAATGCATTGCGTCTGGTTGTTGAACCCAAAGCGTCCAAGTTTCGACTTCGTCCGACGAAACAAATGCTTGGAAATTAATTTATATTCCAACTATTGAAAAGTTATGTGAAATTTAGTTATTTGATGCGCTAACTGGCCTTATGTCATAAATTAATATACATACATATACGCATAAGAATCTCTCATCGTTTTCGTGTTTCCTTTCTTAGCCTTCCACCTGGCCTCATGAGGCCTGGTGAGACCATGGTCTTAGAGCAGAACTCAAAAGATATATATGTAATATTATTTATCTAATTATTTTTTCCAAATATGCTCCAAAAACTATGACCCAAAAACCCGTCCAACCTAAGTGTTCCTTATAATGATCAAAATTAGAAGTTAATTCCTTGCCACGGTTCCCTGGCGCCGAGCGCCGGATGTGTGTTAATTAACGCGTGTATTAGCGCCGCAAATATCCCATGGATGCCTTACAAGTTCGTGTTGTCCGTACTGTTGTTTTAAATTCCTATTAGCATGGCATCTTCTTGATTTCTTTTTATCTATCAGGTCGACATAAAGTTTTAAGTTTCTGTTTTTTCTTTTCACTCATTTTCTGTGTTCGGTTCTTTACATTGCCGTACATACGAATTAAACAAAAATATTTTTTTATTTTTGTTGAATATTTTTTATATGTACAATACCGGAATTAAATCGTACCAATACCCCAGGTGTTCCTGCCGTATTTCCGCTTGAGTCAGTGATAGGGAACTAGGGACCTAGTTCCCTATGCCATCGATGTTCAAAACATCTCGCTCATGGCCTTGGCACTTCACTTCCGCGGCTTTAAGTAGGTAAACTAAATCTAAAGTTATTGTCTGAAAAAATATATATTTTTTAATCGCACTATTGAGTCATATGGGTTCTGATTTTAGCTTTAGTTTTTTTCGGTTACTTTGGTTTTAATTTCAAATGTATTATCCTAACGTCTGTTACCAGTTGTCTTTCTTCGCTATAAACAGTCTAGTGTTTCTTTTGTATATCATCCGCCAATCTGCACACATGGCTTTTATTTATTCACCATCATGCTTTTCAACGCGATTCATTCCAACTGTAATTAGGCCGAATTCTCAATGGGTGCGAAATTGCGGCGTTAATGATATTAGCCTTGAGTCTGATACATTTATGGCATTCGGCCCGTACATAACGACCTTAATTTGTGGGGCGCTGGGGAGCGTTGCCCTTGTCGTGTGCATGTATTTTGGATGCGCTATATTTAGTTTAGGGAGACGGGGTGTGGAGTGATTAGGAACATATGGGCGACCACGACCTAAGCAACATATTTATGTGGATATCTGCTTTCTTGCTGTCGGTGACTCAACTGTGCATATTTCTTGGGGCTATACGGACGGAAGAAGCGTCTTTATTTTATTACGAAATTCCAACAATAATTGAGCAGCATTCTAAAAGAATATTACAATTTTATTTTATAGAAAAAGTATTATATTTTATAGATCAACTATTATTGTAGCGTTTGCAGTAATAGTTAAGTTGATTTATCGCAGAGTGATTGCTTGCTGTGTTACGATAAACATTTCGACCTGCTGATGACATTGAGTCTGACACACATTCTGTTTGTAATACATTATTGTACCTGATAATATAAACTTGATCTACGACTGAAGAAAATACAAACTCGATAACAATTTAAAATTCCCGTTTTCTGCCTCAACGCTTTTATTGTTTGATCTCCCATGGGATTGGAATAATTTGTCTGATTGTACCACCAATATTAGGGTTGATAATCCCCTTATATTCATCCAGGGCATGTCCCGTGCCATTGCATATAAAGGCAATAACCCTGTTTTTATTGACTAGTAAACTGCCAGTAGTAGGTATTCTGTTCTCTTATTAGTTTTATCTGTAGCTGTTTAAAATTGATAAACTTTACTGCATTTTTTATCGATAAACTTTACTGATTTATGATTTTCTTCGTAACTAATTTGTTAAATTATACCAATACACCACCTTAATCTCAACTAATTGTCTACCAATCGACTTGGGGCAAAAATATTTTTTTTGTATGTTTATTTGTAACGAACCGTCTGATTTTGATGAAATTTAAAAGGTATGTAAGATCTATCAATAGAATTTTTAAGTCCGTGGGGCATCAAAATCGATTCAGTCGTTTTTGAAATAGGTATTCACAAATTTGTAAAAAAATATTGTGTTCGCGGCGAACAACTAGTATATTACAAATGCGAAAGTAAGTTTATTTGTTTGTTACCTCTTCACGCTTTATCTACTAGACTGATTGTTATGAAATTTGGTACACTGGTAGAAAATAACCTGGATTAACACATAGGATACTTTTTATCCCGAAATTCCCGCAGGAGCGAAGCTCCCTGACGCAGCTAGTTAATGAATAAAGCTTTGATTTCCAGTCACTTCAATTATATTATTTTTGGATTGGACACAACACAATGTTCGCATTTGTTTGTTGTTTCGTCTTCGCTTCAATCTGTCTGTAGTTGTCGGCTGCCGAGGTTTGTGGAGGTCACGGTCGACCAGCGTCGCCTGTTCGGTGCACTCGCTCCAAGGGCACCTTGATGGTACACTCGACTCCCGTCTGAATGTTTCAATATTTACTTGCCATTTGAGCAAAAGCTTGTTATATTTCATTTAACGTAAAGTTTTAGTCTCGCAATTTCTTACTTTTGTCTCAAAACAATATTTGTAGATTCCGTCCATCACAAAAATGTATTTCAAAACACACAGAAAATAACTTTCGTAACATCTATTGATATCAGTTTATATCGCGGGAACCTCGTCTCACATTTAAGACATTCATCATATACTTTACGATTACCAATAGATTTGTATTCATGCACACGCTCGACCCTACACGATGTACAACTATTTTGCAACTGTAGGCTCTATATGGCCTCTATATGATAAGTACAGTCGAGTGGATCTCTCACCTGTAACCTTATGCGGCGGTAATACCGACGAATTTGTGTGCGTTGATTATACTGTCGATGATACTACCGTTGAGCAACAGACCGGTCCAATGCGGGATGCGCAAGCGCAGACACTCGGGAGACCATTGCACATCTGCATACTGGAGACCTATTGCGCTCAATGCAGACGAGATTTGTGAGTTCGATATATATCTTGTCCACTTAATCCAGTGGCTATTTAAATATGTTAGCAATTTATTTAATTTTTCTGTGGGTTCTTGTATGTACTCTATTGTTACAGGTTTTGACTGGTTTGTTAATAATTTCTTGCCTGATAAAACTACATTTTTGTAAAACTATACATAAATATAAGATTCGGACAAACTTATTTGATTGCTAATTTATCTTTGATTTATTTGATTGCTGGTCAGCAACAATTTTAGTTTCACACAACATACTACTACAACTTTAATGCATAAGAAAACACAAAGACACAAGAAACATAAAAAGCACTAGCAACGGTAGACTTATCCCATGGAGGGACCTCTTCTAGTCTACCGACAGGAATACAATTTGTCAGTACCAAAGCAAACATTACTGGGATATCATGAGTTATTATCTCAGTCTATTTACTCATTTTGGACTTACGCCGTAGGTAGATCTGGCAACCAACATCTATTCTCGTTAGTATTCCGTCCGGTGCCGCATGAGTATTGGATTGAGTCAGAACATCAACATCCACATAACAATTTCTTCGCGTGATGTAAGCGCTCCACTCACGGCCGAAAGCGAACCTGCACAAGGGTATTTTAAATAAGACATGACTCGCATGACTAACTGTGGCTGTGGGTCGGTCGCGATATGAATCTCATTATCTTTATAAAAACTTACAGATGTTTATTAGTTTATTATAATGCCTTTCTGGTTCGCAAATGCTGCCAATAAAATGCCAATCTGATATTCTTCATAGTCGTATCGTATTCCTCATGACTGAGGGTCGTGGTCATTACGTGGAATGAAACACACACAACAACTTTCTGATATTATTAAGTCTTATTTCTTAAATCGTAACATGAGGAAGGGCAGGGCAATATGTCAAATCAAATAACACAAGTCTCGAACTTACTTTGGGGCTAGCTCAATCTGTGTGATTAGTCCTAATATATTTATATTTATTTTATTTTATTTAAATGAATAAATTTAAATATGGAAAGAAGACAACTTTCCAATATTAGGCTAAAACTAATCTATATTGCCGAACATGAACTGATATGATGATGTGATGATTCATAAACAGGAACAAATAATTCAGCTATACCTTTAACTCCAAAGCAGAAGAATACAGCAATTCGTGATGTAACAGCAAATAATGATCTCATCCTGATTGTGTTATCCGCAAGGAAACAATCACAAGTTGCGTAAATATCTTCCGACGCGCGTGCGTGCGTTTGTCAACTGTTTATCTGGATCGTGACAAGAAGAAACCCTTGCAATTTTTTTACATTATCCCAATGTTAAGCATTGTTTCCTGTCATCTATTTTAACATTTGCTACGGAACAGCATTAAATGCAAAGTACTCCATCGAAAAGAATTAGGTATTCAATAAATTGACGATGATGAGGAATTTTGTACTTTTTGGGAGAAAAGTCAAATATTCTAAATCTACTACTTATTCATTTAATATAGATACGACACGGTAGAAACACGTAAATTAAATGTATCTTTCATTCATCTTCATAAACGAGATCGTGTTATTATTTGGAAGATTTTTACGCGGATCAGTATAGATGTGGAAACAAGTGAAAAAAACATTTATTTAGTCAACACTAGATCTAACTAGGAGACGGACGAGGCAATTGGCAAACCTTGGTCGCAGAACAACTTCCTTCGGCAATTTGCTGCAAGGTCACCCGCGAAACAAACGACTGCGTGATTGGGCTCAATGCTGCGCAACAAGTGGAACTTGTTATTGACAAAAACATTCTCTTAAGTTTGTCAATCTGACCTATCTGGCTGTTCATGCAGACATGTATAAGCTAAACTGGATTGTACCTTAACGGTTCGATCGTAGTAGTAGTCTTTATTCTATTAGGTTTTTTTTTCTAAACCAATTATTTATGTAAGTTTTTCTTTAGTGCCATTCCACATTTCGACTTATATTATATCTTTTTTCTCCATCTTAATAATCTTCGTACGTTCTGCGTCAGTATTTCATACGTTTCAGGTTCACCTGAGGCTATTTGCGTAAACTGTCGGAGCGGAGCTAACCGCATTATTGGGGATCGGGCGTTATTTATAAGAAATTCCAGAGTGCCCCGTCTCGACTCCGCCCTGCGTAGCTAAGGTTGGCTTTCCATAATAACATCAAAAGATACTCTAATATAAATTTAGTAGGTTTGGTCTCTGGGCTTCGGTCAGTAAGACGTAACAGCAGGCTGAGCAGCTAAGGTGAGTTCAATAATATTGCCAGAATATCCGAATGTCACAAAAAATAATTTACCTTGTTTACCCAAAAGTAATTAAAACGTCTTTGTAGATGTTTGGAAAATTAGACAATCGATGCTTTTGAAAAAATAATCCATTAATATCAAATAAGAAATGGCTCAGAGTAAACCTTTAAAACAGCATTAGCTTTTATGGGAGGCACGCTTGGTGGGAGCGAAATTCTGAGTGATTTCGAGTGTTGTGTTGAGTATTAAACGTGAGCCGGTTCGCCACACACGAATCGACATTATTCACACTTACTCCTCTAGCCGTGCTTGCTTTATTGTTTTACAAGTATAAATATATCGAGAAAGCTTTTACTGGCTACTTGCTTTTACTGGGATTTGTCTATTTTCCTTCAAGTAATCTAAAAATCGTAAAATCTTTCAGCATAGCTAAAGGGATTCTACATTATTTGTAGAATTTGTAAAATCATGGCTTTCGCATGAATTATTTGTTTTTATATTATAATCTTGTCCTCTTATTTCTTCCTCACATCATCTAATTTACTGATATCATATAGATGATCATTCATATGGAAAAGCAATTCAGCCGCGAATGTCTGACAATCGTCTGTCAATGGCTCTGTTTTCCTTTCAAATGTATTGTGATCGCAGTCTACTGGCGCCGCTCCTAATAGCGAATTAATCTTGTCGATAACATTTGCTGCTCATTAATTCGTTGGAGATATGTTTCCCTTTGATGTTGTAGCTGCCGCGATTATTTGAAGTTGTGTTTACATTGTAAGTTATACATTCCTCGTTTTGGTTACGGTTAAAGTCTAGCCATGAATCAGAAGTTCCTATATGTATATTATTTAGAAGTGAATTGCTCTGGACGCACAAAATCTAGGTTTAAAAAGAAATTAAAACGAAAAAATAGATTATTATTTATCTATATTATATAATATTATATTATCACCGTATAACAAATACGTTTAGATTCTAATATAATTTCGTATGTTGACTCTTATCTGTCATTAATATTACCCTGCCTCTGTGCTGTTTTGTTTGCTGAATGTATGATAAATATGAAATAATTGTAATAATAATTATTATCTTCTTCTATGTCATGGTTCAATTTTCCTTGTTTTTGAATCTTGTTTCCTTGGAATCTAATTTTTTATCTGATTATCAAATATAAAACGTCAAATGTCCATTAATTAGTAAATTTACTGGAATATTATTGTTATCCCTTCTGTAACATAACGGTATTCCTATATAAAATTATTATTATATAAGTTATTAAGAAAATGTAGAGTTCAAATATACAAATTTGAACTATAATTTTTCTCTAATGGTCTAACATTTAAAATGGCACATTTGGCGCAATGGTACGTTATTTCCACATTATATATAATTGCTCCATTTGCGTCAGCCGCTGTTTCCACGCGACTGCGCCATTTTGGAGCGAGATCTAACGAAAACCTTCTGTCGGGCTGTGATTATTGTCACAAGTATGATGTGATTAGCTTTGGTTGCCCACATCTGTTTCTGAACAAAGTGCAAATAGGATTATCTGACATCAGGCACCCTTAAATTCATTATAATAATAGCTATACTAGCTTTTGCCCGCGGCTTCACCCGCGTGAATTTTACATGTAAATCGTAATTTTCCGGGATGTAAGGTCCCCTAAAATTTCAAGAACATTGGTTGAACAGATAGAGCGTGAAGAGGTAACAAACAAACAAACAAACGTACTGTTTGCATTTATAATATTAGTTACGATTAGGATACGCATTGTAGAATGTTAGTTTCATTTTTTATCTTCTTTTCTTCGGGTTGACATTGACACAGTACCTATGAAAGTATTTTTATAGAAAAAAAATGGTTTGTTCTGAAGTCTAGTCTGAAGTTTGTAGTAATTATAAAATGATCCCAATAAGATGATCTGTTCCGGTTGTCTCAGCGGCCGCTTTGATCAGACGCGCCTATGTTCCGCGGCATTCAACTGTGGTGGGGGTGGGTGAATCGCATCACATCACACAGGATACACGCGATTTGTCTTCAGCTCCTGATTCATTTAATTACTAGCTGCGCCCCGATAACTTACTTTCGCATTTATAATATTAGTTGGGTTAGAATTTAGTTAATTTATTTACCAAACGTTATAAATCAATCAAAAACTTCTTTCTTGCCGGCGAAGTATTTTACATTAAAGCCTATATTTACGGCCATGGACCATTTTCAAATAGAGTTCTCCTTGGAATTAATGAAGTATATAAAACAGTTCCAAGAAAATGGACAATGCGTGTCATAGTAGCAGCTGTTGCAATGCAACCAAAGGTTAAGGGTAATCTTGACATGAAAATATCCGCTAATGGAACAGACGGCGGTGGCCGACCACAAAGAAACTGGACTCAATTGATGCGCGCCAACAGCGACGGGAAGTACTGGGTGTGACCATAATGGACTAGCTACAGTTTACACAGTATATAATTGTTCATTATCTATCTTCCACGTTGTACAAGTACAGTGTTCTTATTTTACATTTACTTTCTTGTAACAAACTCAAGCCAGGAACAGGCCACGATATATTCAATCTTAACGATATTGGTAGATTTATATTCTTCTTGTCATGTATTTGCTGGTACACTAATATCTAAATTTAGTGTTTAGTTTAACCTTTAGATACATCAGGGACTGAGAGAACAAGCAAATTCATTTGATCAGAGTTTTAATGTTCTAGTCTACTGAGATGTATTTTTAGACTCGTACTAAATATCTGATACAGATTGTATAACATATCGGATCAAGAATAGCCAAGCGAGTTTGTATTGATTCCTTTTATAAGATGGAAAGACGTAAAAACCAAGGAATAGTCTGTCATTAAAGTTCAATCTTCAGAATACGCTATATAACTCCATTCAGCTACGGACGGTCTGCCGGGCGCTCCCCACGTGCGTCATCCGGGTCAATTGGCCGCGTTGTGCAAGTTATGTAACGTGCCCCGGCCGCGCTTGCCTTTGTGCTCGCGACAAATTATGATTTACAACCGCCGCGTTCCGTAACTGTTTAATGCCTTTCTCTTATATTATTGTCATTGACATCGTTGTCTTGTTTCAGCTCAGGTTTGTGTCATTGCTTTCCCCTAGTGATTTTGGATTTCTTTTTGTTATCGTTAGTAGTAGTGCAGTAGTAGTTCGGTGGTTGCTTCTTTATACTTTTTAGATTTCTTCGGTCAATAATTGATAAACCCATGTCGATATATGGAATGGGCAAGACATGAAGACAGTACAAAATTGATTTTAGCGATATGATGTCATCGCCAAACTGTTAACCTGTAACCGGTTACGTGACAACTGGTCCCACAGGCCGACACAATGAGGTATAAATCAGTGCCGAAGAAAGCTCTGCCCACGTACAAACGGACAGACAGACACTGAAGTTTTGACTGATGGAAACGCTGTTGCTTTAATGGTTACTCTTATGATCTGTTATATTATATTGTCATGATAAATCTTAATAAATCCATCAGATATTAATTTCCATTCCTACATGATTCGCCTCAAAATCTTCCAAGTGAAATGAGAGTTAATTAATTTCGATCAAAAGCAAGAATAATAAAAATAATATCATACGTTTAGATCATAAAGTGTTCTGATAAAGATCTTAGAGAAAGCGAGAGAGATTTATAAGGATCGTAGCAACTGTAAATGCATAACAACCTATCCCCGCGGGAAAAGGGCGTGACAATACGTGTGTAAAGATTTCAAATCTTAGAGATATGATCCTATGTTCACACGCCCGGAATAAAGAGTTTGGACTTTTAAATTAATGTTATATGTGTTTGAACCCATTGGCATGACAAATACGAGGATACGAGCGATCGTTTGGTCGACGACTCGATGCTTGCAAGCGGGATATCCGCTGCCCTACAAGGAAGTAGTTTGAACGCAATGTTGATACTGAATTAATATTTAACGGCTACAGTCAGGAAGACACTGCTATGTGAGAAGAATACGGCAGTCCTAAACACAAATGGCCTAAATCTAATTACATCTTGCGAATTGGCATTGCTGCTTCTGTATTTAGTATTTCCTAGTCTTACACATAAGCCACATTATCTTTAGTTTCTTTTTACTTGTTACAACATACACGCCATCTTCGTTCACAATTTATATTTTATATTATTAGCTTTCACTGGTAACCGAATTGGTGAACATGTAATTTTTTACTCTTCCCAAACTCCCGTAAATTTTCGAAACCAATCCAAACCTTGCTCCAGACATTCTGCATGGAATGTTCTGTTCTCCAGACGTGGCGTGTGAGGGCGCGGCTGCATCGCGTGCAGCTCGCCGTCCGCGACGGTCGCCGACCTGCGACGTGACGGCCCTTAGGGCTGCCAGCACTCATCCTAAAAATAGGATGATTTGAACTTATCAACAGTTTCCGTGACAACTATATCTCATCTACCGACTTACTACTATCACTATACTACCTCGATATCGTTGATTTTACGACCTGCAAATTCTCTTCTAATTTTTCCTTATCTTTTTACGAAAGAATAACTATTGCAAGCAAAAATTATTTGCAACAATCTCCTGCGATCCTTTAATTGCTCTACTATTTTGGACAGACAATGAAATCTATGATCAATTCTATTAAAGTGCATCTAGTTTTCTGGATGTCTACAGCCCTAATGTCAACGCTACGTGCTGACGGGATGATTGGTGTTGCTCAAAATTGAGAAACTATTTCTAATGGAGCTAATGGAGCTTCCTTGGAGAGTTGCGTGACACTTTTGTTATTTTTACTGTTGCTGATTTTTGTTTTAACACATTTATTTAACACATAAAAACAACATGAAACTATGTTTACTATGTGATTACCATTATCGTTATTATGGCTTTATATAGGACGTGCTTTATATCTGAGGTGTGAGTGAGGAGTCTGTTTACAAACAGCGCTATTGCATCGCTGTCTAGACTGATTTAATGGAGGTGTTTACCATCCCTTGATGTTATCTTATTGCTATTTATAAAGTTAGTTTTGTCTATCATCAGGTTAAATTTCTAAAAATTATCTTTATAAATATTCCCCGGTCACCAGTCACATCAATTACCTTATCCGCATTTCAGATTGATTCAGGTGATGTCTCATAGATAGGATATAATATTAAATTATGTTCTTTAACAAATTAATCTTATTGTGTATTAAGGTATAATCTGACAGTTGTCGCTAGCCATCATTTATTCCAAATCACAAGAACGCGTAACATAAAATTCACAGACACGCGAGACTATCAAACCACAAAATAATAGCGACGTAACTAGCCGCTCGCCCCGGCTTCGCTCGGGCAAAACCTTAATAAAAAGTAGCCTATGTCATTCCTGGAGGTTTGCCTATGTCTATGCCAAATTTCATCAAAATCGGCCCAGTAGTTTTTGATTTTATTCATTACAAACAAAAATACAAATCTTTTTACTTTATATGGATGGAATATGAGCAAGTAATATGACTGTTTTACTAGCTAAACATCGTAAACATTGCCATTAAGTAGCTGGATAATTATGACAATCGCTGATTGTTCTCGTCCGTAATACTAATTAGGTTTGTTCGTCTGCGCGTCGACTACTGAATGAGCTGCATTAACTAGAGATAAGAAGTTCTCGATTTCGCATTTATGTAATATTTGATCACACCTTTCCCTATTGGTGCCACTGTCTTGTTTCATTGAAATGTTGACATGGGACTTATCTGATGGAGCCAGATGGTAACTAGTCATTTAAAAATTAGGTCATTTAAAAAAGGATCTATACGAATTGGGAGTTCTATAAACTGTTTTTATTTATCTACGAATGTCTTTCTACATTTTGAGCTATTGAATTCAAAATGGCGTTAAATATGATTGAGTCTCATTGACGAATGACTTCAGTCTGTATTGTGCATGTCACGTGTTGTCTATGTTTATTACGATGTCCGCGACAAGGACGGTGACATCATCGGTGGTCACCTCAGCCTGACACCGGTTGATCTCTGCTTATCAATTCTTGTGAAATCTCGTCAATACAACGGATTTTCAATTAGAATTTATTATATTTGTTCGTACCGGGTAAAATTTACCAATATTTAAAATAGACAAAAATAAATATCAGTATCTAATCAAATATCGTTTTCATTCATTCATTCATATACAATTGGCAAACCATGTTCAATAGAATTATATTCCATTTTGTACTCTTTTGTACAACATATTTTATAATCTCTCGTTGTAACTCATACAAAATTTTCAAGCTATTTCTTTAGTCGGCCATCGTTTCTCTCTATTCTCTTAATCTTCTTAATATTATCTGGTGATATCTCATATCTGGACGTCAAAAGGATAGCGCGACATCGACACTTCCTGATTTATCTTAACTTTATAATATACAAGCAAATTAATTTAAAAATTTAACATTTTCAATATTTAGCTATCTACATAAAGATCCACTTCCGTCCGAAAGATTGAATACCTCAGACATTTGTAATCGAAGTAGAAGTCTAATTCAATATCTATCGCAAGTCATGATAATATCCGGTGTAACAATTCACCAGAACATTTCAACCGCAATTACGCCATAGTATATTAGTGGCCGTCCTAAAAATGTTGAATATTTAATAATTGACGAGCTCACGGCCACTTTCAATGAGGTCGTGTGTAACATAACATTGCGAATGGGACGGTCGGATGACTCTCTGACATAATTTAGCAAAATAAAACTGAGTAATGCTCGTGTGGCTGAAGCTCGTGTAGCAAAATGGACTTGCAGCAGATTCTCATAACAAATATAAATATCAATCCAAATGGATCACAATGGACTCACTCAGGCTGCTTATAGTAAGTGTTTCAATAGTTACATTATAGGATTCTACAACATCTTTCAAGTGCCTGATAAGAATGTTTGAGCAATAATGAATACATGTATCGTGAAGGCTAAAATAAGCGATAAGAGATTAGCTAGGAATTTCTGAAGAATCTTGGGTCTTTACAATTTATTAATAAAATATTAGTTAGGTTGAGAAATATTTTAATAAAGTCTATATAACGTAAACATTTAGGCCATAGTGATGATAACTTGGTGATATATTTACTGCTTACAAGACAAATAAACAAAATCACTAAAAATTAAAGAAAGAAAGTAACCAATGCTTTAAAACTTCTCAAGATGATTGTCTACGTGGACGGCTCTGGGCCGCGAGTCGTTTGCCCTTGGCATTATTAGCGTGCTATCAGCGATGACATCACCCGTGTTTATGTGCGCGCGCGCCGAGAAAATCCGCGAATGCGACTGCTGCGATCAAAGTGCGAATTGAAGTTTAAACGTTTGCCAGTCAGTACTGTGCGGAGTGCATAGAGGTGGATTGGATAAATTTTTATCAAGTTTTATTGTTGCTAATGCCTTGGATTGTTTTTAATGCAAATGTTTGAATATCTTATGGATTTACTTCTGCTCAATAAAATATGACTTCAGAAATAGAACGAGTTGTTTTCCTTGATTGATGGCAATTCAATCTGTTTGGTGTCTTTATTATTTTATATTTTAATTGCATTGATTAATTGCATATTGTCAATGAGTTTTTGGCCTAGTGGTTTGGGCCTGTGGCTATTCACGTTATTAAATATTTCGCAAACAATCTTGTGTCTTAAATATTTCCTGAAGAATACATCGTCAAAATGTTCACCTTATCGTGAAAGTTGGTTTTATGATAACATAGCTGGCTGGGATTAAACCATTTGTCTAGATTGTTTGAAGTGAGTGCATGCACGCACACTGATGTCATCGCAAAAAAAATCAGAAGCTCTGAAGATTTTATTGTCATTTTAATAAGACTGCTCTCAGTTTTCTCACCAGTCATTGGTTCAGACCATGTTCAGACCAGGTTTTTCTTTTGACTTTGCGGATGTCACCCTGATTAGCGATGGTGACACATATCGCTCTTGGATTATTTAATCACAGATAGTTAGATTTCTTATTGTATATCTCAGTCACGTTACGAAGCATGCGTGTTGTGACCTGCCTCATTATATTCCAATTAGGAGGCCTAAATGAATATGCGATGTGACTTCCATCTCGTTAGTTTGCCTGGAGGGGGAGATCCATGCATTTTCATATTATAGATTGGACTATGTTGAACATTTGTAGATTTTATCGTTTGTCTTTGTATTGGAAAAGAGTGAGTCATGCGCTTCACATTTCGAATTTCTTTCTCAGCTAAGGTTACTAATCGAAGTGCGTGCTGGCCGCGTCGAGTTGGAGCGAATCCGTCAGATCGACCGGTTAATGTTCTAATTGTAGGGAAAAGGGGGGCAATGGCCCGTGACGGTATTGTTACCGGCGGCGGCAGCGGCATGGTGCACGAACAGCTCCCATCGAATTCCGATCACTCCTCGTATGTGCAATTTCATTACGATATCAATCGTGTCCACGTCAACTTGGGTTTCAGACAAATCGTGACCGTTGATGTATTTATGTTTATTGTCAAAATCATCGTAAAAGTTTATGGTTTTGGCTCTTAAGTCGACCTTCTTCAAAAATATCTCTCCACAAATATATATTATAACAATTTCGCAACATATCGTTAGAAAAATCTTCGAATCTAGATTTAAAAACATGTAATTATTTTTATCCATAGAGCCGATGATAGAGTGCGCTGGCGCATGAATGAGTGTCTCAGTTGGCACATGAGCAGAAGGTCCATGACATCAGCGTGACCGTGGCCCAGTGCCGCTATTTCCGATGCTGACATGTGCTACAAGCGATTGCTGACGATTGAGCTGATTGCAGGTTGAGATAGCGTGTATTATAGTTGATACACTGTTGGACACACACATACATTATAATCATTATTTACAAATCTTTTAGAAATTTTAATGATTTAAAATTATTACTTAAGCTTTTGGATAAATGTTTTTCATAGTCGTAACCTTTAATTTTGTTTTTTTTTCATCCTCCCTCATGGCTGAAGGTTGTGATCACCCGTGCGTGTGGATTCTTGACTAGAAACGCAATCCTGAGCCTACTTTAAGGTCTGATGGAGTTTGAATTGAAATGGTCAACAGCCATGGACAACAAGAGATATTTGTATCTGTAACGGAAATACGATACGCATATGAAACTGTAAGATTTAAATTACGTACAGTTAAAGTACGTCTATTATTATTATTATTCGATTAAGGATTAGATTAGATCAAGTTATTATTCGATGGCAAGGTTTTACAGACACAATTGAGCGGATGCTTCACAGGATATAGCGGTGTGTTGTGGTGACATGCACCGATACTCCACATCGATAGTGCTGCCTCGCCGACTCGTTCTTTCGATGCATGTTGTGGTCACCATTTAATGTCCATTGACTTCATCGTCGTTGTAAAGTAAAATAGTATTGACAGATTTTTCTTGCCGTGCAGTAAGTAAATTGCGTATATAAAATCTTCTGCAAATGTATGCACATTGTGTATAGTGACATAGGCTGTTCTACTTCTAGTCATGGCGTTCCTTATAAATGTAATTACTTGAGATGTCCGATAAGCCGCGCCTCCCAACCTCGCCTCCGGAGTGATGGTCACGATCCGATGCTTTAATTACTTCAATCATTACATGACTTTCAATGCTTTGTTCTCACGTCAAATATAGTAACCGCCACTTTGCTTGCATTATATGGAGTTGAGTGAACTGCCATAGTTATCTCACTCCTATGTTTATCAATAGTAGAATATTATTTATATTTCAAGAAACCAGGCTATATAATAACGTCTTATATTTGAGCCACATTGATGTGGCAACTGTTGAACGTAAAATAAATATACAATTTATGGAACTGAGTCACATACCTCTGAATAGCGGATTAGAATGATTATAATAAACTTGTGTGCAAATGTATGAAAATGCTTTGAATATTTTTGTTTCTAACATTCGTATTTAACACGTCGAATGCACACACAAATGCGTTATATTCTATTTAACCATGTATGGTCAGTTTGCGCTCCACTCTCGCGTCTGTTTTTGCATCTGCAAGTAGATGCAAATATGTCTCATCATTGTTAGCACTTGCAAATAGATGCAAGCTATGCTGCGCACTTGGGCTATTTGCATTTGGTGCAAAGGCCCGACAAGAATACCGAGAACTGTTATTTCCTCCTATAAATTTTCTACAAAGTTGTTGGTGAAACGAAATGTCTTAGCACTTAGTTTCACCGGACAATTTATCCAAATATTATTATATATCTTCTAGCAACGTCACTATGTTTTTTATATTTCAGATTTCGTAACATCTATTTAAATTTACCACGATTATTGCATGCCTCGAATTGTCAGTGCTAACGTTGCATTTAATTCATTTCAGGTAAGGAAGAGGAAGAAAACCAATGTGTTTGTAAACCAATGGCACGCTGACGCTGGTATGTCTAAATATTTATACGTGGAACAACAGTAGCATGATTAAGGCCAATTGTGAGAAAAAAGTGTAATTGTGAATGTACATTTTGATTATTGTGTTTCGTAGTTACAAGTTTGTGCGGCCGCAGTCCGGCAAATGATCTTCTTTTACATCCGCCAGTTTTTTACTTACAGTATAAATTGGATTGCTAATAAGAGTTAGGTACGATTAAATATAATAATGTTTAATAGTAGACAGAAAAATATTTATCGCAAAAAGTTTGGGATATCTAATTTCCCTGTGTCGATAAAAGGAAACCTTTGTCTAAATTTAGGTTTTCGTACAAATGTTTGAATAATTCAATTCTAAGTGTAAACATAATTTTGTATCAGATAATTTATTTTATTTATTGATGTATGTATATGTTTTTCCTATATTTTTATATAGATATAATGGCACAAAAGCCCGTTTCATTTATTGTCCCTAAAGTTGTGTTGTTCTGTCAGTCTCTAGTTCCAGACTCTCGAACTCTCGAACATTCGTGTGATACGAGCTGTGTTCTGGTTCTGGCTGAAATAACAGATTCCACCAAAAACATTTTCATGTAAAAATGTTGCCAAGACAAGTCTAGTTTGCTTCACAAACTGTACACTTTAGTCAAAATGTATGAAAAAGTGCTCAGATCTCATGTAGAGTTAAGATTCATGATATATGTGCTCTAACTTACATACTCTACATTCTAGTTAATTTTGATGATCTGTGAGTCAGTGAAGAAATTAATCTATAAAATCTAAAGTATAAGCTACCATATTAACTTTGTATATTTAATTAACATTAATTAAATATATTCATAACATTTTCAAGATATAATACCATGAGTACATACTCATGGTATTATATCTTGAAAATGTTAACTATCTGGCATCATCCAAGCCAAAGTTACGAGGGTTAAAAATGCGACAAAACGTTTCGAGAAAAGGTAGGTAGTGCCCTTGCGCTTCGCTTGGCTCGTCTTGGCGGGGCACTCCCATGCCCCCAGATTGTCTGTACGCCATTACATTTCTATTATGTCTTATTATATTATTACGTTGTGTGATTTTCTCTGCGCTGGCTGTATTGTACAGAGATTGATCATTATCAGATCCGGATCAGTTTCGGTTTTTGTTTTCGTGACATAACTCAAACAATAAATAACATTGTCTAGAAGAAAAGTCATAAATATAGCGGTTGTATTTAGAGAGTGAGAGAAACTGTGTGCAGGTAAATACATCAATTTTATCCTCGTTAACAATTAATGATCTAAAAAATGTAGATCTTCACTATGAATATATTTAGTACTTTTCTGCTTTGTCATAATAATTAATGTATTTCAGCGTGTGCTCCAGGCTAGATGTTAATGTTGAATTAGCATAATGTTACATGTGCGTCGAGCAGGCTCGAGAAAGCCTCGATAAATTGCCTGTCAATAGCAATGACTGCGCTTCACTCCGGCCAAATGATTGCACTGACGTCTGACATTACATTAGTTCCGACCATTACGTTATTATTTTCTCGTACTTTTGATTTATTGTTTTTGAGACGGGTAGTTCCGGCTTGTGTCGGATGTTATTGCACTTTTGAAGTGGACTTAGTACTTAAAAAATAATTACTAATATTATAGTTAGATGAGCGTGAAGATAATATCATTATATGCAAAAATTACAAACTATGAAAAAACACTGAAGTAATAACAGACAATAAAACGAAGCGAGTGCTCTTGGTTGACGAATAAATGTATACGAGTCAAATTTTTAAAGCTGCGTAAAGTAAGCATAAAGAATACAACAGACAAGATAGAATTCCTATGTAAGTTCAATTTAACTGATAAATCTTTTATTGACCTTGTACCATAGAGTTTGCTAAACGAATACATAATTATTAGATAACATCGCGTAACTGATAAAATGGTGATAAACCTGTTCTTATCTGTAGGCTTACAAATTTTTCTATGAAAAGATATATCGGTGAGCATGTATATGACAATTATCATAGTAATTAGATTCAATAAAATATTATTGCATCTCGACATCGCGAAGGGATTTAAGTATTTCCAAAGTGCTAGTAAATTTTTCATTTTCTTACCCGAGATCCCGACGCAAGCGGACCCCTTCCAGCTTTCTCTAGTGAAAGCCCAGCAGCTGTCTGCAGCTGTTCACAGTTTAATTGCAGCGATTGAAGCGAAGCGAGAGATCGACGTGTATCGAAGTTACACGTCGTCTGTGTAAAGAGGTCCGAGGTTCAGACTCTTGCCGTGCGTTGAGTTGGTGTGCCAATATGACTGAATGATAACTCTAACATAACTTCACTTAAGCTGGTTTGTTATTTGGAGAAACAATTGCCAAACCGCTTCCTGATTGCCAAGAAAATATGTCCATATAATGACCACAACCTTCAGGCAAGAGGAATAAGACTGGAGAGAGGAGGAAGAGCGTGCATTTCGTATTTCGGAATGTGACATGAGCCGGGCGGACTTTCCCTACAATTTCGCTTGCCATATTCATTGTTGGATACAATAGTGGTTTCTCTAATGCATATGCCTTAATCAACTGTTCCATCTCTTGCCTATCAAGTTCTTTATGACCTATTAAAAACTATTACCTCTTTACTAGCATTGTGAAGAATTAATATAATTTTGTTAATTTTATCTATAGTAATTGAAGGACGACTTAAATGAAAATAATGATGTAAATTCGTCCTACTTACTCCTAATTTTTAATATATGTATAAGACCTATATTTGTTAATTGACGTCACTTACTTACTTACGTACTTCTTCACCTGCGCTTTGGAAACCGGCAGTAGACTTAGTTTAAGTAATTT
Source organism: Plodia interpunctella (assembly GCF_027563975.2). Lineage (NCBI taxonomy): Eukaryota > Metazoa > Arthropoda > Insecta > Lepidoptera > Pyralidae > Plodia > Plodia interpunctella. The sequence goes on from NC_071317.1 coordinate 7,011,305, forward strand.
TTGACGTCATTAAGTGATGTATATAATCCTAAATTGAATAATTTCGATTTTTTTTGAATAAAGACTATTTTTTATTAACTCTTAGTCGCGTCGTCGATGTCCGTCCTGGTCCGCGTCTAGTCCAGCACTCAGCCCTCCGTCCCCATCGATAGTCCCTGTTTACCTTAGTCTGTCATTGTTTATTTTAAAAGGTCATGAGTCATAGCATAGTCAATCAAGTATATAAAGAGGCTGAACGCCACTACAGTAATACATTTTTAGGGTCTAGTTTTCATTCGTGTTCCGGTATAAATTCTTTATCTTTTGTTTAACTAATTAGTAGTAACCGTCACAGAGCGTTTACTCGACAAGTTCAACGCACTCGTATAATGCTATTTAAATACCCGGCTCACTGGATACCATAATGTACAATACCTAATAGTTTTAGCATGAGGAGCAAATGGGTGGTGTATTTCTGTGCAGTGACACATATAGCGATTGGCGGTTTGAGTTTGGAGCGAGGTCGTTGGGAATTGTTCTCATCCTGCGGGAAATTATCGCGAGGTACAGGCAACACCAAGTTAACCAAATTGTATTGCAAATTCACTTCTATAACTTATGCACCATTACATAGATGTCCTTATGCTAGCTAACTTGACATGTAGTTGATTGTACTGGATACTCGTATTTGATTAGAACTAGTATTGACTTCCTGGATATTTTTTTTCTCCAATTCTCTCTCTTCATGCATCAAAATGAAAGTATCACTCCCTTGCATTACATTACATTATACAGTTAGCATCACTGAATAGCATTTGAGATCCGGTTTCTTTGTTGGGCGAGTTCAAGATGCGTCGGCGCTTTGACTTTGGATCAATTAATCAACAGCCGGAACCTCAAAAAATGTATGTCGAATGCAATTAGGATGTTCACAGATTTCTGTTGTATTAGGCTTAGTAAACAGCTGTTTTAAGCTCAAATAATAAGGCAATTGAACGTATAAAATCAATTAGCAAGTGTGCGATTTTATTCAACCATAAATTGATTGTTAACTACCATTTCATATGCCGCTCGATTGCATGAGTTGGGCATATTACTGCTAAAAAATATTGGGTCCTTGTGTTTGCTGGACTAACTTTCTTACCATAACCATTTCGTATACCTGTTTTTTTATATATTTCGTATACTTGAGCTACAACGAACTTTAAACTTTTTAAGCAAGTTGTTAGCTGCAGTATACCAATTGTGTGCAGGAAAACTATTTGATTTCCTTTTAGGTTTTTGTTTCGTTATCTAGATCAGCATCCAGTTCCAGCCAGTGTGTCGCAAGCCTTACCTGCAACTAAAGCAACCTAGTGTAGGAGGAGAGCGGCCCGAATGACGCGAGCACGTGTCACGGAGCTCGCAGCTCCGCGACACCCTTTAGATGCGATAAATATTTATTTTGATGACATGGAAATTATATTTACAGAAATTGATGCTGTTGAAGCAGGGAAACCCTTTGACTTGTCGCTCAGTATAGTACACTTCCTATGTTAGTCATAGTTATATTAAATTTATTTCTGATAAAATATCATATTGTTGTGTATTGCCTTAAAACGCTAAATGTACTTATAGCTTTCCAGATTTTATGGCAATAATAATTATGACTACAATAGAAATAATTTGTATTTTTTAATATATGTATGTATGCCATTACAGGCTGAATTGGAATTAGTTTAGTGTTTTTTAATATTGCTATAACTGCTATATTATATATATGCTCCTATAGGAGCATTGAAAGCTGAGAGACAACAACAGGAGTAAGGCAGATGGCTGGTTGTCGTCATCAATATCTATAAAATATTAACGTTTACTTTTCTATATGTGATGTCACAGCCGAAGATAAAACCACATACATGAGAATGAAATAGTGAAAGCTTGTGTATAGATAAAATTATAATTTCGTGAAATTATAATAGTCGTGTATTCTGTTTGTCTGTTGCGTGACCTCGCTCGTGTCTCGCGTGTTGTCTGCTGTATTTGGTTTATGATAACGAATCCCACCTTCGTGTTTCATTTTCTTCTTCTACTCATCAACTAGTTTGTCTAAACATACTTTAAATTAAAAATTGCCTTTTCATAGGTATATCAGGCTCATCATCAACTAAAATTTTCATATCTGTCGTCTATGGTTTCTTGTCTTTTTACTATTATGACGGTAAATGTTGCTTATAGTTACAGTTCTATTAGTTATTGGTTCCATCAAAGTCATAAGTACTTGATTATTTATGTTCCGCCATTTCCATTTAAAACTTTCCATTAGCTAAGAACAACTTGTAGCAACTAGATCGTAAAGACTGTCTTCAAAGCATGGTTCAATTAATAATCTCATTAAAATAATGTGTAAAACATAAATTGGCTTTCTCCAAATTGTATTGTGATTGCGATTGGGCGGAAGCTCGTGCACACGTCGTAGAATTATACGTTTTGCTGGCCTTTTTTGATTACCTGTGTCGGTAAAAGAAGGGATAAAATATGGCTGACAATATTTGAGACAGTTTTCATATCAATAAATATATATAAAATTCAATAATAATAAATAAAATTCAATATATGAGATGTCATATCAGTATGTATCAGCATATAGTGATATTCTAAGTATGTCCGATATTTCTAAGCATATGTGCTTGTCTGAAAATGAAATTGCTAATTCTTTAAAGTGAAATATTTATAAAGTTTCATTTACTAAAGGCGCTATCAATTGAAGATAAGTTATTTAATATTAATGCAATATTATTGTTGATTTACTTACGTTGCATAGCAGTAAAAAACGTTAGCGGTAGTTCATATTAATAGATACAGTCCACTACAGTTCAAGTTACCTTGCATGGACCTGTATGAGGAAGCAATAACAGCGATATTCCCACGAATTCTGTTGATGTGTCGTTGTCGGTACTCGCAATCCGCATCAGTCTCTATTCCAATTACCACGTAAGCGATATAGATCTACGACATTACTTGTAATGACTGTCATTCCAGTGACAAGTATTTAGAAATCTCAAGCAAGTGAACTCTACTGATTGGAAAAGTCTAGAAATATTGATATGCATATAAAAAAGTTGACCAAATTCTTCCATTTTCACTACTATTTATTCTACTCATGTACCATATGCTTAAAAACCATATTGTAGAAAGTTATGAGACACTAAACAAATATCCCAAAATAAAATCTTTCGCAGAATGGTTTACACCACATTTACACTGTGCCCAATTTCCCGCCATCCCGGCTCCAGCGCCCGCCAAAAAGCGTTAGATCACACGATACGAACGACTTGCGCTATCTTCTCTGAATCTTAGCTTTGCCAAATTCGTGACGAGAAGACATGAGTTTCCTTTATACAGTGAAAAGAACAGTATTGTGCTGTCAGTCAATCGTTCTGACGCTATGATAAAGAGAAAATGATCTCGAAACACTTGTAATTTTAACCTTATCTAGTAACATTATTTGCAAACAATTCCTTCTTACAATAAAAAGATCATTTGCTGCTGTGAAGATGATTTCTGACACTGACTGAAAGATCATCAGATCAAGATGAATTTTCGATGTCATGCCATTTAAATTTTTAACTGATTACATATTATACTGGCTACATCTGGTTTCCACTTAAATATGATAGCTTTACATATATGTTAAGAACAATTTATAAATACGAAACGAATAATTTGTCTGTCTTTCTTGTTGCTGTCTTTCTTTAGAAAACGCTATTAGCGAGCAGAAAGCTATGTATGTAGTACGTGGAACGATTACAGAGTTGGAATGTGTCTTTCTCAGACTAATTAAAGATAAACCTTGATGGAACACTGGATTGCGGTCGAGGAATTGTAACAAATCTTGCGGGGAGAATCTCTACGGGTAGAAAATTTTAGTTGAGCGTGTAAAGCTATATTCACACGTAGGCCAATCGACGAACATTGGATTGTTTTGTCTCATGTCAATACGACGACTTACAGAGAACGCACCCCCCTGCGACTTACAGAGAACGCTCCACATCTACTCTATCCTAAAAACTTCTTTAAAGTTATGCAATAATGAGACAGAAAGACTACAAAACAAAGAGAATTGAGAAAGGGAATCCCGGCTGGGATCAACCAACAAAGTTGCGGCCAAATAACATATTTATACTACTTAATTATGTCTCATCTGTCTGTATCTCTAAGAAATGTAAGTAGATTGGCAGCAACGTAAATCGAATGTATAAAGCTGGCTTTAAGCGCCCGCTGCTCCTATTAGTGTTATTCTGAAGTCATTACTCCAAGGCTATGTTTAGAACAAATTGGATCCAGAGTTAATGACTCTGAAATCCAATTCCAACACTGTTTTACACTCTTCTTAGATCCAATAAAATTATGCGGTATGTACTCAAACAATACAATCTACTTTCAATCATGGGTTCTGCAGTGCATAGGAAAACTGTTCATTTGGTGTGTGGTGTTTTAATCAATCTATAGATTTGTATCATCTATTACAACATCGAATTTAATTAAGAGTAATTTGAATGGAAAATAAAAAACTTATCAAACATATTTTATGTAAATTAATCATTCATCTCTATCTATTTATCCCAGCTTGCGTGGGATCATCATTTAAAGTGCAAAATAATTTTATCACTTGTGACTGTATTTCAAATTGACCGTTAAATACTCGTAGCACTCGTAGCTATCTGTAGCTTTGTGTTATAGATCTAAATAGGTATAGCTCGTGGCTATGTGTTGAGGCAATAGCTTTAAACCGCCGCCTGCTATCAGACCCTAGCCATAATAGTCCATTATGGGCTAGTCTTGATATCGAGCGCTCACGAATCACGATTCTAGTGTTTGAATGATATTGGATCTTTGCCTTTTATATATTGATGCTTTTTTTAAATCTACAATAGATATAAAAAAAATCTCAACAGGGCATATTATATACACTCCTGCTATATAACGCACGCATTTGGAAATATTACATATGTTTCGCTCCCATCGATTTAGAGTGATTATATTTACGTATCACGTTCCAAAAGCATCATGTACCTGCCAAATATTTAACACAACCATCGATATGTCTAGAGCATGTCTATCAACACATTCACAGCAACAAGTAGCGTCCCTCCCACAAGCCAAGTACCTGCGCTACGCGAACTATTCACAAATTACATGTAATTACGACACTCGGAGCTGATAAAAACCCGGCAGACCCGCACGGAATGATTGAAGATCACACGTGACGGCAGATGAATCATTTGTAACCACTCGTGGGCAATGGTCCGACCATAACTGGATTTTTAAAACGTTTATTTCCAATATCACTTAAATACACTGGACTAGATCTAGCAAAGAGAATGACTACTTTAAAATTTCCCTCAATTTCAAGAGTTCCTACGAAGACCCAAAATAAAGAACCTGAGATCTCAGGAAATCTTCGGGCTTCACTTAGCTGGATCTTTTAAAAAAGTCCTGAGCAAATAGTGTAGGCTAACTACCTCACAAAAAGCATTTATTTGCCTGTGTAACGAATGCAATCGCTCCACGGATCAGTCGATCTCGCTGTCGGCAAAAAGTATACCGTAAGAAAAACCAGTCGATGATTCACCGGACAGGTGGAGCCACACGGGAGACATAAGCCGATCAGCTAAATATTACGTGTTTTCGATCGAATGTAAACAAATGTGAGTAATCGCTGAAGAATTTGAGGTTATGGTTTACTTTGGATCGTTCGCGCCCCACGTTATGGTATTCGATGGGTTGTGTACACGTTGTGTTATTACGTAATACGAGAGCAATTAGAATTTGCTTTTTCTCTCCAGTAAGTGATAAAATCCAGCTTATAGAACGCGCTTCAAAACTTATTCCACTTCTATATATCTATCATCTGGTAAGAAATAGTAGCAGTACCTAGTAACAGTACCTATTGCTCTCTGTGCCTCAATAAGTACAATGGATCATTAAAAAATAAGTACCCTTATTTATTACACACCAACTTTTCCGTTGGTAATCGGAAACGCAGGTGATGCCGCTTTTAGTATGACCATAGTGTAATTTGCTTGTTTTTAGTTCATCATATTGGTTAAAGGAATATAGCAGTTGATCCCTCAATCTCCAGACCACGTGTTATACTGTATCAGAGAGTATCGATCCAGACCGCGCCTCTGCAGGCGCCACGTGGCTTTACAACTATCTGCCGGTTGCGTAACCTCTACGTGTTGCAGTTTGAAGTGAGGACACAGAATGATGCCTGCGAATATGGGACAGAGTTGTAATGCACGAAATCAAATGTGACAAATTACGTTACGATAAATATGTCGGACCATGTCAAGTAAAATGCAAAGTAAATGATTTTTGTAATTTGGTTACACAAACAATAATAATTAGATATAGTAAATGATTGATTAAGACATTTTTAAATTATCAGATGGCATGGTTCAATTGTCAAATATTTATCCCATTTACAAGTCTGGTAAGACAATTTATACTAATAAGCATGAACGCCTATCTTTATGGGGTTCTTTCCTTATGTCTATATCTTACCAACAGTCAACGTCACATAAGTGACGTGACAGATCTATGCCACAAGATTGAAAGCTTTTTGTAAGTGTATTTTTGTACTTGACCAAAAAGTGAACCTATCTCAAAGTGAGGAGTTGAGGCGCCGCTGGCCCCCAGCCAGTGCTATATTTACTGGTGACGCATTCCCGCCGAGACACCTATGTGCGGTATGAAATGCATTGCTGGATTATAAAGTTGGAGATGGGCTTTAGGTCCGACCGAAAGTAGATCTTATCGAAACATTTTTTTTCTTATTGTCTGGTGACATTGTACCATTTGTTGTTACAATGTCACCAGACAATAAGAAAAAAAATGTTGTAATAGAGTATATTGTATAACCTCATTCGAGAAGATAGTAATTAATACTCTTTGTGCCACAACTTTTCCAAAGAAACCGGGATAAACAAACAAGCGTTCCGAATTAACTAGCTATTCTCAAGTTTTGGGCGCTTTTCCTCTTCAACTTACTTTAACACAAATTCGGGACTAAGACGTGTCGTGGGTTCAGGTTATTTTCTCTGGTGTTTATTTTCTAATTGATGTAAAGTGTAACTAAAAATTTGAACAGCGCTTTGAAGGTGCTGTAATAAAAACTTGCAACAGCTGTTTTATAATTTCAGATAATAACTACCACAAACGGTGCTTCTGTTTCTAATAAAGCGCACCGGAGTTCCAGCGCCGCACACATCGATGATTATTCATCTATTTGAACCATCGCAGCGTGCCATCAGCGCACGTGCTACCGGTATATTAGGGTCGGTGTACATCTGCTGCTAACGTTCTACAACTGATGTTTGATTTCCGATCTACGATCTTACGAATTGATAGATTTGTGATAGACTCTCACACCTGATCGATCACAGTTTACTCTCTGAGGGACTAACAGTGTTTAAATGAGTTTCTTTCAGCATTTCTTCTCAGCAGCAGTAGTTCCGAAATGCTTAATACCGCGACAGGCACGTTGCCTGTCAAAGCTTAGTTTGAATGCATAAATGCTTTGACTTTGACACTCTTATCAGGATATCACGTGCACGCCAAAATTATACAAAGCTTCTCATTTCAAGGAGATTTCTTAAAAGGTAAAAACATATAAACATTCAAATCGGGTACTGTCCAAAGTCTGTCTATAAGGACATACATGTTTACAGTAAGACAGTGTACAACAGCCCTTAGTCAGCACGCGTTAATGTGCACCAGCCAGATGCACCGGCATGCAGATTGCACCGGCGGGGCGGAGCATTACCCTCCAGCGGTAGCATAACCAGAAATGGGTTACTATCAGACCATAGAGACTTTCAATTTTAGCCCCATTTAAACCCAATTAGTCTGAAAGACAAACAAGTCCAATTTTGGTCGGAGGTCTTATTACATCAGTCCTTAGAAATAGCGGGTTCGCTGATAAAATCTATTTGCAGCGGATACTGGGAAACGTGTGATTGTTTGCCAAAGTTCCAATGTGTGACGTTTTCTTTTTTTTCTGTGACTTAAATAAAGTTGACTTTTCATCGTTCTGATTAAGTTATAACATATTACTAGTACAAGGAAGGAAACTTTAAAATTACCTTTATTTTACATGCTATCGTCTGGATGATGATATCATGCATCCTGAATTAGGTAGTGTTCAAAACTGCGCACTCACATCGACGAAAAAGGGATTGTGATCATTAGCCTTTTAAAAGAGACACTGAAAATATGAATGTACAAATTCGGAGAATTACTGAATTTAGCGGTCTACTTATAACGTCCATCATTTATAATATTGACTTAGTATATGAAGCTGTTATTTATAAAGACGGTAGAAAATATCCGAATATGTTGGCAGCTAAATCATACATCTTCCATTTAACAGAAATGCGTAAATTAGTACAGTAATATGCTGTCAATAAAAGTGGCGTGGGTGCTTGGTGACAATTGGACATTGTTAGCAGCGAGTCCGGGATGGAATGTCTGGAAGTAGGACGATGATTGAGTTACTGCAGCCAGAAGTCGCGACCCGACAGGTTAATTAGCTCTTCTAGGACTATTGCGGCATTTGTCGAGATATATGGCACAGAACTACCTTTCATCATAGATCACCTGTTTTGTCCCGCTGAAGTCGAATTTTGCCTTCTTTCCAACCTGTTCAGAACTACCGCAAACCTAAATACATAAAAAAAAATGTGGTATTGCTTACCTCGAGGACAATTTTCCGCAGTTAGGAGTCTTGTCTGAACCCTTTTTGTATGTGGAGTCTGAGCCGCTGATTATTCCAGCCAGCCCATTCCTATAGGAAGCGGAGCACCGCCAACGGTGTACGGCAGGCTTCGCTCATGGTCCCTGGATTTCTGACGCCATGACACTCCAATAGGAGGTGGTTTGCAGTTTCCTCAGCCTCCATGCATGCTCTGCACAGTGGGCTGTCTGTAAGACGTAGGGTGAAAAGGAAGACGAACCTGCGCGAAAGGGATCAGGGTCATCGGCAGTGGGCCCACAAGGGTGCAGGAAGGAATACCCACTCAACACGGAGATATGTATCAATGTGTGCGATGACACAATATGTGACTTCTGGGTGTAGTGACGGGGTCGTTGTCTAATTGCACAGGTCAGTGCAGTGAGCAGTGATGCATGGCGAATTGGCGACTGGTGTGGTGACTCACTCGCGGGACTCTATTGGTTATATTGTATCTGAATTTGAAATTGAATTTTATTGCAATATTTTCTCAATGATGCGAAGGTGTTTAGCCCTCGAGCCTAGGCTTTTATTTCACTTTTATTATGGCCGTATCTCTACAAGTAATAAAATAAACATGTTTAAACTCGAAGTCTTTGACATTTTAATGTTTATTGTGTGCTTTAACTTCCATTTAGAATATATTTATTCCTATTAGGATTTCCAATAAATTATTCACTTCAAATATAGCTTAATAGTTTAGCTACAATGCTTTTTGAAACTATTTATGATAGTGTACAACCGGTGGGAAATTCGCACTAAAGAACCATCGGGGAGATATCCGTCATTGAATGTTGTATGAGAGCTTCAATCAGAATGAGGCGGACAAACAATGCGCGGGACCTTTTCCGATGCCAGTCAATCTGTGACGGTCAAAGTACTCAAGAACCGAGCCCGTATGCTTCTATGCTTCCGTGGGAACGTTAGCTTTGTGTACATGGGGCTAACATATGTCTGACTTCATTTGTCATGCTAAAGGTAGTCAGACTGTTTGTATTTGATTAACTTTAAGCAGTGTAGCAGATTTGAAATATGGGTAGAATAATCATTGATCAATCTCTCAAATCTTCAATACGCCATTTTCAATACTCACGTTTTCAAGGAGACGAGGTATGTCTGGTACTATTACATAAAAAAGGAAAACAATAATTGTTTACTCGCTAATGCAGAAAGTGGATAGGCTTGGATCTTAAACCTTTTATCTTGTTGTTGTGGCGGAAGAAATCGGCCATTTGTTTATCTTTTAACTGTTACTAGTGAAGTAACCCTACGCATGCGTTCTCCGCGCAGTCAATTGACCCCGTCGCGGCTAATTCTAATTTATTATAATTGAATTTTATTGTCTCGTTACGCGCTCCCGTCCTGGCTGATCACAAATTTCATGGTGATTCACGATTACTTGTTCATTTATTGCTTTGACTCCGATTTCGTATTGCGAATCTATGTAGGTATACACGCATACCTTGATTGCCTTCTTACGATTTCATTCTTAGGTTATATGTTGATGAATATAGCTCTATTTTATTTTTACTAGCTACCTGTCCTGGCTTCGCTCGGGTAAAAGAACAATAAATTATACACCTAAACCTTCCTCAGGAATAATTCTATCTATTGGTAAAAACCGCATGAAAATCCGTGTAGTAGTTTAAGAGTTTATCGCGAACAGGCAGACAGACGCCGCAAAGGACTTTGTTTTATAATATGTAAGGATTTACTTGCAGCGTCGGCCAGTGACAATATTTATTTATTTTACGCTTCTAATGTCTGTATATCGGGTAGAGTCGCAGTAGGTATAAAATCTAAACCGTCGATTCGACCATTACATATACACGTAGGTTATGTACTGCATAATATTATATTATACTTAGGTCAAGTACTGAATTCGCAATATTTTTTATTTCAGGCAAAGTGGTGTGCGGCGCGTGCGGTGGTAAGTGCAGCGGCGAGGTGCTCCGCGTGTCCGACAAGTACTTCCACACCGCGTGCTTCACCTGCCGCACCTGCTCCGCCTCGCTCGCCCGCGGCGGCTTCTTCTGCAAGGACTCGCACTATTACTGTCCCCAGGTACTGCCAGGTTACATCACAAATAGTAACAGGGGCATTTAATAAACTTGACTAACACTTGAATAACACAGATATTACGTAAAGCTCCCAAAAGGTCTACTTTTGGCAGCTCTTAACATTTGACTCCAGTGCTAGCGTTTAATAGTGATAGGTACTAACGATAGGAATCGACTGGTTCCCATGAGTTGGACGACATATTGAAACCCTTGTATTTCCAACCGGAATCATTCTGAAAATAGTATAGTATATCACTGCGCAGCGATTCAGTTACTGTTGCTCATTAGTATCCGAGTCCCACACATGATAAAATGATGATCGCAGGCCGTTGGCACGGCGCGCCCACGCCGTGTGAACAGGTGGGCCGCTCTGGGGCACTGGGGCACGCGAGCTCGTCTCTCAGTGCCTGTAGGATCGGTAATTGTTGAACTGAACTAGCTTAATTAGTACACGAGATAAAATGATTCATGACCTTCCATAATAACCTCGATGATAACGGCGAATTTGCAATAATACTGGTTATGGTTTGATGAGCTGACACACTTTTTTATTTATCTTTCAGACAGATATCCACTATTATATTTTAAAGCTGATGTCATATTTTTAAAGTATTAGGTCATCTACGTATATATATCGTCCCATTTCCAATAAAAATTGTAAGTAAACGATTAAAAACGACTAATTAAAAACACATGTTCGGAGCCGGTGGCGTCATCTTCAGTTGCGTCATGCGACTACTGTCGAGAGGAATGTTTGGTGGTTTGGGCAACGCGCAACACTGTACCTACGTACCTACCACGTTACGCAGCAGACTTGTTTCGACACGATGAAAACGAAAACATTGTTAGCGATTATTCAAATTACAGTTCATTGTCCAATTGGTTAGCACCAACATAATTCATTCAGAACGCTGAATGAATGAATGTGTTTGTTCTCGTCGAATAAAATCATAAATCAGCGATTGGTTTATTGCAATGTTCGCACCTAATATTTATTTCTCTTCATTATTAGAGTACTTCAATCATTATTTTGTGAGAAAGCCGGTTTAAAAATAGAAGTAGAAATAACTTTAACTACAGAAAAACCAATGTTAAATTGAAACTTGCCACGTAATGCGACATGATACGAAAGACTTACCACTTAAAAATATCTTTTTAATTCTACTTTTACTCTAATTGATTAATTGAAATAGTGTTGAAACTTGGTATATTTATCGTATTTTATTGAGAATAATTTTGGTTCAATTAAGGTTTCGTAAGATTTGTGGCTAGATAACGAACGGGGTCGGCAAGCCGGCGCTTCCTCAATAAATCAATTACCGAACCTTTCGCTGGGAAATTGGAAGTATGTTCATTGCGCGTCATTGTTACTGATCTTGATGCCGCCGGCTCCACGCTCTCGTCGAACAGTTTGACAAACTTTGTCGGATTCGGTATAAATTGCTGGTTTTTCATTGCTGTGAAGGCGCTCATACTAACTACGCAGTGTTGTCGCATTCGCGTTGCCATGTGTCTGAGTTCGGCGACAGTGTGGAGCTGGCATGATAAATCTACAGTCGACCGGTTATGGGCCCAGCGCTACGCTTCTTTAGTCTAATAAAAAACTAAAGTAGACTATATTTACTGTAATTCGAAACTGAAACGCAAAGTTTTTTAGGTTCAAAGTCTTCACTTAGTCTTTAATAAATTGCAGACATACCGGTTTATAGGATTTTTTTTATAATGCCTCTCATATTATCTAACTAAAAGCACTTTGCATATTTGTTACATCGCTGCATCACTACATAGTATAAAACAAAGTCGCTTCCCGCTGTCTGTCTGTCCCTATATATGCATAGATCTTTAAAACTACGCAACGGAATTTAATGCGGGTTATTTTAATAGATTATATTATAATAGATATATTATTATAATAGATATAGTGATTCAAGGGGAAGGTTTTTTTCTATATAACATGCATAATATTACACCAGTGCGAAGCCGGGGCAGATTGCTAGTATAACTAATAGTGTTGCGAACCAGTCAGAAAGAAGAAATATCAACTTAAGTAACCTATTGTTATTTTTATTTGTATTTAATGCAAGCACCAGACGATGATCAGTCCTCACAAAGAATAATTGTACTCAACCAGTCTTTATAATAATGCCTTGTCTTCTGGTAACGATGTCGTGTGATGTGCGCAGGACTACCAGCGCGCGTTCGGCACGCGGTGCGCGGCGTGCAACCAGTACGTGGAGGGGGAGGTGGTGTCCGCGCTCGGGAACACCTACCATCAGAAATGCTTCACCTGCGCGAGGTGCAAGTGAGTATATAGATTTGTTTGTAATTACTTTATTGTATGAAAAATAAAATTATTACAAGATACATGTACAACGGACTTTATCCATAAATGAATCAGGTATGGCATGGTCAACCCCTCAATGGACGTAGGACCAAGCTTTTTAAGTGACCCTAGATAGATAGTTTAATTATAGTTAAAGTTAATATTCTAGTCCCAAGTAGAGGAGACTGACTGACATGTCCCGACCCATCATACGGTAGGCTGATGATGAATATTGGCCTTTTCGTTCCAGACTCGCATTCCCGTCAGGCGAGAAGGTGACGTACACAGGCGCGGAGGTGGTGTGCTCCAGCTGCGTGGCGCCGGCGGCGCAGCGTCAGACCGCGCGCACGCGCTCGCCGCTGAGCTCGGCCACGCCCGACCCGCGTCCGTCCAGCGGCGACACGCGCGACGACCACGATCAAAACGGTCGGTGGTTGGACCCAGCTTATAAGTTTCTTCGTTCTTGGATCAAAACTGAACCGTAAATGGATGTTTTCGTTGTCAAAACGATATGTTTTGAATATAATTTGTAGCCAAACAGCTCAAGTTATTAACGCGATTGGGGGGCAGGTACTTAAGCGGTATATGAATAGAGCGTGAACACTGTTTTTCATTTTTGTTTCTGGAGTGTAACATAATAAATAAATATAAATGTTTTAATAATTTCAGAATGTGCGGGCTGCGGTCAGGAGCTATCAGAAGGTCAGGCGCTGGTCGCCTTAGACAGGTTGGTAAATTTTATGTTTTTTTTATAGGATTGGTACACCGCATAATTAATAGGATTGGTAAACTACAGGTAATTCCAGAGATAAGCTTTACACAATTGCCGAAGTGCTGTGCGAAGGAGAAGAAATTGTGAAGGTCAAATTTTTAAATAAATGCTTTGAGTTTGACAAAAAACTGTGGTCCAGAATTCTTCGGTGCTGAAGTCCAATTCGTACTTGATAGTTTTTTATAAATGTCAAAAACAATAATTTAATTTCGATGTGGTATATTTATTTCAGACAATGGCACACTTGGTGCTTTTTGTGTGGCGAGTGCGGTTGTGTGCTGCAAGGCGAGTACATGGGGCGCGGCGGCGTGCCCTACTGCGAACGCGACTACCAGCGGCTGCACGGCGTGCGCTGCGCCTACTGCCAGCGATACATATCTGGCAAGGTGCTACAGGTACCGGAGCCATCTCCATGTTCATTCAATATATATACATGTATATCATCCTAACTTGAAAAGATAGTTTTTAATGATCTGCAATGTGATATTCCCCGCAGGCGGGCGAGAACCACCACTTCCACCCGACGTGCGCGCGCTGCAGCAAGTGCGGGGACCCCTTCGGCGACGGCGAGGAGATGTTCTTGCAGGGTGAGTGCCGCTGTCTTCTGCTGTACCGTACGAGTAGGACCTAACCTAACAGTTTTTGTTCAGATAACGTTAAATCCAAATATGTATATTAATAGCGATTTAACTTAATTACCATGTTAATAAATAATTACCTCGAGCCAGTCACTCGCACAAGCTATTTGACAGCCCGATGAAAATCTAATTTCAGAACGAGAAGAATGTAGCGTCAGTCAAACATTGAACACACTGCTGCTATCAGGAAATTACAGTGTGTACAGAATTCAATTCCACCAATTTACTCAAAATTACGAGCCTCGCGTTTGCGTAAATCGGTGGAATTGAACTCCAAAAATAAAGATTGGTCGCTACCTCGTTGTCAAGGCAGGCTCTGCCAGTTTCCCTTTCCCTCTCGACATGTCAGTAGAATTTCATGGTACATAATAATAAGTAGTCTTGCACATTTTCTCGCTCAAGATATGAACTTTGTGATCATCATCATCAATTAATTTATGAACTTTGTTGTAAAACCATTGCAATCAATCTTGATTATTAAAAATATTATAAGTGATTATTTGATTTAATATCCATAATTCATGTGTTAACTTAACCCTAATTAAATTATATATTATCTACGGTTGTGACGCGATCTAAATTTTTTTTTTATTATCTTGATTAAATTCATATTTATTGAGATTAGTTGTGATACATGCAATATATACAGTAGAATTTTAAACGGGTAAAGGGAGAGGACGATACGTCAGTCAGTATTTTTTTAAATTTTGTACATGTGTAGAATATAACTTGGAACACTGAAGCACTTTTTCTCTCAAAATAACGTTTTATTTTAACAAATACCTAACTCGCTCATAATTTAAGTTAGACCCAGGGAACATGGAAATGTGAAGTGCGCGATTTATTGCCAGCTTCTACTTCAGAGCGTCGTAGTGGCCCCCTGTCACTGAGTGAAGCGATCGTCTTTCGCCGTCCTTTGTTTTAATTAGTTTCACCACGAATTGTTCAATTTTACAGTGCAAGAGTGGAGGCGTTTCCTTATTATCGGAGAGTAAAGAGAATATAGTTTACCTTAAAAATCATAATTAATCTTAGCTAAAGTTTTTACCTATTACTACCGCCATCTGGCGTGGGGTAGCTGAACTTTCAGTTTGTGTGATTTGGGCTAGTTTGTATTGAAGATATGCAACCAATCAAATGTAATGTTTACTAGTATACTATATTTATTTTACTGTTTGATATGTGCATTTGGCGACACCTGTATTATAGTAAATTTGTCACTGCTATGCAGCAAAGCATCTCATAGAGGGCGGATTTGGTGCGATTTGCCTAAATAATAAATTGGTTGAAATGTACCTAATTGAACTATGTATTTTTTATAATTTCTGAAAAGGTATAGTCGGGGCTAGATAATCGTGATCCCTTGAAGTTAGTTAGATGGGAGGTCAGCTTTCTCTGCCCCGACTGCACATCGTGTTCGTTGTAACTTGTGAAAGTGGTAGACATGTAGTAGTGTGTGTTGGAAGCCTATAGTAACGAATCTTATTTTTATTATTTTTTAGCATTAAGTCCAAGGTCCTTATGCACTTTTACTAATAGTATTTTATTGTTGTGTAGGCGCGGCCATCTGGCACCCGCGCTGCGGCCCCGCGCCGCACGACCCGCGCGCGGCCGACCGCGCCTCCTCCGAGATGCAGGTACTACACATACACATACCGAGTGGTGAGATACAGTGCCTTGCGACTAAAACAAGTTATGGACGAATTGTTTGTATGTGTTTTTATTTCTGGTCTGTATCAGTTTTTGAATAGTAGATTACTGAAATATGCATAACACAAATCGATCATAATGTACATATGTCACTTATAAACACTTTTAATAAAAATGGTGGTTTGTAAGGAGGTTTACGTGTTTGTTTCTGGGATGCGACGAAACACTGCTTTTTAGAAGTGTTTATATTAACTTAAAACTTCGCATAAAGGTAGAGCTATAAAGGCAGATATGCGAGGTACTGTATTTTATCACTTCGTACGTATTTTGTTACATTCTGGTGGGTTTGACGTATGTATACATGATACATGTGTCAAATCATTCATTTTACAACGTATTCCGATGGGAAAGCTAATTTAGAATGCAATATCTGATTGCTTGATCATTCACACTGGCATAAAGTCGATTGTGTCTAGTCGCGTTATAACCGATATGTCAGTATAGACATATTGAATTGTATTTCGTATGATTATATACTTATATGATCCAGAACGCTGCATTGAGACTCGCTAGTGTGAATTAAACTTTAAATAACTTATTCGAGAAAACGAAACATATATCAAAATTTCAACATATATTTTCGTTCTTATTTTTAATAAGTATATGAATGGTGCATCTTGTGTATTTAGATGTTGTAGGCTTTGTAATTGTCCCTGCACCGACTAGTCCAGATGATATCGAGTCACGCATTGTTTATACTCCTTTAAGCACATCTTTAAAAACATTTTTTTTTTAATGAAGCGAAAGAAAATTCCTTTTTTCATTGCATTTTTTTTTTCAGCTTATTCGATGTATTTCATTAAAGATTAGCTCTTTTATCAATAGTCGTAATAGAATATATTACTTTGAGAAGGATTCTTAATATTTATCTTACGATTGCTGTCATGTTGTAAGACTCTGGGAGTCGCTCACTAAGCAATGTCTAGCTACTAATGAAATGCACAGAGTTTTACAAAACCTATCTGCAATTTTTTGCTCCAAAAGAATTTGCCTGTGAAACTTATTACTTATATCTATTTCAATAACAAAAATGTACAAAATATTATCAATACATATAATAAATTGTTAATAAATCTAAATATTCACAGATAAGTTCGTCTCATACCATTTCTCCCGTGCATTTAAGTTTATTAATCGATAGATAATGATATACAACTGTTACGTATTTGATAGCTGTAACGTGTTTAATTTATCTGCAAGATTATAATATTAGAAATATTTATTTATTGCTAAATTATCAATAAACGTTTTTATAATTAGTTCGGGAGACTTGTGTACGCACGCATATATATTTTCCATAAGCGTGTAAACGTTGCAAAAGTAAAACTCACAGAAGTTTCATTTTTGTTTATAACGTATTGTAATAATATAAAATACCTATTTGATTATAATAATAAGGGAAAAAGAATACAATAATTGAGCTATACACAATGCTTTTGCATCGTTTCCACGCGGTATTTATTGTCAAAGCGTTGTGAAGATCTCTCCCTGAGACGTCTTCCCGCGGTGACCGCACGTGTTGTTGTGTAGTTCTCTCTGCGCTCGCGCACGCCGAGCGTCAACGGCTCCTACTGCAGCCCCTACAGTAGCCTCACCCGCAAGGTGACTCACCTTTTTTTTGTTTTTTATTTTATTTTTAAGTTTGTTGACATGCGCCCTCGAATGTTATAAGATTTATGACCGTTTCTTAGTTTGAAAAAAAAATTGTGTAAGTAAAAAATGACTGAAAAAGTTTTATCGGAAAACCCCTGAAGAAAAAAATATAAACAAATAAAAATAGTGGGTAATTTTTTTAAATGAGACTTCCAGGACGTATGTCTCTTTTTTTCAGTTGAAACATTTAAAATTTGTTTTTACTTTCCCTTTCAATTGGTTTACACGAACTTAGGGAGTGGTCTCGAGTCGATGTCCTAGCGGCGTAGCGGCTCTGCGGTGGGTTCGTGCTCCGACACACGGACTGCAGCACTTTCACTTCGTATCAAAAAATACGAGGCAAAGCCGGTTCTGATTTTTATTTACAAATATAGTCTTGCCTTCTATCAGTCTTGGTTTGGACTCGTTTCGTACAGAAGGGGAAATACGCCGAGCGTATAAAACCCGCCAGGCACATTTCCCCTTCTATTTCCACAAAATAATAGACTAAATTAACGATTAAATTTAAAACATTCATATAGTAGCAAATTTCTCGCTTTCAAAAAAGCTAAGTTCGTGTAAATTCCACACAAGGAATTATTTTCGCCATGCCTATCTGTCCGTTCGTCCGCGCCCTAGTTCAATATCTATTTGTACTACAATAAAGCTTTAAAAAAAATTGTTGAAAAATAAAAAAATCCCACTTTACATGTAGCGGTACTGCAAGCGGTACTGTAGTCAACACGGGTGACTACAGCAGAGGGTTCGAGTGACTGGTGGACCATCAATGATTCGCACTTGTTTGGTTGTTGTAGTACACTACGGAACCCTACTTGGCCGGTTATTTTATGTTCACGTTTTCCCAACACTCACATACTTTTCAGATGTGAAGGAGATGCCGGCATGTTGAGTGTAGTGTCGATGTAGCACTTATGTGTACTAAATTTATATGCTTTTGTAGTTTTTAAAATTACAGCTTATTTCAGTGCTTTTATTATTGTTACTTTCTTAACGTTTAAACTCAGCCTGGAAATTTCTTTGAAAATTCACAGTTTACCCGCTAGAATATACTGTACATGTTGATAGCGACGTAGCATTTACATTATGTTCGAAAAGCGACTTATTAGTAAACACATGGGCCACCGGTGTGAATATTTTTCCCAGATTAAAATTTATTTTGATTATTCCAGAATGATTGGTTGTAGATTTAGTTTTCTCTAGAGTTTTATACTACTACAAACACTATGGTTTTCTTGTCTACATTTATTGTGTGGCTGCCCATTGCCTTTGCTTTTCTACAGTCTAATAAATAAATGGCGCAGGTTTTCGTATGTCTTTGGGAACAAATAATCTGTTTTTAGCAATAGTTTGTTGACTTTTAACCTGGGATCTTTAGTCTAAGATGTGGATTAAGTTTTTATTAGTTTTTAGATGTCAAATAATGTATCATAGTTCAAGGACTGGTGTCGTATGAGTACACCCGGAAACGATATTATCCGACGAGAGTCGAGAATCGTAACGTACTTACAACGTCGTTTCAATCGGTAAAGCTTGGTCTTGCGAAAATGCACGAACTATTTAGAGCGACACTAGTGTACTGTAGTAGAATGTATCACGGGCATGTCCCCAGTACGGGTACGGACGCGCGGTGTCGCCGGGGCTGACGCTGCGCGAGTACCGCGAGGGCGCCGCGTGTTCGCCGCACCGCATCACCACGTACTCGTATCTCACGGGCGAGCCGCACTACCTGCGTCGTCCGCTGCAGCCCTACGACCGCCCGCCCACCTCGCCGCACTTCCACCGTCCGCACACGCAGGTTTGTCTCTATACTTCAGTGTCTTGTAGTCGTAGGCGGCGGCCCTGAACGGTTACAATACGATCAAAGAAATGCGGACATCAATCAGAATCATACGATTATCATTAAACAGGTTGGTAGTCAATGGTTCTTCGTAATGATTTTAACAATAATAAACCCTTTATTCTCATTTAGGTGAAAACTGATATCTTGATGTGTTAGTTTTTCTTACGTAGAGCTGTGTTTAATGTGGTGTCCTCGTGACACGACTCTTCCAACACACGTGGTAATGATTTACGTCAAGATTACAAGCCCCTTTCTCCGTACGTAACTGTACATCACAGCCAGACTCACTGAGGTTCCACCGTTCGTCCCCAAACAACGGCTCGTTTTATGTCATTTTGTAACAATGAACGAGTATATTACAACTAGCAATGCAATATCCAGCAGAACTCGCGGGCGTCGTCGCGCGCGGGCGCCAGCAGCAAGGCGTCGTCGCGGCCCGGCATGCGGGCGCTCGTGGACTCCATGCGCTCAGAGACTCCGCGGCCCAAGTCTCCGCACATGAACAATGAGGTATGTTATTGCTGAGTCCCGCTAAGTCGACCTGTTGTTAGCTTTATAAGTTGTGCAATAAAGTTCAAATTTGTAAATAAACCTATACAACGCCACGGATAAAACATTGGCAGTGGCGACATCCTCACAACTTTCAAGTTCTCGCAAGTGGACTCCATAATATGAAGAAGTAAATAAACAATGATGGTCTTTGTTTTCAGGAGCCTATCGAGTTATCTCACTACCCGGCCGCATACAAGCCTCCGCCGGGCACGCAGCCCAAGATAGAGAGAGACGATTTCCCCGCCCCGCCCTACCCTTATACAGACCCTGGTAAGGACACGTTAAAACAACATTATTTCTCTACCACACTAAGATTTAAAATCTGCTCATTTTATTTTGGATATCAATCGTTCAACTGCCTCTGTGTTGTGAATTTGTATCCATGAGACAACTCGTAACATTAAATAAAAGTTGTAATTTAATTATCTGGTTTCAAAATCCATTTCAAATATTTTACCCACCAGTATTTTTAAAATAATCAGTGGAAAAACAATCGATCGAAATAGTGTTTTATCGTATTTATTGAAATATGCATAGAGCGTCGCCGCCGCTGGTCGGACACGTACAAGGGCGTGGAGTCGGACTCAGACGAGGCGCCCCCCAACGGCGCCCCCAACGGCGCCCCCAACGGGCACCTCAACGGCCACGCGCCCGCCGACCCGCAGCTCAGGAAGGAGCACACCGAGCTCAGCAAGATACAGACCGGAATTGCACAGGTCATATACGATTATATTCACTAGATTTAAACGTCATGTAGCTTTTGCTTACGCACGTGAATCATCTGCTTTTTCTGTCTTATTGCCCCTACATTTTTCCATATTTTTTCCCGGTTGTTTCAGCTGATAGTTGGCTACGGAAGAACTGTATATTGATTTCATGATGATTGATGATGAATGACCATCCATATATTTCCATATATTTAAAAAAAAGTCTTAAGAAACGGATTACGTTGGTGATATTCGTCCTTAAATAAAATTCCTCATTTCTGACGGAGAATAATCATACATTTTTCTATTCCGTCTAAACTTTTGAGTATACATACATAAAACATAAATATAATGACATAAACTTAAAAAAAACGCGAGTATAAAAAAATAAACGCGGGCGTAAAATATTTGTTATGCACCTGATTGTCCTGTGATTTATAATTTGTATTTACGACCAAATTCAAATTGGAATGTGATATCTCCAGGTATTTCTGAAAGAAGTGAAGGAGAGAGAGAAGCTGCAGCAGTGGAAGAAGCAGAACCTGGACCCGAGGAACGCGAGCAGGTACGATGGCTTCACAGTAGGGCTAGGGCTAGGGCTTTCTGTACAGATATTTATTTTACTAACTGTAAAGAGAGAACGAGCGACGGCCTTCAATTCTCTAAAGTTTAATTTTCTCTCTCGTCTGAGCGTTTTCTTCAGCCGTCGAGCGTCGGAGGCGCGGTAAAAAAACTCAAAAAAAAATCAAAAACTTCACGTGTCAATTTAGTGATGAGAGTTGTTTGTCACGGCGCCAGGACGCCGTCGGCGTCGCGCGAGCCGCTGCCGCGCCTGCGCTACTCCTCGCCGCTGGGCGCGTCGCCCTCGCGCCAGCTCACCACCGACCTCTCGCAGCCGCAGACCGACTGCTACTCCGACCTCGCCAGCCACCACCACATACCCTCATACAATGGTGACTCTTCTCGATATAAACTATGTCTACTGTACACGCTTTAAAGTGAGCTTTTCAATGAACGTCAACGAACGTCGGAAGTCAACGATTAAGGTTCTTATACTGGAATAGTATAAGAGCCTTAACCGTTGACTTTCGTACGTTACCGACAATCCCGTTCGTAACTCGCGGAACTCGAACTTTAGGAGCAAAATTATTGGACTCTCCGATTTGAATATTTTATTGTTCTAATTTACCTAAATATTACATTTATAAAATGTTCACATACAAGTAATGAGAACTATTACTATTCATATAATTTCGAAATTAACGTTGAATAACATTAAAATAGGTTCTTATCCAAATTCAATTCTTATCCAGAACGATATATTCTTGATATTTTAACAATTTAATACAATAGCTGTCAGTGACAATATCAAATATTTCTCGATTTGTTGAACCGTCCACCTGATTATTTAACTGGATCACCTTTTATTGTCTATTTTGAATCAGTTATTGAATATAATTAAACAAATCGAGAAAAGTTTGAATTATTGTACCTACAACTTATTGAAAGACAGAGCCTAGAAAGAAATGCTATCAAATTTAGGTTTCAAAATTAGAGAAATGATAAACATTGCTTCCAGTACACACATACCACGCAGAGAGCGGTAAGATCGCTCGATTGCAACGCTTGCTCTGCTGCTGAATCGATCGATTTGATTTCAGTCGAGATTGGCGATTCATTTTCTATTCTGCGCTTTGTCCTTCATCGCATATTATTTAGTTAGATATAATTCCCGCGAAGTTGCGTATTATCTACATTTCATATTTTAATTTAAACGATATCATCGTACATTTAAGCTGGATTCTTTTTTGTGTTTATTGTCAAACCGCCATCTTTTTTGTTTATATGAACGTAATATAAATATATTAAAAAATATTTTGGTACAACAAACAGAAAACAGGATACTTTATTTGGGAACTTTATTATTATGTTAAAAAGAGATGGCGACTTGAAAAACTAGATAGGTCAATTTATTCATCTCAGCTCAATATGGGGACAAGTCTATAACATTAATGTATAGATTTGTTCCAATCGATTCCTTTGCAAACGGTACTGTATGCGGAAACGCCTTTAGTAGTAGTCCTACCACGAGTAACTCTTCGAAACGTAAGTCGGCCGTCGTGAGTTCTGTCGCGTTAACGTCGAGGTGAGACCAGCTTGTATCCGTTCGCTTGTGTGCTTGTGTTCGCTTCGCGACGCCGTCATTTTCAGTCACCTTTGATCTTATGACAAATTTTATATTTTTTTATTTGAATCACCTTTCAATATTTTAGTAGCTTATTTTGATGATATACTTTTCAATCTCTAGTAATACATTACATAGAACTTGTATGAAGTTTAATGTAAATAAAACATATATATTTATTGCATGCGGCGTCGCTTCTTGCATTTCCCATTTTATAGTGTTTTGAAGCTTTACAGCTTACTATATTTTTTCGGATTCGTTTCATTCATTTATGTTTTACATTTTTATAAAATTCTACTTTTCAAATTGCTTTAAAAATAAGAGTACTTATGTATTTATATATTTATTTGAGCATATTTGACATTAAACAAAAACTATTTGTTCAAATAGTCCTTTACAAATCTGAACATTTTTTATTAACTATAGCATTCTGTATATGTATATCAGTTGTTAAATATGGTCAAATGTGTTTGTGTCGAAGCATGAAGCGTGGAGGAAGCGAGGCGGGGGCATGAGTATTTATGTAGAATATTACGGTAATTATGGTTTACGTCGGTGTGTGTGATACCGAAACTACAAAATGTAACAAGAAAATTATTCGATAATAATGAATGTGAAATGACAAGAAAATTATTCGATAATAATGAATGTGAAATGAATGAATTATGCCATATAGGCACGTTTTAAATATCTTAATGGAAAGATCATCGATTGAATTATGTTGTTTCAAATAATTTAATTATGCAATCTATGGAACTGTAAAGAAATTCATTGTAGATCTTTTCATTGTCAATCTTTTTGATATAAGTAATAATATATATGTTCTTTGTTTTAATTATTTATTTTAAAATTATATTTTTTCGATATAATTTATCATAAGTATTTTGTTATGATATATAATAAGTATATTTATCATAATGTTATGTTGCTGCTGTGTATAATGTGATATATTTATTGTGCATGTACATATGAGATTATCGCACAGCAAAAATAATGAAACTGTTTTTTTCCTGGGACGATGAAAATAATATGCTTTTTTTCCCTATTCTTTCGAAGGAGTTTGTCAGAGACAAGCTTCACATATATTAGTCTTACCGTCAGTTGTCCTTGAAAGTATTACTATATCACTGTGCTGTAGTCTCAACGCGTACGTACAGTGGAGGTGTCAAATTTGGTGAAAATACTCGGAATACTATTCATTAACCGATTCATTGCGGATGGCACGCCTGCCGTGCCATTACTTTCTTTTACGTGTGGCGTAGGGCGCGGGAGCCGTGTCATTTTTAAATCGATGATAACTCCTTCAAATTAGGTTTTAGGGAGATCTACCCAGAACAAAATTGTCGCTATTTTTCATCTAAATCAAGGTCGTAGCCTTCGTTTCTGGTAATTGTATGATTTTATTAAAAGCAGGTGTAACCAACCTTTTCAGATGCTTAAAATTGCAATTTAATAATACCTAGGCTACATGACTCAATTTTGTTTTGTTTAAATATGGAAACACCTCTAAAAATAAGCCCACTAGTAAAAGAAATACCATGATTACTGAAGAACTCTTTGACATAAAGTCACACTTTTTTGGCGAGTCCAAAACGTTCCATAGAGAAGGCTACCTAGGTGTGACGTCACTTCTAAATAATATGTATTTCGTAGGACACGTGCGTGAACTTTATATGATAACTATGTAAAATATTGTGTTTATGGTATAGGCCTCATAATAAAAGTTGCTTTGATTTTAATAAGTTACCTTATGATAATACAATTTTTTGCTTTTTCTATAGTTTTAAAATGGACTTGCCCAACTAACTTCAAATAATCTTTAATATAAAAATAAATCGCTAAATGTGTTGGTAAGCGCATAACTCAAGAACGCCTGGACCAATTTGGCCAATTCTTTTTTTTTAATATTCTTCGTAGCTCAAGGATGGTTTTTACGGCGAGAAAATGTATGTACCTCGGGCGAAGCCGGGGCGAGCAGCTAGTAGTTACAAAATTAAAAGTGTGATTATTAGTTTCGGTTAGGTAAAAATTTATGTATTATGAAACATTATTTCCAAAACTCTACTCCTGTCATGTAGCCTATTAGTTATGGAAAAATACCACGTGCGGTTCAATATGGCTAATATGAGTCTTATTGCACACGACACTTCATGTCCTAAACAATGGAGGATCCCTGCCGGAGAGATAACAAGTTGCATGTCCCTACGAAGTACCAACAATGTAAAATGACCAGTACGTTTTGTACAATATGGTCCATTTTTGCGTGGACAGATAAGAAAAAGGTCCTAAAAAATTCGAAGGTGAATGTTTTCTTATCTTTTGTGAATTAGTTCTGTTTTGCTATCCTTGGTGATCAGATCTGCGTGCGTATCGATGACATTGAGATCGTATATCTGGGCTTTCGACATTTGTGTTGTGAGGACTGTGTTACTGTGCTCTGATCTTCGTAAAAAAACGACTGCTGCTTGTATAACTGGACTCCGTGATCTGCCAATGTGACTGGATGGATTTTGAATGACTGAGATTGAAGGCACCCGTCTATTTACTCTTTTTCTTAAAATGTAAAAATCTTATTCCATAGTGCCCTAGTAAACGACTCATAGTATTTTTGGTACTTACATATAAGTTTGATAATTTTTCCTTTGGTAAATTCAGAGAAAAATTGATTACCGCCGAAAGTGGCCACTTTTGGCGGTAATCAATTTCCCTCGGCGGTTTTGAAAGGAAAAAATATGAAACTGCGAAAAATACTATGTGTTATTTACTATGACACTATGGGATTAGATTTTTAAAATATGATACGGAATTTATAGACGAGTGGCGCTAGTTTCGCTGCACTAGTCGTCTTAATGACTTAATGTATCATATGACAACCATACTAGTAGTATTATAAATGCGGAAGTTATCATGCTTGTAATTTTGTGAATTTGGATGTTTGTTCTCAATCACGCTGAAACGGCTGAACTGATTTGGATGAAATTCTGAACGGGAATAGTACAATCAACTTAAGCTTAGACAATGTATTAATTTGAACGCGGGCGAATTGCGGGAAAAAAGCTAGTATTTTTAATAAATATATACCTATTAAGTACTAAATCAAACTTGACAGTTTATCATTACGTAGTGTAAATAAGTTGAAATTTCTTGTGAGCAAAACCAAAACAATAATTACAGAACTAACTTAAAACCTCATTTAGTCAAGCCCACATTCCTATAAAACTATTCAAACCATTAGGACTTAAAAATAAGTTCAAAAGGTTTTGCACACCTTCATTAGAAATGTCACTTACCTTCCATTTTCAAAAATACACTTGTTATGCCACTTATAATCACTTGAAACAACGTTTGTGTATGTTCGCGTTAGATTTCGAATGTCAACTAAAAGTATGTAAGCCTAAAACATGTAAAAACTGGTTGAAATACTGTATTCTTTTCCACATGGCTGAAGACACAGGAGGCGTGTCATGTAATCGTATGGCGCTTGACCCGGCAGCCGTGTCACATAGTTTTTGTTGAACGCCATTAGTAAAAGTTTGCAAAATTAGGCATCGCAATGAATCGGTTAATATGTTTTGACATTTGCATATCGCACTTCAGTTGATGATCTGTTGACAACGCACTCCTCTGTACTGTAGCTGATATAGACAACATATCAAGTTATCCACTTGCAAGATTCTCCATATGTTTCACACATTTCACAACAGCCTTATCTGTGGTGGCACAATATTTTGATTTGAGTTCGCCAATAATTTCTTGACCTGAAATAGTTCGAGTAAAATTCTTCCTATTTTCGTTTTGCTTCGTGTCGCCATCTAGTGGGAAACATTGGGGAATGTATGATAGATGCGGGTAGCGACATATGTAGTCTGTTACTGGCGTGATGTGTTGTCGTAGTAATGCACGCTGCCCCGCGGCCCGGCTACGGCCTGCGCTCGGCCACGTTGCCCGCCGCGCTGCCCCACCATCACCACTGCAACGTGAGTACTGTGAGTGTCCCTCACGAACCACAAGGACTCACGTGAGTAGCCCTTACTCTGGGGACAGGACCGGAGCCAATATGTAAGGAGTCGACGCTCAGTAGCTGTGTCTCATCTCCCGGTAAAGTTTTGTATGAAGCATTTAACCGTTTATAATCCGACTCACCGATCTGGCAAATTTTGGTAAGTACCTACTTTAAAAGTAATTCGGTAGTTGAATAGAATAATGTACGCGCTGTCAAAGAAACAAAAGAATCTATAATTACAAATGTATTCAAAATCATTATTATAATATTAGTTCGTTCATTTAAAAGTTTATTTTACGGTGCGTACACAAAATAATATTTAAGTTATACGGTTAAATGACGTAAGCTAAGATAGTAAGATAAATTTACAGAGGAAATGACTAGAGGTGACGTAATGGGATATTATAATTGTTTTTAAATAAAGCGATATTTCTTCTCTGTAATTTTAAAGGAACTAACAGTAGATGAATCAGAATACATCGCCTTTTGATCCCCAAATGTTTATATTGGTGTAACGTTGGCCGTTGAGCATGAGCAATGTTGTCCGTCACCTCCGGCCACGTCCCGCGTGTGCCGCGCTAGTGCGCAAGGTCTCTGACGCGCGTGTTGTACAGTGGTGTCGTCGCTGCGCGCGGCGCCGCGACCGGGCTACGGGCTCGCCAACCGCTCGCACACCTTCTCCTCCAGCACGGCGGTGAGTAGATACATGGCATGGTCGCCACGACCGGAGATAGACATGTTTAAGATTTTCCTAGGCGCGCTGGTAAATAAACGTAAAAGTTAATTTTGCTCAGATGTTTAAGCTATGTGTATGTGGTATCCATGTTGGTCCATCAGACCAAATTTATTAAAATATTTTTTCTTAAAATATACATGATGTATTGATGAGGTACGAAACAGAATATTACTTCCGATTTTGAAGTCTCGCTCTCTTTTCTAAACTAAGTATTTGTCTGGTTTTCTAAACTAAGTATTTGTCGTATTGGAGTTTTGGAATGTACGATTGTGTGTTTTCTAAATGTTAATCACGAGGAATGCCACAAAACTGAATTAGTTTTTATACGCACACCTTATTTAGTATTTTCAGGCGACTTTGTATTCGTAGTTGAGTGCCAGAAGCAAATCTCATGTATTGTTGTGAGACTTCGAAGAAACCTTACTTGTATATTTACCAAAATCTCCCATTTTCCTTTACTGAAAGTAAATGATTCATGACAAACAGGTCTACTCTGGCAGGGACACATGTAACGAAAAAGTGAATTTGCCTCTAGCATTACGTTAATTTAGTTTGACAATTAGGGATGTGCCGCTCTATAAAATGTACAGAAACAGAAACGTTCTCGGAAATTCCCGAGAAATTTCATCTTAAATATCAGAAAAATTTCAAGTATGGAAATAGTTTTCGGGGCACATCTCTAAAGCAATATTCATCACGATTAGATTGTGCGAGTTTTGATTAGTAAAATGTGTCATTGAATATCCACATGACGATCTTAATCTTATTATTTGTTTACGTTTCATTGTGAAATATTTTTTACTAAATTTTGACTGTATTATTATTCCAAAAATAGGCTAAAAACCACTTGTGGCTCTTCATGACACAATGCATGTAGTTGTGAACGATTGCGTGTGTGTATGTCGTCCTGATGCGTAGATTGCTCTGGCGTGCTACTCGTCGCCGGTGGAGGGTACTATGTGTGTGTACGTATGGTTTGTTTATTATTTATGTATTTTATTATTTAATTTCTTTCAGTAATTTTCGTAAATTTTAGTTTTGGGCCTGTTTCACCAGCTTCTGATATATGATATAATCTGATATTTGTCTGAGATTTCAACGCGTCTCCGTGAGGTAACGGGCGATCCAAGGGCGGGCAGTTACTTTGCACAGAGGATTGCCATAGCAGTTCAGAGGGGTAATGCTGCCAGCCTTCTTGGAACCCTTCCAAGTGGCGACGAGCTGGAATTTCTTTATTATTTCTAATATGCAATTTTTTAATGATTCTACTTTATATCTGATATTGTAATCTGACATATAAACTAACTGCCTAATAAATCTGGCTGTAGTTATTTGCCAACTAGCTCTATTCGACACATGTAATAGACATTTCTTTAACTCTAAGATATCGAACACGACATGTTACATATATAGTATAGGCTACCAAATACTTTATCAGCATGCTCTGAAACAGGTCCTTCAGTGTTAATATTTGTTTATTAAAATCGCCTACAAGGGATTATTTGTTTGTTCCCATGTCAAGATATATAATATATACACGTGTAACGCTGGCTCGTGGCGTGTTGCAGGGCGACTTCACATTCAGCGGCATGGGCGACAAGACGCATAGCACAGACTTCAGCAGCGGCAAGTCAGACAGTAAGTGTGAACACACCTTATGCTCAATGCACTAGATAATAAACAAAATTAATTTATTTCAAACTGTATGGTCTATACATTTTCTTATTAATACTTTACTTGAGGTGATTTAGTCCTTAGCAATCTATTTAAAGTAAGAGTAACTATTTGGCGCTGTCTATGAACACTCCGAATTGTTATGCCCGAAGTATTTGAGGGTAGTAGGTGAAGAGACTCAATGTGTTTGTTGGTTTGTGCCGCGCAGTGCGGACGGAGCTGTGCGGTAAGTACCGCGCTTCGCTTCGCGCTCACTCACGCTTCGCGGAACCTTCGTCATGCCATCTTGTTCATTAAAAAGTGAAAAGCATGCTTAAAGCTAAAGTATGTTTCGTCTCGTTCGTGTAAAGTGCGATAGTAACAAAACATACTTTAGCTTAAAGTATGCTTTAACTTTTTACGGAATAAGAGGGCAAGACTCGTATCCTAGGACTCGCGACTTTGTCATTACTTACATCGAGTGTACGGCTGTATCACTGTTCTCACGCGCGGCTGTGGACGGAGTCACCAGTGTCGTCCGCTTTTCCTAATAAAAAAAAACACTTTCCAGATCTAACTTAACACGACACCAGGTCAAACGCCGTTTGACCTGGTGTCGTACGCCAATGTTTTCCATCATGACCTTACCAGACATCGAACCCAGGACCTCGGATGTAGCAGGACGCCGCTGCTACATCTTTACAGAGTTCGTAAAAGTTTCGTCTTAGCGCCTCATAAATATGCCAACTATATCATCATTAATGTCCTTGAAATAAGTTGATAATTTTCGATTTTCCGCCTGCATTAAAACAGACATTAGCATATCTAAGCTATAGGTTTATAGACTAGATAGACTGATATTATACAAGTATTTAAGATTCATCTGTAACACGCGCTCCGCATCTTAGTTTACGATGCACACCATCTTATATATTATAATCTATATTTCTATACATAATCTCCGCTGTCAACCCACTGCTGGGTATAGCACTCCATTTAGCGCCACTTCCTACGCTCTGTCTCATCCATCGCTTCCCCGTGTCCCAAACAACGGCATCCGACCATTTCCATAGAGCTGAAGAGATTTTATTGTCATCTGTCGGATTGAAAAGAATAATATCTGGAGAAAACTGAATATAGGGAGCTGACGGTTAATACTCAGCAATGAATTGGCATCTAAAGAAGAAGACGATTATAAATTTATTTGTTTATAGGAGTTACCTAATGTTAGACCTTATTCCTCCGTGTTGCGCAGTTTGGCTACTTTGCTGCTGTTCTCAATTTTGTTTATTTAGCTGAGTATAATATCAAAACTGCATTAAGCGAATTACTATAGGAAGATTGAAAGCTTTAAAAAAATACAGTAAATGATATTATTGATAACATTTATGCCTGCAATTTTCGAAGAGGCAGGGTGAACATTGATCACAATTTAAATGTATTTGTGTATCTTCTCGGGAGTAACTTATGTTATCGCTTTCAGTTTCTGCCGGCTCCATAACAGACGTGGATAGAAGTGCTGTGGTGAGTCATTTCATATTGTTTTCTGCTGGATGGGTAATGTATAATGTATTTTCATCAACAATCCTTACATGTTATAAAACGAAAGTCATCTACCGCGACTGTCTGTTTGCGACAAACTAAAAATGCGGTTTACACCAAAAGATAGAAGAGAGAAGAGTGATTGCTGAAGAAGGTTTAGGGGTTTAATCTGCCGGGTATAAAAGCCGGAACGGGCCGCTAGTAAAATATAAATTAATGTGTCTATTTTGGTTACTGGTTTACATAATTTATCATTTATTAGTAAATTAAAAATGTAACGGAAAATCGAATGAAAAATTAATTATTCAAGTGATCAAAACGCTTATACTCTTATCCTATGTTAATATTTGACAATTAATTGTTAAATTCACAATATTAAACAATTTATTGTGCTGCAAAGGTTTGTATGCAGGCAAACCAGGGTGCCGCGACCATGCGCAGGGCCAATGTCGCCATCTCGCACCCTATTTGTAAAGAAAGAAAGAAAAATGATTTATTTGATATCACAAACTTAAACAAAGCAAAATTCATGGAATTAGATTGAAACAGATATATGAATGTTCCGCAGACGACGGACGGCGTGACGGCGGTGAGCGCGGCGGCGCTGGGCGCGGCGCGCGGCGGGCTGGGGCCGCGCGGGGGCTCAGGTGACGTAGCGCTTGCTTTATTCACGCATATCCTTTTCACTGCCTCTGCCAGGACCAGGCGGGAACGACATAGCCAAATTAATTATAGTTATGATAAAAGTAAAGTAAACTTTTGGCGTCGATATGATGTATGTAGATCTTTGATAATTGAAACATCTTTGGAGAAAAGCCTGCGTTAAAGTTTGTTGCGCCTATTAGACTTAGTTTTAAGTATTTTTTTTACGTCAAAAAGCAATGTACGACGTCTTGAGTAAAGAATTTTCGAATAAGTGGAATAATGTAGAATTTGTATGAACGTCAGGCGGCGTGCGGCGCTCGCTGCCCAACATGGCGACGAGCCACCTCCTGCACGAGCCCGCCAAGCTCTACCCCTACCACCTGCTGCTCATCTCCAACTACCGCTTGCCGCCCGACACCGACCGCCTCAACCTGGAGGTACCTACCATTACACAACAGGGCGACGAGGAAATAACTCATACATTCTTGGGGCCCTCATTTTATGAGATTCTTCTCCCGCATAAATTATACAAGTTCCAGAGAAATGGCGTGGTTTGCGCAAGATTCCGTTCTGTGCAATATAGATTGTTGTTTACGTAAACTTATGTTACATGAGTAGGATTCAAACCTGGGAACAATCGATTCATAGATGGACTGCCACCACATAAAAAAGTTATTTAAAATTGTATTTATCTATTGTACAGTCCGTGTATAAAGAGTAGGAAAGAAATGAGAGCGCTATATCCTCGTGGCCGGCAGCGCCGGGGACGCGCGGCCTGCGTGCGGCAAACATTGACCTTGCAACGCATTTGGCGACACCTTTCTTGCAGTATTTTTCACATTTCCATTGTTTATCTGTTCCGCGATGAGATGTGACCGTTCGATTTGGTATTGCAATGGCAAAAAAACGTATTTCGTTCAAGATCCGTTTCGGACAGCTTACAGACAGGCTGTAATGTACTTGTTGTTGTGGTGACAGCGGCACCTGTCGGACGCGGAGTTCGAGGCGATCCTGCAAGTGAGCCGGCCGGAGTTCTACCGCCTGCCGCAGTGGCGCCGCAACGAGCTCAAGCGCCGCGCGCGCCTCTTCTAGACTGTCGCGACGAGTTCGTAAAATCCGCCTGATTTCATGATTTCTTTATTTCATTTTTATTAACTCTCCTATTAATAAAAAAAAAATTATCTGACAGAGACTGGAATATACTCGTTTTGTCTTATTTGATATTGGCGAGACAAAAAAATCTGGATTAATCAGCGATTTTTGTTTAATTAATAAAAGGTTACACATTAATTGATTTAGCATTAAACAAATTTATTTTTGTTGTTATACTAATGAATTATATAACAACAAAAATAAATTATATATTAAATAGCGGAACAATTCCAATGGTTTCTATTTTCTGTCAGTGGAGGCCAACCACTGACGGAAAGTAGAAAAGATTTAGTACCGTTGTCGTGTGGACATCGCATCTCTTGTCCCGAAAGCGCCAGTGGAACAGAGCCAGGGCACCAGCACCTCTGTCGGAATAATAGTGTAACCTTTTTTACAAAGCATACAATCATGAAAAACAGCAATTTTATGGACTAGGCCGACATATGAAGCCGTTTTGTTCAGCCCGCAGCTGCAATGCTGAACGATACTGTGCGGCGGTCGATGGCACGGATTCCGTTCCAAGTAAGGATGCCGAATATATCAAGTATACGTCATCTATACATATTATCAAACATGCGCAAAATATTCCAAAATTAAAAAAAACACATGCTTGGCTTTGTGCAACTTAACAGTATAGGCAATAAATGTCATTGACGGCATTCATACATCTCTGTTATTCGCTAATCAACACCTTACGGGTCAAACAGATCCTACTTTAATGTGATCCATATTCGAATTTAATAACAATACACTTTAATTAATGCATACATTTGCAGGAATAAATAAAAGCGAGTGGCAGAGATAAATGTATATGTGCCTCAATGCCCCTCATTCCCATATCCACTGAAGTGACTGTAGTTCAGAAATTAGACATCCGTGCTATCGGCCGCGTACTTAGCGTAGATGATATTAATTAATAATTCACATAATAATATATTTGATGAAGATTACTATAGCAGTGTGATGTCGCGCGTTCATAGAATGCGGCGAGCTGATGCCTTGTTTTGATAAAGATATATGTGATGCGTCGTCTTAGTGAGAAGCAAATGTGCTGTAGTGGGTCCGGGCGCGGTCCTGTGCGGCGGCTGATGGTGGACGGCCCCAACTTCAATGCTACCTTATTTAAATGTGGCCTTCGAGTAAACATATTGAGGGTCAACTGATATATTATGTTGCTAAATGAACACATTATACAATTATTATCCTTTTTTTAATCTTAGAACTGAGGTCGTCCGCTATTGCCTGGTAAAAAACACTGTTCCAACAAAAAATATTTATTTGAAATAAGTTTTACCTACATGTCATCAATATAAGCAAACAAAATAATGTAATACTTCATGTTTTATGGGAACAGTGTCCTAATCGCAATAACGCCGAGTCCCAGCTCGGGTGCTAATGGGATTCGCCGCTCGTTTTTATTTTATAACCAATGCTTTAGAAAAGTACTATCCGCTCGCAGCTATCTCGCTCACTCTTATTTCATATCACTTTTCACACAGCCCTCAACACAAAGACTAATAAAAAATTGTAAGTAAACCAAATTAACAATACTATTTACCTTATTGGATTAATTATTTTTAATGGTCTATGTAGTCTCATGTTTTGTAATTGTATTTTTCGTATTTATTTCGACGTCTTTTTTATGTATTTTATTTAAGAGTATATTTGTCTCTGCGGCGATAATATTCTCAGAAGTGAACTGTATCGTTATAATGCAGTGTGAGCGAGATGGAGAGAGCGAGGTCGGGAGCATCCACTTTTACATGCAAAAGTAATAATAATAAATTGTTCCTAGGCGTATGAGTGTGAGAGTGTGTGCGTACTTTATTAGGTACTTTATTGTTTTTAATGTTATTTAGACAGATATTAATTCGGTCGCTATGTAAGTTTTAAAAATATAATCGATATTTTTATTGGACAGCTTGCGAAATTTTTGTTTAGTGTAAGTAATGCCTGGTTTACACGGACTGAGGCGCCCTGCCAAGTCAGACTTCAAAATAACATTCCTTCAGTACTTTAAAACTTGAATTGAAATGAGGCATTTGGGAGCCGCGGGGTCAATGATCAGTGGATTTTACTATCTAAGCAACGCGGTTTTGGAATGCGCTAGACCGATCGGAAATGCAAAAATAAGAATAAAAGTTTTTTATATGTTA
The DNA here is from genome assembly GCF_027563975.2 of Plodia interpunctella. Classification (NCBI taxonomy): domain Eukaryota; kingdom Metazoa; phylum Arthropoda; class Insecta; order Lepidoptera; family Pyralidae; genus Plodia; species Plodia interpunctella. Next base: position 7,046,387 of record NC_071317.1, read on the forward strand.
GTTGGCAGCAACAAACAGTGAATCTTGAGTCCGTGTCGAGCAGGCCTAATGTAAGACCACGCCTAACGATTGTTACCAAGCGGCGGCGCGGCGTCTTCGGCTTTCGTGTTCTCATTGCTGAAGGCTAAATCATTCGTTATAACACTTTTTAGATCTTAAAATTTGAAATTTGGATGAACCACAGTGAATCTACTAACAACATACTATGTTTGCTAACATAAACATACGTACATATAACATACGTTCGTATAAAACGGGAATAAATTCAATACGAAGAGAATCGCAATCACATTTGGCAAGAAGTAGGAGACGCCGCGCGCCGAATATATTGAAGTAAATTATTTACTGTAATGATATCTATCTGTATATAGTATATTTTGTAATAACGCTTAACATATTATATTTAATGTACGTATTTCTGCTGGCAGCGTCACGGATTATTGTAATTTGACAGTTCTATCTAAAGTGGGGAGAGATCCGCGGAGATACTTGGAATAATAATAAAAGTTGCATTTCCGAATGTTTTTATTTCATTTCGTGAACGCCTCCCAGTCGTTGCACCACATCTCCTGCACCTGCATCGCGTACCAGTAATCTGTCGACAATTATGTATGTGCCACTATCGCTTACATAATACATTCAATCAACAATATTTATTTAACAGTTCACGTGCACAGAGATACAAAGTAATAAATAGTAGATACAATAAATAGGTAAGTCAGTGCAAAGGTTTTCTATCAAATCATATTGTACGAGTCTGGAAAATCCTTAATGAGAATGTCATCACTACAGTCAACAGTTTTAAGAATGGAATAGATAAAATCTCCAAAGTTCAATAGACACACACGCATCAGCCTAATTAGCTGCTAGTGTGTCAAAAAATAAAAATATTTACTGGGCTGGTCCCCGATGAGGTCGTGGCAGTACTCCCTGAGGACGTCGCACACGGACGCGTAGTGCTCCTTGTAGCTGCAGATCAGGTCCGGCCTGCCGCGGGAAACACGACATTTTATCTTAGAGAAATCTCATTTACGAAAAGATTATAAGTGATCATCTGAGATTTGTGTTATTAATATATATTTTAACTCTGAAATAATTAAATTCCATGTTTGAATTTCCATTATTTCTCACTCGAAAAAAAACACGTTTTACAACTCGTGTGTTTTGTTTCGTACTTTTTGGGTCGTCACTTTATGATTATCTTTTCTCGGTGAACAATGTACTATTTATCTCTCTCTCGTCAAAGCGATTTCCAGGTCTCATTCGCTCGCTACCATTGAGCGTTGGAGCCTAGGGTCCACTAACGATACCATATTTTATGACATACATAAACACCCAAGTCAATCTGATAATGACCATTCATTTTCCATCTTGACCTCACCGGGGTTCGAACCCGAGACACCTCCAGTGTAGCAGTCATGTTGACTGTTAGGCTACAGAGGTCGTGTTGTAGTTACTCACTTGACGACCTCCCAGCAGTTCATGTGGTCGGACACGCACTCCGCGATGTTGTAGGAGCCGCGCACCTCCATGTCGAACTTCATCTTCTCGAAGTACAGGTTAGGGTCGTACATGTACTGCGCGCTCACCGGCCACGGAAACAAACCCACTGTGAAATGACTGTGTGAATCACGTGGGACGAGTGACTACTATAGCTTTGTGGCGTGTGTGGTTCCGTAGAATATTTCATCCATTGGATATTGGATCCTCTTTGCCAGCTGATAGGTAACAACAGCGTTCCCAAGGAGGATTGACGTCAGGCTGGTGGGCAGTTGGATCTTCAACATTTTAATACTTCTGTACTTTATTTTGCGTTGACCACAAGATTCCCGACGTCACAGGCCCGAACGCAGCCGGGAACACGCGAAAATGAGAGAGCGAAGCTACTGTGATTGAGATGACAGAGATTCTTCTCTGTCATATCATCTCAATCATAGTCGCTTCGCTCTCTCATTTTCGCGTGTACTGTACTGTCCAGGAAGAGAGACCTTTGCTCAAAAATAGGCAGTGGACTGAAATCATGATGGTGACAGTAAAGAGAGACAAGAGAAAAACAGGAGACGTTACTTACTGTGCGACAAGGAGACAAAAGCCCCGAGTAGACAAAGAGTTCTTGTCAACATTATCTCTGAGCTGATCCGAATGGTCTCCTCAGCGGTCACTCGCTCTTTGTTAAGCTAATTGCAGAATCTAATGATCGACGCGGATTGGTAATATCATTACCTGTCGACATCTACTCTTATCTTTTAATTAGGTACCTACCTCAATCGTAGGTAACTAGTTAATTAAATTTGTCATTGCGGTTGTAAATTAGTCAACTGCATGTCAGTCAAGGTAGTACCCGCCATCGAAGACTATGTAAGGTGCCCGCCATAATAGAGAAAGTTACCTATGGTTTACCGACCTCGGTCGGTGGCACAGTGCTAAAGTACTTGTCTCTGAGGCGAGAGGTCCCGGGTTCGAACCCCGATTAGATCATGATGGAAAATGGTCTTTTTCTGATTGGACCGGGTCTTGGATGTTTATCTATATATGTACTTGTTATAAAATGTAGTTTCGTTGAGTTAGTATTTTTAGTATGTTTATTTATATGGTAAATACTTTAGAGAAATACTTATTTTTATATTAGGACAAATCACACAGATTGAGCTAGCCCCAAAGTAAGTTCGAGACTTGTGTTATGGGATGCTAACTCAACGATACTATATTTTATAACAAATACATATATAGATAAACATCCAAGACCCGGGCCAATCAGAAAAAGATCATTGTCCATCATGACCCGACCGGGGATCGAACCCGGGACCTCTCGGTTCAGTGGCAAGAACCTTGCCACTGCGCCACCGAGGTCGTCAAAATTATTTTTTAATTTACAATTAATTTACAATAATTAATAGTAAAATACCTATACCATGTACCTACTAATTCCATGACCTATACATATCAATACATTATACTTAATAAAATTGAAGAAAGGCCAAATTTGTACATTGGATATTTTTTAAAAATTCTACATGGAATATACTTACTGATATAGATCAGGAAAATATAGTTTTGGAAATTTTTGTCTGTCTGTCTATCTGTCTGTCTGAACGCGCATCACTCGAAATCTACTGGACCGATTTGCTTGAAATTTGGTATGTAGGTACCTTATATACCGGGTTAACATCTTAGATACATTTCATCGCGGTAAATGTTCAGGTTTCCGTAGGATATTTGAAAAACGAATTATGAATCAAAAATGCCTTCTAATCCCGGTTTAACATCTTATAGACATTTCATCCCAGAAAATGAGGAGGGTCCAGTAGGAAAATTTGATACATTTCAAGGCAGAGGCACTCCTAAAAATAAAAATCTATTGTCTATGGTTTCCACCAATCTGTCATCAAAACTTTTGACAGCTGTCAAAGATAATCTGTTATACTATTTATTCTGTGGTGTGAACTGTCTGTCTGACTTATAGTTGCAGGCCAGACTGTCGCGCGTGCTTACAGCACTCAATGGAATCAATTTCAATTGTTCTAAATTTTGTATGACTTGTGACGAAAATAGTGCAGTAAAAATGATATTATTAATTCGATGAAACAAACCTTAATTTCTCCAATAACTTGTTGTTGTGTTTATTTTGTGCATAGTGTCAGTATTCAGTGAGTATTATGAACTTTGACGACTATGAAGCCCTTCCGACGAATCAGAACTTTACCACACACATGACTGCTGGAGCGATCGCGGGCGTCATGGAGCATTGCATAATGTATCCTCTCGACTCCGTGAAGGTAAGCATCGGGAGCCCGTTGCGGCCGCGGCGCTCGAATAACCTAACCTTATCACGATGACAGTTGTCGGCTGGCCTACCTATTACGCCACAATTTGCCAATTTAGTTATGTAAAAATCTCTCAGTCACCTGCTTGATTACAAAATTGCCCATCGGACTGCTGTTTTAGACTGAATATGATTGTTAGCGATGTATTGAGTGTTGTACATTGATACCCCTGTGCCCACGAGACAGTGTCATAACAGCGTACGATATCGTCTCTCTCGACAATTATATAAATTTCATCCCGTTTTATGTTGGAGAAATTAGTTTGAACTTGCTTGCCACTCGCTTGAACCAAGAGGATAATTGCAATATATATTTCAACTTGCTCCATTATATCTTGATCATGATCGCTGTGGCTTAAAAATTAGAACATGCATCAGTGTCTCACTCAAGACAAAAAATATTTTAATAAAAACAGCATTTTGTTTGATTCCTGGCCTTGAAATTTTTCACCAATTGTGTAATCTCTATACTTTTGGCATAACATTGTTATTGTAACAAAATATTGAGGTTGTTTGTATTTGAAACTTTGTGATAGATAACCGGGAGATCAATGACTCATTTATAAAGTAGGTCAGTGGACATCATCTGGTCTAATGTCTTTTCAACACTGAAAATCAAGCAATTTACTCAAGATTTGTTGATGTGTTTGCTAGAAGTAGTCCTAAAATTTGAATAAATGGCAGTTAAATAATCTCACTATGGAATTAGTAAATTTGCATTTCTTATCTAATTCTAGGGCTCATCCTGGCACTGGTTCACTCAGGTAAAAACAAAATAAATTATACAATTCCCAAGGAATCTCACTAAATATTGGTAAACATCATATGAAAATTATTGATTTATTTATTACATCATATTACAAGGTTTATTTACGAATGACTATAAATTGCTTCAAAAACCACTGAGGTTTGTGGCGACCTGCATGGATGAGTTACATCAAGCATATATAGTATCTGAAGACTAGAACTATCTATTATCATTAATATAAATATACACAACCAAAGCAATAAACAAATAATTGATAATATGTTAATGCTGGGCAGCTATGACATAGCATCAACAAGAAATAAAATAAATAGACATATTTTATATTATTTTCAAAATAATACATTTATATTATTTAATAGAAAACTCTTAAGTTTAAACTTAATATTTTTAGAAGTAAGATTCTTCTTGAGATCGTCTAGTAATTTATTAATCAAGTGAGGTAGTACGTAAGACACTGTTCTCTCACCGTAGGTATTGTTCGCGCGGTCGATGTGTAGCTTGGTCGTCTGTTTACTCTAGAAATGAGATAACACATTCATTATTTTATTTCTAGAAGTTTATGTAACAGTAGCAAAATGGACAAGCTACACATTTTGACTAGAATGTAGACTATGTTAGGTCTTTAGGTTAGGTGTAGAATAGGTTGGTTAGGTCTGGTAAAATTAGGGTGCACATAAAAAGAACCACTTTTTCATACATATTGACTAAAGTGTAGACTTTGTGAAGCAAAATAGACTTGTTTTGCAACATTTTTACATGAAAATGTTTGTGGTGATAATTGGATTGTTGTCAATATTTGCATATTTTAAGATGTTTAAGGCATTATTGTTCACTTTCTATTTCAAGTCTAGTGGCTTCTTTCCTTGGGAATTTTATGTTATATCTAAACATGTCTACAAGTATTCTGAGACATTTTTTTTGCAATATAAATACATCATCTACTTCGCAACAGTTTCGCCATAACACATAGCCAGATAACATAGTAGCCAGATACCTGTTTATTATTAGTATGGAAATGTCTGTAGGCAGCCTTACATACAACTACTGTTAATAGTAGTCCAGAGGCAACTTAGATGTTGATGTCAATTAAAGAAACTTTATTAAAACATTAACATCATTATTTAATTCCATCCCTGATTCCGGTAACTCAGTGCGATGGACAAGGAGTTTAAAGATGCCGAATACGACGAACAACGGCACACCGGTGGAAATTCCTGGAGTCTGACCTCAAAATATCCGAGGTATATAAGGTATCCATACGTGTACCACTATTTTGGCCTGAAGAGCCGGAAATATGGTTTGCGCAGGAAGGCCAATTTGCAATTTCTAGAATAACAAAAGATGCAACGAAATTAAATTGCGTAATTAGGAAAGTTAGACAACAAATATTGTTAACCCTCCTAAAACGGAGAAATACGAAAAATTAAAATTCGAACTTGTTAAGTCTGACAGTATCGAGCGAGAACTAGTTGAAACAGTTATTGACATATGAACAACTAGGCGACAGAAAGCCGTCACCGTTCTTGCGCCGTTTGAAGAGTCTCGCCGGACTGGACGTTTCAGATGATTTTTTGCCGACAATTTGGATGAGTCGCCTCACACATGGAATTCAGACCGTGCTCGCTGGACAACCAACTTCCAAAATTTGAATGATTTGGCGGATTTAGCTGACCGCATAAAGTATCTGACCCCAACGCTTCCCAAATGTTGCAAGTATGTCCTTGCCTTCCCGCAGCCCATCGAGTCAGAAGAGAGAGGGAAGTCGCAGAACTCCGTCGACGATTGGAAGAAGTAAACGCAGGTGGTTGCAGGTCGCGGTCAACGCAGCGATCGCAGACATCGCAGTCAAACTACAGCAGATTCCCAATGTGCTGGTACGACGCTAAATTCGGTGATAAAGCTAACTAATGTGCTAAGCCCTGCGATCACAAAGCGGGAAACAGCGCGTATAGATATAGATACTAATCTTTATGTAGTAGTACTTTATATCATCAAAACCCATTTATGATTTGTTATCGAAGTTGCATTATTTTCGATAATCTTCGATAATGAATGAATGTGGTTCTATAATGTGCTGTTATAAAAAAAGATTCTAAACCATCTGTTAATAAATATACAGTATATCAACTTCAATTATATTATCTTGGTATTATTAGCATATTATGTAAATTGAGGCTTTAGAGAGTGACATTTACATGGTTATGGCGCAAATAATGGCTATATTTTTTTGGAAGTCAGGTTGGATAATGCCAGCCAATTAAATGGTTGACACATGCTTCACCTTCCTCTCTATCTTCGCGTATTTCCTGTTGGGTTCGGGAGTAATATATTAAGTCTGTGGGTTCGTGCCTGGTTTTGGTTTTATTGATCACGTGAAGCCCAGGTATATATGATTTAGTTATAATGAATTTCAAACAATGTAAAAGTTGTTCGTGAATAAATAAATAAATTTACCAACAGAGGCATGTCAAAAGTTTTTGGGAATGCTATTGTTACCTATCAGCTGCAAATACTATATGTCCCTTAGTCACTTCGTACGACATCCACGTGATCATATGGAGTAGTCCTATTCAAGGGACACACGCCACACATTACACCGAAGTACTTAATTTTTTTTTGCAAAAACAGACTAAGAAAAGTTATACTATGTCCCCATCTTCTTACATTGAAATCTAGCCTCTGATATTGGTTATCAGTTTTGCTATAGTAACAGCAAAGTAAGTAATTACTGAAACAGAACGCACGGGGAGACACTTCCCGTTCTATAATGAGGCTTCTTCATGAGAAAGAACACTTGTTAACAGTTGAAATGGTTTATTGAGTGCAGGTGTTGTATGTTCAGATGAGGAAGTAGTCCTTCTTGTTGGCCTTTTGCCAGCAGATGTGTGTGAGGTAGGCATTGTCGCAGTGGTCGGCGCCGCGCTGCGTGCCGCAGCCGCGCATGGCGGCCTCGTTGCGCGCGCGAATGTCGTCCGGCAACATGGCCAGCACCGCCTCCACGTCCACCTCGCCATCCGTCATCATGCCCGCCGTCTCCATGATGCACTTGATGTAACACTTGAGCTTCGGGTCCGAGAAGGTGGTCAAGTCCTCGCCGGCGTTGACCTTGTCCACGGGCGCCAGGTCCGCGCCGGTCTCCTCGCCGCAGCTGTCGTGCACCATCTTGGCCAGCTCAGCCATCTCCTCGTCCATGCCTGCGGCCGCCGCCACCAAGGCCGCCACCACTACCCACACTCGCAGCCGAGTCATCTCCCATACACGATGCACTAACCCGATCCTACCTTATATACAAACAGAGTACCCAATGCCAATGCGATGCTTCACCATACAATTTATGTATGATCTCTAAATTACACATCTGCCACCGATGATGTTATTAAAACTGTTTGCATGAAACGAACGTGTTTTCTTTTCCGCGTCCACCATGTTATTTTTTCAGTGATAACGCGGAGTCATATAGAATAATTGCGCATAATTGGATATCGTCAGGATGTTGGCAAATTGGAGGCTTGTGTCTGAACAGTTTTTGAGGTGTCACCAGTATTACGGGGCGGGCGGCATACTCCGTAATTTTCATACTTTGAAAAATGATATGACATGTCGAAGGACGTCAGGCTCAGAAATTCCATTTAATGCGCTGTATCACGTGCCGTTGAGTAGAACTTTTACTGGCAGAAGAGCTGACGCGTCGCTGGCGATCTTCCAATCACTGGGTACAACGCCCGACACCTACTGCCCCAGTTGTAATAGCTACACCCTTTAATGTATTTTTTTTTAAATAAACTCTTCATAAAGAGTATCTATAAATATAGGCATAAAAAATATTTGAAACGCTTGTTTCACACTGAATACTCAAATCTAATTCAGAAATTTGTCCGTCACATAATCGTGTCCGTCAGAATGAACGGTCACTAAGCATTATAATGTTGACTGTATGTTTAACCAGCCGTAGTGTCTTTGCTATGTGGAACTACTGAAATCTTAATAGGCCAATAATAGCTGCCCATTTGCTTCTTTATAACGAGGTATAAGTGATTTCGAAAATATGACGGAAACCAAGATTATGTCCCAGTTCCTGATAAAATAAAAGGAACGGATAAGTATTTTTTATGTTTCGGAGAGGGAAGATTTGAAATAAAAACAATAATTAAACAATTTATTTATACTGATTTAAACTAATAGTTTTCTGACTTGATAACACAAAAATTATACCTACCTCTATTATAGAGGTAGGTATAATTTTTGTACAACTACCCTCAAAATGCTAATCAGGCTGAACATTTTTTGTTAAAGCGTCTTCTATATTTCCTAAGTTAAGCTGGACCATCATGGTTCTCCATCAGGTGTTCCAAGACTTCGAATTTTATACTAAAATACCTTTTTCGCAATCGAGGTGCGAGTTTAAAAAAAAGGATTTAGTGTATTATTGACTAGGCTTCAGAACACAAAGTGTTACATACAAGACGAATTTGCTAAATGATTTAAGTCCATTGTAAAACACAATACATTTCTTATAAATTATTGAACACTATTGATATAACATTTCACTGCTTATTTGTGAGATTCTTGTCGACCACCATATCTTCAACATAATCAAGTAACCACTTCCACCCAAAAACTTTCAAATCCAAAATATAAACACAAAAAACCGTCTATAGGGTTAACTTCATATACGACAATACATATTATTTGATTTTTAGCTTCACGTTTAGCAGCTCTTTGTGACCTTTGAGTACACTTTTAAGACTTTAGTTTTAGACCATGAGAAAGCTGAAGGGCGGTAAACTGGTCCTGAAAATAATAACACCATTTTAGGTTATATTCTGCATTATTTAATTAACCGTGGTGGTAAACTGATAAACTTGACTTGATTTTGACTGAAAGCCTTATCTGTATGAAGTCATATTTTCATAAGTCGTCAGGTGTGAAGTGTTTTGAGCATATTTTTGACCATTTACTGGCTCGAATATTTTGCAGCGTGTGGCGGTTTCCCATAGTTTTTTATCTATTGTTTCCCAATATTTCGGCACCCGAATATGCAACACTGTTGTATTGTATATTTTCACAAACGAATGCGTACGGATGCTTAAGGACTTTTCCTTAAATAAAGAATTTTTAAGGACTTTTCCTATGAATAAAGTACTGTAAAATAAACGTTTTCATCAACTTTTGTTAACGAAGAAGGCGGCAATGTTTTTGTTTACCAACCCCTACCTTTTACTCCCTATTGAAGTTTACGTTTTTTTTTTCTAATAGTATAACATAGTACATAAAGGGAAGGAGTCAAACAGTATACATGTTATGATTGTGATCGAGTGCTGATAAAAAAAATGTAAAACACGATTAATCACACCAATATATATACGTATATGAGAATCGAGCTGATCAGATCGCCCTGGCAGCATCCGCTCACCAGTTGACGTATGGGTCAGCCATCGCGAAGCTTAAATATAATAGAGGGAACCTAATGGCCAGGCCCACGACGCCACCACCAGTTTCACCATTTGAGTGAGCGTGACATACTCGATTCCCATGACTATGAAACACCGTGATGAAACATTACTTATACTTGTTGATTGTATTGGTATTAGAAAGTGATGAAAAAAGCCTTTTATCCGAAAGAATGTAACTCCATGTTTGAACTTATACGTAAGTGACAAGTACATAATTGATACGGCTTGAAAAAAATGTATGAAACTCCCATGAATTTAGTAAGTACTTCGTTGTACGGAGTACCTACTAATTCCATGGAAAATCCTTTGTTCCTTTTAGGACTCACATATACCCCGGTCGGTATATGAAATCCCTGCACCCACATGTCATTTAGACAGACGTATTACATCAATATTGACAGCAATGAATATTTAAAAAAATATATTTATAATTCAGACTGGCAAAAATATCATTATATTTAAAAAAAAAAACGAAATACACAGGTACTGCGAATGTGAATTTTAATTTGATGGACGTTGTTGTAATTATTTATATTTAGGTATTAGAAGTTGTATTTTATTCTATTACTATTATTATCGTGTACGATACACACGTAGGAAGGTGGCGTAAAAGCCACTATAAGCCGAAATAAAGTATGATTCATAACTCTGTTTGTCTGCGAGCATCGACTAAACGTCTCAGGTCGAAATATACGCCCTCGTTCGAATCTGTGACTTTCATTTTTCCGTGAACAATGTACTGTATTTTTGTGAATAAACGGTTCTATTGTAATGTGTGTATATTCTGTTATTGTTGAACGCTGTTGATGTTAAACACTGTTGGTTGCAGACTCGCATGCAGTCGCTGCGGTCGACGCACAACCGCACCATCGGCGAGACCTTCAGGCACATGGTGCGGCAGGAGGGCCTGCTCAGGTAACATCTTCTCCAACTCACATACAAGGATGCCACACTTCGTCTCAGCATAAACTAAACAACTTTTACATATATAACATTTTTAAAAAGTTCCACTTTTTTCCTCGCGCCGCTCGCATGAAAATATCCTACCAAAACTAGCGATCTCCCTGTATCTTGATGGACAATAAATATCAGACAATTAATATATCTAAAAACGTATTATCAAGTTGGAATAAACATCAAATATTTCTCAAAATTAACATTGTTTTATGAATAATTGAAATATAATACTTGATGGCCATATCCTAATCCTAACTAATATCATAAATGCGAAAGTGAGTTAAAGTAAAAATTGTTCGGCCACGCAAACGAAGTCGGGGGCATCAGCTAGTTGAAATATAAACTTGAACTATTTACAAAACCGGATTAGGTTTAAAAAAGTTTTTTAACTAATAACGAAGTAGGTTTGGAAATTATTCCTTAGAGAAAAACGCGTTGGTCATTAGGTATCAAGCACGACAGATGATTCAGTTATATCGTGATGTGAAACAAGAAGCACTTTTATCATTAAACCAACGTCTTTTATTATTTGTTTTATGATACGCGTGATCTATTGCTGTACGTATTGTATTGATACGGCATTTTACATTTATCGCTTTTTACGCAGTGGTCTCTTCGTTTGTCTAGATCTGTAGGCGTCGAACCCAAGGTTTTATCTTTCAAAGCAAAATCATCAATATAAAATTTTGAAACAGCCTAAAATTTATTCTGGCGATAAAGGAATCTGAGTAATATGCTATAAATCACAGATTTTAACGCACAGCCGAAAATATGGTCGTATAAAGATGAAACTTAGTATACGATTGGTTTCTAAGGGAGTGTAGGAGAGGACTTTCCGAAATGCGCACGGTAATGAAAAAAAAATTTTTTTACGTGCGCACGAAGTCACAGGGTAGTAATGTATATAACATTGTCATCACCGCAGCCGAGCTACCTTGACCTTGTTCTATCTGACCCAGTTCAATGTGCGCCCTTACGTTGTGCAAAAGTAGAACATCCCCAGGCAACATTTATCGGTTGTATTTGGTATCATTATGAAGTGTGTGAAGTCGTAGATAATGGATGTGCTGATAATGAATCAAATATCCGAGACCTCGGCTATGAATGGTCACACAAAAACGCGACGCCTGCCGCAAGTCTGCCGTCGGTGAAATCAGTCGTTGCCGCGATATCTTCCACACTATCAGTTATCAGCGTACGTGACCGCGTATCTCTTCAGAGGACCGACCTTCACGACCTCCCCGATGCATTAACCCTCCACTTTTGTGTACTTGTATGTCATCTGGTCTATGTCTTCTTCTGTAGTGTAAATATGAAATCAGTATTTGGTTATGTACAAAGCAAGACTGGCCAAGATTCTTTTAACCTTCTCCACAGTCGTCTTTCTTTCTATTAATTCTTACTGTGGCAGTCTTAATAATTATGTGAAATTAAACACTCACCTTGGTTTTCTTAGCAATAATAATAATAAAGCCCGCAGGGCAGCTTGTGGCGAGCTGTTGGGGAGTAGCGACCCCACGGACCTGAGTGCTCCCAGGGGAGGCCCCTGTTCCTCACCTCCGCTTTCCTTCCCCAAGGTCGGAGTGGAAACCGAGAGGTAACAGGTACCCTACCTCTGGCTTGCCTTCATCGGCCGGCCAGAGTGGAGTAGCAAGAGCTGCTATATGCTCGAAGGGTGGAAGTGTAAACTGACAGTTTGTGTGCCGGGTGTGTCTGACTGGATCACCACGATTTCGCGCCCCGCAGACTCACCTCTCTACACCCTTAGCCGCCCACGTCAATGTTGCCCCTTTGTCGCCAATCACGGCGACTGATTTGAGGGGCCCATCCAGTGAGCGGCGAGTCACCACCTGCCACTGAATAGTCAGTTCAGACCGAACTCTTTGCAATAGCCCATTCTCAGTCCATCCAAATTTCATTCTATAGACTTCTTCTTTTATCCATTATTCTGCAATAGTTCACACTCCCACCGGGACCTGCTCATGGGCATATCATTTCATTGGTATATCTGGGAGCGGGTCTTGGCGGGAGACCTACACAACATCAAAATTCTCCAAAGGGCCTCTACGTGTTGGATCCATATCCCCACGCAAGCCTCTCAAAGGACCGGACTATGTGCCGTGAATCCCAAAAGGAGATGCAAATAATAATAATAAATATATTAGGACAAATCACACAAATCAATTTTTATAGAGTATTTCACCATTACCATTATTTCAAACCTTAGCTAATAAATCATAATCATTTAGATTTCCGCTTTGGCCAAGATGTTTTCTTGATTATAAAATACGGGAAAATGTCATCTTGAAGTTTAAAAGTAGTTGTTGATAATTTCGAAGATATACAATTTGAAAATAGCTGAGTATTGTCTCTTCGTTCTGCGCCTTCGCGTCTTGTGTATATGAAACGACGATTTCATTTCATATAATAATATTCTCCTATATCATTTTATTATTAAGTAATGCAAATTACGTGTGAATGTTTGGTTTCCTTGGTGTGATGTTAACTGTACCTTTATAACTCTTATCCAGCCTCATAGTCACGCGTTGGCAAATAATACGGAGGCCTGCAAGGGCGCAGGGCAGGCGAGGGCAACGATATTACCATTTTACAATGACATTAATTTTATTGTTTTTATTTTATTCGCAACAGCGTGTGTATCGCGTGAATAGCATCGCAATCGTGACGCTGCACCTTTCCTGCCCCGCGTGCAAGAAAGACGTTCCAATAAATCTTGATAAGATTGTATATGTTTTTGTAGAGTTAATAGCACTGTTAATTTTTTGTGACTTCATGCTGATCAACTAAAGTTTTGAATTCACTTTCGCATCGAATAGCTTGTTAGCTTTAATCTAAACCACGAAGATCATTTTAACATGGTTCATACAGTCATATGTCCAGCATCTATACGTGAGGCAATTGGCTAAACGTGGGGATGGGGAACGGGGATGCAGCTAGCTGTGGCAGTTTAGTCGGCAGTGGATGTCTCTTTAATATCTGGTGAAAATCGGCTGTGGTACTGGTAGTTTAACAAGATTGACGAGTGTAAAGGATGCGATGGATATCTGTAGGTATTGAACAAGGAAACAAGCATGTGTAGTAGCTACTTTACTAAATTCATGACACATTTTTGGTATGCATCTCAGACATCATTATGACATCATCAGAGGTTAGTGTTAGGATGCTCCAAACTATAATTATCCAGGCCGTAGAGTATAGTAGAGGCTTATCAATCAGCGGTACGTAAGGCTGCGGTTCGCTATCTCTCTCTATCTGCCGTACCTTGCTTGCGTAACCTCTGATAATGTCCCGTAATCTCTCGTAACTTGTCCACTATCACCTACATGCCCCGATATGACTACGGTTGCTGTCGCATCCTTCACATCACAGGCGGAAATGGCAGTATTGTTCATATAATGATTGATTCGTCTGTGCTTCATATTCTCAGATGGTCTGTAGTTGAGATAGTAGTATTCGTGGTTTAAATAGTAGTGGAGATAGTCGGCGCTAGCAGTCTCTTTTAGTCCAGTGTATGCTGTGTGTTACATAAACTGCTCATGGTGAGCAACGACACAGTCTTCTAAGTAGGCAATCCTATATCTTGTGGTGGCGTGCATTACTGCTATTTTCCTAAGTCTTCTTTCTTTTGAAGACACGTTAATCATGTCGCTAGGTCGACATAAAATAACCCACAAAAATGGGTTAAAATTCAAAATATATCAGAAACTAAATAAATGACATACAACATGGGTGGGTGAATTGGGTATGTTGCGCTCGATATCATAGAGTAGTTGCGCGAACGAAACGCAGTTGTCCTACAAGTCAGCCTCTAGAGATCAGTCCGCTTTCTATAGGATGTGGAGGTACGTCTAGATTCGATTCGAAGATTTGTCACCGCTTCAAGTATAGATTCGATTGAAGCATTGTGCACATGTTGCATCACTCGCCTCGCCCGTATCTATGAAATAAACGTGATAGTCTAGCGATGCTGTGATTTGGAAGATTATCTACAGTTATCGGTAGATCGAATTTCGTTAAGATGAATTCGGATGCGTCTGGTATCTGATCGGAAATTAATGTCAACTTGACTTTAATATTAGGTAGAATACTTTACTAGTAGAGTTACTCATCTTTACAAAGTATAACCTTCACTTCGTCCAATGACGTGGTGAGATAAATATGGTTAAGGCTCTTGCTGTCACCCAATTTAGTGGATTCCTAAATGTTACCTACTAGGAAAGAGCAGTTGTATCATGTATATTTATACTTTAAAGATATTTTATATTTGTATAGTCAATTCAAACACACAGTCTAATTTTCTGTTTCAATTAATGATGTAATTTAACCAACAAAGTCTCGGCTTACGAATCGTCTCCTGATAACACGTTATCAGCGAGTACACCTATCATATATATGTTCAAGCACTTGGTGTCGCTGCTCGCAGCCGCCGCTCGCTCCACGTCATCACTCTCAGCCCCATGTGGACGCAGGGACTGCGGGTTATTGTTAATACATTGCTAATAACAGAACAGTTCTTGAAATAATACCAAACTTTCATTTCCATCATTGCGATTCACCTCTACCTTAAATTACTATAATTGAACACAGTCATCTACTTGATTAAACCTTTTACGTATTTTATTACTGCTTTGCCCCTAACTTGCTGCATATATTCTAATCATTCTTAATTTTCTTATCGAGTGTAACTTACAATAAACAAAGACTATTCTATTTGCATACCATAGTTCTAAAGAGAGTATGATGTTGGGTTGGGTTTGTTTGTCCTTCACAATACGATGTAGTGGCGGATTGACTAGGCGGACGGAACCGCGGGCAAATGTTAGTAATGAAATAAACAAGCAATTTATACTGCAAATGTTTGATACATAGTTTTAGTGTTTAATTAATGATATTGCAAATGCCTGCATGATAACAACATGAAGCAAATAAACTGCGTAAAGCGAATTAATTGTCGTAATTAGTCTGTGAACAGAAACGATCCTGTCGTGATAGTTATCCAAGCATATCAATGATCGAGCAAATCGCCGGTGATAAGACACAGCTCTGACACAGTCACCGACAGCCACTCCCACTTTTGATGCGAACTCATTTACTTCGAGATGATGTTTTGGCGTTAATATCTTTTCTTAGTCTGTTCAAACAACAGCCTGACAAATTTCTCTCTTTCTTTTAGACTCTCTTTCTTTCTCATCTTGACAATTTTCCGATATCCTCAGATGTTAGTGCGTCGATGCCCAGGATCCGCTTTCTTGACGATATCTTTTGTCAGTCTGTCCACGGCCGAGTCTACGGCAGATATAACTATCCAAAATCAGTGTATATTTGTCGTAAACTACGCCACATAGGGGCACAACAATGGGGAATGTACACGTTAGTTTGAATTACTACCACCATTTTTATAATAAATATGCCACAAATATAACTTCACGTTGCGCATGTATATTTTTTGTATTAATTAAATATTCAGTAAAAGGCTACGAATAGTTATTCATTCGTTGGTGAAAGGGATATTACAATGAAATACTCAAAAAGCTAAATTTATATAACTAGCTTTTTCCGCAACTTTTAAATAAATGCGGTTTAAAATAAGTAAAATTTTATTTTACTTAAACGCTTCTTGAGACTAAATAAACTCTGTCATCAATTTAATAAAACTCAAAAGTTTATTTGTTTGAAAAAACATTGTAACGGGCCTCGATTTAATAAAAATCTTTAATGATATGATAATATGCTAATTTTAGTTAACAAATTAAACTTTTTCTCATTTAGAAATCCTCTTCAGTGATTGAAGCCTCCGTCGTTACTGTTTTTACTCGTTTTTCATTAGTCGTTATTGTAAAGACGGTTCACACCCGACATTATTATAAATAGTCTGGAAAATATATATTTACTTATTTTAACTGTCATACCATCATCTGAGATTATGCAAAATCATGAACGTTTAGCATAGTTAATGACTACCTACTGACTGCATTTACATACGATTACAATGTAATTGTGACTTCATGAAGAATATTTGAATACTTGTCTGTATGTGTTAGAAAAATTATCTCTTATCAGCGTGACATTGAATCGACACAAACGGAATACAATCGTGTCGCGCCACGAGCTGATATATGACAGAACCATTTATATTTTCGGTGAAGTATATAGATAACGACCTGTTGACCTCTGTTTCTTATTGAATGAGACTGTTGCTCGCTCAATCTTAAATAGGCCTTTACACCTTACAACACTGCTCGACTCTACTAGCCACGAAATGTTAATGACAACGATAAAAAAGGGGGTAGATGAATATAATACAGAGAAAAAGATCAAACTACTGAAAAAACATGTCCAACTTTCAAACCCCCCCCCCCCTTTGAATGGGTCGATGGTTAATTTTCAGAAAAATAAAACTGAAATATATTAATTTGATGTAAACAACTAGAATCCAAATTTTCAAGTCACTAACTTCAACGGTGTAGAACTCATTCTCATTCATATAAAAGTTTTTCACCCCTTTCAACCCTTACGCGGTAGAATTTCCAAAAATCCTCTTTTAGTGGTCACCTACACTCCCCAGGGAACCTTCAGTTTCCTACGGCCAGTGGTTGCGGCTGCACGTTGTCTGTCAGTCAGTCACTCAGTAACGGAAGAATTTTTAGAGAAATGTCGGTATCGGTCAATGACTTTCGACCCTGCGCCACTGCTTCACCTGTACCTTGGAAGTTCTTCACTAGTTCTTCATATGCGACTATGAATACAATAGTGCCATGTACATACGGTTTTGCTGTATTTTTCATATTTTTATTTTCGAGCAATCTAAACAACTGAATCATTGTCAATTTGCATAGGCGTCACGTCATTTTCCAGTGGTTGCGCTCCGCCATATTATTGTCCACCGTAGTGTGGATATCATCATCATTAAATATATTATCACATTTCGTCTTTTTCATCCAAATGTTT
The DNA here is from genome assembly GCF_027563975.2 of Plodia interpunctella. Classification (NCBI taxonomy): domain Eukaryota; kingdom Metazoa; phylum Arthropoda; class Insecta; order Lepidoptera; family Pyralidae; genus Plodia; species Plodia interpunctella. The sequence continues at coordinate 7,064,358 of NC_071317.1, forward strand.
TTTTATTCGCTAAACTAAATTAAAATTGAATGTCTTTCTTTCGTGCATGTGCAGTCTTCAGTCTCCATCGTTCTGTACATGTGCAGACTCAGTCCGAAACTAGTATTTCGGTAAGTTTCATTTATGTCAGAGTTCCTTACCTTCAGTATAATCAACGATATTTATCGACTACTAAAAACTCATTATTATGAATAGTTAAAATAATGAATTATCTTTAACAATTTGTTTGTGGCCTTTATTCGTTGAAACGTAAGGCATTATGTTTTTTTACTTACACGACGCGACGGGCTCCTTCTTGTTCTTCAGCAGTGTAACATGGCAAACATCTCTATTCATAAATTTAACTTGATAAAAACTTGTATTGCGTGTGTAAACAGCGTGCGTCGGACGGAACCGGTAAGTTGAAAACGATCGAAGGTTAATTTCATTTGCGCGTACACGCTACAGAAGCCAAAGCGTCACTCCGCAAATTTAGAATAGTTATAATAAGAGGAAGCGATCATTTGGCTCGCTTAGAAATCGCGAGGTTCCTTCCGCTCTCTCGCAGATAGCGTCTGATTCGTTTAGCCCGGCGAATACTAACAAAGGACGCCTTGGCTTTACTTTGTTGTGATTTTCGGTTTTAGCAGCTCTAGGAAGTGTACTTCTTCTTAGCGAGTCTGGCTTTTTGTGTCTACTGATGACAGTGTAGAAATCTTAGAAAAATCACTGCCCATCATTGACTTTCAAGATTTGTTTAGACAAACATGTCGTTCGTTACAAGCGAAGCTAAAAGGCATGTCAAAGGTCAGGGCTCAAAGATATGCGTAAAATAACATAAACTATTTCTGTCTATGGCCTATATCAGTGGGTTCGCTATCTGACAGTCTGGGAGAGCGGCACGAGCAACATCAGCCCTGCAATTCTTATCGTTGCGGCGGTTGTTTGCTGGCAATAACATTGTGTACTTAGATAATTGTTCTTCAGTTTACTTGCCTATTGTATATGAGATGCCATTGCCTCTCGAGATGCCATTTGCCTTCCTATTCTCAGAAACCTTTTATGATTGCATTTAATTTACAACCAGCAATGATAAATATATATTTAAACTATCTTCGAAAACATATCAAAATCAATTATAGTATGTGATGTTAAAATAGAGTGACTTGATTCATCTTCTTTGTCATGGAGAACATGTGTAATTTTTAATTAAAATAAATGAGTGAGTCATTTATTTCAACAAAAAATTACACATTTTGTTAGCGTTTACTCTACAATGTTATATCGTTTAATTAAAATAGCAATAAATATGAAACGTTATGATTTTTTGGAATAAAATACGGACATGAAGAAATATCGTCGATTCATCATCTGTGCCATGGACTCAACAAATCAATATTTTTAGGCTTATGGTTTGTGACTAGCAGCCGGTGGGTGGCACGCGACGCTCAGGATCGATGTCCGCTGCCCTTGGCATTGTCTGCGGATGCCCCGAAATATTGCTGGCTATCATTTATACAAGCCCCGGCCGTGAGGCTTTATACAAACAGTTTTAATTGCTAATATTGACATTTTGTTTTACTAAGCGATATAGATTGAATTAATGTTAACTAATGTGCTTTTTCCATAAAGATTATAGGAACTATAATAAACCCAGCATATCTTTACTTTTACACAAAAAACAAACTTATTAATAATTAACGTTAAATAATGGGAGCTTGGAAAGCGAGACTAGTTTTCATAGAAACTAAAAATCTGCAAAATGAAAATACATACCAAATACTGAAATAAATGCACTGCTAGGAAACTAATTATTGAAACATTTACATAAACATGCATGTACTGTATACAATGCATGCGTTTGCATCGCATTTAATGTGATATTGTAGGTAACTGTTAGCATTATTGTACATAATTGAGTTTCTATTTAGTTAATAGAGATCCTTCACTTCTCAATTTGTAGGATCTTCAAAACATGTGTGAGAAAAAACGTATCTCCCATATAATGCTGTAGTTCTCTTCGTTTGGGTTGATTGTTGGGAAAAGAATGAAAGAGGTAGTACCGAACGTAGAATAATAGTAGGAAACCAGAGATAATAGTAGTAGATAATTAAGAGAGGCGCTAAGGAGGTACCCTCAGGTGTTCCTTTTTCACATAAGTTAATAAATGACTTTATTGTCGTACCACATGTCGTACTTGCTCGGAGTTCGCCTGAATGACAAATAAACACCCGTATGTTATTTTCAGTGACGTGACCCTGTGGTTTATATTTAATGTATCAATATTCGACTTCTGTGTTTCAGTATTTCAATCGAATGTCGTACTTATGTTTATGTTTTGAATGTTGTACTATTTTTTGCAACCATGAGATCTGTCCCAAATAAATTACATACATATTATGTACGTTACCAACCGTTTTTTTAACAATACTTTTATTAGCTTAAAATATATGTAAAAAACATCGTGGCTTTGTAATTGTATTTCACATTTCAGTATTTTTTGATTTTTATTACTGGAAAACTATTTACAAACAAAAACAGGAATAGAAACAAGGAAGCCACTAACAAGTATTCAATATGTAAAAGTTCAAACCACAAAGTGATATTTTAGTAATTTAAAGCATGTATGAAAATAGTTGTAATTGTATTGCTACAGGCCCATCCGCGGTATGACGGCGGTGGTGGCGGGCGCGGGCCCGGCGCACGCCTGCTACTTCGCCACCTACGAGCACGCCAAGCGCTCGCTCTCACAGCTCACGAGGCATCGGCACGAACACATTACACACGGTAATACATACCCTATCCCTGGTGGCCACGGCCTCATTTAGCTTGTACCTGATACTTCGCCCGCCACCTACGAGCACGCCGACAGGTCTATTTCTTAAGTATTTTTTATTTCTTGTAAGAGTAGAAAGGGGAAAAAATCTACATAAAGAAAATTTATAACACCATCAATCAAACGTTTACGTTTAGCGTAGACGTTATATAGTTTCTGTCCAATTCTTAAGAGTAAATAATATTTTCTGGTGTTACAGGTTTGTCTGGATGCTTAGCGTCGCTGGTGCATGATGCCGTCTCCAACCCCGCAGAAGGTTAATTATGAATGCATGAAATACCTCACAAGCATAAGTACCTACTATAGCATTCGTCCAGTTTGGCGATCTAGTAACTGTTATAAATTGCTTTGATTTGAGAGATCCAAGCCGCTTTATACGTATACCTACATAAAAAACATTTTAGAACTCCCACTATTGCAAGGTCAACCATCATCATAAGAGTTTCTAACAAAGGCTTCAGATATGATGAGCAGTAATAGAGGAGCGTGATCAACTAACAAGACGGCACAGCTTCCGCGTGGTCGCTTCAGACAGTTCACTGAACACAACATTCCCCGAGACGAGACCAGTTTCCGAGAAACCGATCGCGCGCGGCCTCGGTGTATTTTCCTCTAACAATTATACACGCGTCTTACACTAATTACATTATTGTTATTCGCGTGTCGGAAACTTTACTGCACCGGATCTAAACATTGTAGGTTCACCAAGTGGTAGACGTCAACCAACAGCCCCCATTGCGCAATGTACGATAGTGAAACGCGAATTAGAAACATACATAATATGTAAATCCGTAACCTTTATCCCAATTCTTACTGATTTGGATTTTAATTTTTATGGTTAGATACCTGAGTAAAGACATGTAATCTCTCATCTGGACAAGCAAAATAATTTATAAAAGAATAAATATTTCACCTAGTAATATTTTTTTGCACTGATATTATAAATGCAATGTAACTCGGTCAGACAGTTGTCAAAGGGGGGTGATTAGTAAACAATACACTTGCATGAAGTAGAACAAGGAAAACTATGAGCGCAAACACGGGAAGCAGCGTGAGTCAACATTCGTCTCCGCCGCCCGGAAAAGCCCATGTGTTTGTGTCCATACATACATACATAGAGCCTGCGTAACATCGTACGCACACTACCGTTAGTTAGTTAGCACTAAATGCTCCTTGTCTCCGTGGACTCGTGTTTTGAGATCGGATTTGGGAGATTCCATACCAGTTCTGTCACTTGCGCCGCGCTGAGAGCGACGCGAGCGCGCGCGAGGTCAAGGCTGGCTGCTGGACTTCATGTACTGATTTTGATTGACTTTTATTATTTATTCCTGATCCTATGCTATTATAAGTGAATAGAATTTATGTGTGGTGTATTTTTTAGTATCTTTAAAAATATTACGTCAAACAAAATACATATAATCGCTCTGTAAAATATTTAAATGTCACCATTTCGACTTTTAAATTTGACTAAATTGACAATACAATGTACTAGTTCAAACTGCCTTATAAACAGTAATTTGGTAACTTATTTTAAAGTTGATGTATGTTTTATCAGTTAGGATTACTTCCAGACGGTGTCCAATAGATTTTAGTTTTCAGTGGAGTAAGATCTTTGTTTTGTAAAATCAATCCATCCCGCATCGACAAGGACAATCATATGCTGGGTTATTATTGCTTTGCTTTTATTGTTAAGCTGCTATCAGATGTAGAATATAGACCTTGGTCCGTGTAATATTGTTTCTGAAAATATAATTTTAAAAGTAATGCCAAATGCAAGATTACTCTGTTGAAATATTAATGGACATTTGAAGGTGTCTTGTGATAAAGTTGCTATTTCTTTTCTTATAGTTACCTACATAGGTAGGTATTTTATAACGGTTCTATACGTCACAAAAAGAAAATAATATTTGCGGTTCTCTACGTGTTTGTGGGTCAGTCAGTGAACTTCCGATAGCGAACTATTAGTTTATTGCTCCATAACATATCTCAGAGTTTTATGTCAATTCTTATCGCAATATAACACTATAGCGGGATCACCCGGCGCCTGCGACGCGTGACCCTGAGGACATGTTATCTCTTCGATAGCAACGCCATTGATACTCTATCAATACATAGTTAAAAACAAAGTCACTAATTCTGTCTGGGCGTAAGATTTGTCCAGTCAGAGGTTGATAACAGTTTATTTAAATCATGATACATTTTTGAACTTCTATCAACCGCAATGAAAAACACGAGCAATGTATACACCGAAGCCCAACTTTGGTGAACTGTATGGCTACAATGTTTTTGTTAACAGGGTAACTACCCTTTTTTTTTGTTTACCCAGGGGAATGCTTGTTACGCACTGAGTGTGGGACTCCTGGGCCGCTAGTCGGCCCAGCCTACCCACTAAACCCCTGGGGCGTTTTCACGCTGCCGTTATGGGGACGTCACGGGGTCGCTAGGCATTCGACCGCGACGCCCCCGCGGCCGGCCTTTCGGCCCCGACCTGGGCGGGCAGCAAGCACAAGTGCTAACCACCCGCCCCTTACGCCACGCGAGCGTGGCGCGGACCATCAAGCCCACTACGCACACCAGTCAGAAAGCTGACGGGGGGAGCGGGCATCACCGCACCGGTCCCTTCAGGACCAGCGGTCACAACACACACAGGACACACACAACAAAATCCTGGGTGCCACAGGGCACCCAAGTCTACCCCTGTACGGGTGCAAGAGGTGATAGGCAGGTGACACCCACACATTGCGTCCGATACAGAGGCAGCCACCCTTCGGCCGCAGAGGACAGGGGGGATGGTCGAGAGACATACCGACTCTCCTCTTCCCCTGCGGCCCCACCGCACCGTGTTCAGCGCCACGGCCGCGCTGTGGTCGCGGTGGACAAACCCCCGCGACCCCACCTCTGGTCCCCTCTGGTTTCCACATCCAAAGGCTGGTGGCGGGTCACCAGCCAATGGCAGTACTACCGAGGGGACCGTCCACCAGGCCCAGAGCACCCACCAAAGTCTCTGGGCCTTGGGTTCCTCTTGGTTCACCGGGGTGACTGGTTGTGTCAGACCAGCCCCCCCGGTTACTAAGCCCCACCATCGCGACAAGATGAGAACCCGTCGGGGGGAGGGTAACTATCTTGCATTAACTTGTATGGCGCGGTAATAGCGGCGAGATTGCAATAAATTTGGGTAGGCCGATGTGCTGTTGACTGTACCATGTAGATATTAGTATAATATTGATTACAAGCTATTGCCCGCGGCTTCGCCTGCGTCAGTTTCTCACGGGGACAGTTCAGAGATCTATCATATTTTTGCAACATTTCACGAATGTCGATTGAATAGAAGTATGAAGAGGAACATATAAACCCACTTTACTTTTATCGTAGATATTATATGAAATAGAAAAAGTGGAATAGGATTGAACAAATCTGTTGTATAGAATATTGTTCGTTTTCTCAACGCTACAGGCCTGGGATGGGAAAAGCAAGTCTGTTCTAGATGTACTTATCTACTTCTGCAATCTTCTGTGTCTGTCAATGGAAAATTAGTGGGCATTATTGGGCCGGAGGCTAGAAGAGCTTTGTTCTGTGTCCATGATTGTATCAGTGGATAAATAACGCAATGCAATATTGCAGAGTCGTTAATAGTAAATTCCATAGGAATAGAACTTTTTGGTTGCCCTTTATCGTACTCCTGCGACTGACTACAGATATGCGAAATTTCTAGAATATTTGTAGAGTAGACAAAATGTGAATAGGTAACAAACTACCAAACAAACAAAAGTACTTTCACATTTTTTGTGTCGGGTCCAGAGTCAACCAATCTCATGAAAACAGTTTCGCGTTTCAAAATACACTCACACTCAGTGCCATCTATTGTATAGTATGTACTAAAATTCCTAATCGCAAGAGAGAACATTTCTGAGAATAGTTCATTTCTCTGTTTTTCTCACATCTCTAGTCGGGAATCCTACGGGAATTGTAAAAAAGCTAACCATTTCGCGTTTTAACATACACTCTGCGCCATCTACTGATCTTTTATAGTACTAAAATTCAAAGTCTGGCAGTCTTTTATAGCAAATCCCACGGAAATTTGGATAATTTGGAAATGTAAATGCAAAATTTCATGGCGCCTACTTCTAGAAAGACCAAGTTTCATACAATCACGCCCTTAGGGAAAGAAATTCTAAAATTAGCGAATGTCTCCACCTTCCTGTTAATTTTATTGATTCAAAATTCACTCGGCGCATTTAGCGCCACCTGTTAGAGAATACAGATTTTTCGAATCCCACGGGAACCATAGTTTTTTCTGGGAAAAAGGCACCCTATATCCTTCTCCATATTCTTATATATATGAGAAATTTCAAGGTTGAGTATATATGTGATAGACCTGTGAAGAGGTAACAAATAAACAAACAAATACTTTCGCATATATTAGTTGGGATTGGGATTAGTTACGACTGGGATTATGCAGTAATTCTGCAGAATGCTTACCAGGCTTGGATTCAAATCCTAACTAATATTATAAATGCGAAAATAAGTTTGTTATTTCTTGACGCTCTATCTACTCAACCACTCTTCTTGAAATTTTGCCTATATGTAGTTTGAAGTATGGGGATGGACATAGGGTACCTTTCATCTCGAAAAATAACTACAACTACAAAAGGTTCTATATGACGATATAATTTGCCGGCGGACACTCGAAATTACATTTTAATTTCCTTTTATGTGGCGCCATCTTGTATCAGATTTAAATTGCAGCGAGTTGAGCTTCTATATTCAATGGTAAAAGCTCGACAGCTAGAGTAATATAAACTGTCAATTTTTATTAAAACAGAAATTAATTTAATGCGAACTATAATTATAATTTAACAATTTTATATGTTTACATGTCGCGCCATCTATTATCAGGTAATGAATCTAATTATCCGTGCGCCATCTATTATCAGATAGAAAAACTAATAATCCTGATTTTTCTACTTGAAATTCAAGTGTTTTTTACGAATTTAAATAAAAAACTGAATAATTATAAACTTATTTCGTGTCTTACTTCAAAAATAACGAAGTTTCATACAAATTTACACTGTCTATTTTTCCCCTTTCGGGATAAAATTTCGGAAAGTAGAATTCTAATCCAGGCCACAATCTATCTCTGTGCCGAATTTCATTCAGATTCGTCCAGTAAATTTTGTGTGATGCGCGTACAAACATACAGACAGACAGACAAAAATTCTAAAATAACATTGTTTTGGCTTCTATTGACCGTAAAAAGCTCTCTCCTTTTATTTTTCGTAAATATCTCCTATATACAGACATAGTCCAGTTACAGTTTTATTATAAGTATAGATATAGATGATATAGATCGAGAGGCAGCATCCAAACATTCCATTCTCTTTCAAAAGAGTCTCAAAGAGTGGGATCTAGACTATGCAATCTTGGAACGCTGTGAAGCTAAACGCTCATTACCATCCGGTCGACTTTTTGTCAACCTTCTCAAGCGTGCGCAGAAACGGAAACGTTTTCGGGAAGGCATAGTTTTGATACCTTTAAGGCAAAAGAAAAATGTATTTTATTCGAATCGAAAATCCAAAAGGTCCTATGTGCGTACGTATTTCGAGTTTGATATAATTTCCCGGCGGAGACGGCGGGCTTGTTTTATTTCCTTGTGGCGCCATCTTGTATCAGATTAAAATTGAAGCGAGTTCAGCTTCTATATTCAATGGTGAAAGTTCGATGGCGAGAGTAAAATAAACTGTATTTTTTTTTCTAACAAAAAAATTATTTAATGGGAACTATAATAAAATTATTTCCACGATTTTATTTTCAATTTTATGAGTTTACATGTGGCGCCATCTATTATCAGGTATTTACTACCTGATAATAGATGGCGCCACATGTGAACGCTAATATCCGTATTTTTCTTATATAAATTTAAGGTAAATAATTACAAACTTGTTTTTTAAATTTCAACTTAAAAATGAACGTAAATCAAAAATTGTTCGTGTCTCACTTCAAAAATAACAAAAGTTTCATACACAATTCCACTCCCTATTTCTCCCCTTTCGGGATAGAATTTCGGGATACAAAATAGCCTATATTCTAATCCAGGCTACATTCTATCTCTGTGCCGAATTTCATGCAGATCCGTTCAGTAGATTTTGCAGTAGATACAAACATACAGACAGACAAAAATTCTAAAAAATATTATTTGGCTTCTATTGAACCTAAATAGTCCTCTCCTATTTATTTTTCGTAAATATCTCCAATGTACAGACATAGTCCAGTTAAGTGTAGATGAGATTCGTTTTTACGGTTTTATGTTTCTGCGACGAATGGTATTTTCTGCTTTAAGATATACGTTGCGATCTTGAAATCAATAAAGTTTAAAAAACCTTACATATTAAATCCGCGTATAACAATTTTTTAATATCAATTATCTTTTATATTATTTTTCGTTTATTTTTTCAATTGCCTAGCTGCAAGTATCTTTTATAAGAAACAATTGTAAATTTTTGGGAAGTTTCAATTTAGAAAGCTTCAGAGCATTTGTGCAGTCCATTTACTTGAATATTCAAAGGGGTGGGGGAACCAAAAGAATCAACAAAGCCCCGGCAACATGTTTACTTGATTGTAGTGGTGAAGCAGCGCATGCAGATGTTGAACTCCGAGTACCGCAGCGTGTGGGAGTGCGCGCGCGGCGTGTATCGCGCCGAGGGATTGCGCGCCTTCTACCGCTCCTACGGCACGCAGGTACTCGCTAAGTTTTATATCTACTTCTGTCGTTCATTAAATACTATAGTATAAACAAAGTCGCCCTTCGTCTCTATACAATAATTTTTATTATGCATTTATCTAATTTTTCTATAAGTCTCTGTGTCCAAGCCAACTGTCATGCTCCCACTTCTTTTATCTCTCACGCAAACAATCCACCCATCTCTTTTTTGGTTTTCCTCTCCCCCTGTAATTATGTAATTTATCTTTCTTCATTACAAAAATGTTAAGATATTACAGTCTGAAAATCAATAACAGCAAAAGTTTATGAACGTCTGGTAAAATATCTCACTCTCGTCGCTGTTGCTGGAATGCCCGGCAGCTAAGACAATTACTGTGTTATGCTAAAACTAGGATGGTTTTAGCGTATTTTTTTTGTCCTTATAAGATTTGTATTTGAAAAAATTTGTATTTTGTTTCTTTTAACTACTGGACCGATTGTGATAAGTAATGTAAGCTACTTTTTACGAAAATTTTACCGCCACTAGTATAGTATTCTTCATTGAACATACAATTGCCAAACACTTGGAAACAATGGTCTGGAAATTTGAAATAATTAGGGGATGTCAGGGCATTTGTTTACATTTTCAGTGAACACCCTGTTAGAGAAAATTTCTTATTTTAAACCACGCAATAATGCATTTTGATTTTCACTGTTACTTGAACTATAAATTTCCGAAGTTTATATAAATGAGCACGAGCCTCCCTCGCGCGGCAGGTGGCGATGAACGTGCCGTACACGGCGCTGCACTTCGTGACGTACGAGTGGGTCCAGGCCCGCCTCAACCCCGCGCGCAGCTACGACCCGCGCGCGCACGCGGCCGCGGGCGCCTGCGCCGGCGCACTCGCGGCCGCCGCCACCACGCCGCTCGACGTCTGCAAGACGGTGCTCAACACGCAGGTACGTTGACTGTCCCTTCAAAATATGTGTTCTGTACGCTCTTTTGTGTGCGAGTAACAGTGTAAATAATCTTGTGCTCATAAATTGTAATAAATAACTGTCGGGCGACAGGAGGCGGTGCGCGCGGACGGACTGGTGCAGGCGGCGGCGGCCGTGCTGCGCGCCGGCGGCCCGCTCGCCTTCTTCCGCGGCGTGTCCGCGCGCGTGCTGTACCAGATGCCGGCCGCCGCCATCTGCTGGCTCACCTACGAGACCTTCAAACACATCCTCGCGGTGCGTGCCTTGCGGACGTCGATACTCACCACACGGGCCTCACAGGGAACACTTGATATTAACTACGGTTAAATTCGATAACTATCGTTAGTTAAGATCAGTTGTCGTTGCATTTTTTTACTTACTACACGATCTTCTTAACTGATACTACAAGAAGAGTTATGTGTGAAGACGTTATGTAACGGTCTCAGATATAAAAACATTTTAAAAATTGTATCACTAAAATCAAATCGCAGATTAGAACTAAAGGTTGGCCAAGTCTGTCGACGATCAAACGTGCTTTCCGAAGTACGGGCCCTGATTAATAGCCGTGTCTTGTTCCCAGTAGACAGAGGAGCCTTCGTGCGGCGGCAGCGTGACGGCCGCGCACGCGCAGCGCTCATGCGCTATCGCCGTCCCGCTCCGACTTGCGGCCACGTCCGCCGACTAGCGGCCGGACAGAGCCTGCGGACGCCGCAATGTGTACATAGTCAGGCGGGAGCGTGCGAACGAGTGATCACTTGCTTCGAACGATCTTATTTTGCGCGAGTGAATGTTGTGTTACGGACCGTTTTGAATTACGACCATATATATTCTATTGTGATAAAATCATAATGTTTGTGCAAATAAAAACATAATATTGTTATGAATTGTGGAAACTTACTTCGGAGCTGGCTCGACTTGTGTAATATTTTATTTATATTATTTATTTATAGCATTTGTTCGTACGTTCATACCGGCGTTAACGTGGTTTTCTCTGATCAAAGGATTAACGATGAATATCAAATCATTTAATAATAAAATACATTAGGGACGTATGCTGAAGTGTAAATACTAATAAGAAAGTATTTTTTTAAGTATTATTTTTTTATTAAGATTCAAAATTAGCGTTAAATTGTGTTTTATGCGAGAACAGGGCCATGGGCCTCGACGGCGGGCGACCTCCGATTGTTCTAACGTAAATAAATCTGTTTCACTTTACACGAGTGCGTTTACCGACGTGGTATCAAAAATATAGCATTTATATTCGCAAAACATTTTGATTTTTAAATAACAGAAAAATGTCTATTCATCATATTTTTGACACCAATCAACACATGGATACATTTTATTGGCGACCGTGATAGGTCCAAGATCTTTCCTTTGGTCCGGGAGCGCCGCAGTGTACTGCAATGTAAATAGTGAAGGGCAGTCGTCTGTGATTTGTGCGTTTTTTATTTCGTTTTCCATTTCTAGCGCGAATGTTTCCTAGATGTATTGAACTTTGAGAGATTACGTTGGTACGCTAGACCAGTGTTGATGTGTGTGTGACACAGTATTGTGTTGTTCGAACAAATTTGATCAAGATTTGCTCACTGCCACCGCCGTCAGACCACTGTCCAAAGATGGCGTACGCATTGGTCAATTTGTCGTGATTTAGAAGTTATTTAAAACGAGTGCTGTGAATTTATGTGAGTCCAAATCTTGTTAGGTACGTTTAAGAAGCCGTCACCATCTTTGTATAACTTTGCTTTGGTTATCAAACGGCTGTGGCGGAGTCAATGTAATGGAAGACGTTTATGAATAATTACGTGTCAGTTTTTAGATACGGAATTAAAGAGTTAGAGAGTTTTATACATTTGAGTAATTTTTAGTAAAAGGTGAACGTAGCCGCTCCACACGCGACTGCTCCGCTCCGCTTCTTTCAATATTATCATCGCACTCTTTCTGTGTCCGAATCAAGATCGTAATTCGGAGACCTGAATGCTCTCAACCTGATTCGGAAACCACGCGTGCAGCCGCCCTTATAAATACCTACTGCGAGATAACCCCAAATCAAGTCAATTCCAGTAATATGAAATGATTCTAACATTTTGCTAGCTATAAGCAGCAAAATAATAATTTGGAAACGAGTCCAGCGTACTTACTAAGTTCAGTGCTGTGAGCCAACGATTCACGCGATTATACACTTACGTTAAGTTGTACAATGAGGTGACTCCCGTTACCGCGGCAGCTAGTCAGACTCTCGGCAAACCGGCGCCGGCGGCGACGTCGGCCGCCGGCCGTCTCAGTACAGGGTTCACATTTCCGAACGACGTATTCGACACGATTGTTTCGTATTATTCTTGAAATTATATTATGTACAGTTTAGTTGTTATGTGTCGCAGCGGCTCCGGGGCTGCGGGGTGCTGCGAGCCCGACGCGCGATTATGTTATTGTTTGTGTACATTGTATTTGTTATATGAGTTTTATAGCAATTTAAGATTAATTTAAATTAAGAGTTTTAAAGTTTAAATATTTGTATAGAAATTAATGTTTAGATTTGCCTGGCCAGGCCAGAGACAAGTTCAAAATTTTTTGAGCAAACAATTGTCAAAATACATAGTAATAAAATGTTCGACAATATGCAGTTGTTTTATTATACACGTTTCACGTAGGCGACTCCCATCAGAGCGGAAAGGAGATGACGCAGTCATCAGGCTCAATCTGCTATTTGATTGAATGACCAGCACGAGCTGGTCATTCAATCAAATCATTGAGTGACGGTATTTAATTAAATAACTAGGCTAAACGTTGATTGAACAAGCCTCATTAAACATCCAACTAGTTAGCGGATTGTAACATACATAGCCCTTTCAACAGGGCGGAAATAAAATAATTAAGTTGATTTAAATTTAGTTCCATTTTTTCCCACTGCGGCGCTAGTAGTCATTAAACAAATATGGCATATTCCACCTGGCTAATTCACCCATGTGATTTAAGACCACTGAGTCGATGTACTTAAATCACATCCGCTCAGGTGATTTAGGTTCGACCAGAAATTTCACAAAAATTTGTCCACCTAAAGCACCCGCAAGGCAACAAGGTGATTTAATTACACAAATCATTGTACGTAATTCCCCTAAGGATAATGAAATGAAAAGTTTATAAAAATGAAACTCATAGTATTTTTTCTTTTTTTAATCAACTAAATCATAAAAAAATACTTTGCGTTTCATTTTCATATCTATTCACATAAGTATTCAATTCTCATATATTATCCTATGGAGAATTACGTAGGTACAATGATTTGTGTGTCTAAATGACATTCAGTCAAGACGTTGAACGTTACATTCAACGACTTGACGAGTTGTCCACCGCAAATAAACGATTTGATATGTCCTTTAATAATTCAATTGAATTTCGTCATTCAATCAAATAGCAGATTCAACCAAACCAGACTTCCCCTCTTCAATAAAACCAGTCAATGTGTAACATGATTTATATGTAATATATAATGTACATAAACAAGTACTTATTTATGGAAGGAACCGCAAGTCGGCGACGAGCGCGAGGTGGTCGGACGGGAACACGACGCTGGGCAGCGCTGTGTGCTGCGCCAGCTCCGCCTCCGCCGGCAGCGGCACCACCTGCGGCCCGGACATTACCTTCTCATTTTTATCTATTTCTTTTATTATGGACATTTTCATTTTGATTTCATTTACTTATGATCTATATAACTAGATGCTGGTGGTGAACAACGATTAACAAGTAAAAATAATATTCATTTCGTGTAAGTGTAAGGTCTCACTCGTGCGCTGCCCATGTCCAAGAGTTGACTTCTTACGGCTGAGATGATGATGGGGACATCGGATCAACATGAGACGAAACGGGAGATCAACAGAGTTGGCCGTAGTCAACTAGTGTTAAGCAATATTATTAACTACGATTAACAGTTAACTAGAAGTAGTGCTTCATTAATTCTAATTACAATAATCATAACTATACTATTTATTTATCCCAACTAATATTATAAATGTGAAAGTAAGTTTGTTTGTTAGTTTCCTCTTCACATCCAATTTAATACGAAGAAAAAGCTGTTTGTGAGGGCATTTAAGCGGGCGAAACCGCGGGTAAACAGCTAGTTAGTTTATAATAGTAATAAAGTACACCCTTTTAATACATGATGAAAGTCAACTTACCTGCATCGGTCTGAGGAGCCACCTAAATCTCAGGAAGAAAATTACTAAAAATTATATCTTTAACTATCATATCTATAACACTCCAAAAACATTTCTATCGCAACATGTACGTGCGCTAGTTAACTTCGCCCAACTCTGCTTACACTTACAAGGAGCATTGGCAGGGAATCTTATTTGCTCTTTCTCACTCAGTGTCAAATTGTAACGAAAGCTAGTGTATTTGTACTAAATGAGGAAATATAAAGGTTTGGCACACGTGAAGGTCACTGACCTGGTCGACGGCCAGCGCCGCGCGGTCGATGAAGATGTAGTCGAGGCAGTCCGCGAACCCCGCGGTGTAGTTGGTGAAGGGCGGAGTGCCGCAAGCGCTAGCTAGCGCCGAGCTTTGCTGCAGGCTCAGGCCCGACACCGCCTCCGCCGCGTCTGCTGGTGCGTGTAGATCATGCTGAATACTTTACGTAACATTTGTAAACCTAAACTATGAAATATAATAACATCTCTCTATATGGGTTTCTTCCTTCCCGTCTCAGAAGAAGACCGTAAGACCGTACTATCCTCTTACTTAATCATCCCAAATTTAATCCTTCTTGATACTCCAAGCATATTCCGCAGTAGTCACATAAGTTTTCTCTAAAACTATTTAACATAGTTTAGGAGAAGAGGGAGACCGAAAAAGAGTTGATGTATTGCGTTTGCGTGAAAAACGAAAATATTCCTTATACTTTCGTCAGGATATGACAGGAGTCAGGTTGACTGGAAACAGAGACTTGGAAAGATAAGATAATCGAGCAACATAAATTATTGGATAGCCAATAATTTTGACTGAGATTCAATTCAATAATGTAATAATCACAATTTTACAATGACGGGAATCAATGTAATTTTTCCCTGATTCCCTGAACGATGTAGAACTCACTGGAGCGCCAGTCGGGCAGCCAGCCCGGCGCGGCGCCCGCGGTGTAGAGCCGGAACACAGCGCACGAGGGCACGCTGTTGAAGTCGCCGCTCACCAACAGCGACACGCGCTTGTCCGGGAACTACGGGGATACACATCGAGTGCTTTATTAATTCTATCGAGATAAATTCTAGCCGGTGACGTAACTTAATTTGCGGAGAATGGAAATACGAGTGTGTATTGCACCGGTCGCTGCGACGCGGACGATTATAGATGGTGGAGAGGAATTTCATGTAAGTTTTTATTTGTATGTAACATTTTAGGGTTCCGTTGCCAAAGGGCAAAAACGGAATTTGGTGGGTGTTATTCGATGAACCGCTACAAAATTCTCATGGCATTTTGATATCATTGAATAGGTCTTTATAAAAGGAAAATAAATATACAAGGTCACTGGTATCAATCGCAAAACCTCCTAGAACTACTTGGATACATCAAAACAAAAAAACTTTTATTCTACGACTTTTCGTGATACGTAGTTTTTTTTTTTTCATAAAAAATACAATCTTATTTACGATTCTACACATCTTAACTCTGTGTAATGGCCAAGCAATACGGGACAGTACAGTAGCGAAATCGAACATAGAGGTAACGCTTTATAGAAACGAAATTAAAACTAAAAAAAATATTTTTTGTATTTATTACGTTCAGACAAAAGTCGTAGAACAAAAGATGTTAGTCCCTATGTACCTTATGCGCCTTTGGAAGGATATGTATATCCTACGCGTAACCTTCCAACCAGTAACCCTGTATACAATAAAACAGTAGAAAAAAGTTCTGTACATTGAATATATTTACATAAAAACAAAATTAGGCGATAGAATCCTTTAAAATTAAATTTAAAATTCTTCATGGAATATACTTAGTTACTGATATAGATAACGAAAATATAGTTTTGGAAATCTTTGTCTGTCTGTCTGTCTGAACGCGCATCACTCGAAATCTACTGGACCGATTTGCTTGAAATTAGGTTTGTAGGTACCTTATATACCGGGTTAACATCTTAGACACATTTCATCCCGGTAAATAGTCAGGTTCCCGTAGGATAATTGAAAAACTAATTATGAATCAAAAAATCCTCGGAATCCCGGGCATCTTACAGATATTTCATAAAATGAGGAGGGTCCTGTAGGAAAATTAAAATAACGATTTACTTTAAAATTTTGTAAAAAGGTGTAAACAGAATATAAACAAATTGTTTTTATCGATTAAAGTCTGATATAGGTATAATGGGCGCAGTATGTATCTATATATGAGTATAAAACTCTTTCGTTACTGAGTGACTGACTGACTGACAACATACACCCGAAACTGCTGGGCGGGAAGCTGAAACTTGGCATGTAGGTGAGTGTAGGTGAGCACTAAGAGAGGATTTTTGGAAATTCAATTAAAATATGAAAGTTGTACACCGTTGAAGTTAGTGACTTGAAAATTTGGATTTTGGTTGTTTACAACAAAGTAATGAATACGTGTTTCAGATTTTTCTGAAAATTAACCCTCAACCCCTTCATAAGGGAGGTGAAAGATTGTATGGGACTTAATACAATTTTCAAGATAAAAAGCTGAAAATTGGCACACTTACTTTTTGTATCAAATAACAGTAATAGTAAATACAAAAAATGTTTAATTTACGTTTGTGGTTAATAAAAAACACGTAAAACGTCATGGAAAGTGGGACGGCACGCGTTGCAGAAAGCGGGAGTGGGAGTAGGAGCCGGAAATGGGAAGGAGACACGTAGTGGGAAACAGGACGGGACACATTGCAAAAAACATGATGGCACAATATGTAGGAAACGGTATGGGATATCCACTTTACATTACATAGCAGGAAGCGGGATTGGACAAGTTTGCGGGACGAGACACGCAGCGGGAAACAGAAAATTGAAGTAAAGATGAGAAAAAATGCGAATTTAAATCATACCTATATGTTTACCAGTTTTACAGAGTACGTGATAAAATTACTGAGATTTTGCTATGAAATTCACGCGGGCGAAGCCGCGGGCAAAAGCTAGTATATTAATAAACTAAGAGAAATGGTCCTAGAATTGAGCCTTGTGGTACGCCAAATTTTACATTGCATCCATCTGATTTAATGTTATTAATGTAAATAGCCTAAACTCGTTTTGCATTTATTTTTATAGTAAGAAAACATGTACTCGTAATTATTTCTATATAGTCTTAAATTTTATTATTTGTTTCGAATATGCTGGTGGAACAATAAATATATTTAAAATTCGGTAACAATAATATTTCCATTTACTATCAAAACGTGCGGGGCTTACGTACAAAGTCACATGAATTTTTAGGAAATGTTTTGTCAGGAAATTATGACATTATATGCATAAACGAAAGTTGGCTCAATGATAACTTCTATGATTCCGAGTACTTTGATAATAGGTACTCGGTGTATCGATGTGATCGCGACCCAATAGCAAGCGGTATGGATATGGGTGGCGGTGTTGTGATAGCCGTGCGACGCGACCTGCGCCCGGTACACAGGATTGACATGCGTGCGCCGCCGCCGGCAGATGAGGTATGGGTGTCCGTGGCGCTAAGCTCGCCGCCGTACTCGCCTGACCTTCGGCGTCCGTGCGCTGCATCGCCTCGCTACTTACACATTATTTCTACGTATATATCTCACGGACCGAATCATGAGTGTTTGCTTACTTCATTTTATGACAGGGTTATCGATTTTATAAACGCTCATCCAGACGACGTCTTTCTGGTTCTTGGTGATTTTAATGTCACTTTAGCGGATTGGTCACATAATGTAGATAACCAATGCATGGATATACATACCAATAACAATAACTTGGCCTGTATTACCGAGGATTTTTTGAACTTTTCATTGCTTTCCCAATATAATAATCAATTTAATTTAAACAATAGAATGTTAGACTTAGTTTTTAGTAATGAATTATGCACTGTTAACTCTTGTAATTTTCCTTTAGTAAAAGAAGATCCGAATCATAAATCCTTAAATATTATTTTAAACACTAACTTTCTTTCTCCATCTTCCTTAAGTGATGCGAAAAGTAAGAGAAAACTTTTTTTCAAAGCCGATTTCGAGTCTATAAAAATGGAACTCAATGCCATTAATTGGGTAAGTAAGTTCAACACTCTGTCTGACGTTAATTCTATGGTAGATTACTTTTATAGAGTTTTTGACGAATTTATTGAAAAATATGTACCTACTTCTAAATTTAATAGCAAACATAAATTCCCTCCTTGGTACACGCAACCCTTGATAAAATTAGATAAAGAGAAAGAAAAATGTCATAAAAAATGGAAGTGCTTTGGAAATTTGCAAGATTATTATACTTTTTCCATTTTAAGAAAACGTTTTAAAAAATTAGAAAGGTCTTGCTATGATAGGTATATTAAATTCTCAGAAGAAAATATTAGAAAAAACCCTAACTCATTTTGGTCATTTGTAAAATCAAAAAAGAATCATAACGACATTCCAGAAAATATGTTCTATAAAGATGAGTGTTTAACTGATGGAAACAAAATTTGTGACGCATTTAATAATTGTTTTGGTTCTGTTTTTATCTCTTCGAATGGTGTAAGTTCACAAACCACTTTTTCATCTAGATCACAAGATAAAACACATGACACAACTGTTGATATAAGTCACATAAAATTCGAGTTAGAAACCATAGTTTGTGAATTTAAGAAAGTAAATATACACAAAGGGGCCGGGGCCGATAACATCCATCCTGTGCTTATATCAAATTGCGCCGAAGAACTTGCAATTCCAATGTTAATTATTTTTCAAAAATCAATAGATACAGGTGTATTTCCATATAAATGGAAACAATCTTTGATTACGCCTATTCCAAAAAATAGAAACAAAGAACAAATAACTGAATATAGGCCAATCTCAAAATTATCTATTCTAGGCAAAATTTTTGAAAAACTCGTGACTCATCATCTTTCTTTGTCAGTTCGAAATTTTATTGCAGAAGAACAACACGGGTTTTTCAAGGGTCGTTGTGTTGAAAGTAACATGGTAACTTTTACTGACTTTTTATCACAAGCTATGGATAACAATGAACAGGTGGATGTCGTGTATACCGATTTCTCCCGGGCGTTTGATAAATTAAATCATAAACTCCTTATTTTGAAGCTCGAAGAAGCCGGCATACATGGCTGCCTCCTTAGGTGGATTGAATCGTACATCAGTAATAGGAGTCAGGCCGTCTGTATTAAAGGATACTGTTCGCAATTTTTACCTGTGCCTTCCCACAAGGTTCCCATATTGGGCCCTTGCTTTTCTCCTTATATATAAATGACATAGGACACATATTTAATAACAGTCACCACCTTTTATATGCTGACGATAATAAAATATATAAAATAATTAGGTCTGTGGTTGACTGTAACAGATTACAGGAGGACTTGCTGGCTCTTCAAGACTACTGTACCTCTAATCAGCTTTATCTTAATACAGATAAATGCTATATTATTACCTACTCACGAAAAAGAAATATTGTTAAATACGAATATAAAATAAATAACGAAATTTTGCAGAGAGTAACAGAAATTAGAGATCTAGGTATAATTATGGATTCTGAACTCTCATTTAGGAAACACATTGATATCGCAATAAAAAAAGCTTTTCAAAAATTAGGCTTTGTATTAAGAATTAGTAAACCATTTAAACAAACCATCACAATGAAAATTTTATACTTTGCATTTGTTCGTTCTATTTTGGACTTTGCGAGTGTTGTATGGAATCCTAATTATAAAGTACACATAGATAGAATCGAAAGAGTACAAAAAAAGTTTATAAAATCTTTAAATTTTCGTGAGTGTACACAATTTGAATCATATAATAAGGCCTTGCTTCATCATAAGTTTCTTTCCTTAAATGACAGGCGAAAAATGTTTGATTTGGTGTTTCTATATAAAATTCTTAATAATTTAATTGATTCTTCAAAACTTCTGAGTAAAATTTCCTTTGTTACTCCTAGGCGTTTACCTGTACGTCCCTCACGTAAAATTCCACTTTTCTCTCCTCCACATTTACACAAAAACTATACTCGTAACTCATTTATACATCGTTCCACCACCATATATAATAAAGAATATAGAAATATAGATCTATTAAATACTACTCTAAAACGATTAAAACTCATTTTTCAATCTAGTTCATAATAACTGATAGTAATATAATTTTATAACAAACTTATAATTATATAACAAACCTAATTAACCTAACACTGTTATGTTCCCAGCAACAGCGGAAAGCTACGCTAAGTTAATTTTATTTACAAATTCCTGCCATGTAATTAACCCTTTTTATTATATAAATATAGCACTTTAGGGCACTATAGGTCTTTAAATTGTACTCATAGTTTATGTAAATTTCTATTTTTGTAAACGACTGTTTGTTGCCTAAATAAAGATAAAAAAAAAAAAAAAAATAGTTTGTAACCTATCTTTTAAGTAAGAAGCTATTAGTTCAATTGATTTAGAATTAAAACCGTACTGACATAGCTTTCGGAAGTGTTTCATCATCGACACAATCAAATGCTTTAGAAAGATCACAAAATACTCCAATGACATCTATACTTTTTCCGGCAGTGAAGCCTTATTGTAATATTTATTACAATATTTATATTTATAACATTTATAGTCGTCACTAGTTGTTATTATAGATCTAATGTAATCTATTCCAAATTCATTCATCAAAATCCGAAATAGGTAATGTGTAATTCGTATCCGCAACTAAACTAATTGGTTGTAGTAAAATAATGTTGTATGCTCTCACCTGGTCCATAACCCGCGTCCGCAGATCGTTGAGCCAGTAGATGAGCGCGCCGGCCTGCAGCAGGCGGATGTGGTCGGCGTCGGGGTGGAAGTACAGGTGCGTGTTGCCGACCACCAGCACCTCCGCGGGCGACTCCCGCGCCTGCAGCAGGCTGGCGCTCCCGACGGTGGACCGCTCCAGGAGCCGGGACACCAGGGCGGCATTGCCTTTTATTGCTTCCCAAATGGGCTGCAGGCAAGCATTCGTTTTTATAGCTTCGGATATCAATATTTTTTCTTCTCCTATCAACCTGTAAAATGCCATGTAGGTAGGAATTGTTTGATCAAAATCTCATTAATAATCAAAATTGACATTAAGTTGCTGACTGTTTAAATAACACCCATTCCTAAATACATATTATGTATATACATTTCAAGTTACATAAAAGGGTTGTGGACGCCGCAGCACCAAGGTAGCCCACAAAGCGGCCTATCCCCAGAGTAGGTACAATAATAATACAAATGCCATTTTATTGCCATTTTTCCATAATAATTGTTTAAAAAGAGTACTCACTCAAATCTGTGCGCATCATAGAAACACGCCAGTCCCTCGGCCACCTCCTTCCCCTTCTTGTAGAACAGGCCGCGATAGCCGTGGCTCTCCAGCACTGGGTTCAGGCAATTATTGAATATCTTGCAGTCCACTTCTTGCAGACACATTATATCTGCATTATAGCCTAAAATATAAATATTTTACTATTTAATATTTAATATAAACACTTAACTTCTATTCTATTTCTATTCCATTTTTCTGTTTGATCCATAGTTCTATGCCTTAATATTTTAGACAGATACTAAATTTGAAACCACTTCACAAATAAATAACATTTTAAAGACAAAAATAAAAGAAATTATTCGTCAAATTATTGTAAGTCAGTGGTGGTGTGGCTATTTCATATTTCATAGCTTTTGACCGCGGCTTCGCCCGCGTGGCCGAATAATTTATGGTACGGAGAAAGCGTAACAATTTCTATACAGAAAATACTTATCAGACTGAAAAACGTTTGTTAAGTCGTCATTTCTATATTTCTATTCTATTCTATTTCTATATATCTATTATGGTTGAGCTACATATATATATATATATATATATTATAATCAGCACTCGGATCACAATTATAACCTGTTTTGATATACCTTTTGACTATGTACATTATGTACTTTTATATATTATTAGAAAAAAAAACATTGTAAGAAACAATAATGGTAAGCCGATCTGGCATGATAGGGACAAACACTGTTCAAAAGTTTTTTTCGGCATTTCTTCTCAGCAGTGGTCGTTCCGAAATGCCAGTAGTTTGTAGCTTCTGAGAAATAACTATAAATATAAAAATTGACGAGAAAAAATGCCTGTGAGGGTCTAATTTCTGAATAAATGATGTGAATTTGAATTTGACAAATTTTGTTTTCAAATTCTTACTCTATTACTATTGACACTATCGCCTAATTTTGTTTGTATGTAAATATATTCAATGTACATAATTTTCTACTGTTTTATTATATGTATGTATTAATGTATAGATTAATCTATACTATTATTATAAAGTGGCAAGCATTTGTGACTTTGTGAGTGAACCAATTTCAAAAATTCTTTCACCATTGGAAAGGTACATTATCCAAGATTGCTAATAGGCTATATTTTAACTTAAAATTCCCACGGAAGCGAAGCCCCACGCAACATTTAGTATCTAATAAGAATGGAATTTTAATTAACAAGCTACTCTATCGAACTGGCTAAAACTTTAAGGATTAGTTACTGAATAAATTAAATAAAAAATATACCTAGTAATTCCTTTACAATCAACTGTTTCCTGTAGTCAATATGCAGCGCATACGGGGGGCAGTATGGATGGAGCACAGTCCTGGTGAAGTCGGAGTCACAGTACAAGTCTGCCAGGATGTTGTAGCTGACACAGCGGAAACTGGAAAAGTGATAAAAACATAGATATCCAGGGTTAATTACTTTGTGCCCGCAAAAAGCAGTGATGTAAAGAATAAAGAATTTAATTATAATTACCGATGTTAGTGATTACTTAATATTGGAATAAAGAAATAAACCTGATAATGCTTTGTTTACTCTCTAATATTACTTGTACTGGTCTTGATGACCTCCATGGCCTAATGGTCATCATGTTAGACTGCTACACTGGAGGTCCTGGGTTCGATCCCCGGTTAGGTCAAGATGGAAAATGATCTTCAGACTGATTCAAAACTTGTGTTATGGGATAATAACTCAATGATGCTATACCTATAACATATATGTATATGTTACAGAATATAGCATCATTGAGTTAGTATCCCATACCACAAGTTTCGAACTTTGGGGCTAACTCAATTTGTATGATTTGTTCTTATATATTTATTTATACTGCTGTATTAGAGGAGAGTAAAGCTATAGTAAAGTCAAACCTTTTATCTTTAAGCTTGGTAGATGTGAACCTGTGTCTAGTTTCAAATGGACATACGCCTGGGCCAGCTTCCACCAGAGTCTTGCTAACTGTTGATACTGTCGGTCCATAGGTTTCACCATTGCCTGATATGAAAATACAATTTGCACAGTGAATGTATAATGAGTCAGGCTACATAAGTAGGTTACGCCTTTAACTTGAGCATGGAACAATTTAACACACAATAAAGGCAAGACAATCAATGAACAGCCGTCTCACCTGGCGTGCACTCCAGCTTCAGTTTCTTGCCGACGTCATCATTAGTCGGCGTGTAGCTGAAGCTCTCTCCAACCAATTCCCATTTTATGTGATTCTCTATGATTTCATTTCCTTTGTCGTTGACGGAGAGGCCTCTGAACCAGTGATACCTGCAGCGGCCCCGGTCGGCGTGCTGCAGCACCAGGTGCTCGGGCTGGACGGGGAAGCCGGCCAGCACACACGCGGGCAAGCTCACGCTCACCACCCACGGGACGTTGAACACGGCTTCGTACACTTGATCGTCTACTTTTAATTTTATTGGAGTTTGCAATGAAAACAAATCCATACACGTGGACTTCGCTCCTATTGCTTCATTTTTATTATCAAAAATTCGAACTTCCACGTCGGGTATATCTGTATTTTTCTTTTTACCTCCTTTTTTAATGACTTTATTAATATTAGCGCCGATTCGATTTAAAGTTGTTTCCAACTGCTCTGTTGGTTTCCTACTAAAATTGAATTGCCTCACAGAATCCTTAACTTTTAATAAAAAAGAAATATCAATTCTTTCTTCGTCTTGAACGTATCTGAAATAACACTTTTCTAGATTCATTGCTTTAGTTTTGCTTATGGATACCAATGTATGTAATTTGTTCACATAACTTTGAAATCTTAAAACCATGCCGTTTGAATTATATCTATATTATTACTATTTACCTATTTTAATTAAAATAGGCAATGTTCTATATTTTATAACCTACAAAACAAACCCTCATTTACTATCACAAAATAAATACTGGATGATTTACATTGATCCAGCTACTGTATCCAGTAGCACTGGATGCGGGGACTGGATTCGTACGTATTGAATCCGTAAATAAGTTTCAAACCAACATTCCACCCAGCGAGCGACCCGTACTGGATGGATTATTCCGAACCTGATCCAAAATCGTAACCCGGTAAATGGAAGATTTACTTACAACATATCTCAGCACAAAACAGCAGATTGGGCATTGTAAAACTGGGTACACGATTATGGACGCGAAAGATATTGATTTTAGCATAACATTACATAACTGTCTATCCCGTTCCGTTGCTTGATTTCTAAATCCTTCACATTTTTCTTTATTATTTATGTATGTTTTTATATCTGCGATTATACGAGGGAAACCTTTGTGTTTTTTCTTGTCACCCGACTATAGGGAGTATTACTGCGCATTAATCCCGCCAGAGTACAGCACTGTATGTTAGGTACACAAAAGCTTTGCCGTCTTTTGCTAAATCGATTAAAACGTTTATTTTAGAGTACTTTATTAATCCTTTCATTATGCAAGCATTAGTTTGTGAAAATATATAACAATGTAGCATATTCAGGGGGCCGAAATATTGGGAAAAATGTTTTCCATAAGATAAAAATCTTCGAAAACTATGGGATACGCCTCACGCTGTAAAATTTTCGAGTCGAAAAAAGCTCGAAACACTTCACACGTGAAAATTTATTAAAATATGGACTTCATACAGGTAAGATCTTCAGTCAAAATCAAGTTTATACCAGTTTATCACCACAGTTGACCAAATCATGCAGAACATAAGCTAAAATAGTGTTATTATTTTCAGGATAATTCACTAAATACTTCCTTTTTCTTTTTAAACTCGCACCACGATTGCGTAGGTATTTTTGGTTGATATCTGCAACAATATTGAAAATTGGCACTTGTTGCCTCCATTGGCAATGTTTGTTAACCCTAGTTGTACCAGTAGCACCATTTGCGCTGACCTTTGCGTAATATGCCCTATAAAATTTTGATCACTGGAATAATGAAACGAAAACAGCTACTGGACTAATGTAAATCAGCCATAATGGTGATAAATTAAAAAATAGTCAATGTCAAAATTATTCTGACATTGACTGTATTTTTTTGTCTCAGGCTTATCCATAGAGAATTGATGGACTTACCCCGTTCTCAGGCAACGAACTGGCCTAGCCAAATCAGAATGGCATACTTCCCAGCCTATATCATTACAATCAGCAAGACAGGTTTTGTAAAACTGGGCACACGAAAGACAACCTTGAAGGTTATTTAGAGACATTTAACTTTTGATGGTGTTAACAGGAAACCTCCTAAAGAGTACTTGAGTACATCAAAACAAGCAACTATTATTCTACGACTTTTCGTAATTCGTAGTTTTTTTTATTGATATAAAAAAAAACAATCTAATTTGCGATTCTACACATCTTAACTCTATGTAATGGCCAAGCAACACGAGACAGTACAGTAGCGAAATCGAACATAGAGGTAACGCTTTATAGAAACGTCATCAAAACTAAAAAAGGAACATTTTTGTATTTATTACGTTTAGACAAAAGTCGTAGAACAAAAGATGTTGGTCTCTATGTACCTTATGCGCCTTTGGGAGGTTGTGCGTTAATTACCAGTAACCCTGTATATTGATATCTCTTTATAAGGACAACAAAGTCAACAAAGGATATTAGCCCCATTTCTTCTCGTACCTATATTTTCTTTCCTTCTTCTCGTACGCATTTCTCTTTCTTGTATGAGCGAAGGATTATGACGATGTCCATAATTCCCTCTTTTACAGTCTCAGGCAGGTCGGTCAGGGGTAAGTGGGTCAGAAGCTTGAGTACCTATCTCTCGTACATCTCTCACGTCAAGTCTATTGTTGCTCTCAACTAGCTAGGTATATGGATGCAAAATAAAACTATAATAATATATTAAAAATATAAATATAATTTTAATACACAGTTAAAAAGGGGTTAAAGTATTATGAGTATATTAAAAACAATGTACGTGTCAAATCGTGGAAAAAGAACATAATGGTCAATCAGCTGATCCGAGTACGGTCATTCTGTATGTGAGAGTCAATAAATACAATAGTACTTTTTTACTACAGAATTCTTAGGATAATTAAATTCAATAACTGATTTATCTGTTGCGGGGCTATCACGAAACAAAACACGTAGGTAGTACTTCAATGCGTCCACACATTCTATTTTTTTTACACGCTGTGTACACGATATGGGAAATAGAGACAGCAGAGATGTGGACGTTAGTAACGTGCAACGTGTTTGTATGTAGCGCGGTAGGCACTTCGACTGTTAATTTTTTTGCTAGTGTAGTAAAAACCATGCTACTTATATTAATTTAAAAAAAACATGAGAATATATAAAAGTACAAAAATGTGTATTATGTTGAGTATCAACTTACATTATTATGCTGGTGTACTTAGAGGGTGATTTGAGTAATAGTTTAATATCATTTATTATGCTGTTGAAATGTTTAACAACATGGTGGGAAAAAATATCTCTGTATTAGCACCACTAGCACCTCAGTATTATTAGTACAAATGCAGAAGTGTTTTCATTTTAATCCTACATTGCATGTGGAATCGATTTCTGAAAAGTGAAAATGGACCCCTTCGATAACCAAAAGCTTGACAAGCATTTACGTGTTTGTCAAGTGGTTTTGACACAACGCATAACAAGCCTACTCTCATATCTGCCTGTGTTTCCAGTGGGACATTGGTCAGAGCAAAGATCTATCCACGAGACAAATTAAATAGTAAATGCCGTGCATTCTATACGGTCAAAACGCTTGTGAGCACACAAAATGTATGTGCTTATCAAGCATTGTGATCGTCTTGGACAGGGTTTCCACAATAATGATGTAATATTAAACAGCCTCGGAACTCGTTACACGGTATCTGACATTTACGACTTGTCTCTTTTTCTCTAAGACAGGCTAGAGGTGGGCCCCAAGTTCCAAGAAACTTGTAGAAGGTGATAAATGCATTTAATAGCGCCCTAGACCAGTGTGACAGTCTAGGGTGCTATTAAATACATTTTAATTAAAAAGGAATACTCACATTTTTGTTTCCGGAATCTTCCAACATTCAGTACCTATTAATATTTATTATGGTATTTCATGTCTAATTTGGTGAATCATCTGACGTTGCCTTCGCTGGTGTCGTATGCAGACGTTCAGACCGAGATGACGCCGTGGAGCGCGGCGAGGGCCAGCAGCGGGGCGGCGGTGGGCGCGTCGGGGAAGCAGCCGGCGCTCGCAGCCACGTCCAGGTGCGTGTACTCGAGCTCCTGCGAGTCCAGGCCCGCGGCCAGCAGCAGGAAGGCGGCGGGGCCCTGGTGCCCGCGCGGAGTGTCGACTGAGGGCCGGCTGTGCGCCTGGTGCAGCGCATCGCCGGCCGCGCGCCCGCGGTGCGACCGCAGGTCCTCGCGGCGCAGGCGCGACACCTGCACACATTTAGGCGACTCGAATATACTGGATGAAGCAGGAAAAACCCTCATGTAGCACAGATGATACTGGAACGGACACCACAGTATACCTCGACGGGTTCGCCCACGTCGTCGCCGGCGGCGGCCAGCTTGTGCGCGTGCGCCGCGCCGCGCGCCGCGTGGTTGTCGACGGCGGCGGTGTAGCCGGCGCCGTACGCGCGCGCCGCGTGTCCGGTCAGCGTCGCCACCGTGTACAGGTGCGGCCGCAGCTCCGACCGGCTGCGCTCCGCCAGCTGCAACCGACGCTGTGCTACACCACTTCATTGCTACACGGCTTTACTCCCTTCATAACAATACGTGCCAATAGTATACGATACACGCAACATTCTATTTTGATCATTAATAAATATTGTGCATCTTATGTGACAACTATAGCATATAAGCATCTCTCTCGCTAGTGTTATAAATGCGCAAAATATACTGGACTGATTTAGATGAATTTGGGTGCACAATAGAATATAATCAAAAACAGCACGTAAACCCTAGAGCGCCGCTAGTGACAATATCGTAATGACGGTGGCGCTCACCTCGGCCAGCAAGTCGGCCATGACCATGCGGCCCTCGGCGTCGGTGTTGCCCACGCGCACGGCCAGCTTGGTGCGCGAGCGCAGCAGCTCGTCGCTCACGTACGCCTCCGACCCCACGGAGTTGCGCACGAACCCCAGCGACGCCACCACGCGCACGTTGGGGCGCAGTATGTCACAGGTCTTCACCGAAAATATATACATTACATACACGATACGGAAACATGTCAAAACAGAAGATTTTATCAAATACAGTCAAAATACATCATGTAGGTAGATTACGATATGATTTGTAAATGTAAAAATCGGCCAAGTTCGGCCACGCAAAGTGTAGGGTACCGTATTTTCCATAGAGTTTACATAATTCTTTTACTGATAGTTTTTTAAGATATGACAGACATCGCGAACACTAAAAAATATTTTTATTAAAGAATTTTAGAACTAGTAGCCGATAATGATGAGATCACCTTGAGGAATCCAGCGATGGCCGCGGCGCCGCACTTGTCGCGGCTCATGCCGGCCATGACGCCGCCCGCCTTGATGTCGCAGCCGCCCGTGTCGTACGTCACGCCTTTGCCGACCAGCAGCAGCGTCTCCGCGTGCTGCGGCGGAGTGTACGTCAGCTGCACGACGCAGGCGCGGTGTCGCGGCACGGCGTCGGCGCAGCGGCTCACGGCCGCCAGCAGCGGGTAGTGCTGCTCCAGGTGGCTGCGGCGCTCCTCCACGTGCACGGCCACGGCGCCGCCGCCCAGCGCGCGGCGGATGAGCTCCGCGCAGCGCAGCGGCGTGGCGCGCTCGGGGTCGGCGCCGCCGATGTCGCGCGCCAGCCCGCGGCCCGCCTCCAGCGCCACCGCCTCCCGCAGCAGCCGGTCGAGCGGCGCCGCGACGCCCTCCGCGTACACCGCCAGCGCCTCCGGCCGCCGCCAGCTGTCGGGGAAGGTCTCCCGGATCTGCAGCGGCACGTACAGCGTCTCGAGCGCGGCCAGCAGCGCCACGAGCGGCGCGCGCGGCCAGCGCGGCGACTGCTGCAGCACCAGCAGCGGGCGCCGCGACCCCGCCTCACCCGCGCGCCGCAGCCCCGCCGCCGCCGCCTCGCCCACGCTCCGCACGTCGTCGTAGTCGGTCAGCGGGCCCGTCGGCGACAGCACCAGCCGCTGGCCCGACACTCGCTCGCACTTCAGTACCGCACATTCCTGTACAATATCATGACTGTAACTTTACAGGATAAATTATATTCTGTCTAAAAAAATATATATTCAGTCGTATAAGTAAAGATGGATGGATACAGTATTGGACATTGTTAAAAATATGCAATATTATATTATGACAAAATACATATTAATAAACTTATATGGCAACTTTTCACCTTGAATTTTATTTTCTGAATTGATTTATTAAATATCAAACTTTGTGTGTAAAAACTCTGTGCCTGTTCAATAAATTAGTATAATGGAGAGCCATGCTAGAAAATTGTGAATTTTATTAAAATGTCATCAAATAGATTTACTGCAGTTGATTAGTTTATTCATAATATAAACTTATAATACAATGTAAATGTATACAGAGGTATATTGTGTAGTAATGTATGATTCATATTTAGTTAAAGAAATAAGTTAGATATTCTGATATAAGGGCTGTAATAAGATATTGTTTAAAAATAAATTGGCATGAATTTATGTGCAGGTAAATAATATCTCAATCTATGTATATACATACTAGCTTTTACCCTTGGCTGCGCCCGCGTGGTTTGCCATGGTAGCAGTTATTTTTCCGGGTTGAAAGGTGTGTCATGTCTTATACCATACTTCAAAATATTTAGGCTTAGGATTAAAAAAAATTAAAAGGTTTAAGAATAGATAGAAATCCGAAATTATATAATTTATAGCTTGTTTTAAAAAATGAGTATTTAAAATGTTCAATTCTAAAAGCCCACTTGTAATTTTGCCAATTGCAGTAAGCTTTGAGCTATTGGTTATTAATATTATGAGAGAGATTTCACATAAATATAATTAAGGTTGGGTGGGTTATACATATAATATAATAGTGGTGGGATTAGGTGTATGTATTCAAATTCAAAATTTTTTATTCAATTTAGGATGATATACAAAAACTTAAACTAAGTCTACTGCCGGCTTCCAAAGCGCAGGTGAAGAAGCGGCTGAAGTTTTTTTTTTTTAATCAATTTTTTGTCGAGGCTTCGGTTGCTGCCTTTGCGTCATCACCCCTCTCCAGAATGTTTAAATACATCTGGCCTCCGGAGACAACTCTCCCCATTGCCCAAAGAGAGATCACGCAGGAGTTTATTTTTTAATAAGTAAATACTGGAATGTCAAATGATGAAAAGCTTACTTTATCGAGTCCTTTATCCATGGCCTGCGCGGCGACGATGAAGTCCTCGAGCGCCTGCGGCGGCGGCAGGCCCGGCTCCAGCAGCACCACCACCGCGTCGCAGCGCGCGTCCGCCAGCTCGCCGGCCGCCCGCACGCCGCAGCCGTGCACTTCCAAGTTCTCCGACATCGCTCACTCCCTCTGCCAGACAGACTCCGTGTGCAACGACTAACAGATATAGGCCGACGTCTATTTGTTAATTCAATTCAAATCTTGGAAAACAATGCACATTATTTCATTTTACGAGTCATAGGTACCAAACAATGGCCAATTATATTTCGTTATAATTACCTACCTACATAACGTTAAAATTCAAGAATATGAATGAAATTCAAGAAAACTCAAAACCATATAGCAGCACACACCAACAGTGACACTACACTTTTTTTTTACTGCTGACTGGCTGATCAATCATGCGTGATAACAATATTTGTCTGTCAACTGTCATGTCATGCATGACATAACTGAACGAATGACAATGACAAAACATTATATTAATAGAGTAGGTTTAAACGTATAGCTAAAATGCATTTACCATTATATTTAGGTAACGAATTGTATGCAAAATGAGTGAATGGTTGGTTGGTTGGTTAGGTTAGGTTAGGTTAGGTTAGGTTAGGTTAGGTTAGGTTAGGTTAGGTTAGGTTAGGTTAGGTTAGGTTAGGTTAGGTTAGGTTAGGTTAGGTTAGGTTAGGTTACGATGGTGGGGGAACCACCCCACAGTGCTTGCGTCCACGTCGCGTTCCCCGGGCAACGTCGCGTCCTAACCACCGTAACGGAGTGGTTAGGCCGACGGCTAAAGTGCACTGTGCAGAAGGAGCAATTTGCGAACTGTGAAGAATGTCGTATAATGACCAAATAATGAGGGACGCCCGCGGGCGTTTCCTGAAAAAAGGCCCTTCTCAGGGCCACCCAAAAGGCCCTTCTCAGGGCCACCCAAAAGGCCCTTCTCAGGGCCACCCAAAAGGCCCTTCTCAGGG